>NC_092707.1:138999315-139599315 GCF_047496885.1 Scyliorhinus torazame | reverse complement strand
GTCTCCTAATTTCAGGCTGCAGCATCATCCTGCACTGAAGAGTTAGGACGTCATATCTGCTGGGTTGAAGATCTTCAAATCCGAAAAATGAATCCGCATCTGCGTCGGATTCAATGTGAGGGTCGCCAATGTGCAACACGAAAGGTTCGTCCGAGTCGTAGTCGTATAGGACCACGGAGTTGTAATTGGGCTCGCGAGGTCCAGAAAATATGTAAAGATCGGTATCGAAGTATTCGAGGTCGGAATCATCGGCTTGTGCGTAGATAACTGCTTGTTGCAGGGTTCTTCGGAGGTCAAATTCATCTCCTGGGTCAATTTGTGGCAATGTGCTGTCATTCCAGGTGAGGGAAGGTTGTTTTACAGCTTTAACAGATTTTTGTTTTTTCAATTTGGGACGTTTCCCTTTTAAATTGGATTTGGGACGTTTCCCCTTTAAATTGGTGCGGTCTGGGGCCTCTGACATCCTGACACTCGGTATGTAGCACGTAGGAAGCGACTGCGCATGCGCAGATCGCTGTTCCTTTACCAATGTCCGTTTTCTTGACTGCGCATGCGCAGCGTCTCATAGAACATAGAACAATACAGCGCAGTACAGGCCCTTCAGCCCACAATGTCGCACCGAAACAAAAGCCATCTAACCTACACTATGCCATTATCATCCATATGTTTATCCAATAAACTTTTAAATGCCCTCAATGTTGGCGAGTTTACTACTGTAGCAGGTAGGGCATTCCACGGCCTCACTACTCTTTGCGTAAAGAACCTACCTCTGACCTCTGTCCTATATCTATTACCTCTCAGTTTAAAGCTATGTCCCCTCGTGCCAGCCATTTCCATCCGCGGGAGAAGGCTCTCACTGTCCACCCTATCCAACCCCCTGATCATTTTGTATGCCTCTATTAAGTCTCCTCTTAACCTTCTTCTCTCCAACGAAAACAACCTCAAGTCCATCAGCCTTTCCTCATAAGATTTTCCCTCCATACCAGGCAACATCCTGGTAAATCTCCTCTGCACCCGCTCCAAAGCCTCCACGTCCTTCCTATAATGCGGTGACCAGAACTGTACGCAATACTCCAAATGCGGCCGTACCAGAGTTCTGTACAGCTGCAACATGACCTCCTGACTCCGGAACTCAATCCCTCTACCAATAAAGGCCAACACTCCATAGGCCTTCTTCACAACCCTATCAACCTGGGTGGCAACTTTCAGGGATCTATGTACATGGACACCTAGATCCCTCTGCTCATCCACACTTTCAAGAACTTTTCCATTAGCCAAATATTCCGCATTCCTGTTATTCCTTCCAAAGTGAATCACCTCACATTTCTCTACATTAAGCTCCATTTGTCACCTCTCAGCCCAGCTCTGCAGCTTATCTATATCCCTCTGTAACCTGCTACATCCTTCCACACTATCGACAACACCACCGACTTTAGTATCGTCTGCAAATTTACTCACCCACCCTTCTGCGCCTTCCTCTAGGTCATTGATAAAAATGACAAACACCAACGGCCCCAGAACAGATCCTTGTGGTACTCCATTTGTAACTGAACTCCATTCTGAACATTTCCCATCAACCACCACCCTCTGTCTTCTTTCAGCTAGCCAATTTCTGATCCACATCTCTAAATCACCCTGAATCCCCAGCCTCCGTGGGGAACCTTATCAAACGCTTTGCTGAAATCCATATACACCACATCAACTGCTCTACCCTCGTCCACCTGTTCAGTCACCTTCTCAAAGAACTCAATAAGGTTTGTGAGGCATGACCTACCCTTCACAAAGCCATGCTGACTATCCCTGATCATATTATTCCTATCTAAATGATTATAAATCTTGTCTCTTATAATCCCCTCCAAGACTTTACCCACTACAGACGTGAGGCTCACCGGTCTATAGTTGCCGGGGTTGTCTCTGCTCCCCTTTTTGAACAAAGGGACCACATTTGCTATCCTCCAGTCCTCTGGCACTATTCCTGTAGCCAATGATGACATAAAAATCAAAGCCAAAGGTCCAGCAATCTCTTCCCTGGCCTCCCAGAGAATCCTAGGATAAATCCCATCAGGTCCCGGGGACTTATCTATTTTCAGCCTGTCCAGAATTGCCAACACCTCTTCCCTACGTACCTCAATGCCATCTATTCTATTAGCCTGGGGCTCAGCATTCTCCTCCACAACATTATCTTTTTCCTGAGTGAATACTGACGAAAGATATTCATTTAGTATCTCGCCTATCTCTTCAGACTCCACACACAACTTCCCATCCCTGTCCTTGACTGGTCCTACTCTTTCCCTAGTCATTCGCTTATTCCTGACATACCTATAGAAAGCTTTTGGGTTTTCCTTGATCCTTCCTGCCAAATACTTCTCATGCCCCCTCCTTGCTCGTCTTAGCTCTCTCTTTAGATCCTTCCTCGCTACCTTGTAACTATCCATCGCCCCAACTGAAACTTCACACCTCATCTTCACATAGGCCTCCTTCTTCCTCTTAACAAGAGATTCCACTTCTTTGGTAAACCACGGTTCCCTCGCTCGACGCCTTCCTCCCTGCCTGACCGGTACATACTTATCAAGAACACGCAGTAGCTGATCCTTGACCAAGCTCCACTTATCCAGTGTGCCCAACACTTGCAGCCTACTTCTCCACCTTATCCCCCCCAAGTCACGTCTAATGGCATCATAATTGCCCTTCCCCCAGCTATAACTCTTGCCCTGCGATGTATACTTATCCCTTTCCATCATTAACGTAAACGTCACCGAATTGTGGTCACTGTCCCCAAAGTGCTCTCCTACCTCCAAATCCAACACCTGGCCTGGTTCACTACCCAAAACCAAATCCAACGTGGCCTCGCCTCTTGTTGGCCTGTCAACATATTGTGTCAGGAAACCCTCCTGCACACACTGTACAAAAAACGACCCATCTAACGTACTCGAACTATATCTTTTCCAGTCAATATTTGGAAAGTTAAAGTCTCCCATAATAACTACCCTGTTACTTTCGCTCTTATCCAGGATCATCCTCGCCATCCTTTCCTCTACATCCCTAGAACTATTTGGAGGCCTATAGAAGACCCCCAACAGTGTGACCTCTCCTTTCATGTTTCTAACCTCAGCCCATACTACCTCGGAAGATGAGTCCCCATCTAGCATCCTCTCCGCCACCGTAATACTGCTCTTGACTAGCAGCGCTAGTCTTTTGCCTCCTTCTCTGAGCTTACTAAAACACCTAAACTCCGGAACCTGCAACATCCATTCCTGTCACTGCTCTATCCATGTCTCCGAAATGGCCACAACATCGAAGTCCCAGGTACCAACCCATGCTGCCAGTTCCCCTACCTTATTTCGTATACTCCTGGCATTGAAGTAGACACACTTCAAACCACCTACCTGAACACTGGCCCCCTCCTGCGACGTCAAATCTGTGCTCCTGACCTCTATACTCTCATTCTCCCTTACCCTAAAACTACAATCCAGGTTCCCATGCACCTGCTGCATTAGTTTAAACCCCCCCAAAGAGCACTAACAAATCTCCCCCCCCAGGATATTTGTGCCCCTCAGGTTCAGATGTAGACCATCCTGTCTGTAGAGGTCCCACCTTCCCCAGAAAGATCCCCAGTTATCCAGAAATCTGAATCCCTCCCGCCTGCACCATCCCTGTAGCCACGTGTTTAATTGCTCTCTCTCCCTATTCCACATCTCACTATCACGTGGCACGGGCAACAACCCAGAGATAACAACTCTGTTTGTTCTAGTTCTGAGCTTCCATCCTAGCTCCCTGAAAGCCTGCCTGACATCCTTGTCCCCTTTCCTACCTATGTCGTTAGTGCCAATGTGGACCACGACTTGGGGCTGCTCCCCCCCCCCTTAAGGACCCGGAAAACACAATCCGAGACATCACGTACCCTTGCACCTGGGAGGCAACATACCAAACGTGAGTCTCTCACGCTCCCACAAAATCTCCTATCTGTGCCCCTGACTATCGAGTCCCCAATTACTAATGCTCTGCTCCTCTCCCCCCTTCCCTTCTGAGCAACAGGGACAGACTCCGTGCCAGAGGCCCGTACCCCATGGCTTACCCCTGGTAAGTCCCCCCCCCCACAAGTATCCAAAGCGGTATACTTGTTTCTCAGGGAAACGACCGCAGGGGATCCCTGCACTGACTGCTTTTTAGAACATAGAACATAGAACAATACAGCGCAGTACAGGCCCTTCGGCCCACGATGTTGCACCGAAACAAAAGCCATCTAACCTACACTATACCATTATCATCCATATGTTTATCCAATAAACTTTTAAATGCCCTCAATGTTGGCGAGTTCACCACTGTAGCAGGTAGGGCATTCCACGGCCTCACTACTCTTTGCGTAAAGAACCTACCCCTGACCTCTGTCCTATATCTATTACCCCTCAGTTTAAGGCTATGTCCCCTCGTGCTAGCCATTTCCATCCGTGGGAGAAGGCTCTCACTGTCCACCCTATCTAACCCTCTGATCATTTTGTATGCCTCTATTAAGTCTCCTCTTAACCTTCTTCTCTCTAACGAAAACAACCTCAAGTCCATCAGCCTTTCCTCATAAGATTTTCCCTCCATACCAGGCAACATCCTGGTAAATCTCCTCTGCACCCGTTCCAAAGCCTCCACGTCCTTCCTATAATGCGGTGACCAGAACTGTACGCAATACTCCAAATGCGGCCGTACCAGAGTTCTGTACAGCTGCAACATGACCTCCTGACTCCGGAACTCAATCCCTCTACCAATAAAGGCCAACACTCCATAGGCCTTCTTCACCACCCTGTCAACCTGGGTGGCAACTTTCAGAGATCTATGTACATGGACACCTAGATCCCTCTGCTCATCCACACTTTCAAGAACTTTTCCATTAGCCAAATATTCCACATTCCTGTTTTTCCTTCCAAAGTGAATCACCTCACACTTCTCTACATTAAACTCCATTTGCCACCTCTCAGCCCAGCACTGCAGCTTATCTATATCCCTCTGTAACCTGCTACTTCCTTCCACACTATCGACAACACCACCGACTTTAGTATCGTCTGCAAATTTACTCACCCACCCTTCTGCGCCTTCCTCTAGGTCATTGATAAAAATGACAAACAGCAACGGCCCCAGAACAGATTCTTGTGGTACTCCACTTGTAACTGAACTCCATTCTGAACATTTCCCATCAACCACCACCCTCTGTCTTCTTTCAGCTAGCCAATTTCTGATCCACATCTCTAAATCACCCTCAATCCCCAGCCTCCGTATTTTCTGCAATAGCCTACCGTGGGGAACCTTATCAAACGCTTTGCTGAAATCCATATACACCACATCAACTGCTCTACCCTCATCTACCTGTTCAGTCACCTTCTCAAAGAACTCGATAAGGTTTGTGAGGCATGACCTACCCTTCACAAAGCCATGCTGACTATCCCTGATCATATTATTCCTATCTAGATGATTATAAATCTTGTCTCTTATAATCCCCTCTAAGACTTTACCCACTACAGACGTGAGGCTCACCGGTCTATAGTTGCCGGGGTTGTCTCTGCTCCCCTTTTTGAATAAAGGGACCACATTTGCTATCCTCCAGTCCTCTGGCACTATTCCTGTATCCAATGATGACATAAAAATCAAAGCCAATGGTCCAGCAATCTCTTCCCTGGCCTCCCAGAGAATCCTAGGATAAATCCCATCAGGTCCCGGGGACTTATCTATTTTCAGCCTGTCCAGAATTGCCAACACCTCTTCCCTACGTACCTCAATGCCATCTAATCTATTTACCTGGAGCTCAGCATTCTCCTCCACAACATTATCTTTTTCCTGAGAGAATACTGACGAAAAATATTCATTTAGGATCTCGCCTATCTCTTCAGACTCTACACACAACTTCCCATCCCTGTCCTTGACTGGTCCTACTCTGTCCCTAGTCATTCGCTTATTCCTGACATACCTATAGAAAGCTTTTGGGTTTTCCTTGATCCTTCCTGCCAAATACTTCTCATGTCCCCTCCTTGCTCGTCTTAGCTCTCTCTTTAGATCCTTCCTCGCTACCTTGTAACTATCCATCGCCCCAACTGAAACTTCACACCTCATCTTCACATAGGCCTCCTTCTTCCTCTTAACAAGAGATTCCACTTCTTTGGTAAACCACGGTTCCCTCGCTCGGCACCTTCCTCCCTGCCTGACCGGTACATACTTATCAAGAACACGCAGTAGCTGATCCTTGAACAAGCTCCACTTATCCAGTGTGTCCAACACTTGCAGCCTACTTCTCCACCTTATCCCCCCCAAGTCACGTCTAATGGCATCATAATTTCCCTTCCCCCAGCTATAACTCTTGCCCTGCGGTGTATACTTATCCCTTTCCATCCTTAACGTAAACGTCATCGAATTGTGGTCACTGTCCCCAAAGTGCTCACCTACCTCCAAATCCAACACCTGGCCTGGTTCATTACCCAAAACCAAATCCAATGTGGCCTCGCCTCTTGTTGGCCTGTCAACAAACTGTGTCAGGAAACCCTCCTGCACACACTGTACAAAAAACGACCCATCTAATGTACTCGAACTATATCTTTTCCAGTCAATATTTGGAAAGTTAAAGTCTCCCATAATAACTACCCTATTACTTTCGCTCTTATCCAGGATCATCCTCGCCATCCTTTCCTCTACATCCCTAGAACTATTTGGAGGCCTATAGAAAACTCCCAACAGGGTGACCTCTCCTTTCCTGTTTCTAACCTCAGCCCATACTACCTCGGAAGATGAGTCCCCATCTAGCATCCTCTCCGCCACCGTAATACTGCTCTTGACTAGCAGCGCCACACCTCCCCCTCTTTTGCCTCCTTCTCTGAGCTTACTAAAACACCTAAACCCCGGAACCTGCAACATCCATTCCTGTCCCTGCTCTATCCATGTCTCCGAAATGGCCACAACATCGAAGTCCCAGGTACCAACCCATGCTGCCAGTTCCCCTACCTTATTTCGTATACTCCTGGCATTGAAGTAGACACACTTCAAACCACCTACCTGAACACTGGCCCCCTCCTGCGACGTCAAATCTAAGCTCCTGACCTCTATACTCTCATTCTCCCTTACCCTAAAACTACAATCCAGGTTCCCATGCCCCTGCTGCATTAGTTTAAACCCCCCCAAAGAGCACTAACAAATCTCCCCCCCAGGATATTTGTGCCCCGCAGGTTCAGATGTAGACCATCCTGTCTGTAGAGGTCCCACCTTCCCCAGAAAGAGCCCCAGTTATCCAGAAATCTGAATCCCTCCCGCCTGCACCATCCCTGTAGCCACGTGTTTAATTGCTCTCTCTCCCTATTCCTCATCTCACTATCACGTGGCACGGTCAACAACCCAGAGATAACAACTCTGTTTGTTCTAGTTCTGAGCTTCCATCCTAGCTCCCTGAATGCCTGCCTGACATCCTTATCCCCTTTCCTACCTATGTCGTTAGTGCCAATGTGGACCACGACTTGGGGTAACTGTAAGTCCCTCTTACAGTTACCCATCTATCTCCAATCTTTGGTGTAACTAATTCCCTGAAGCTGCTATCTATGACCCCCTCTGCCTCCCGAATGATCCGAAGTTCTTCCAACTCCAGCTCCAGTTCCCTAACTCGGTCTTGGAGGAGCTGGAGATGGCAGCACTTCCTGCAGGTAAAATCAGCAGGGACACTAACGGCATCCCTCACCTCAAACATCCTGCAAGAGGAACATTGCACTCCCTTCCCTGCCATCACTCTAACTTTCTACCAAGATCTGGCTAACAACTAAATTAAATTTTTTTAAAAAAAATAATAATAATAATAAAATATGGTACTTACCTCACACCAATGGGTTTTATTATTAGGTTAGAGGAGGAGGGCGGGTGGGAGACACTACACGTGTAGTGTCTCGAGTTTCCTCTCCACCAGAATTTATTGGTGAGGGTCTTCCCAGAAGTCCGCGGGTCGAACTTCCTGTTCCCGCCTTAAACACTAAAATATTTTTAAAAAACAGCAAAGAGGGACCGAAAACGGGACCAGGTAAGTGTTTTTAAAGGAGAGACTTACCTCCCAGAAATCACTTCCGCACTGCTCCCGCTGAAATTGACTAACCAGCTCCGCTCCCGCTGAAATCGACTCACGCATGCGCAAACGAAACGTCCGGTTCTGCGCACTGCTCGTGCAACTGTGCTAGCGTGATCCCTTTAGCAAGATGGCCGCCGACCTCGACCCAAATCTCTCTCAGCCCCGGGATTTCGGCCTCTGGGAATTCGGCCTCCGGGATCCCGGCCACGAGGTGAGTACTGCCGCTTTTCTTACCTTTCCTTGCCGATTGGAGTGCGCTTTCCTCACAGTATTTGGCGAATTTGTTCAGGACTGCCTGGTAATCGTACCTTTGTTGCCTCCCGAAGAACTTGAATTTTGTGAAGATTTATTTTGCCCTTGCACCGGCGATGGTGAGGAGAAATTCAATTTTTTCATCATCAGCCAGGTCTTTGAGTTCAGCTGCCACCAGGAATAATTCAAACGCTTGCCGGAATCGCCGCCAGTTTTCGCGGAGATTGCCGTGGCACTGGAACGGCTGCGGAACCGGGAGCCAATACATCTTGCCTGGGTACTGCTGGTTGTCTCTGTACACTGAGGTATGCCGGCAGGTATCGATGCACTCCTGAACCATGTGGTGTTGGGTGCTCTGATGCACAGATCAACCAACACAGTTGTATTTGGTACAACTCTATTTTATTTCAACTGCTATATACAATTCGGTCTGGATACTCTGCACGTGGTGTCTCCCTGAGTGTGTAGTGTAACAGGTCCTGTCCTTGTCCTGGTCTCCAGCTCTACTGGCCACCAAGTGTCGTGTTTGTCCTTTTATACTGTCCCTGTCCTTGTCTGTGATTGGTTGTGGTGTTGTGTGTTCTGATTTGTCTGTTGGTGTGTCTATCATGATGTGTGTGTTTGAATATCATGACACCACCTGGGGAGGTGGCCTGGATGGCTGGGGTCGAACTCGACCAGATACTCCAGCCACCAGAGCTTCACCTATGGAGAGGCCTCGATACCCTGTAGCAAAATGCAGGCAGTAATTGACCGGGTAAGGGTGACTGAGGGTAGACGAGTATGTTTAACCTGTGAGGGGGATGTTCCTTTGGGGAAACGGTGGTGGCTCAGGAAACTGAGCCCGGACATGAGGGATCGATCCTCGGACTGGGAACGACTGGACAATGATACCTACCGGACCGTCACGGGGTCACCGGGTGGGATCACGGTATGTTGGGAGAAATGGTGGAAGTATGACCAGGGGCTATATTTGTGCCTATGGGGGTCCGCCAGGGTATGCCCACAAGGGGCATTGATTACCTTTGTTAGGTGGTGGCAGGATGCCGGGGACGGGATAAATTGGGACCGCAGTGGGATGGGATGTTTAACTCCCTGGGGAGGAAGCACCGTGAGAGCTACCGAACTGCTGGTTCAGGTAAAGAAGCTCCTGCCCACAGCCCAACTGATCGACCCTCACAACTGTCCGACAGCCACCAAGGGGCCCGAGAATGGTTTCGCACTTGTGCCCACTAAGAAGGTGTTGTACCAGGGGGTACATTACGCTGTTGCCTCTGTGGTCTTGAACCTTACTGAAGTGAAATTACCAGCATTGTGCCCTCGCGAAACAGAACTGTTATATCAAGCACTGTTAAAGGGTATGTTCCAAAAGTTTCATAACCTGGATTTTGGGGATATAGATGTTGAGGATTTGTATCGTGGGCAAAGGGAAGTTAATGTGGGTTCCAGCCGGCAGCGTAGAGGGCTGATTAATGATGGTTTTACTGCTGTCAACACGGGAACATCTCTTGTAAATAGCATGGATACTGTAGAGCTGGCCTTGCAGATAAACCAGTTAAAAGGCCAGCTGAGAAAAGTGCTGGGGGATGAAAATGCTGTAGTGGGATCTGGGTTGCACGAAGAGGTGGCAATGACTCTCCATCTAAAAGAGATAATCGGGCAACTGGAAGAACAGGCTAAAATGATTAATGAGCTAATTGGGGAAGATCGGAATGCATCTGATCAGGCTGCCCAGAATGATGTGTGTGGATTGTATGGGGCCTGGTTGCTGGGGGAGGGAAGGAGTAATTTGGAGGACCTGAGAAAAGGTCAGATTCCCTCATGGATTAGCAACACGCACTTGGCAGCGCTGCATCCATTCCACAGTGTTTTGAGTCCTTGCCAGCTCCGTGCAGCCTCGGAAGCCTATCCGGTACCGGTAGATTGTGGTAGGTCTAACCACACAATCTTGGGGTGATAGTGAGGATCCCAGTCTTGGGAAGTTCGGCGCAACCGGTGCCGCTGTACCGAGTAGAGAATGTGGGGGTCATTCGTGGGGGAGTGCATATTCGTTATGGGAAGGTCCCGCCGTATGTCATAGTGCGGGAGCAAGCTGTGGCAGGCATTGACCTCTCGGGGTGTTGGAGCCGGGCAGCACAGGTAATCCTGTGTCCTCAGCACATTGGCGCTGGGGTACGGCCTCAGTGCGGGTTCAGAACTGCTGGGGCAGAACCTATAAATGGCCCCAGGTGGCATATATAGGGAGTGGGACATACTGTGTAACCACTGAAGTCCAACAGTATCAACACGGACCACGGCAGTGGTGTCCAATACTGTACAGCAGCTTCTGTTTTAAACCGAAGGCAGAGGTCCATGTGGCACAGCAACGGATATTGCCCATTCCAGAACCAGCCTCAGTTCACAGCTCGGTACAGGAAAATATCAGTGACCTACAGCAATATGTGGCCCGGTTCGGGTATGATATTCCCTCCGTTAAAGAAAATTTGAAAGTATTATTGGAAAAAGTAGAACTGTCCCAGAGACATTTCTTCTCCCTTGAACAGAGTTCCCATGAGATAGAAGGGGAGATTGCCAACATAAAAACCCCCGACTGGTGGAACATGGGTTCCTGGATTGTGATCCCAGCCTGGATTCATATAGCCTCCCATTTGTTAGTGGTGTTTCAGTTGTTTGTAGTAGTGTATCTGTGTTATTTTAGTTGTAGATTCAAGCAGCGGAGGAAGAGGAAAAGTTTACAGCGGGCTCTCGGCCAAAGACGGATTTACAGCCCAGAAGGGGAATCTTTAGTATAGAACATTAATAAAGGGGTTCATTCCCCGCTTGCTTGTGAAATAAATGTAAATGATTGTATATATACATATTCGCGGGTTTTGTTTCGATTTAATTTAATTATTGTTGCATGTCCAATGACCCTTACGTTTGTGGTCTCGGTGAAATGTGTGTTTTACTGTGTTTTTTTTTAAAATGTGGAGATGATTTGGATTGCTTTAGTATTGCTCCCTTTTCAATGAAATATGGGGTAGTTTAGATTAAGGGAACTGTCCTGGGACTTACAGTTTCGCAAGTTGCTGATGGGGTGCTTGCAGTCACTACAAGAGGAATTTTTCTTGCCCTTAACACTTTTATCGATACAGTCCAAGCAAGTGTGGATGTATCGAAGGCGCATCTGTAAGAATCTCGGGCAACCCCTGGTCCCCTTGAACTGCGAAACCGGACTTTAAACTCAGAAACTGTAAAATGGACACCTTGGCCAAATTTTTCCCAGCAAGCTTGGCTTGCTAAGCAGTCTGTGAGTGTGAAAGGAATGTTTGCAGCAACCCCCCCTGGACTTACAACTCATCAGTAGACAGACAGCACTAATTGGATCAGCAAAGGGCACAATGGAAATGCTAATAGCCCTGAAACTCCCCCAGCCAAGAAACAATGTGTTGGTAAGAACTCCTTACATATGATAATGACCTTGTCTCCATCGGAGCTGAAAAACCCATCAGCATAATCAGGTCATAATGGCAGCAATCTCGAGCGAATGGCAGACTCGAAAATCCCATCTTCTTAACGAGGTGTGGAAGACTGTGATCTCCCAGGACAATGGTGCGGGCAGGAAGCCGTTTAAGACTGGAGCTGGCTACCTGGACCTATCAGGAGAAGGGGCGGGACCTGCGGGAACTTTGAAATACTAACTTACCTGCTCACACAAAAGAAGTTGGACTGGAGCAAAAAAAACTTGGATTTTGGACTATAAAAAGGGTAGTCAAACGACCATTCGATCTCTTAGGATCTTCTGCTCGTGCTGAACTCTCTGCTCCTACAACATCAGCCTTGGATTGTAAGTATCCCGCAGCAGCTTGCGAAGCTCCCGGGACTAGTATAGTGGTTGAGGCTTTGGGGAAAGGGGGTGCATGCTCCTATTTTGTCTTTTAAAAGATTGCTAAAATTGTGTATGTAAGTTTTACGTTGTGCTGCGATAGTATTCCTTCCATAGTAATAGTCATTAAAGTATAAGATAATTGTGTGTTTTCTGTATTTGGTGGTGGTTGATCTTGGCAATTAATAAAATACATGTGTTTGGATTTTGGAATTGGAGGCTGTCTCAATTCCTTCAATCCCTCACCAACGAGCTCTAGCCAAGTCACTCTATTAAAATACTCCTTACCATAAATCCGGTGTCGAGAACTGAGGGAAATCCCTGGGCGATTCGAATCCTCTCACTCAGGAAAGGCTGCCAGGTACAGGTGGGCAGATGTTTTCCTTTCCTCTCTCTCTTGGGGGCGCTGCTCAGGTGAAGCAGGCGCAGGTGGTAGCGAATCCACCGGTGAGAGAGAGGATCACCCGGGCAGTGGTGGGGCTTGGACGACGGGGTGCCAAGCCTGGTAGAAGCCCACGGGGGTGGAAGTAAAAGGGGATCCCGCTACACCACTGGGCATCTACCTACTTTCCAAGAGGGGCCAATGGACAGTGACAACGCTTTGAAATGCTGGTAGATAGTTACACCCATTATCCGTGGGCACGGTGGCCAATTGAATTAGGACAGTTGCCATTCGTAGTGACCATTCGAATTCAGATGAGATGCATGGACTTTATTCATCCTACAGTTTTAATCATTCAACTGAGGGCAGGATTTATTGGAGGTGAGCATAATGGTGGCTAGATAATAATTTTGTGCCACAGGCCAGGGTTCTGGGTTGTCAGGACCATTCTTCCACTGGAACATTTTCCTGCAGTCAGCATTGGGGTTGCAAGGGCTACCTGCCCACAAGATAATTGAGGCAAGTTAAAGGCCAATTATCAGAATTGGATTGGAACTTCCCAGTTGACATCTGGGGTGCGATTCCCCCAAAAGGGAACAAATTCCCCAAGCGAGCACATTTAGCTGCGTGTTTTCCACCACTCGCAGTGCCGAGAAACGCATGGCTATTCAACGCTACTTGTGTTGAATAAGGAGCCTCAATGGAGAATGCACAGCCAAGGCCACACATAGCCCAGTTTTATACAGTGGGGAGCTCCGCTCGGCAGAACTCCCCAGCGTAGCGAGAGATCGGAACGCTATTTTTAAATGGCATCCCAATCTCCGAGGCCCTCAAAGCGATCCCCGACCTCCCCCGTCCCCAGCACACACCCCCCCGTCCCCATCCTCGGCACATACCCCTTCCCCCCCAGCACGCACCTCCCCGTCCCCCTCCCCAGCACGCACCTCCCCGTCCCCCTCCCCGGCATGGACCCCCGTCCCCCGTCCCCCTCCCCGGCTTGCACCTCCCCCCCGTCACCCTCCCTGGCATGCACCCCCCTCGTCCCCCTCCCCGACATGCACCTCCCCGTCCCCATCCCCAGCACGCACACCCCCCCCGTCCCCCGTCCCCATCTCCGGCACGCACCTCCCCGTCCCCATCCCCGGCAGTCATCCTCCCGTCCCCGGCACTCACCACCCCCCTCCCGGCACTCCCCCGGAGCCCACCCCACTCAAACCCCCCCCCCCCCGCACACACACACACACAACCCTACACACACCTCTCCCCCACACACACAGACTGCGGCCACGCCATCACCTCTCCAGCGGCCAACCCTCCAGGGACTTCGGCCCATCCGGATGGGAGAATATTGGCAGCCCCAAAATCCATTGCCTCGCGCCCACACGTGCCATTCTCCGAGGCGTGCGGCGCGATTGCCGCCCCGCCGACGTTTCTCCCTTCGGAGAACTCGGCGGGCGGCGGGGGCGGGATTCACGACGGCCCACGGCGATTCTCCGACCCGGTGGGGGGTTAGAGAATCCCGCCCGTCATCCTTACCTCAAGGCTGCAAGAGTGAACCCAATCACCATAGTCGTATGATCTTACATCATTTCCCCAAGGTGATTTAAAAAATATATATTTTTAATTAATTTAGAGTATCCAATTCTTTATTTTTCCAATTAAGGGGCAATTTAGTGTGGTAAATTCGCCTACCCTGCACATATTTGGATTGTGGGGGTGAGACCCACGCAGTTACGGGGACAATGCGCAAACTCGACACGAACAGTCACCCGGGGCCGGGATCGAACCCAGGTCTTCAGTGCCGTGAGGCAGCAGTGCTAACCACTGTGCTACCATGCTGCCCTCCCCAAGATGATGCTAACTGCCTGCATTTATATATTCACATTAATCCTTTAAACACAACCATAACATCCAACCCCTGGAGCTGACAGTCCAATCTCAGGCGATGACAAAGTTAACCTTTCAGAATATGAGTTTATTAATCATAAAGTTGAGCTTTGTCTTTGTAGTTGAAGCTCAACTATTTGCAATTCTGATCTGCCGCACACTGAACGACAAAATAACAGCCCATGTTACTTCGCATTTAACTTTATTATTAAAATACATAGCAGGCCGTTCTAATATTCTTAGACATCATGCATGAATACAACCCCAGGAACTGTATTAATGCTTTGGATGATAATTTCCTTTTGCGCTCTATAAGTATGAGATTAGCACTTGAAGGATTAGAACTT
Organism: Scyliorhinus torazame; assembly: GCF_047496885.1. NCBI lineage: Eukaryota > Metazoa > Chordata > Chondrichthyes > Carcharhiniformes > Scyliorhinidae > Scyliorhinus > Scyliorhinus torazame. The sequence continues at coordinate 139,584,505 of NC_092707.1, read as the reverse complement.
GCTCATTAAAGCCGGTGAACCTAATAACCATGTGGAGAAATGCTGGAGGACAATAGACAGGATGCTATGAATAAAAAACTAAAGAAACTGTCATAGGAACCACTAAGACTTTAAAAGTAATTTAAGTCATGACCTTACAAATCTACCAGAATCCCTAGAGGGGGCAGCTAAACTGATAAACTAGGCTAATCCAGTTGAAGACATTTACCTGGCTTTTCTAATACTATTGGACAAACAATTGGGATTTCTTCTGGCTTCTCCAGGTCAGTCAACAGGGCAAGATCAGCGTCAGAGCCCAATTCAAAATAGGGCTCTTTTAAAAAAATGACGGGCAGCTGCGGCATTTAGACTCACAGGTGCTAAATCCACCAACCCCATTCTATGGTCAATGCCAATTTGGCAAGGTCGAAATCAGCCGCTTTGATTCGCAGGATGGAATTTAATGCTCTCTCCCAGAGGCACGTTTGGAAGTGAGGGACATTTAAACGGACAGGAGGATGGTGGGTGGGGATCCCGCCACTCTGTCGTTGCTGCTCCTACTAAATCCAGGGCAGGAAGGCTAATGGACAGCCTTTCCACCCTGCCACCAATTTAGGTCCTCAAGTTGGATGCCGCTGCTATTAAACCAATTATAATAATTATAATAATAATCTTTATTATTGTCACAAGTAGGCTTACATTAACACTGCAATGAAGTTACTGTGAAAAGCCCCTAGTCTCCACACTCCGGCACTTTTCGGGTACACTGAGGGAGAATTCAGAATGTCCAATTCCTTTAACAAGCATGTCTTTCGGGACTTGTGGGAGGAAGCCAGAGCACCCTGAGGAAACCCATGCAGACACGGGGAGAACGTGCAGACACGTGCAGTCTCCGCATAGACAGTGACCCATATGGGACCTTGGCACTGTGAAGCAACAGTGCTAACCACTGTGCTACCCTGCAGTAATGGGCATGGGATCCCCTACACAGGAAACGCAAAAGCAAAATCAGTTGGATTTGTTTGCCGGCTCCTGGGAGAGGATATTTACAAACATTGAGGAGTTAAATGCTTTCACTTCCTTTTTTACTCATCAGAAAGCACTTAACTGCTTTTGATGTGGTGAGGAGTTGTCAATCATAGCTAATGTTTATTAACATAGTGGTTAGGTTCAAAACAGCATACTTGAGATGCATTCAAGTACAGGGTAATGAAAATATACAATCCAGACATCTGGCTGTCTGGAAGCTATTACCCTGTCGATTACAGCCTACAAAAAACTATTTCTCTTTGAAAGTGAATAGAAGCCTTCCATATCAAATAATCTGAGCGGGTGTAAAGTCTTGTGATGTGGTTTTGGATTTCTATGATGCAACAGCTTCTGCTTTCTACACCTCTTTCTGAGGCAGCAGGTATAAGGGCAAGTAAGTGAAGAAGCAGTGATTTCAAATATTTGCTGCCTGGACTGCTCTTCAGCTTCCAGACAGGGGTGAGTTATAACAGGGGGGCTATAATGGGGGGGCTCTGATGAGGGGGGTCTCTGAAATGGGTAAATCTCTGATGAAGTCTTAGATATGGAGGTCTCTGACATAAGGGTATGATGGGGGTCTCTGGTGGGGGTTTCTAATGGGGTCTGATGGGAATTTGATGGGGAGTCTGATGGGGGTCTCTGCTGGGGTGTCTCTGGTGGGGCTCTCTGGTGGGGGTCTGATGGTGGGGTTTTATAGCGGTCTCTGGTGAGGGGCCTGATGGCCAGAATTTTACGTTCATTTTTCTCACTGGCATCATTATGATAGGCATTATTATTGAGCACAGTAGCACAAGTGGGTAGCACTGTGGCTTCACAGAGCCAGGGTCCCAGGTTCGATTCTCCACTGGTCACTGTCTGTGCGGAGTCTGCACGTTCTCCCCGTGTCTGCGTAGGTTTCCTCCGGGTGCTCCGGTTTCCTCCCATAGTCCAAAGATGTGCAGGTTTGGTGGACTGGCCATGATAAATTGCCCTTAGTGACCAAAAAATGGTTAGATGGGGTTATTGGGTTACAGGGGTAGGGTGGAAGTGAGGGCTTAAGTGGGTCGGTGCAGACTCGATGGGCCGAATTGCCTCCTTCTGCACTGTATGTTCTATGACAAAGCCCCTCATACACATGCTCAGTGGCTATTGTTAGAGCAATGTTAGAGTTAACCCTTTACTCTACAATTCCAACCCAACCTTCGACGAGCATCCTCCTTTTGCACATGGGAACATGGTGGCACAGTGATTAGACTGCTGTCTCACAGTACCAGTGAATCCGGATTCAATTCTTGCCTTGAGTGACTGTATGGAGTTTGCAGATTCTCCCTGTGCCCGCGGTGCCCCAGTTTCTTCCCACAGTCTAAAAGATGTGCAGGTTAGGTGGATTGGCCGTGCTAAATTGCCCCATTGTGTATGAGGATGTTAACTGCGGTTACAGGAATAAGGGGGAAGCGGGCCTAGATAGGGTGCTCTTTCAGGGGGTCGGTGTAGGCTCATTGGGCTGAATTGCCTTCTTCTGTGCTGTAGGAATTCTATAATTCTGTGCGGTCATGGGCCCAATCTGGAATCGTGTCAAATTGCACGAATGGCTGTCGGGCGCGCATCCCAATATCATTGCACTCACACGCACCTTACGGTGGCCGGGCACATGTGGGAACCGGAAGTACGCCTGCTGACAATTAAGTCACTGATTGTATGTGGCCCGTATCTTTAACAGTTGGCCAATTAACCAGGCAGCCTTCATGCTTTCGCTACAAACTACAGCCAGGGCAGGATAAAATGTCTGGGATTAAATAAAACAAAAGAAGGACGTTTGAGGGATGATGTGCTATGTGGTCTGCCATCAGGTGCTTGAATTTGCAGCATTTACCCAGTTTGCAGCAGTTTATTGAGCCCATTCATTTTTACAGAATTGTAGCTCCCTGAGGCAGCTCCTCAGCAGCTGTCGGCCTTCAGGGAGTGCTCATCCACTTCCTCACTTCTCTCAATGCCCACCCTCTGCAGTGCCCAGGGAAGTGCCAGGGAGCAGTGCCAGGGGACAGTGCCAGGATGCTGCTCTGGCATGACCTGCTTTCCCTTAGAATCATCATAGATCATCATAGAATTTACAGTGCAGAAGGAGACCATTCGGCCCATCGGGTCTGCACCGGCTCCTGGAAAGAGCACCCTACCCAAGCCCACACCTCCATCCTATCCCCATAACCCTGTAACCCCACCCAACACTAAGGGCAATTTTGGACACTAAGGACAATTTAACATGGCCAATCCACCTAACCCACACATCTTTGCACTGTGGGATGAAACCGGAGGAAACTCACGCACTATAGTTAAGAAAGCCCACCAATGACTACTTTCTCAGAAAACTAAGGAAATTTGGCATGTCACCTATGACTCTCACCAACTTCTGCAGATGCACCATAGAAAGCATTCTTTCTGGTTGTATCACAGCTTGGTATGGATCCTGCTCTGCCCAAACCGCAGGATATTACAAAAGGTCGTGAATGTAACCCAGACCATCACGCAAACCAGCCTCCCATCCATCGACTCTGTCTACAATTCCCGCTGCCTCGGAAAGGCAGCCAGCATAATTAAGGACCCCACGCACCTCGGACATACTCTCTTCCACCTTCTTCCATCAGGAAAAAGGTACCAAAGTTTGAGGTCACGTACCAACCGACTCAAGAACAGCTTCTTCCCTACTGCCATCAGACTTTTGAAAAAATGAAAATCGCTTATTGTTACAAGTAGGCTTCAATGAAGTTACTGTGAAAAGCCCCTAGTCACCACATTCCGGCACCTGTTCAAGGAGGCTGTTACGTGAATTGAACCGTACTGCTGGCCTGCCTTGGTTTGCTTTGAAAGCCAGCGATTTAGCCCAGTGTGCTAAACAGCCCCATTGAATGGATCTACCTCGTATTAAGTTGATATTTTCTCTACACCTTGCTCTAACTGTAACATTATATTCTACAGTCTCTCCTTCCTTCCCTATGTACGGTATGCATTGTTTGTACAGCATGCAAGAAACAACACTTTTCACTGTATACTAATACATGTGACAGTAATAAATCAAATCAAATCACACAGGGGGAGAACGTGCAGACTCCACACAGACAGTGACCCAAGCCCTAGGGGCTGTACTCACGTGTGCACCTTTGGGGGGGCGGGGGGGGGGGTGCCGTTCTGCTCACCAGGTGCACGTCATGGGGGACGTAAAATCCCGCCTCCCCCAATGTCTCACATAGTTTTCTATAAGCATCTCAAGAGTCCCCTCTCTGTCTTCTCCGAAAGTAGGGAAATACAATTTTTTGAAGAGGGACCCTTGGACCCTTATAATATCCGGGTAATTATAACCTAGCTGACAATTAGTTGAACGGCTATTTGGAAGAGTGTATTATCATTTGACAAATATCCTCCTTGAGGAAAAGTGATTAACTTTGCTAAGAACCAAAAGAAGTGTCTGAGGGAAGTGTCTATTTTGAACACAAGTGAGGCTGAGTACTGAGAGAATGCTCCTAATCTGGACTCGCCACCAAAAAGGGATTAGGGTTATAATTCACTTCACCCCAACCTGTGACTCCTTTTCAGCCCTCACTCACATTTGGCCTGGGGTCCCTTATTGATACTGGGCTTCTGGTGGGTTTTATCATTTTTTTTTTTCATTGATGGGACGTGGGCATCTATTGCCCAGCCTTGGTTGCCCTTCAGAAGGTGGTGGTGAGTTGCCTTCTTGAACCGCTGCAGTCCTTGGGTGTATGGTCTGCAGCTATCACTGCTCCCTCTGGTGTTGCCTGCAAAGCACAGCTGCTTGCTGTGTACCAGCATCTCTCGGGTTCTTTGAGCCTAGGAAAGGCCTGCCAAGTGCACTTGAGTGCCCGACGAGCACTTAATTCAGTTGATCTTTCTGAAAAGAGTTGACGCAGGGCTCTTGCCAGTGTGTGAGTGCCCCATCGCCTCCATTTAAAACTGCACCAATATGTCTGGTCAGGTGGCAGTTAGAAGCCCCAAGGCACTATTTGAAGCAGGGTAGAAACCTCTCTCCATCTCCAGGGCAAGGTCCCTTCCTTAAACAAAACTTTAAACAGGCTAATTCCTCATTTACCTCATTGCCATTTGAGTGATGCTGGTGATGTAAACATGATTGCCACATTGCTTCCTTAACAATAAACACTTCACTCAATATATTATGCACTGATGTAAGTATTTGTCCTATGTCTCACAAGGGGACTGCTGGCTTATGTGTTGAATATTAAGTGTTCATTAACAACTCATAACTATATGTACATTTCCAGGGTATAGATCTAACTAGGTACTATCTCCATGCTAGCTTGTGCTACACTCTACTGTACTCAGTCCACTGTCATGTAATACTCTACATTCTTATTCTACACCTTCCCCCAAATCTTTACCCAAATATCTTTTCCATAGACTCTGTCTCTGCTTCTCTCCCCCCCCACCTCTGACTCTACAAATTCAGACCATCTGAATGCTTGACAATTCTTCCAGATCTCATTCTGGCCACAATTGGAGGAGTGGGAGGTTCAGGTGCTTTGGGCAGATTTTATTGGTTCTGAGTTGAAATTCGACTCTGTGTTTCAGATATTCAGCTGTCTTCATTTGATTCTCTTTTTGCACTCCTTGGAGTTCAATCTCTCCTGATCGATATCCCTTCTGCTTATTCCGGACTCCATGGATGTGCCCCATTCCGTCCACAAGGCATGTTCACTCCTTTCATTCAGAGTGGACTCAAGTGTTCTTTCTCCGTGGGGTCCACCATGATCGTGCTGAACATTGACATTTCAAAAATGTAACATTCATGTCCATTTGTTTCATAGTTTTACCCAAATATTTGTTTACTCCGGGCATCACGGTGGCGCAGTGGGTTAGCACTGCTGCCTTGCGGCGCCGAAGATCCCGGTTCGATCCCGGCCCTGGGTCATTGTCCGTGTGGAGTTTGCACATTCTCCCCGTGTTTGCGTGGGTTTCGCCCCCACAACCCAAAGAGATGTGCAAGGCAGGTGGATTGGCCATGCTAAATTGCCCTTAATAGGGAAAAAAAGGAATTGGGTACTCTAAATTTATAAAAATATTTGTTTACTCTATTCCGATTCTTATTCAAGCTTGAGTCTTTTCACCCAGTTCAGCAACTACTCCAGTGAATTCAGTTGTCTTTGTTTCAGAGTGATCTGCAGAACTTTTACAGAAGTTTAACAACTTTTGCTGGGCATTCAGTTCCTTCCAGAATTTCTTCCATGCTCCCTGACTGCTCCTTGGACTTGATCAGTTCACTCGTTAGCTCCTCACTCTTCCGTTTTTAAAGTCTGGAATTGTTCTCCTGTGCTGCATCTCATCTTTCATGTTCTTCAGACTGGGTTGAAGTTCAAGAATTTCAACATTTTTGGTTGGTAATTCTGCATTCAGTCTGATTCATCTGCAATTCCTTTTTCTGTTCCAGGCATTTTTCACGATATTCAACAGAGACGCCTAATACTTGAAGTTCATCAGGTTCTGACTGAAGATCTATTTTCATTGAATTTGTTTCTGCTGGGTTATCATTTGGGTGTTTCAAGTGTTCTACATCCTGTGAGTGTCACTCCAGTGTTCTCGTCAGGTCTCTTTTTTCATTATACTCATCTTTCATCCATGGACATTAGTTCTCTGCACTGATCAGATTTCCCTGAGCACAGCCTAATTCCTCTGTGCTAATCCGTCGAGCTCACATTCTGTAACCGCACTTCTGCTACCTGTTTCTGAGACTCTTTGTGCTCTTTTATGGGAACTTCCGCTTTCACTTGGGCAGGCTGCAGAAGTGGTAGAGAACTCTTGTTTTGATTGTCGAATTGGAGCTGCAAGTTTTCCACTATGTGTTGCCTTTGTACGCAGGAATACTTTCTTGTGCCACCAGAGCAGAGGAAAGGGTTAGGGCAGCGGAGGGCAGGAGAGGGTGCAGAGGAGACAAGAGGGAACAGCTGTCCAGTGGGCATAGGAAAGGGGTAAAATCAGCCCTGGGAGGGGGGCCATCACACTAGTGGAGAAAGCTAGCGCTAGGAAGCATGAAAGCAAGGGGGCCACGGCGCACCACTCGATGGGGAGGGAGCATCTGGCAAGGGGGGGGGGACCACAGGGGCAGGGATGGGGAATGTAAAGAGGGAGATAGGGAATGGGTGAGGTGGAGGGAGGAGGATAGAAAGTGGGACAGAGGGGTGTCATGTGACTGTCCCTTTAAGAATAGTTTTTGTCTTATCACATGGCTTCTGTGATGTCATTTTGTGAGTGGGGCTGAGCTGTGGCTGTGAGTTTGTTTTACTTTCGCTTTCAGATTTGACTGCTGTGGACTACAGACAGAGAAAATAAGTGTTTTGACCTGTCTCTCTCTATTTTCATTTCAAAGAGTTGTTCCAGTAAAAAACCCATTGATTAAAGTTACCTGTTTTGGCAACTTAAAAGATATAGTTTGCTTTCCGGAAGGGTTTAAACCTGCTGGTGAGAAAGCGTCAGAATCTCAGGGAAAGCCAGTCTTATTCAAGTGAGAATGCAGGCTGTGGGCCACTTCCTTGAAAAGGGTTTTTTGGTTTATGGGATTTTGGTTTTGAATTGGAACAGTTAAGGGGGAATTCATTAGGTTATATACATAGATCACTGTAGCTGTGTGGAATCTTTATGCTTGTAATTGATAAATATTTGTGTATATAAATGTTAACTAAGTTCTTAGAATAAAGCTTGTTTTGATTAAAGTGTTTAGGAAGACTGATGAATCACACCTTCAGGGAAGGCTCTTATGCTCATCCAAGCCAAATTCAACATAAAGGTTGTAGGTCAGGTGGACTTCATAATATACTTTGGAGTTTCTAAGCCTTGGCCCATAACTGGGGGGAAGGGGATCACAAGGATAAGAAAGGAACGGGTTTCAGATTGGCTTCAGCAGGTAAGGTGCAGATTGATGGAACAAGATGGCGCTGCAAGCAGCCACTTTGAAGGGTCCCTCAACAAAGGGAAATTCGGAAAGCAGGGGAGCACCCACGTGGCATATACACAGTTGCCGGTCATGTTGGGTGCCCCTTGGACACAGGGAAACCCTGGAGCTCAGGGGCACGGACTCATGGTGCGAACAGTGACCATGGCCATTTTGGACAGCCCTCCAACATAGGGAAACCCCAAAGTTCAGGGGTGTGTTCACCAGGTAAGTATGGTTGCTTGTGCAGGAAGGGGGGGAAAAGTCCCCCCACCAGGATTATCACCTGGAACATCAGATGTCTTAATGGCCCAGTGAAAAGATCCAGAGTCTTCGCCTATTTGAGAGGTTTGAAAGGAGACATAGTCTTCCTCCAAGATACGCACCTGAGGGAGAAGGACCGACTGCAGGTAGGTAAGGGCTGGGTGGGGCAGGAGTGCCATTCGTGTTATGGGATGAGGGCTCGGGGGTAGCTATTTTGATCAGCAATAGCACGGTGTTTACGACAACCAAGACGGTTATGGACCAAGGGGGACAGTACATCATGGTCAGCAGTGTCCTGGACGGGGGACCAGTAGTCCTTGTAAACGTGTATGCACCAACTGGGATAGCACAGATTTTATAAAGAATCCCCGACATCGGGCGGTACGGTGGCACACTGGCTAGCACTACTGCTCATGGCACTGAGGACCCGGGTCGAATCGCGGCCTGGGTCACTGTCCGTGTGGAGTTTACACATTTTCCCCATGTCTGCGTGGGCTTTACCCCCATAACCCAGAGATGTGCAGGTTAGGTGGATTGGCCACACTAAAATTGTCCCTTAATTGGGAAAAAAATAATTAGGTATTCTAAATTTTATTTTTTAAAATCCCCTACATCAACACACACTGACTGATCATGGGATGGCTTCAACTGCGTACAGTACTCATTGACGGACCGATCAAACCCCAGAATGGGGAAAAAGACAGACATGGCTAGGGAACTGGGAACGTTCATGGAGCAGATGGGGGCAGTGGACCCATGCCAGATAAGGAATTCTCGTTCTTCTCACCAGTGCACAAGATATTTACCCGTATCAACCTCTTCTCTTTGCAGTGGGGATATTGGTGCTTCCAGATGTAGGAGTGCAGAATACTCCACAATTGTAATCTCTGACCACGCTCCACACTATGTGGATGTGAGATTGGAGACGGGCCGTGCCCAATGCCCCACATGAAGGTTGGACACGGACATCTTGGCCAACAAGGTCTTCTTCCAGAAAACATCACAGGCCATTGCTAATAACCAGAATGGGGAAGTTTCACCTTCCACGTTCTGGGAGGCACTGAAGGCAGTGATTAAGGGAGAGATTACCTACAAGACTCGTAAGGACAGGGAAAAGGGGGTGGTGAGGCAAACAACTGATCGACTCCATCATGGAGGTCGACAGAAGATACTCCGAGGCCCTGACTTCTGGTGGAGAGGAAAAAGCTACAAATGGACTTTAACCTGTTATCCACCAGGAAGGCAGTGCACCAACTCTGTTAGACACAGGGGACCTTTTATGAACATGGAGACAAGGCTAACCGCCTATTGGCTCACCTGCTGAGAAAGCAGGGAACCACGAGGGAGATAGTCCAGGTAAAGGACAGCAGAGGTGGACCGGTAAACAAACCTAAAAAGGTCAATAATAATCTTTATTGTCACAAAAAGGCTTACATTAATACTGCAATGATGTTACTGTGAAAAGCCCCTGGTCGCCACATTCCGGCGCCTGTTCGGGTACACAGAGGGAGAATTCAGAATGTCCAAATTACCTAACAGCACATCTAGAATATAAAACATATAGTGCAGCAGGAGGCCATTCGGCCCATCGAGTCTGCACCGACCCACTTAAGCCCTCTCTTCCACCGTATCCCCGCAACCCAATAACCCCTCCTAACCTTTTTGGACACTAAGGGCAATTTAGCATGGCCAATTCACCTAACCTGCACTTCTTTGGACTGTGGGAGGAAACCGGAGCACCCGGAGGAAACCCACGCAGACACAGGGAGAACGTGCAAACTCCGCACAGACAGTGACCCAGCGGGGAATCGAACCTGGGACCCTGGAGCTTTGTCAAGGGTAAGCAGCTTACTGCGAACGTCAAATGACTGCTGAATGTGATACTGACCCCACCTGGGAGAGAACACCAGAGGTGATCGTCTCCCTGGATGCAGAAAAGGCCTTCGGCAGAGTCGAATGGAAGGACTTCATTGAGGTACTGGAGCGGTTTGGACTAGGGACGGGGTTCATCTCGTGGGTGATACTCCTGAACAATGTCTCCAAGGCAAGCGTTCAGACCAATACTTCCAGCTGCACAGAGGCACCAGGCAGGGATGCCCACTGTCTCCGCTCATGTTCACCCTGGCAATTGAACTCCTGCCGATCACCCTGCGAGACGCGAGAGGCTGGAAGGGTATCCGAAAAGGAGGCTTACTCTAAGCAGATGATTTGCTCCTCTGCATCTCGGACCCAGAACGGCATGAAGGAAATCATGAAGCTCCTGGAAGAGTTTTGGGCCTTCTTGGGCTAAAAGCGCAACCTGAGCAAAATGAGGTATTCTCGGTGAATCCAAATGGGGGAGGGACGGAGCTGCAAGGTCTATCATTCAAAATAGCCCAAAACAAATTCCGCTACCGGGGGATCCAGATAGCCCATGGATGGACACGGATTCACAAGTGGAATCTGACTAGTATGGCGGAGGAAGTTAAGAAGGACCTACAGAATTGGGAGGCACACCAGCTTTCCCTGGCGGGGAGGGTGCAGTTGATCAAGATGGACGTGCTGCCAAGTTTCCTCTTCCTGCTTAGATCCATTCCGATCTTCATCCCCAAGGCCTTTTTCCAAAGAATGGATAAAATAATTATGCCGTTTTCTTGGGGGGGTGGGGGAAGAATCCAAGAACCCCTAAGACAACATTGCAAAGGAGACTAAGCTTTGGTGGCCTGACCTTTCCAAACTTGCAATTCTACCACTGGGCAGCCACCGCCGACAGGGTGAGGGGAGAATGGGTAAGGGAACCGTGCACGAAATGGATGAGGATGGAGGAGTCCTCCTGCACAGGAACAACCCTCCGAGGCCTCGCCACGACAGTGCTCCCATCCCCACCGGCAAAATAGTCAACCAACTCAGTGGTAGTAGCTGTCGTGTTGGGTGTTCCGATACACAAACGAACCAACACGGTTGTAGATGGTACAACTCTGTTTTATTATTCTGTACAATAATAACTATTAACTTCTGGCCGTGGTTCGTACTTCACCAGCTAACCTGTGGACCCAGCCCTAGCACTATCTTAGTGAGGCACTCAGCACATGGTGTATGACTGAGTGGCACGCTGTGAGCTCTGTGCTCTGAGCTATCTCCTGGTAGAATGAGCGGGAACTGTGGTGTTCCCTGTTTTATAGTGCGTGTGCTCTCACTGGTGATTGGCTGTGATGTTGTGTGTGTGTTGGTTGGTCCATCTACCTGTCCATCAGTGTGTGTGTGTGATTGCACCATGATATGTTAATATGGATAACATGACATCCCCCCTTTTCACAAGGATATGTGCCTACATGGTAATAAATATTGGTGTGTACTGAGTGCGGCTGAGTATGTGTGTACAATATTTACAACATGTACATGAGGCTGAACTATATACAGAGGAAGGTGTCAGGTGCAACAGAGCAACGAGGTTGTACCATAAACAAAACAAGTGCAATCACCAAATATCGAAAGAGAACTCCTGGAACGACAAGAAAGAAACACGTTAACATTATTGCACAACAATGCAGTGAGTCCAATGTGCAAACAGGCTCACAAGTCCAGTCTATTAGGTGGGCGACGAATTTGGGTTGACTGCCTCAAGGGTGGGTCAGGATCCACCGGCTGAGGAATGGGCCTGGCCACGGGTGAGAGAGGAAGAGGCAGAGTGGCAGGAAGCTCAACGAAGTCGACATCAGGGACAACAGGAAGGCGTGGCACCGGCGCATGATCACGTAGCGAGCGCGGAAGCAGCCGAAGGGCTCGCCGATTACGCCGGCGAATGGAGCCATCAGGCATGCGAACCAGGAACGATCGGGGAGCCACACAGCAGAGAACCTCGGCGGTTGCCGACCAGCCACCCTCTGGTAGGTGGATGCGGACGTTGTCTCCGGGCGCCAGGGCAGGAAGATCAGTTGCCCGAGCGTCATGTGCCACCTTCTGCTGAGCACGCTGCTGTCGCATCCTTTGCAGTACTGGAGCATAGGAACATGAATGGATGGCACAGTGGTCCTAGCAGCGCGACCCATCAACAGCTGGGCTGGTGAGAGGCCAGTGGACAGTGGGGCCGAGCGATAGGCTAGCAGGGCTAAACAGAAGTCAGATCCGGCATCAGCAGCCTTGCAGAGGAGCCGCTTCACGATATGGACTCCCTTTTCCGCCTTGCCATTCGACTGGGGATGCAAGGGACTGGACGTCGCGTGTGTGAAGCCGTATGAAGCGGCAAAAGAAGACCATTCTTGGCTCGCAAAACAGGGCCCGTTGTCAGACATGACGGTGAGCGGAATCCCATGGCGAGCGAAGGTGTCTTTGCATGCTCTGATGACAGCTGATGATGTCAAGTCGTGCAGATATATGATGCATGAAAGAGGTCCACACCCACCTTTGCCCAGGGGGACATTACCAACTCATGTGGCTGAAGTGTCTCAATGGGTTGCGCGGCTGAAACCTTTGGCAGGTGGGGCAGTTGAGCACCATGTTGGCGATATCGTCGCTGATGCCCGGCCAGTGCACAGCTTCTCGGGCCCTCTGCCTGCACTTTTCAACTCCGAGATGGCCTTCGTGCAGTTGTTCGAGGACAAGCCGGTGCATGCTGTGTGGGATCACAATCCGGTCCAACTTTAGGAGGACACCATCAATGACAGCCAAGTCGTCCCGGACATTGTAGAATTGTTGGCACTGTCCCTTGAGCCACCCTTCCGTCACGTGGCGCATCACACGTTGTAGAAGGGGGTCAGCCGCAGTCTCACGGTGAATGTGGGCCAGACGTGCATCAGTAGCCAGCAGATTGGCCGATGTGAAGGCTACTTGTGCGTCGACCTGACAAACGAACCCCTCCGATTCGGGCGGTGTGCTCACTGCTCTGGACAGGGCATCCGCGATGATGAAGTCCTTTCCCGGGGTGTAGACAAGTTGGAAGCCGTACCTCCGGAGCTTGAGCAAAATGCGCTGGAGGCGAGGGGTCATCTCGTTGAGGTCCTTCTGAGTGATGCCGATCAGGGGGCGATGGTCGGTCTCCACAGTGAACTGCGGACTACCATACACATAGTCGTGGAATTTGTCGATGCTGGTTAACAAACCCAGGCACTCCTTTTCAATCTGCGCATAGCGCTCTTCTGTGGGGGTCATGGCCCACGAGGCATAGGCGACCGGGGCCCATGATGTAGTGTCGTCCCATTGCAGGAGTACCGCCCCAATGCCGGACTGGCTGGCATCAGTCGAGATCTTTGTGTCCCGAGTAGTGTCGAAGAACGCCAATACCGGGGCGGTGGTGAGCTTGATCTTGAGCTCCTCCCATTCCTTCTGGTGTGCGGGCAGCCACTTGAATTCCGTTATCTTCTTGACCAGGCGGCGAAGAGCCGTTGTGTGCGAGGCAAGGTTGGGAATAAACTTCCCCAGGAAGTTGACCATCCCAAGAAAGCGTAACACTGCCTTCTTGTCTGCCGGCTGCGGCATGGCTGCAATAGCTGCCACTTTGTCGGCATCCGGACGCACCCCTGACCGGGATATGTGGTCCCCCAGAAACATTATCTCAGTTTGGCCAAAAGAACAGTTGGCTCGGTTGAGGCGCAGGCCGTGATCTCGTATCCATGCAAAGACACGTTGGACATGACTGATGTGCTCCTGTGGTGTGGTGGACCAGATGATGACGTCGTCAACATAGACGCGCACCCCTTCGGTGCCCTCCATCATCTGTTCCACGATGCGATGAAACACCTCGGATGCCGAGATGATGCCAAACGGCATCCTATTGTAGCAGTATCTGCCAAAGGGAGTGTTGAAAGTGCACAGCTTCCTGCTGGACTGATCCAGTTGAATCTGCCAAAAACCCTTTGAGGCATCAAGCTTGGTGAAAATTTTAGCCCGTGCCATTTCGCTCGTAATTTCTTCCCGTTTGGGTATGAGGTAGTGTTCCCTCATGATGTTATTGTTCAGGTCTTTCAGGTCGCTGCAGATCCGGAGCTCGCCGGAGGGCTTTTTTATGCACACCATGGAGCTGACCCATGGCGTTGGCTCCGTGACCCGGGAAAGCACTCCTTGGTCCTGCAGTTCCTCCAGCTGCTGCTTGAGGCGGTCCTTGAGTGGTGCTGGGACTCTACGAGGTGCGTGAATGACCAGGGTGGCGTCCGGTTTGAGCCGTATTTTGTAAGTGTAGGGCAGTGTGCCCATGCCCTCGAAAACCTCCTGGTTGTGGGCGAGGAGTGAGTGGAGCTGCGCCCTAAAGTCTGCATCCGGAAAATCGGACGTGCCTTCTGGAGACAGAGTGTGTACCCGCTGAACGAGGTGGAGGATCTTGCACGCCTGTGCGCCTAACAGAGAGTCCTTCGAGGATCCAACTATCTCAAAAGACAGTGTGGCTGTGTATGAATTGTGTGCAACCTCGAGCTGGCAGGACCCCATGGCTGGGATAACGTTCCCGTTGTAATCAACCAGCTGACAGTGGGATGGCCGAATCAGTGGTTTGACCTTCAAGGTGTGGAAGGCTGACCATGAGATTGGCGGAGGCACCAGTGTCTAAACGGAATGTGATTGGTGATCGGTTGACCGTTAGGGTGGCACACCATTCATCGCCCGGATTAATGCTGTGCACTGGCATCGGCTGGTGGGTCCTACTTGGGGACATCCCGTTCCTGTCTATTACCACAACGCGGAAGGGTTCCCGGTCGTCGGTATCACCGGTCTGCACGTCGTCAGGGTATGACTCGGTGTATGGGGGCTGAATGGCCCGCACGTCCCTGCGAGGCTGGCGGAATTGCGGAGAATTGGCAGGTTGAGCTGCTCGACAGCTGGCAGCGTAGTGGCCCATCCTGCCACAGCGGAGGCATTGTCGCGTTTTGGCTGGACATTGCCGCTTTAAGTGTGCGGATCCACGGTTGCCGCACGTTGTGACGTCATGGTGTTCGTTGTGCCTTCTTTGATGCGAGTCCAAGGTTGTGGGGTGAGGGTGGTGCCTACCCGAGAGTGGCAGTCTTCGGGGTGTCGGACCAGCCAGAACCTCATGTGGGGAACAGGGCTGATGCCCTAGCTTTTGCTTCCTTAATTGCACGCCGGAGAATCCTGCTCGGCTGGCGATCAGCAGCACCACCCACATCTGCTGACTGGCTGGCAGACCGCTTTAAATTCCTCCACCTGGAGAAGATTAAGTACACCATCCGAGGGTCGGACAAGGGCTTCCACAAAGCAAATTCATCAGCCTGTTCCAAGGCCAATCCGAGCCCAAAAATGGATCGGAAGGGAGGAGGAGGGGGGCAGAGGGACTAACAGGAACTAACAGGGCCACACAAAGCAGACAGGAACAAGGGGGGGTGGGGGGCAGCAAGGAAGAAATCCAAGGAAACACTAAGAGGAAACGCAGAGAGAGATCGAAGAGGGGGCCAGAGGGTCTCCCACAAAGCCATAAGAACAAAAACAAGGTGAACAATAGATAATAACATCTACAGTGAAAGAAAGGGCCTAATCTGGAGCCCGAATACAGAAAAGGGGAGGGGGAATGGCAGGTAGAGGGGAGCAAGGTGGAGGAGCAAGGTGGGGATGGGGGGGAGAGAGAGAGTGCCAAAAGGAAAATAATAACCGTTTCAATCATCTCCTATATAGTGTACAAACGTAAAATTCAATAAAAATATTTATATGAAAAAAAGAATATGGAGGGCATTTGATGTCAGATGTACATGCAAGGTGCATGACCTGCCCGTTCCTGCAGCTTCTGGTCTGCACACTGCACACAGCCTCATTCATTTAAAATGTGGCAGCGGCGGCCATTCTCAATTTAAAAGCCGGTAGCACCCGTTGAGCGTTTCTCCCGTGATCAGGACCACCACCGGTACGCCGCGACGGAGCGCTCTGTGACCCAGCCGACACCTGCCTGTGACCCACTAGCGGGTCGCGACCCTCATTTTACGAAGCCCTGATCTACACAATGTACTTCAGCAACTCATAGAGTCATAATGTTCAGAAGAGGCCCTTCGGTCCACCAAGTCTGTACCAACAAATCTACACTAAATCTACACTAACCCCACTTTCTAGCATTTAGTCCACATGACATTTCAAGTGCTCATCCTCGTACTTTTTGAATGTTGTGAGGTTTTCCGCCTCTACCATTCTACCTGGTGGCATATTCCAGATTCCCATCACCCTCTGGGTGAAAAACCTTTTCCTCAAATCGCCTCTAAACCTCCTGTCCCTCAACTTAAAACCAAGCCCCTTCGTTAATGACCCTTCAACTAAGGGGAACAGCTATTTCCTATTGATCATATTCATACCCTTCATAATCTTAGACACTTCAATCAGGTCCCCCCTCAACCTTCTCTGCTCCAAAGAAAACAATCCAAGCCTAACCAACCGCTCTTCATTGTTCAAGTGCTCCATCCCAGGCAATATCCTGGTGAATTTCCTCTGCACCCTATTCAGTGCAAGGCTCCTTTGGTGGCACCTCTCAAACCCATGACCCTGTAAATTAGAAGAACAAGACTAACAGGCCCATGGGGACACCACCACGACAGGTTCCCCTTCAAGTCACGCACTTGGAAATATTTCACCTTTGCTTTTCTGTCGCTGGGTCAAAATCCTGGAATCCCCTCTCTAACGGCACTGTGGGTGTACCTACACCAGGTAGACTGTAGTTCTTCAACGAGGTGGCTCACAACTTTAAGGGAAATTAGGGATGGACAATAACTGCCGGCCTTGCCATGAGCGAATAAAGCAAAACCTTCTGTTACCTTTCCCCAACAGTTAGCTGCTGTGGAGAGACGATCCCTATTTACCCATTTTATAATCCAATCATGATTTTCCAATCCACTTTCTTGTGCTTATAATTTACATTAGGGTTCAGATCTGGACTGCATTTATCCAGAGGCCACACAGGAGACCTGCTTCTGAATACCAGACAGATTTAATATATTACTGTGCTTTAAAAATTGGGGTATTCGTTTTACTCGGTTGCGCAGGGCACATTGTTAGATTTGATGCTGCGTTCAGTCTTATTCCTGTGACAGCACAAATATATATGTTGTTGCTTCAAAATGCCATGCATTTTTTTTTAAACTGGAATGAACCAAGTCATGAAAAGAAATTTGTAAAATGTTTTGAGAAAAGTAGTGGGCCACTTCAAACCCACTCGATGGTTGCCTGGTTGCATTCCTGCAATGGATATTCTACTTTTTTTATCAAATCAAATATTGTGAAGGCTGAAGCTATTGTTTTCAGCCCCCGCTCCAAACCTCTTCCCTAGCGACCAACTCCATCCCTCTCTGTCAACCATCTGAGAGTTCTGATGCGAACGTGACTTTAAGGACGGGGGAATGGGGGGGTGGGGGCGGGGAGGCGTACCATAAACTGCTATCAATCATTTTCCACTATTAGACGGGATGTGATTATAATTCCAGTTTTCCTGTGGGCAGAATGCAGCAGCAGTCCTATGGATCAGACGTGCCTACATAAACTCCCAGTTATGATTATTTGTACATAGTCTCATAAACAAATGAAGAACCCATAAATGAAGGTCATTATTGTTTTACCAATCCTTGCTGCTGACGGGTACATTGGCACCAAACAGAAGAATGCATCACTCAAGTTAAACCAATTTGTTCTCAACCTTGATTTCACATTTGCCCCCAAGCTAAGCTTCCGAGCGTATATTCATGCAATCAAAAAGGCCGCCTATTTGCACCTCCGTAACCATTCCAGACTTTGCCCCCCAGCTCATCTGCTGTTAAAATCCTCACTTATGCCTCTGTTACCTCTGGACATGACTATTCCAGTGCAATTCTGGCTAGACTCCCACATTCCACCCTCTGTAAACTTGAGGCCATCCAAACCTCTGCTGCCCACACCTCCCGTTCTCCTGTCACTCCTGTGTTCATTGAGCCACTTTGGCTCTCGATCAAGTAACTTCCTGATTTCAAAATCCACCTCCTTTGTTTTTGAATACCTCGATGCTCTGTTGTTTTCAAAATAAAAGGAGATTAACTTTGAAAAGAAGCCAAAGTTACCCTCAGTGTACATGCTGGTGGAATGACAGAGAGATTCACGGGGCCGTGAGTTTTGCCACTGCTGCTCCCCTGTTTAAATTGGAATGAGTGGTTATCCACTGCTGTAACACACTCGGGGAACTTGGCTGTAAGGAATGCTGCAATTCTATGAAGCCACACTTCATTATGTCTGATGGTGCAGCCAGAGAGATGATGCTATCAATTGCTGTAGGGGTGAACAAGCATGAAAACCCTGCTCAGTTAGGGGCTGCATCACTTATTTACAGTCCCGGTTATTACTTCACTCTGTAAGGCCCCCCTGTTTGTTCTTGTTTACTCCTTTCTTTTATCTTTCCAGTTGTCATTTTGATTCATGGGTGATTGATGGACCCATGACTTTAAAGTAAAGCAGCTTATACTGTCCTGTGTCTTTAAGTGAAACAGAGGATTGTAGGAGCAGATGACATCAATGATGATTCACTTTGACTTACTTGACTGGCAGCTAGTGAACTGGCTCGTAATGCTGTGCTTTGCCTGGTAACCAGTGGTGATTAGTTCTGATCTCACTGAGATGTTTTTCGGAGTTCTGGTTTCACTTTTGGTTCTGAAGCCTAGATGGAGGATCTCTAACTACCTCTCTAAAATATCCAATGAATTCTCTCCAGCAATCCTGTGTAAGCGTTCTCTCTCTCTCCCTCGCTCCAAAAGAGCCTTTTGTGAGGGACCAGAATCTGATAATCCTCCTTCTGTAAAACTGGCTGTGCAAGCAGAATCCAGGAACTGATAACCCTTGTTCTGCAAACAGGAGGCTGATATATCAGCAGAGATCAAAATCTGATAATCCTCTCTAAGAACAGGCTGTTGTACGTGCCAGAGGCCTCTCTTGGGAAAGCTGTCAGTGAGATATACTGCTGAGCTGCAAAGAAGACTATTACACGCTGCAATACAGAGAGTTTGAACCACATTCACACAATGAAGAGGGTGTACTGAAGAACTCATCATCGGAAGCAAGGACTTTTAGCTTTTGACCCTAATCCTTATTATTTGTCCCCTTTCCCGACTTTTCTGTGTTTTTCTGCCTTATGTGTGTGTGGTAGCGGGTAGATCAGTTAAAGGCGAGCCAGGTGTTAAAGGACATTTAACCAACTATTTTCACTACATATTTCATATTTGCTCCCATTATTAATAAACAGTAATTGTGCTTAAACTTACAAACCTGGTGACTGTAATTATTGGGTGAGATTCTCCGTTTCTGAGACTGAATGTTGATGCCGATGCAGAATTCGTGGACTTTCACAACAGAAAAACTGGCGGCAAACCTGGGTCGATTCAGCGACTGTTAAGGGGCTAGCCCTGGTGCCACGTGGAACACAATCAATTCCAATGAAAAATGGTGCGGGATTCGCCGGGTCAGTGATTGACACTCGGGATTACAATCCCCACACACACTCTTCCCAGCCAACAAAATGGCACTGGTTGCACTAGAGCACGCCCATGCAGCTGCGCACGCCGCAAACAGCCCACTGTGAACTTCGGGTCATGGGTCGTATAGACGTCACCCAGGGCACCCCCGTCTGTGCCCTCTGGTCCCAGCCGACCTATCAGCTGCATGGGTGTGCTCTAGCATAACCAGTGCCATCTTGTTGGCTGGGCAATTGTCTTCCGTGCCTGTGTACCCCAACCCACAGCCCACCTCCTGACCACCCCTGACTACATCCCCGGGCCCTGGCAGAAGCCCCCCAGCCAGTGGCACAACTGTCAGCACACTTTGGCGATGTTGAACACTTTCCGCAGCCCCTCTCTCTCCCTCAGCAGCCACGACACCGGTTTCACGATTTTTAAAAGCACGAGTGAACCACACCATCGGGAACTCAGCCCATCGGAGGTGGAGAATCGCGGAGGCCCCGGAGTATACCGGGTCGGGCCCGCTAATGATATGCAAACGGTGTTTACTGTACATGCATTCCAGACCGCATTGACACCGCTGTTGAGGTGACGGAGAATTGCGATTTGCCGTCAAATTGGCGCGCACCGCGATTTTAGCATCGGAACCTAGTCTCCTCCAAATCGCATTTCGCGATTTCGTCGTCAGCCAACGGAGAATACCGCCCACAGACGTTTAATAAGAATTATGGGTTTATTCACTTGTATTTTGACTCTGGGGCACATGGAACTGGAATCGACCGCGCACTTGCCCAGAATGACGTAACAACTCCAACCAGAATCTATCGGTGTTCATGGTGTTTGGCAGCAGCAGAAATGTCAGGATCCAATTGCCCAAATCTTTAGTGTTACAGTGAGAGGGTACAGCACTGCCACACTCTGAATTTGCGATGCAAACAGAGATGCTATTAATGACCTAACAGAAATTTGGAAGTGAACAAGCGACAGCTCACTTCAACAACAGTCATAGAGTGTTACAGCGTGGAAAGAGGCCCTTCGGCCCATCGTGGCTGCACTGGCCATCAAGCACCTATCTATTCTAATCCCATTTTCCAGGAAAGCCCTGTATGCTATGGCCTTTCAATTGCTTATCTAAATGCTTCTTAGATGTTGTGAGGGTGCCGGCCTCTACCAACTTTTCAGGCAGTGAGGTCCAGATCCCCACCACCCTACTAACTCGCCTACCCTTGACCTTAAATCTATGCCCCCGGATTATTGACCCTGCTATTTAGGGGAAATGTTTAGTCCTATCTACAATATTTATCTCCCTCACAATTTTATAGCCCTCAATCAGGTCACCGTTCAGTCTTCGCTGCTCGAAGGAAACAACCCCAGCCTAACTAGCCTTTCTTAGTTCATAGTTGATTAGTTCATATGATTAGTTCATAGTTGAAACATACCAGCCGAGGCAACATCCTGGTGAATCTCCTCTGTGCTTTTCCTAGTGCAATCACATCCTTCCTCTAGTGTGATGACTAGAACTGCACACAGTATTCCAGCTGGGGCCTAACCTGCATTTTAAACAGTTCCATCCTAACCTCCCTGCTCTCAAATTCTGTGCCTTGGCTGATACAGTCAACTGGCCCATATGTCTTATTTACCTGCCTGAAAGCATATCTACGTCCTGGAGTTTCTTCCATGGGTTAAAAAATGTGCCCAATGGTGCACTTACTTTGCTGACATTGAGTTATACCCAAGTAATCTCCCAATTTCATTGGAATATGTTCCAAATTTACTTGGGCATAAATCAGTGGAAATCATTGTAAACCATCAGTACCCAAGAACACACCGAACGTACACCAGTATATCGTCCTTCCTTGAGTCTTCAAATGTAAGTTTGAACCCATTTAATCACAATTCATACACTTGAGGCACAGCCGGCAGGATTCTCTGTTTCTGAGACTAAGTGTTGACGCTGACGCAGGATTCATGGACTTTTACGACAGCAAAACTGGTGCCGCACCGGGACCAATTAACCAACCATTGAGGGGCCACGTGGAACACAATCGATTCCAATGAGAAACGGTGCCAAATTCGCCAGGTCCGTGATTGACACTCAGGAGGCTGACAAGCTGCAGCCGCAAATACACACTTCACTCCCCACACGCAATCATCCCAGCCAACAAGATGGCAGCAAGACACGGTCTCCGAGGTTTACCGACGCGGCACTGGAGAACTTGCTGGGTGCCGTGGAGGGGAGGCAGGCAACCCTGAACCCCGGGGTGGGAAGGAGGCTGCCAGTCGCCACCGTTTGCCTGGCCTGGACGCAGGTGCCAGAGGTGGTCAGCGCCATGGGCAACACTGTCCGGACCGGCCAGCAATGCCAGAAAAAACTGCATGACCTCCGCAGGGCGGCCTGGTGAGTAGGAAGCACTGTGCTCCTAGCACTAAGCCCCGTCCCACACACCTGTTACCCTACCCCGAAGACATCAACTCAAATCCCAGGACACCCTGGAATGTGAGTCCGGGGATGGCACAGATTTCCTGTCAAAGCTGTCTCCAACACCCTCCACCATCCCAAAGACACTCACCTCAGTTGGGCATGTTAGTGAAGAAGTTCCTGGGGCACTAACTAGTGTGCGCCACACACATGCTCCAGTACAGCAGATGGAAGTGGGAACTCCCGAGGGAGTGGACGGCCGGAGGGCGGGCCGATCCCAGGGACTGGCTGCCATACAGATGGGTTTCGGGCATCTGGAACGGATAGTCTCATCGATTGTGGATATGCAGTCACGGAGCCAGGGACTACATGAGGGGTTGTCGGCGAGCATCCAGTACCTGCAGGTGCTGGAGGAATCCAATAGCGTGCAGCAGCAGGAGGTGGTGCCGGCAATGTGTGGCACAGTAACAGTGTGATGTGGCGCAGTGCCAGACAGAGGTGCTCCCTGTGCTTTGCAGGCAGGCTCTGGTCGAGACGGCAGCGGGCCTTCAAGACTGGCAGCAGCAGGTGGCGGGGGAACTGCAGGGGTTAGCTCCGCTCGCACCCCCGTCCCATGGATTAGCTCAGGGGCCATCAGGCACTCCAACAGGGGAGGAGGTAATGGGGCCCGCAGGGGAGGTGCCAGAAAACTGCAGCACCTTGGACACCCACCTTCTGTCCCTGGTACATCTGGTGGGCAGTGGGCAGAACAGGGCAGCACCATGCCACCTGGGACACCCGAGCAATAGCCAGGACCATCCAGGCCCGGTCACCCCAGAAGACGGCCACCAAAGGGGACCCAGGGGACCCAGGTCACAGGGTGGGAATCACATCTTGCTGCCTCCACTCCTGCTGTACCATCTGGAGATCCATCTAGCCCTGGCATTGGGGCCCGTAAGGCCAGACAATTGGACACCAGTTAGGTTGACACGGGTGCAAGGCACAGTTTAGTGATAGGGGCGAGGGCGCAAATTTGTATGTATTTTTTTACATTAAATACCTGTGCATAACATTGCAAACTGCCTTAGTGCTCTGTCAGAGGGATGCGACGGATAGCCTGGTCTGGGCTGGCTGCAGAGGGGGCGCTGGTGGCGAAGGGGGGATGGTGGGAATGGGCGAAAGTTGTGGGTATGCTTGGTCCAGGGACTGCAATTCAGCTCTGCCCATCCTCGGACACCAACTGTCCTCCATGTCGGAAACCAGTGTTCAAACTTCTCTTCTAACACGTTGTTCCTCTGCTACCTGATGCTGTGGATGACACACCAGGCCACCACAATGTGGGAGGCCCTCCCAGCGCTATATTGGAGGGCCCCTCCAGTGCGGTCCAGGCACCTGAACTGCATCTTCAGGATGCCAGAGCACCGCTTGATCACGCTCCTGGTTGCTGCATGGGTCCTGTTGTCGCGGGCCTCCGCGTTGGCTTGTAACCTCCGGATAGGTGTCATCAGCCACGACCGCAATGGCTAACTCTTGTTGCTCAGGAGCCATACCCCCTTCTGAATGGGCGCCTCGAAGAGGCCAGGAATTGTCGAGTGTGGCAGGATGAAGGCGTCGTACACACTATCCAGGTATCAGGCGCAGATGTGCATGATGCCCAGCTTATAGTCATACTCCAGCTGCACATTCATCGAGTGGAAACCCTTTCAGTTTGTGAAGAGAAGGCTGCTATCTGCAGGGGCTCAAAGGGCGACATGCATCCCGTCGATCACCCCTGGACCCGGGGCATCTCGGCAATGGCGGCGAAGCTCGCTGCCCGGGCATCCTGGTGGGCTCGGTCCATAGTGAAATGGATGTATTATGCTGACTGCGCATATAGAGCCTCCGTGAGGGCGCGGATGCACCTGTGCGTCGAGGTCTGTGAGATCCCAGACAGTTCCCTACTTGGCGCCTGGAAGGAATATATGGCATAAATGTTCAGGGCGACCGTCACCTTGGCGGCCACCGGGAGCGGGTGTCCTCCCCCATTCCCCCGCTGTACCAGGTGAGCCGTGATCTGGCAGAAATGTCGCAAAGTCCCCCTGCTCAGCCAGAATCTTCGAAGGTATGCCTGTGTTATATTCTAGTACGTTGCATTGATTGAGTCAGTGCATCAGAGAACGTCTAGTTGGTGACTAGTTAAAGATTTATTCAATTACAATAATGTGGGATGGAAAACAATATTAATATTGGGCTGGTTTCTCCGCCCGCCGCGCCACTTTTCTGCCCTGACCCGCCGGCGGGATTCTACGTTACGCCGGCCGGTCAATGGGGTTTCCCATTGTGGGGCAGCCCCACGCCGTTTGCACTTCGATTTTCTTGCTCGAAAAACACTGCTCAGCAAAGTGGTTTTTGCCTTTGCACTTTGCACAAGTTTTCCCAAAGGTGGGACATTACCTTTGCAAGTGCCTACTCCCACACCACGTACACAAAATCGTGGCGTCTGGCAATCGCTTAAAATGGCGGCCTCTGTTGAGACCATGTTTTCCTTTCGGGTACGTCACAATGTCTATAGTGCCAGCTTCATTCTCAATTTTCACGCCTAAACATCTTATGTTTAAAGTGTTGATTTGCTTGTTGGCTTGGCAAATTTTTATTGCGTCTTCGAGCTGGAACTCATTCTCTCTCAAAAGACGTCCACGCACTTTATAATTTTGCATGCCAAATATAATTTGATCATTGATCACTGTAATGTGGCAAAATTACAAGTCTGAGCCTTTAATTTTAAATCTGTGAGGAAACTATCAAACGATTCACCTGTCTACTGGTGTGTACATTCTGAAAATGTACCTTTCAAAAGTTTTGTTCTTCTTTGGGGTACAATGCTCATTGAACTTTTTATAGACAGCATCAAAGTTTTCTCTATCTGCGTCTCTTTCAAATACAAAAGTATTGAAGATTTTGATCGCCTGTGGACCTGTTACAGTGAGCAGCAATGCTATTTTTCGCTAATCAGGCTGTGCCTGTAAACCTAGAGCTGCTACGTATAAGATAAACTGCTGCTTAAAAGCATGCCAATTTGCATTTACGTTACCAGTGACACAAAGACTTTGTGATGTTTTCAAACTATCTGGCCGGGGTGCTCCGAAAATGGGACTACGCCCCCACGCCCGCCGGAAAACGGACGTGAATCACTCCAGACTTTTTTTTTAAAAGTCCGGAGTGATTCTCCAACTTCAAGAGGGGTGGCAGGGCCCCGGCGTGCGCCGCGCAGCTCCTGCTGCCAATACGGGGCCCTGCAATTCCGGCCGCGGATTCGCGCATGCGCACGGCGGTCGTTTTCGCGCCAGCCACCGTGCAACATGACAGAGCCACACAGCGGGCCAGTACAGAAGAAGATAGACCCCCCCCAGATCACGCGCGCCCGCCGATTGGTAGTCCCCGATCGCGGGCCTGGCCGTCGTTGAGGCTCCCCCCGGAATCTGATCCCCCCGCCCACCCACCAGGACAGCCACCGCGGCCACGAGTCCAAGCTCCCGCGGGTGAAACATACGGGAACCATGCCGGAAGAACTCGGCGGGAACTTGGCTGGTCGACCGGGGAGAATCGGCGCGGGTGCCTCTTTCAATGGCCCTCGACCGGCGCCACATCGGCCGCGTGCGCGCGATTTGCGCCGATTCTCGGTCGCCAGAGAATCGCGTCCCGGCGTCGGAGTCGATCGCGGGTCTGAGACCCCATTCTCCGCCCCCGCACAATGCGCGATTTCGGCACGGAGGTTCAGAGAATCCCGGCCTCTATCTTTTTCTTCTGTGACCAGTTGAGCAATAAGATGTGTTCTTTTGATGCTCTTCGGTTGTTAGTAGATTTTCCTTAGGAGTACTGTTTCCTATTTCTTCACTTTACTTCTTCAATCTGTAGATCACCACTTCTGGTACCATGTTACATTCTAGTGCGTCGCAATGATTGAGTCAGTTCACCAGAAAACGTCAGTTTGTGACTAGTTACAGATTTATTAAATTACAATAACATGGTAAGGAAAATAATACTCATGCTACTTTACTACGAACTGTTAATAACTGGAATATGAGAGCTCACACTAAACATGACTATCCACAATGACTTCTAACCCAGACACCTCAAGGTTGCAGTGTCACGTGGTACATCTCTACTGCAACCTGCTGGTTGGAGGTCTGACATGTTAACATACAGAATTCCTCATGCATATCATTATAGCATGGTCTGGCACATCCTCGAATGACAGGCGCTGACGCGACACATGAGACCTCATGCGGCAACTCGAATTTGACCTCAACAAGGTCGAATTTGAATGCTGAATACAGGGTTGAAGGCAG
This sequence comes from Scyliorhinus torazame, assembly GCF_047496885.1. Taxonomy (NCBI): domain Eukaryota; kingdom Metazoa; phylum Chordata; class Chondrichthyes; order Carcharhiniformes; family Scyliorhinidae; genus Scyliorhinus; species Scyliorhinus torazame. The sequence goes on along the minus strand of NC_092707.1, from coordinate 139,558,207 downwards.
GATTCTTGGAAGTGTGAAGGAACAGAGGGATCTTGGGGTCCAAATACATAGATCCCTCAAAGTTGCCACCCAGGTTGATAGGGTTGTTAAGAAGGCATATGGTGTGTTGGCTTTCATTAACAGGGGGATTGAGTTTAAGACCCGAGTTAGACCACACTTGGTATATTGTGTCCATTCTGGTCGCCTCATTATAGGAAGGATGTGGATGCTTTGGAGAGGGTACAGAGGAGATTTATCAGGATGCTGCCTGGACTGGAGGGCATGTCTTATGAAGAAAGATTGAGAGAGCTAGGGCTTTTCTCACTGGAGCGAAGAAGGAAGAGAGGTGACTTTATAAAAATAAATTTAGAGTACCCAATTCATTTTTCCAATTAAGGGGCAATTTAGCATGGCCAATCCACCTAGCCTACACATCTTTGGGTTGTGGGGGCGAAACCCACGCAGACACAGGGAGAATGTGCAAACTCCACACGGACAGTGACCCAGAGCCGGGATCGAACCTGGGACCTTGGTGCCGTGAGGCAGCAGGGTTAACCCACTGCACCACCGTGCTGCCCAGCAGAGAGGTGACTTGATAGAGGTGTATAAGGTGATGAGAGGCATGGATAGAGTGGATAGCCAGAGACTTTTCCCAGGGTGGAAATGGCTGTCACAAGGGGACATAATTTTAAGGTGATTGGAGGAAGGTACAGGGGAGATGTCAGAGGTCGGTTCTTTACATAGAGAATGGAATGCACTGCCAGCAGAGATGGTGGAGTCAGAGTCATTAGGGACATTTAAGCGACTCTTAGGCAGGCACATGGACAGCAGATCTTGGATTAGGATAAATGGTCAGCACAATATCGTGGGCCAAAGGGCCTGTACCGTGCTGTACTGTTCTATGTTGTATGTTCTATAACTCCTTTGCACCTCCTCAACCTCGGCATGTTGGGCAGCTGGCTCTCCATCCTCAGCGGCTGCCTCCTGTACCTCTGGGCAGGTTCCATTGCTGCAGCTTCCTCCTCCTCGAGCAGCTCCAGCTCGTACAGCCACAATGCATCGCCCTCGGCTGTGGCGACTAGGAGGAAGGCCACCATTGTTGATTGAATTTCAATATCCATTGTCTGCAGGTAGTGAAAGTCTGACATGCTAGCATGGTGCGTACCCTCGTGCCCAACCAGGCCCACCGGGCGACACAATGGGCCCAGGTGGCACTGCGAACCCTGCCCCCCTCTCCCATCCCCGCAGCCCTGGCCCCGCCAATGCCTGGCTTTCCTGGGCCTCTGGCTCTGGCGCCTGTCCCTGCTGCCAGGGGTACCATTGGCTGGGGCTGCCCTTGCCAGCAGTATGCTCCGTGGACCCTATCAGGAGCCCCTCTGTAGGGGCTACCGTGAGTGTTGCCCTTAGGCAGGCTGCATGATGCCCCACCAGCTGTGGTAGCCGGTTGGGAGGAGTGGTATGGCAGAGGATGGTGTGCAGGGGTGGGGGCTGAGATGCAGATGTGGTGGGGTGGCGGGTGGGGGCTGGGGTGTGGGGGTGGTGGGGTGGGGGTGCCATACCACTAGTGTGGCATCAATCTGCAGGACCACGGGCCACGGTGGATGGTCAGTGGGGTGCACAGTAAGACGGCTGGCAGCCTTGCAGGCCATGGCAATGGCGGTCCATGCCTGGACACCACTCCCCAGTCACGTGGAGGGGTCACCCCACCCTACCAGCCCATGCCCAGTCACCAAGCCCCGGCAGGGACCCCTGTTTCCCCCCCCCCCCCCCCCCCCCCAGCCAGCCTGCCAGGTGTCATGACCAGCAGCCCACTGTAGCGCCTCTTTGTATCCTACCTCCCCTCCCTCTCCCTCATCAGCCACGGCACCTGTTTGCCGATTATTAATAGCACAAGTGAACATCGCTGCCAGGAATTCGCCCTGGAGGAGGCGGAATATCACGGAGGCCCCAGAGAATACCGGGTCAGGCCCGGGGATGATGTGCAAACAGCTTTTACTGTACGTGCGAAGTAGAACGCATTGATATCGCTGTCGAGGCAGCGGAAAATTGTGATTTGGCGTGAAACCGGTGTCCACCGCAATTTTGGCGTCAAAGCCAATTCTCCACCCAATCGCCTTTCCCGATTTTGGCATTGGCCGACAGAGATTCCCGCCCAGCATGTTTTGGAACCTGCAACTGAGGAAGCTTTTCCATTTTTAATATGATATATACTTGTGTCATATAATGCAATAAAAGAAACATGAAACACAGAGCAGGTCTCAACGAGGATAAAACATTCTTTCAAACACTCAAAAAATCTCCAATTTAATAGCGCAAGAAAATACGACTTTGATTCATGGTTGTGATTACATTCCCTGTTTTATGCTATTTCAGTAAAACATTGGCTCCCTTTTGTTATTTAACAAAACCAAATTGCAGTGCATTTAGGGTTTTTTGTGCCACTGGAAACAAATGTGTCTCTGTTTATTGTTCATTAATTTAAGTCGCAATATTCTCCCTGACAGGCCCTCTAATTCTATATGAAGTGAAATAATAACTTACTTTATTCATATTTCAAAATGAAATGATTTCCAACAGGAGGTCGCCACTCTAAGATGTAAATGTGGTATTTGCGGAGTGCAACCGGGTACCAGAGCAGAGTTATACTGCCGACTGTGCTTTGCTGCAGATTTCACTGATGTCCATCACAAATGAGTTGCCAGGAGACTCCACGAACCCCGAAAGGACACCTTTAAAAAGTGGCTTTGTACTGGACAGGGTTTATACTGCAGCCGGTGTGAACTTGAGGTCATACTTCCTCCTGAAGATCTTGCAATTCTTTTAGTTACTTTGTTACTTTGGAAATTACATGGGCGGGGGGGGCAGGATTCTGAGTTGGCCGATGCCAAAATCACGAAATGTGATTGGGCGGAGAATAGGTTCCGAAGCCAAAATTGGGGCTGGCACCGATTTGATGTCAAATTTTGATTCTCCATCATCTCGACAGCGGCGTCAATGCACATCGGAGCGCACGCACAGTAGACACTGTTTGCATATCAGTAGCGCGCTCAATGCGGTATTCTCTGGGGCCTCCGTGATTCTCCGCCTCCGATGGGCAGAGTTCCCGGCGACGCGGTTCACTTGTGCTTTTCAAAATCATGAAACCAGCTTGGAGCTGATGAGGTAGAGAGAAGAGGTAGGACACAGAGAGAAGCAACTGCGGGCTACCGGGCCAAACACTGGCTGGGCTGGGGGAGACCCTGGCATAACCAGGGGAGGGTGATGGGGGAACAGGTCGAGCAGCTGAGGTGACCCCCCCCCCCATGAGACCAAGAAGGTGTCCAGGCACGCACCGCCATTACTGTGGCCACCTTGCTGCGCACCCACTGACCACCCACGTTGGCCCCTGGTTCTGCAGAGTGACACTGGCTGTATGGGCACCCCCATCCCCGTGCCGTAGCCTCCGCCCCCTCCACTTCCACCCCAGCTGTCAACTGCTAGTGGCCCACCCAGAACAACCTCCACAGTATCCCCTACGGGTGCCAAGGGGCATACCGCTGGTGAGGGCAGTGCCAGCTGATGGTACCACTGGCATCAGAGACGGGCTCCAGGGCTGGAGGCCCCCACGGTGCCGGCCACCAACAGGGCCAGGGGTGCGGGGATTGGGGGGGACATACATGGCGGTGCCCCATAGAGCCCATTGGCCCTGGTTGGGCACAGAGCGTACGCACCATACTAACATTTTGGCCTTTCAACCCCTGCAGTCAATGGATATTGGTATTCAACCAACAATGGCGGCCTTCCAGCTAGTCGCCGCAGCCCTGGGGGATACCCTGCGGCTCTACGAGCTGGAGCTGCTCGAGGAGAAGGAAGCTGCAGCAGCGGAGCAGGCAGCAGAGGAACAGGTGGCAGCCCAAGATGGAAAGCTGGCCGCCCAACGGGCTAAGGAGGAGGAGGTGCCAAGAAGGTGCTGCATGAGGCCTCGTGTGTACTGGCACCGCCTGTCATTCAATGACGTGCTGCCGGACTGGACGTGCTGTCGAAGACCCCAGCTGAGCAGGGGGACAGTGCGACATATCAGCCAGATCATGGCATATCTGGCACCGCAGGAGTATGGGGGAGGACACCCGCTCCCGGTGGCTTTCAAGGTGACGGTCGCCTTGAACGTTTACGCGATGAGATCCTTCCAGGCGCCGGGTGGGCACCTGTGTGGATTCTCACAGACCTCGGTGCACATCACGGAGGCCCTATATGCCCAGGCGGGTCAATACATCCATTTCAATGTGGACCAAACTCACCAGGATGCCCAGGCAGCGGGCTTTACTGCCATCGAAGGTATGCTGCGGGTCCTGGGGATGATCAATGACATGAATGACCCCTACGAGCACCTGCACATAACAGGCTGCTCTACACCATCCAAAAGGGATACCAGTCGATGAATGTGCAGCTTATATGTGACTATCAGCTATGCATCATTCACCCCCTGCATCCGATACCCGGGCAGTGCGCACAATGTCTTCATTCTGGCACACTCGATGATTCCTCACCTGTTCGAGACACCCCTCCGGCTGGGGGGTTGGTTCCTGGTTGACAGGGGTTATGGCTGATGACACCTGGTCATGACTGATGACACCTAGCCGGAGGCCACAGATTGATGCGGAGACCCGCTATAACAATGCCCATAGAGTGACCAGGCCCATGATCAGATGCTTTGGCCTCCTGAAGATGCAGTTCAGGTGCCTGGGTCGCTCTGGAGGGGCCCTCCAGTGTGATGCTGAGAGGGTCACCCGCATCACGGTGGACTGCTGCGTCCTCCACAACATCGCACAGCAGAGGGGCGATGTACTGGAAGAGGATGAGCAACGCAGGCCTCGTCTGATGAGGAGGGGAATGCGGAGGAGAGGGGGGATGGGCAGGACATGGGGCACAGGCAGACACGGGAGGCCGCATGACATGTGTGCCAGAGCCAACACACGGGGGATGCTCTGATCATCTCCAGGTTCACCAGCTGGGGAGGGGGGCCCTGGGTTGGCAGTAACAGCGGGTCTGGTCCATGGGATAGAGGATGATGACGACCCGCTCTGCGATGAGCTCTGCTGCTCCGCAACGCATGACAACATCTGACTCCTGCCCATGGTAGCACTTTCCACCGTCCACCTAGGTGATACCTGCATGCAAGCTGGCCATTCCATCACACGGTCCCATCATATCCTTCGGGTGATGGTGGTGGGGACCGCCGCAGGGTGGGGGGAGGGTGCGGAGCCCAGCCCACCTACAACATCCTCTTCTCCACCTCCCCCACCGTGCCCTCTTTTTGTCCAGCTCGGATCAGCCCACACCCATCAGACAGAGCACCGAGAAAGATTGTATCAGCGGTAACAGATGTTTAATGTGAACAATGTTTAATGTGTACAGGTTTGTGCCCTAGCCCCTGGAGCTAAACTGTGCCCTGACCCATGCCAACCTAACTGGTGCCTAACCTTCTGGCCTTACTTGCCCCAGATGGTACAGCAGGAGTGGAGGCGGCATGCTGTGATTCCTGCCCTGCGACCTGGGTCCCTGTCGGCAGGCGTCTTCTTGGGGACCGGGCCTGGATAGGCCTGGCTGCTGCTCAAGTGTGCCGGGTGGCGTGGTGCCGTCCTACTCTGCCAGCTGCCCACCAGATGTGCCAGGGACAGGAGAGGGGAAAGTCCGAGGTGTTGCGGTGTTCCGGCACCTCCCTTGCAGGAGTCACTGGCACGGGCCCCAGTACCTCCTCATCCCTCTGGGTGCCCGATGGATCCCGGGCTACTCTATGGGATGGGGTGCAAGTGGAGCTATAACCTGAGGCTCCCCTGCCACCGAGTGCTGCCAGCCCTGGAGGCCCGCTCTGTCCTCGACCAGGGTCTGCACGTTCATGGCCATGGAGCACAGGGAGTGGACCATCTCTGTCTTGGACTACGGCTGTTTAGCACAGGGCTAAATCGCTGGCTTTGAAAGCAGACCAAGGCAGGCCAGCAACATGTTTCAATTCCCGTAACAACCTCCCCGAACGGGCGCCGGAATGTGGCGACTAGGGGCTTTTCACAGTAACTTCATTTGAAGCCTACTTGTGACAATAAGCGATTTTCATTTCATTTCATTTCATATCACGCTGCGCCTGCGCCGCCACCTTCTGGGTTTGTGTCACATCAGTCAGTGACTGCGCCATCCAGGTGGCTGTGGGACATGGTTGTCTGCATGTGGTGTTGGCTCCCTCCGGGTGGGAGATGGAGTGGGGGGGGTCGGGTTCCGGCTGTGTGGGACAGGGGTTGGTGCCAGGCACACTGCTGCATACTCACCCTCGCTGCCCTGAGGAGGTCATGCAGTTTCTTCCGGCACTGCTGGTCGGTCCGGATGATGTTGCCCATGGCACTGACAGCCGCTGCCACCTGCGCCCAGGCAAGGCAAACAGCGTTGGGTGACAGCCTCCTTCCCGGGCCAGGGTACAGGGACATCCGCCTGTCCTCCACCGTGTCCAAGAGGGTCTCCAGCTCGGCATCGGTAAACCTCGGAGGTGCTCTCCTCGCTGCTATCTGGTTGGCTGGGGTGGTGTGTGTGGGGGTGCAGTGTGTATATGCGGCTGCAGCTTGTCAGCCTTGAGTGTGAATTGCCTACCTGGCAAATCCGGCACCGTTTCTCATTGGAATGGACAGTTGCAAAATCGGTCCAGTCGTGGCGCCAGTTTTTCTGTCGTGAAAGTCCATGAATTCTGCGTTGGCATCAACACTCAGGGCGCAATCTTCTGGCCTTGTTACACTCACGCTCAAGCGTAATGAGGCCGGTGAATAGCAGGAGAGGCCAAAAACGGGATCGGCCAAAAACAGGTGCCGATCGCACCCTGATGCCTGGACACCTTGTGGGGGTCAACACCACACACGCAGGTATCAAACAGTTTCCGATGCAACCGGCCTGCTCCCGTAGACGAAATCAGGATCCCGCCGTAGTGTGGCGAGAAACCAATTATTAACACTTAAGCCCCATCTCCATATAATTAACAAGAGCCTCCTGCCATCCAACGGCCTCCCATCATTCAGCGGCCTCCCCAGCAAGTGCACACACTGCTGCCGATTAGTACTCCTTTTGTCAACATGAACCTGACGGAAGGGCTTCTGTGGTGAGCCGAGGTGAGTAGCCATCTTTGCTCATAGGCAAAGAGACCGGGGGTGCTGGCCTTGCCACCCCATTGCTCGACTGGAGTGAGAGACCCTCCATAGGGGTGGGCCACCACGGGAGGGTGGGGGGGGGGGGAAGGCTTGGGGGGGGCAACGGGGAGGGGGGGTGCAATCATTCACGGCACCACCATACCAACCCTTTGATCCCAACCCCATTCCGGGGGCGGGGGCAACCCCTGATCCTGCCCGTCTGCTACACTGATCACCCATAACCCCCACCTACTGCTGAGGCCTCAGACTGCACGGCTGAAGGCAACCGCAAATAGGGAATTGGCACTCGTGGTTAAGTGAGCACTTGACACATGCCAAGTGGGTTCCCATGCGTAAGCGGGCAAGGTAGCATGTGGAAATCATTGCTAGCCGATCGCACCCTGATGCCTGGACATCTTGTGGGGGTCAACACCACACACGCCGTAGCCAACATCCGAATACCCAGGGGATGGGACACAACTCCAGGGACGCGACCACGGCCGGAGGATGGGTGGTTGCCACGGGGAGGGGGGGGGTTGTCTGGAGAGACAGGCAAAGGGTCCGGGCGTCAGCCCGCATTGCGGAAGAGAGTGACAGAGGCATCATAATGTTCGTGCAAAGCGTTGTTTAATGTGCAGTACAATACCTCATTTCTGAGAGTGCCTCCCCCCAACCCGCCCCCCTGCCCTCAACCCCACCCCTCCCCACACCCTACATTTTTAAAAATAAATTTAAAGTACCCAATTCATTTTTTCCAATTAAGGGGCAATTTAGCATGGCCAATCCACCTACCCTGCACATCTTTGGGTTGTGGGGGCGAAACCCACACAAACACGGGGAGAATGTGCAAACTCCACACAGACAGTGACCCAGAGTCGGTATCGAACCTGGGACCTCGGCACCGTGAGGCAGCAATGCTAACCACAGTGCCACCGTGCCACCGTGCTGCCGTCCCACACCCTACCTAACCCCTCCCCCTACCCCGATGCCCCCAGTAATGCTCAACGTGCCTGGCCCTCCTAGCTCTACCACACTAGGTTTTGGTGTTTCCCCAGGATGCACATCTGAGGTGGAGGCAGCCAACTGATTACCTTGTCCCATGGCCTTCGATGTCTGTGGCAGGCGTCCTCTGGGGACTCTGGGGCCGGAATCACTTGTCGACACACATGTACAGCCGTGCCGCCGTGTCCCATGTGCTGACCCCAAGACGCGGCCTCATTAGAGGCGTGGAACTCGGGAGTGCTGGTGGCCACTGTCGCCGCCCTGTGGGATGGTCCAGGTTGGCCTCAGTGACCCCCTCCTCCCGGTCGGTGCCCACAGGGCTCTGGTGTTCACCTTAGGGCGCAAGGGCAGCTGGTTCAGGCCCAGGCTGCCCCTGTACCATCTGGCTCTGCGTGCCCTGGTGCTTCATCATGGTCCGTACCATTGTGTCGACACCCTCGGCGATGCTCCTCAATGACGGGGACACATCCCCCAGTGACTGGGCCATGCTCTGCAGTGTCTCAGCCATGCCCAGCTGAGACTGGGACAAGCTCCGCAGCACCTTGGCCATTCCCATCTGGGAGCGGGACATGTCTCACAGAACCCCATCAAGGTCAGCCTGGTGCTGGGTGACATCCCCCAGTGAGGCAGACATACTGCTGAGTCCCTCAGACATGGCCGTCACCAACTGGGCGATGCCTTGGACACCTTCACTCATGGTGCCGCCGTCGTGCACCAGGGTCTCCACTGTGGTTGCCACCCTAACAGTGTTGGTCTCAGTACCACCCATTGCCGGCACCATCTCCTGCGCCCATAGCCACTCGAACTCCTCCAATCGGCTACGGATCTGGTGGAGTGACGTTGACATCTCCCTCTGAGCATCCCGGCCGCTCCCTATAGCCTCAATCAGCCCCGGGTAACTCTGTGCCAGAGGCTCAGCATCAGGCTGGGACCCAGCTGGGTCCAGGGATCCAGCAGACCTCTGACTATTGACTTGCCTGCGGGTTCCTGCCTCCACCTGATGTACATCAGCAGCTTACCAGATTGTGCCCCCGAAGGCACCAACGATATAGGTAAAAAATGGGACGAGGTCCTACAAGCTGAATTTAGGGAGTTAGGAGTTAAACTAAAAAGTGGGACCTCAAAGGTAGTAATCTCAGGATTGCTACCAGTGCCACGAGCTAGTCAGAGTAGGAATGTCAGGATGGATAGGATGAATGCGTGGCTCGAGAGATGGTGCAAGAGGGAGGGATTCAAATTCCTGGGACATTGGAACCGGTTCTGGGGGCGGTGGGACCAGTACAAACCGGACGGTCAGTAGCGACAGTACAAGGTACAGTGACTGAGGGAAGCTCAGTGAATAGGACCAGGAATACTAAAAGAAATAAAACGGGAAGTGAAAACATTAATGGTAAGCAACGCGGCAGGTTGTTACATGAAGATATAGGTTCGACGACAAGGAGAATTAGGAGAAAGGTTAAGAGGAAATATAACTTAGGAGAGGTTACTGATCGAGGTGTTAAGATTCAGAACAGAGGTAAAAATGCCAACATAAGTGTACTTTACCTGAATGCTCGTAGTATTCGGAATAAGGTAAATGAGTTGATGGCGCAAATCATCGTGAATGGCTATGATTTAGTGGCCATTACTGAAACTGGTTAAAGGATGGTCACGACTGGGAGTTAAATATCCGAGGGTATCAAACTTTTCGGAAGGACAGAGTGGATGGTAAGGGAGGTGGTGTAGCTCTGTTATTTAAGGATGACATCCGGGCAACAGTAAGGGATGACATCGGTGCTATGGAGGATAAGGTTGAATCCATTTGGGTGGAAATCAGGAATAGTAAGGCGAAAAAGTCACTGATAGGAGTAATCTACAGGCCACCAAATAGTAACATTATGGTGGGGCAGGCAATAAACAAAGAAATAACTGATGCATGTAGAAATGGTACAGCAGTTATCATGGGGGATTTTAATCTGCATGTCGATTGGTTGAACCAGATCGGTCAAGGCAGCCTTGAGGAGGAGTTTATAGAATGAATCCGCGATAGTTTCCTAGAACAGTATGTAATGGAACCCAAGAGGGAACAAGCGGTCCTAGATCTGGTCCTGTGTAATGAGACAGGATTGATTCAGGATCTCATAGTTAGGGATCCTCTCGGAAGGAGCGATCACAATATGGTGGAATTTAAAATACAGATGGAGGGTGAGAAGGTAAAATCAAGCACTAGTGTTTTGTGCTTAAACAAAGGAGATTACAATGGGATGAGAGAAGAACCAGCTAAGGTAGACTGGGAGCAAAGACTTTATGGTGAAACAGTTGAGGAACAGTGGAGAACCTTCCAAGTGATTTTTCACAGTGCACAGCAAAGGTTCATACCAACAAAAAGGAAGGACGGGAAAAAGAGGGAAAATCGACCGTGGATATCTAAGGAAATAAGGGAGATTATCAAATTGAATGAAAAAACATACAAAGTAGCAAAGATCAGTGGGAGACTAGAGGACTGGGAAATCTTTAGGGGGCAACAGAAAGCTACTAAAAAAGCTATAAAGAAGAGTAAGTTAGATTATGAGAGTAAACTTGCTCAGAATATAAAAACAGATAGTAAAAGTTTCTACAAATACATAAAACAAAAAAGAGTGGCTAAGGTAAATATTGGTCCTTTAGAGGATGAGAGGGGAGATTTAATAATGGGAGATGAGGAAATGGCTGAGGAACTGAACAGGTTTTTGGGGTCGGTCTTCACAGTGGAAGACACAAATAATATGCCAGTGACTGATGGAAATGAGGCTATGACAGGTGAGGACCTTGAGAGGATTATTATCACCAAGGAGGTCGTGATGGGCAAGCTAATGGGGCTAAAGGTAGACAAGTCTCCTGGACCTGATTGAATGCATCCCAGAGTGCTAAAAGAGATGGCTAGGGAAATTGCAAATGCACTAGTGATAATTTACCAAAATTCACTAGACTCTGGGGTGGTCCCGGCAGATTGGAAATTAGCAAACGTGACACCACTGTTTAAAAAAGGAGGTAGGCAGAAAGCGGGTAATTATAGGCCAGTGAGCTTAACTTCGGTAGTAGGGAAGATGCTGGAATCTATCATCAAGGAAGAAATAGCGAGGCAACTGGATGGAAATTGTCCCATTGGGCAGACGCAGCATGGGTTCATAAAGGGCAAGTCATGCCTAACTAATTTAGCGGAATTTTTTGAGGACATTCACAGTGCGGTAGATAACGGGGAGCCAATGGATGTGGTATATCTGGATTTCCAGAAAGCCTTTGACAAGGTGCCACACAAAAGGTTGCTGCATAAGATAAAGATGCATGGCATTAAGGGGAAGGTAGTAGCATGGATAGAGGATTGGTTAATTAATAGAAAGCAAAGAGTGGGGATTAATGGGTGTTTCTCTGGTTGGCAATCAGTAGCTAGTGGTGTCCCTCAGGGATCAGTGTTGGGCCCACAACTGTTCACAATTTAGATAGATGATTTGGAGTTCGGGACCAAGGGCAATGTGTCCAAGTTTGCAGACGACACTAAGATAAGTGGTAAAGCAAAAAGTGCAGAGGACACTGGAAGTCTGCAGAGGGATTTGGATAGGCTAAGTGAATGGGCTAGGGTCTGGCAGATGGAATACAATGTTGACAAATGTGAGGTTATCCATTTTGGTAGGAATAACAGCAAAAGGGATTATTATTTAAATGATAAAATATTAAAACATGCTGCTGTGCAGAGAGACCTGGGTGTGCTAGTGCATGAGTCACAAAACGTTGGTTTACAGGTGCAACAGGTGATTGAGAAGGCAAATGGAATGTTGTCCTTCATTGCTAGAGGGATGGAGTTTAAGACTAGGGAGGTTCTGCTGCAATTGTATAAGGTGTTAGTGAGGCCACACCTGGAGTATTGTGTTCAGTTTTGGTCTCCTTACTTGGACGTACTGGCACTGGAGGGTGTGCAGAGGAGATTCACTAGGTTAATCCCAGAGCTCAAGGGGTTGGATTACGAGGAGAGGTTGAGTAGACTGGGACTGTACTCATTGGAATTTAGAAGGATGAGGGGGGATCTTATAGAAACATATAAGATTATTAAGGGAATAGACAGGATAGATGTGGGCAGGTTGTTTCCACTGGCGGGCGAAAGCAGAACTAGGGGACATAGCCTCAAAATAAGGGGAAGTAGATTTAGGACTGAGTTTAGGAGAAACTTCTTCACCCAAAGGGTTGTGAATCTATGGAATTCCTTGCCCGGTGAAGCAGTAGGGGCTCCTTCATTAAATGTTTTTAAGATAAAGATAGATAGTTTTTTGAAGAATAAAGGGATTAAGGGTTATGGTGTTCGGGCCGGAAAGTGGAGCTGAGTCCACAAAATATCAGCCATGATCTCATTGAATGGTGGAGCAGGCTCGAGGGGCCAGATGGTCTACTCCTGCTCCTAGTTCTTATGTTCTTATGAAGCCTGACCTCTAACATTTTCCACCGAAGTGTTTGTATCTGCGCTGGTGGAAGGTGGGGATGACAGTTACATCCTTGGAACTCTCCTCCGAGGTGGTCTCTTTGGAGTTAGGAGAGGGGGCCGCCCGGGATGGGCGGCGCTGTCGGCTGGAGGATCTGCGGGAGAATGGACATATGGTCAGCGGGAGGGATGGGTCAGTCAGTATAGCAATCACTATTCACATTTGACAGGTCCTCCGGGTGGTGCCTGGTGGTCCCTCACCTCTGCGACGTCTGCTAGCCTCCGCGTTGGTGACCACCCTATCCTCGGCCACCCCGGTCACCTCCAGGGCCCGTTCCTCGAAGGAGGTGAGAATTCTCACCGCCGGCAACCCACAGCCAGTCTGTGCCCTCTCCCGCCGATTATGGGAGAGCTTTTCCTGTGGGGACACAGAGAGGGCATTGTTAGCACACACATGGTGCACAGTTGTTTTGGGGGGTGGTGTGAAGGGAGGGTTGGGGTGGAGGGAGAGCTGGAGGGGGATGGAGGGAGGGTTAGGGTCGCCAGGGAGGCTGCTCCCTTGGGGGGTTGGGGGGTGAGACGTTGGTGTCTACACACTCGTGCTGCCCTGTGTAGATCATTGACCTTCTGCCGACACTGGGTGGCAGTCCTCCTGGTCACACTGCCTGAGCTGACTGCTGCCGCCACCTTGTCCCAGGCAGCACTGGCTGCCCTGTGGGTCACCCTTCGGGACCTTTGGGGAACAGGACATCCCTCCTGGTCTCCACCGCGTCCAGGATCATCCGCAGGTCAGCATCCCCGAATCTTGGGGCCGGTCTCCTCGGCGCCATTATTGCGAGCTGGCTGGGGTTGGCTGAGCAAGTACAGTTTAAGTGCTGCTCGAGCCTGTTAGCGGAGGAGCTGGCTGGAGCAGTCCCGGCAAATCAGCTGGCGAACTGGCATTTGGGACGAGATGCCCATGAGGTCTCATTAAGTGGACCAATTAACTTTGAATAGTGTTGCCGGGCCGAGCGCCGGGAAACGCCCGGCGATTCCCGTTCGCTTCAGCACTTGGAAATTGTTCCGGAGAATCGTGTCCTGTCTCAGAAAGGGAGAACCCCGCCCGGGGACTTTTGAGTCAGACCGATACATTGTCATTGATGTCAATCTGAAAACAACTTTGAGATGGTGGGTAAATGACACTTCAACTGCACCCAGAGAACCAAACCTATGCCTGCTTATGGATACCATCAGTGTGTGCTGTGAAAAAATTTCAGAATCCATACCTACTGTTTGCCAATTTATCAATGTGGGCAATTTTGACTTTGGGTGATCATGTTAAACAGGAACATAGGAACAGCACAAGGCCTTTGAAGCCTGCTCTGCCAGTCAATGAAATCAGTTGATCTGTGACCTCATGCCATACAACTTTGCTCTATATCCTTTAATACCTTCAGTTAAAAAGAATATAGCAAGCCTAGATTTAAAATTGACAATTGACTTAAACATCACTTGTGGAAGAGAGTTCCACCCTTTGTGTGAAGAAACAGTTCCTAATTTTACTCCTCAAATGTTTGGCTCCACAGTTTTGACCTCCTTGACTCCCTGACCAGCGGAAAGAATTTCTCGGACCTACCTTATCTGTTTCTCCTCACTTTCTTGAAACCTTTAATCAACTCACCCTTTATCCTTCATGCCTGTCCGCACCACATTTCCAGCTCTGTGAAGGAGATAGCTAATTAGTCCCACTTCCCTGCTCCTTCCCCCATCGTACTGCATGGTTTTATTTGTCAGGTAAGCAGCCAAATCCCTTTTGAGGGTTACTATTGAATCTGCTTCCACCAGCACTTCAGGCAATGTATTATACATCAGAGAAATTTGGAGGGTAAAAATCTAATTTCCCCTCAGGATCCTTTGCTAACAAACGAATATTTTTACAGTGAGATCATTTGCCACTGCCCTATTGGAAGCAATAAGAAATTCCCATTGCTGTAGAGTGAGAGGGTTTTTCATCTTCTTGTTGAAAACTCATATTAAGGAGCAATTTTGCAAAATATATTTATCATTCAATGGTTAGGAAGAGAAAAAAAATAAGAAAGACTTGAATTTCCATCACATCTATCGGGGGCAGCACGGTAGCATTGTGGATAGCACAATTGCTTCACAGCTCCAGGGTCCCAGGTTCGATTCCGGCTTGGGTCACTGTCTGTGCGGAGTCTGCACATCCTCCCCGTGTGTGCGTGGGTTTCCTCCGGGTGCTCCGGTTTCCTCCCACAGTCCAAAGATGTGCGGGTTAGGTGGATTGGCCATGCCAAATTGCCCTTAGTGTCCAAAATTGCCCTTAGTGTTGGGTGGGGTTACTGGGTTATGGGGATAGGGGGGAGGTGTTGACCTTGGGTAGGGTGCTCTTTCCAAGAGCCGGTGCAGACACGATAGGCCGAATGGCCTCCTTCTGCCTGTAAATTCTATGATGATAACATTGGCGATGCTGGACAGTGCTTTACAGCCAATTAATTACTATTGACGTGTAGTCACAAAAATGCAGCGGTCAGTTTGCACACAGCAAGCTCCCACAGATAGCAAAGTTGTCAGGACCAGATACTCTGTTTTCAGGTCTCTGCGGAGAGGTAAATATTGACCGAATATTCATGGTATAAATGTGGATGTGAGCTCACTGCTTGCCACAGTGACAATGGAGCATTCTGCAGCAAGAGGGCTCGTTGCATATCATTAACGCAGGGAACAAGGAAAATGTGGACAGGTTTTCTGAAATAAATTTTGGGGAAAATGTTTCCTCTGACCACAGAGGTGGTGAATCGATGGCAAGAATGTATCAGCATCACCAGCTTCTTAAAATAGAGACATTGAATTCTGGCATTTGTAAAGACTGCCAATGAATACGGAAAAGAACCCAAAAAACTTTATACAATGCAGTGAATATCGCCACAGAGGGTTGTACAGAGTTTTGGATGCTTCATTACTGAATGGAAAGTGGATATAGGTTCACTAGGATAGCAGTACTTTGGGAGAACATTAGCCATTGGTAATGTTGCTGTGCTAGTCCAGGTATACTAATTAATCCTTCGGAGACATTGGGCGGGATTCTCCGGTCGCCGAAATTGCGTTCGGCGATCGGCCGGAGAATCCCCGTTCACGACCGAATCGGGGGTGGCGCCGCCTTCGCGATGCTCCGCCCCCTCCAAAGCGGCGTACTTGGAGAAAATGCCACGCACCGTACCGACTGCCTCAGGACATTGCCTGAGGCCCGCACCCGATCCTCCGCCCCCGACCGGCCGAGTTCCCGATGTCGTCGGTCGTGTGTGGTCTCATCCGTCGGGAGCTTGGCGTGGTGGCTGCGGACTCAGTCCAGCGCCGCCACAGTCGGGGGAGGGCGGATCTGCGGGCAGGGGGTGCCTTGGCAAGTGCTGGGGGCACTGTTGGGGGTGGTCCGGGGCACGTGAGCCGGCCAAAGGGGGGGCACTATTTCGCAGGCGGGGTCCGCTGCAGGCCGCCGCCATGCACAGGCACGGCCACAGACCCGGCAATTCTCCGGCTGTATCAGCAGCTAGACCCGGGTGCTCTGCGCTGCCAGCATGCTAGCCCCCAGCCAAACGGAGGATCTGTGGTTGTTTTGTGCCATTTTGTCTGTCGTAAAACGTCACCGTTCCCACGCTGGCGTGGGGACATAGCCTAAAAATCGGAGAATGCAGCCCAAATCCCACCATGGCAGCTGAAGAATTTTAAATTTAGTTAGTTAAATCAATCCGGAATAAATTGCTAATCTCATTAATAATGACCATGAAATTACTGGATTGTGTGATGAATACAGGAATTTCAGGTATTGTATTATATGTATTTGGTGCAGTAAGGGTTAAATCCTGGGTTAGTGTGTGACTGCTGCTGTCATGTTTACAAAGAACCTGTTTGAAAGACATTTTGGAGACAATGGTGCAATTAAAGCATCGTAAAAGTTTGGGTTAATGGATTTTTTATTGAGATTAAGGGGGTTCCCTGTGGAGTAGATCACGAAAATCGTGGGACACGATTTAACCATCGCGTTGCGCCTGGCGTGGATCTGGCTGCACCGGGAAAGAAAAAGGGCAAAATCGAGATTTGTGCTGGGTAGGAACCAGCTTGCAATTCATCCGGCCCGCACCCGATGGTGAGTTCCAGATGTAAGGAGATGAGCAGTCATTTCCATTTCCATTTCCAGCATGCAGCTCAAGGGTGTCCCCTTAGGGGGGTTGGGCTTGGTCAGGGGGCTGAAACTTTCCAGGTCGGGTGTCACCCCTGGGCCACAGTGGGGGAGAGGGGGTTGGGGTGAGGGGCTTTGTGTCTGTCATTAAATATTTTGGCGACCCTGCAGTGGCCGGAGACTGAGGCAGGGACCTGTTATAATCCATGTTGCCACCTGTGCTGTTGTTGAGCAGTGCATCGGGCTGCTATAAATGCACCACTCTGGTGGTACCCTGCAGTACAGCCCCAGAAGGTGTCCCGCTTTGGGGTGGCCAGCTGTGCCCTCCACAACCTGGCACAGCAGCGGGCAGCATGCTGGAGGAGGAGGAGGAGGCAGGAAATGCGCCTTTTCTGAGGAGGAAAAAAAGGCAGACCAGAAGTGGCTAGAGGACAAGCCCGAGAAGGAGCCGGAAGGTGGTGGACAAGCAGTGGCGAGGGTCTGACATGCCCGGAGGAGCTGGATGGCCCTCATCATCTCCACATTCTCAAAGGATGAGGCTGTGTCCGACAGCTCAACCTGTTCCCCCCATTTCCCTCCCTCCCCCAATCCCTCTTCCCCCCTCCCTCTATTTCCCTCCTTCATCCCCACTTCCCTTCTTCCCCCCCAATCCTCCCTCCCCTCAATCCCCACTCCCCTCAAACGCCTCCTCCCCCCATTGCATGACCCTGCCCCCCCCCCCCCCCAATCACACCGCCCCGCCCCCCTCCTTGAGCACCTTATTTCACCCTCCAAAGGTCTGTGTAACATCACTCCAAGGTGATGACCCTGTGTCTGCACTGTCAGTAGGTCACTATACAAGGCAGGAGAGTGATGAAAACTCACTGCGAGGAAAGCTCTGGGGTGGAGAACCCCAACAGGGGTTGGAAGTGCAGGCAGACCCGCTATGAAGACTAACTTGACAGAGTGTTCACATGTATCAGCTGTTACATGTTTTAATAGTGAACATTTTACATTTCCATTTTCCCTAGCTACAGATAGTGAACCTCCCCCCGCAGTGACCTCTCTGCGCTCCTCACACTTCTTGACCGTTTGTGGTCTAGTGCTATGCCTAGGTGTGTTCCCAGGTTGCACATCAGAGGCGGAGGCAGCCTGTGACCTTTGATGCCCTTGGCGGACATTATCTGGAGGGACTGGAGTCAGAGGGCGCCGGCCGACTTACAGGTGCCACAGGAGTTGCGTGCCAGCCTGTTCTGCCCGCTGCCCTTGAGATGCGGCGGTGTCAGGAAAGGGGGGGTTCAGTGGAACTGGGGAATGCTGTCATAGCCTTGGTGGCATGCCCCGAGTTGCCTCCAGGGCTTCCAACTCCCTGACGATTCCCATATGCCCTAGGGGACTCCATGGGATGGAGGCGCAGCTGGAGTGAACTCCAGAGGCCTCTGAGTCATCTGCCAGTCCTGGCGTGTCCCCATTGTCTGCACCGTGGTGCGAACGCCCTCAGCGGCGCTCCTCAGTGACTGGGTCATGCTCTGGAGTGCCTTGGCAATGTCCTCCTGCATCTGGATTATGTCTTTCAGTGATTGGGCCATGGTGTCGAGGCCCTCAGTCATGGTCGTCACAGACTGAGCCATGCTTTGGGCACCATCACTCAACACATGTTGCGTCTTGCTCCAGGCTTTCAACTGCGGTCACAACCCGAGTGGTGTTGGCCCCGGTGCCACACATTGTCTGTACCATCTCCTGTACCTGAAGCCTTTGGGACTCCTCCAATCGGCTATGCACTCACTGGAATGTACCTGACATCCCTCTTGAATGCCATCAGCATCAGCTCTGGGAGAACCTTTTCCAGAGGTTCGGCATCTGACTGGGGCACAGCTGAGTCCCGGGACCAGCAGACCATAAACTGCTGACTCCCATGGATATATCTGCCTCCGCCTGCATTAGAAAATGTGTTGTGCCCACCAGATAGTGCCCCCGAAGCCTGTCCACTAATGTTGCCCACCGAGGTGTGTGTGAAAAAGTGGGGGTAATAGCTGTGATGGTCTCCTTGGAGCTCCCCTCTGAGGTGGTCTCTTGGGTGGCGGGAGGGGGAATGACTCCAAATGGCCCGGCTCATCAGATGGAGATCGTACGAGACAATGAACATGTGGTCAGTGAGAGGGAAGGATCATTTTGTCTGACATGAACTACTCACTTGGTACATCTGGTCATCTGGTTGATCCACAGAGTGGATCCTCATCTCTGTGACATAGAACATAGAATGATACAGCGCAGTACAGGCCCTTCGGCCCACGATGTTGCACCGAAACAAAAGCCATCTAACCTACACTATGCCATTATCATCCATATGTTTATCCAATAAACTTTTAAATGCCCTCAATGTTGGCGAGTTCACGACTGTAGCAGGTAGGGCATTCCACGGCCTCACTACTCTTTGCGTAAAGAACCTACCTCTGACCTCTGTCCTATATCTATTACCCCTCAGTTTAAAGCTATGTCCCCTCGTGCCAGCCATTTCCATCCACGGGAGAAGGCTCTCACTGTCCACCCTATCCAACCCCCTGATCATTTTGTATGCCTCTATTAAGTCTCCTCTTAACCTTCTTCTCTCCAACGAAAACAACCTCAAGTCCATCAGCCTTTCCTCATAAGATTTTCCCTCCATACCAGGCAACATCCTGGTAAATCTCCTCTGCACCCGCTCCAAAGCCTCCATGTCCTTCCTATAATGCGGTGACCAGAACTGTACGCAATACTCCAAATGCGGCCGTACCAGAGTTCTGTACAGCTGCAACATGACCTCCTGACTCCGGAACTCAATCCCTCTACCAATAAAGGCCAACACTCCATAGGCCTTCTTCACAACCCTATCAACCTGGGTGGCAACTTTCAGGGATCTATGTACATGGACACCTAGATCCCTCTGCTCATCCACACTTTCAAGAACTTTACCATTAGCCAAATATTCCGCATTCCTGTTATTCCTTCCAAAGTGAATCACCTCACACTTCTCTACATTAAACTCCATTTGCCACCTCTCAGCCCAGCTCTGCAGCTTATCTATATCCCTCTGTAACCTGCTACATCCTTCCACACTATCGACAACACCACCGATTTTAGTATCGTCTGCAAATTTACTCACCCACCCTTCTGCGCCTTCCTCTAGGTCATTGATAAAAATGACAAACAGCAACGGCCCCAGAACAGACACAGGCCAACCTCGCTGTTGGTGACTGCTCCCTCCTCAGCCACCCCCGCGGGCACGTTCCTCACAAGATGCGAGGATTCGAACCTCTCGGACTCCGCCCCCCCCATGTTTTGACCCTTTCCCATTTATTATGGGCTATCCTCTCCTCGAGAACAAAGAGAGGGCTTTGTGAGCTACACGCTTAGTGGGTCAGGAAGGTCTATAGCACGTGACATGTGTGGTCATTGCACCTGCATTGTGAAGCACTAGTGTCATCAGCCATGAACTCAGCGGGTATGCCTTGTCCCGCACAAGTCACACCGTGACCCTGGAGTGGTCCTCGAAGACCCCAGAATCTCAGTGTCATGCACGCTGCCAGGGTAGCGGACACACATGTGTATGATTTAATGGTGGTGGTTGCACACGAACTGAACATTCCTGTTAATATAACGCACTCTCAGTTACCCCAGTGCTCGCATGGTGACATGCATGCTATAGATCGCCCCTTGGACAGGTCCCCACCTGAGCACTGGAATGTCCCGGTGGCTCAGTGCTGCGGTGCCCTTTGCGGCCACCAGGAACAGGAAACCCCATTGACCGGCCGGCGTAATGGAGCAACCCGCCGGCTAGTTGAGGAATGACAGGCCGGAGCATCTGCCGCATGTGAGTAGTGGGAATCATGTGAGTAGTGGGAATCATGGTGAGCAGTAGTAATCATGGCGAGTAGTGGGAATCATGGTGAGCAGTGGGAATCATGGTGAGCAGTGGGAATCATGGTGAGTAGTCGGAATCATGTGAGTAGTGGAAATCATGGTGAGCAGTGGGAATCATGGTGAGTAGTGGGAATCATGGTGAGCATTGGGAATCATGGTGAGCAGTGGGAATCATGGTGAGTAGTAGGAATCATGTGAGTAGTGGAATCCTGATGAGCAGTGGGAATCATGGTGAGCAGTGGGAATCATGGCGAGTAGTGGGAATCATGGTGAGCAGTGGGAATCATGGTGAGCAGTGGGAATCATGGTGAGTAGTCGGAATCATGTGAGTAGTGGAAATCATGGTGAGCAGTGGGAATCATGGTGAGTAGTGGGAATCATGGTGAGCATTGGGAATCATGGTGAGCAGTGGGAATCATGGTGAGTAGTAGGAATCATGTGAGTAGTGGAAATCATGGTGAGCAGTGGGAATCATGGTGAGTAGTGGGAATCATGGTGAGTAGCGGGAATCATGGTGAGTAGTGGAATCCTGATGAGCAGTGGGAATCATGGTGAGCAGTGGGAATCATGATGAGCCGTGGCAATCATGTGTGTAGTGGGAATCATGGTGAGCAATGGGAATCATGGTGAACAGTGGGAATCATGGTGAGTAGTGGGAATCATGGTGAGCAGTGGGAATCATGGTGAACAGTGGGAATCATGGTGAGTAGTGGGAATCATGGTGAGCAGTGGGAATTATGGTGAGTAGTGGGAATCATGGTGAGCAGTGGGAATTATGGTGAGCAGTGGGAATCATGGTGAGCAGTGGGAATCAAGGTGAACAGTGGGAATCATGGTGAGTACTGGGAATCATGGTGAGCAGTGGGAATCATGGTGCACAGTGGGAATCATGGTGAGCACTTGCATTTCATTTGAGGTAAATGAAAAAATTCATTTCCAGCCGGCTGAAAGTTAATTGGGAATTTTGTTCTCCCGACTTTGAAAGCGAGTTAGAGATCGGTTGAGACTCCCGCTGAGTAGTGTTGGGAACCACATTTGCAATCATTAACATCTTATAAATGTTCATTAAAAGACCAAGTAACCAGAATCATGTTCCCTCTCCTAATTAAGTGCTCCACCAGCAGTTAATTAAAACGTTTCCTTTTACAATTGTGCATAAGTAACTCGCAGCTGGTGAGCTTATTATAGAATCATAGAGTCCCTACAGTGCAGAGGAAAGCCATTCAGTCCATTGAGTCTACACCAGCCCTCCGAAAGAGCACCCTACCCAGGCCCAATCCCCCACCCTATCCCGGGAACCCTACCTAGGGCAATTTGGCACAGCTAATCCACCTAGCCTGCACATCTTTGGGAGGAAACTGGAGCACCCGAGGAAGTCCCCGCAGACACAGGAAGAATGTACAAACTCCAAACAGACAGTCACCCGAGGCAGGTGTTGAACCCAGGTCACTGGTGCTGTAAAGTAGCAGTACTAGCCACTTACTTCATTCACATCGTGGAGGTCAGTAGACACTGTTTTCTCGTTCCTTTCACGCCACCACTGAAGTATACCAGGTGTATGTCGCACAAGCTGCAACAAGGCTGGCCACAGGAGGCACAACTAGCTAGGAGGGGTGATAGGGAGGCAGAACAGGGGGGTGGAGATGGGGGGAAACCAGAGGGGAAGGTTAAAAGGCTATCGAGGGGGCAGGTGTAGAGATCTACCATGTGGATCTAGTGCAATCTCGCAACGCTAAAACTCAGTAGAACTTTGAGTTAAACGTCTCGGATGCAAATAAGAATCTTTTATTGCCTCTACTTGATTACAATTGAGAGAAACTTAAATCTATTCTCAATAAAGTCTTGCTAGCAAAAGACTTAAAGAGAAGTCATTTATGAAACAATTTAACTTTCAAAATAGTACAGAAATGGTTTCTTGCTTACGGCAAAACAGCTTGCATGAACTTCAAGACTTCGAGTGGAAAAGTGAAAATATGAAAATAAAGATAGCGAGTAGCTAGATCAATGTATAGAGTGATCCTGGAGTAAAGATGGCTGTGTGGACCCTCATGTTGAAATTTTTTTTTATCAGTCTGAAGCCATCTGTCTACACCTCTATGTCGTCCTAATTGGTTTGGGTGAGAATGAAATACATTTGATTCGATGGTTAGCTGTCAATCCTCAATGTGTAACATAAATTCTGAATGTTTCATGTTTGAATATTTGTGTACGCTATGGAATGTGATTTTGTGCGATGATCAAGACTGGTTTTTACTGGTTTTCTGCTGACTTTGCTTTGTCCATATTCTGGACAATGGTGCCTTCATATTGCTTTGGTGCTTATTTCCACCTTGATCTTGATTACTGATACAGCTCATTTCTTAATACGAAACTAACTTTAAAATCTGTTCATTAGAACAATAGTTTGTTCATTTTGTCAGCAAAATTGTGTTTTTATCTCCAATTAGTTTGTGGATGTGCCAGGCTTTGTACCTCTGTTGAAGTTATGTGTTTTGTCATGACCTTAGATTATGAATACTGAAATCCTTATTTTAAAATGGGTATTAAAACTGGGCTTTAATATTTACATTAAAATAGCCTTTTACCTATTAGAAAATAGTTGATTCCCTTCAGCAGGTTTAAGACACTGTCCAGGGAATGAGGCCAACACTGTCCAGGCCATGTTAGAGGATTCTGCTTGGCACACATGTCCTGGTCTCAGACGTGAGCATGACAGTGATGGTCATGCATGAAATTGTATGTAGGGAGCAGTCAGTCAACTAAGGCATCTGACCCTGGGGTTTCACGGCATCGTATTAGGAAGCAGAGGGCACAGTTACGTTCAGGGGAAATATCTGCCTTCAGTAGGTTGGTAGTTCTAAAGTCATGAGGGGGTATTGAATGGTATCATGAGGTCAGAGCTCTGAAAGTACTGATGTAGGTGACCTCGAGAAGTGGAGGACACTGGGAGGTCAACGTGGAAGGGAATGGGGGGAAAACAGGAATATCCACATGAGCAATAATTGAGTCAAGAGATACAGGGAGGGGCTGGATAGTTTCAGGAAAGAGTGGACTTAAGAAGCGGTGACTGTGGAGGAGCTTAGGAGGAAATTGATGGTTAACAGGGGAAGGTTGGAAGGTGTTGGGCACACTCATAAATGATAGCAGCACCATCTTCACCGTTACTGAGTTATTACGCTGTTGGACAAAGAGGCTTGAAATATAACGATACAGGAGGAATCACAAGGCATGTGGGAGTGGCTCAAGGTTACTATTTTGAGCCAATTGCACCCTATACATTATTTGCTCAAGCCATGGAGAACAAGGCCCAGCTGAGGTTTCAATGGTTAAATGCCCATTGAGGGAGCTCATTCATGTGAGAATTCGTTAATTTTTAGGCTACATTTGAGTTGGTGTGATTGGCCTCCTGTTGCTGTCAGAGGCATGTAAAAAGGGAAGGAAGATCAAACAGTGAAGAGTGAAGAACCATGGCTGCTGGTCAGAAACTACGTGCAGACTCCAAGCCTCATTAGTCCCAGTTTAATGATCATGCTAAAAATCATGACATAGGGCTAGGGTATCAACTGTGAGTGGCTAGGGATATGGAGGCAAGCTGGAATTTTCCAGTCGGAGGGTTCTCACACATGTCTCTGGTCACTCTGATCAAGACTCTCTTTGTGAATGAGCAGTCATGTCTGAGGGAATGATCTGGCCATCTGTGGGCCTCCAGGATTTACTTCACCTGTAAGGGGTGTCCTGGGGATACCATGTCTAGACGGAGGCCAGGTCGAGGGCTTGACACTGACTTCTTGGCTTAGAGATGAAGGGAGACCATTCAAAGGGAGACCATTCAAAGGGAGACCATTCAAAGGGAGACCATTCAAAGGGAGCACATCTCATGCTGGTGACTTTGATGTTTAGCACCGCACTGAAACGTTTTGCCAATGCGTCCTTCAAGGATTCCACTGGGGACCTTTACAGAATCACCCAATCGATGACACACAAGTTCATAAGGGAGGTGGCAGTTGCCATTTTCAATTAAGCTCACCATTATGTGTAGTTCTGAGTAGATGCTGCACAGCAGGCTACCAAAGCTGTGAGATATGCAACAATCTCAGATTTCCCACAAGTACATCGACTGCATACATGTGGCCTTGAGAGCTCCCTGGCAGCAGTCAGTGAGATTCATCAATAAAAATGGATTTCACACTCTGAACATCTAATTAATTTCTGATCAGAAAAAGCAAAACTTTTCTGTACACTGGATGCATCCTCGCTGGCCTGTTGAGGGAGGGCGATCTTGCCTTCCAAGCAGGAACAATCACTCTCCTCTCCTTAATAATAATCTTTATTGTCACAAGTAGGCTTACATTAACACTGCAATGAAGTTACTGAGAAAAGCCCCTAGTCGCCACATTCCTGTTCGGGTACACACACAGAGAATTCAGAATGTCCAAATTACCTGCTAGCACTTCTTTCAGGACTTGTGGGAGGAAACCGGAGCACACGGAGTAAACCCACGCAGACACGGGGAGAACATGCAGACTCCGCACAGACCCAAGCCGGGAATCGAACCTGGGACCTTGGCACTGTGAAGCCATAGTGTTAACCACTATGCTACGGTCTTGCAGGTTCTGTGGCCTGTTTTCCAAAGCTTGAGAGGGTGTGGATCTCAGGGATGTCAGCTCCGTTCTTGGCATGCTGTCTCTTGTTATGGACAATGCTATCTTGCAGCAGGACACAAGGATTGACTGTAATCCCAATGGATGGTGTGCGTTTCAAAAGTATGGCTGGACATGTGACTCCATGATGTGAGTGAAGTTCAGCCCCACAACGACATTTGCCAAGCTCGTCACTGATGCTTAATTAATTAGTTGAGAAGCAGAAGATCATGCATGTCATCCATCCCGCCAACCAGCAGGAATCACTCCAACATTGCCATCTGCCACCAGATTAGTCTTCAGAATGAAAGATTCTACCTAATTACAAATGGTTTCAACCCAACTCTATCAGCAACAGTTCCTTCCTCTGGCTCCCTTTCTGGTGCTAATTTTCACAAATAAACAAACTCCAGTAATGTTCACTGCGGCTCAGTGGGTAGCACTCTTTCCTTTGACTCACAAGGTTCTGAGTTCAAATCCCACTTCTGGGCTTGAATAAATAATGGAGGCTGGCCCACCAGTCCACAACTGAGGGACTGCTGCAGTGCCATCTTTTGACATTAAAGTAAAGCTCCTTTTGCCTGCTCGTACGGATGCAGAAGATCCCATGGGCGCCATTTCAAAGATCAGGGGAGATGTTCTGTGTTTAGCAAGTGGACAGCTATTTGCCGAATCAGGCAGCAGAGGACATTCTGAGATTCACAACTGTTTTATTGTAGCACGATGGTTCAGTGCCAATACCCGTTTCCACTCTCTCCTGTTGGATCCTCGCCCTGTCCAGAAGCAACAAACCACCCCCATCCAGCTCTTAGAGTGCAGGCTTCAATGAGGAACATCTGCCCTCAGCTCACTCTAAAACAAATCCTAGTTTACTCTTAAAGGGACATGCTTCTAACATTTACATCCTGGCGTCAGTCAACACCAGAAAAAACAGGTGATCTGGTCAGTATCTCACTGCTGCCTGTGATAGTTTGGTCTGTGCAAATTGGCTGCCACATTCTGTACATTACTTGGCTGGCTGTAAAGTGCTTTGATACATCGAATGTCGTGAAAGAAACTATGTAAATGCATATCTTTCAGCCTGTTTCCCTAGCTGTTCACAGAAAGCAAAGAAACATTGGGCGGTTGCATCAAGCTGTCACAGAGGGCAAGACCCCCATTACGATGGAACACAGGTTAAAATTGAAGAAGCAAATCTCAGCTATGTCTGAACGAATCCTTTCAATCGTGTTCAATGTGGGGTGAGAGCATATTAACATCTCTTGATGCCGTTTTTGATTTCTTGCTTAACACCGAGTCACCGCACAGTTCTTATACCTACAGCATATGACAGGTCACCTTGAGCTGGTTTGCGAAAAAGAGACTGCTCCACGAACTGGAGGCAGCTGTGTGACTGAGCATCCGACATATATCAGGCGAATACAACTGAACGGCTGCAACAGCTTCCATTCTCAATTGGGATATTCTAAGAAAACTCTTATTGGTTGCTACAGCAACGCTATCTTCCAGAAGTCATAGTACAGAGTGCATTCCACAAGGTAACAGGTGTCTAATCCAATGACGGCAATAATAATGAGTTGCAAATTAATGAGATTAGCAATGGAGAGAGGGATTTGACTGTGGCTGCAGTGAAGAATACTTTATACATAATTCAAGCATTGGCAATCTTTCCAATTTCACAACTGGAAGGCAGGGGGAATTCATTCCCCAAGCTTTCTGTTTACAAGACAGTTTTTTTCCAATATGTACATATTTGCGAACAGTTTGGCTGTCGCTCAATACCACTAATACACTCTTCCGTTGCATTTTTCATTGAAAAAAAGCTTGCATTATGCAGCACATTTCAATGTCCCAACTTGCGTTCCAGCCAATGGCATACTTTTGCCCACACGCAGCAATGTGATAATGAGCACATGACCCATTCCTTCACTGATGACTGAGGTGTGAATATTGGCCAGGACATCATTCGAAATGAAATGAAATGAAATGAAAATCGCTTATTGTCACAAGTAGGCTTCAAATGAAGTTACTGTGAAAAGCCCCTAGTCGCCACATTCCGGCGCCTGTTCGGGGAGGCTGGTACGGGAATTGAACCGTGCTGCTGGCCTGCCTTGTCTGCTTTCAAAGCCAGCGATTTAGCCCTGTGCTAAACAGCCCCTCTTCGCCGCTCTTCTTCGAGTTAGTACTGTGGGATCATTGATATTCGCCTGAGAGGGCAGGTGGAGCAGAGGGCAGATTCTTTGACAGTGTAGCACCCCCACCTTAGTGCACTGGAGTGTCAGCCTTTGCATTTGCCCTCAAGTGCCAGAGTCGGGCTGGAACTCACAACCGTCTAACTTTGCAATAAGAATATTGATCCATGGCTGACACATAACCATGAGAATGAAATAGATACACAGTTATGTCATGGTATAACTGAACATGCATTCTGTAAGTACGCTACACACAGTCATAGAGAAGTTTCGGAAGTTCACTGGGTGGAATTTTCCCATTTTTTGGATAAGTGTCGTTTTGGGTGGGAAAAGCGGTGACTTGCCCGCCGGCGGCAGTGGTGGGTTCTCGCGCTGCATTTTTCGGGATTTCTGAAGAAATAAATTTGCACGGGTTCCACACCACCTCCAAGGTGGGCGGATTCTGTTTTGGCAATCCCACCATCAGCTGAGTGCCTCAATCAGTGGGGACACTCCATTAAATGTCACCCCAGGGCTCCCCAGCCACTTGTTCGAAATCCTCCAATGAGAATGGCTTCTCTGACGTCTGCCCCAAGATTCAGTGAGACATGACTTGGCGGAATGCTGGATGCTGTATGGTGCTGCCACCTTCCTCAGCCTGTGGAGCTGGAGCTGATGTGGTCACAGGAAAAGGGGAGACAGATGGGCTGGGCACTCCCAGACTTTCCCAGGTGGAAGTTATGCACCAGCGTCTCCTCCTGCCTATGGGTCCTTGAGATAGAGTGGCAGCTGGAGTGAGGTTGAGAAGCCCCACTGACCTCTGGTCTTGGCACTCGAGGATATCTTCCACCCAGGAGAATTTGGGAGTGTCCAGTCCATCTGTCTCCCCCCCTCTTGTGATCAAAACAGGCTCCACAGGCCAAGAAGGGTGACAGCACCACAGATCAGCACCCTGAAAACAGACCGGGGCCATCTATATCTCAGCCCTCCTGAGGACACCTGCCAAGGTCATCACAGGCAGCAGGGCATGAGAGACAATAGGCTGCCTCCACCTTTGTTGTGGATACACCAAGATGTGGCAGCAGGGTTGGAAAAGTTAAGAAAGTCTAGCTTCATAGCGTGGGCACAGGTGTTGGGCACTTGTAGATCACGACTACCTGTTAAGTTAGCAACCGCCTCTGGAAATGAATTAAATCTCACTTATTGCAAAGTCTCTGTGGCTGTTTGCTCTCACAAGATTTCTTCATGAATTGCGACTGAGACAACTGCATCTGTGTTCCACTGAAAGGCTGGATGCTCACTACAGAGCCTCCTCCACCTGCACTCTGCAAGGCTGCCAGCACATTGGCTGGCATTCCCTCACAGTGGCAGAACAGTCATGCCACTTTCTCCTTGGTAATGAGGAGCTCCCCCACAGTGTTCAGTGTCCCCACTCAACCCAGTCATTGTGAATGTCTGATCTCAGCACATGGAACCCAGTGGCGAAGCCCTTACACAAATTGTGCATCTACCTCAGGTGAAACTGAGCCTTGGGCACAACTAACTAAGGAGGGGTTTTGATCAGGAGAGATGAGGCTGACTGTGCAACATCGCCCTGATATTACTCTGATCACTGAGAGTTCACGAGCTGCCTTTAGCCAGAGCAGAGTCAGGCATGCGCAGTAGCTCTTTGAGGAACAATGTGCTGTCCCCATGCAAGTCAGCCGGTGTGTTTGCCGATCGGCCGGAGAATCCCCGTTTGCGTCACAATCGGGGGCGGCGACCCTTCTGTGATGCTTCGCTCTCTCGAAAGCGGCGTACTCAAAGAGTATGCCGCATGCCGTCAGGCCGGCCTCAGGATGTCACCTGAGGCCATCCACCAATGCTCCACCCCCGATGAGCCGAGTTCCCGACGGCGTGGAACACTTATCCATTTTTTTGGTGAACCCGGCGTGATGGCTGTGGACTGAGTCCAGCCGGGGTGGAGAGCCATTCCGCAGGCAGGGGGGGCTTTGGCAAGGGCTGGGGCCATTGGTGGGGGGTGGTCCGGGGGTGATGAAGAGGGTTACTGGGGGACAGTATGTTACACGGCCACGGACACGACAATTCTCCGGCCATATCCGCAGGTAAAGCCAGGGGCTTTCCGCTGCGTGCCTGCTAGCCCCCCACCAGACGGAGGATCGGTGCAGCTTTCGCGCCGTTTGTTATGGTGTAAAACGCCACTGCTCCCACGTTGGCATCAGCACATCGTCTTCAAATCAGAGAATTCAGTCCATGTCTTTCGGGATTTGTGGGAGGAAACCAGAGCACCCGGAGGAAACTCACACAGACACAGGGAGAACGTGCAGACTCCGGACAGAGTGACACAAGCGGGAATCGAACCTGGGACCCTGGCGCTGTGAAGTAGCAGTGCTAACCACTGTAATTGTGAGCCTTTGCGAAGAGTGCAGCTGTCCCCTCCTTGATGCATTTATGAGCGGAGGCCTGCGAGATGCTGCGAAGGTCACGGGTGTGTTGCTTAAGTCAGGATGGTTGGCATAACATTCACAAAGACTACAAAATAGCTTGAACTTAAACAAAGCTATAAATTTATTAACACCTCTAATTTGGATTCGATACCTACTTCTAAATAATACAGTTGATTGTTAACGTATAAACTACACTCATCTACAACTAATCTTAATATTATAATCAACTATGATCTGTTCTTACTCACACTATTAATATTTCTTACTGTCTCCAGCTAACTCCTGAACTACTCTCTCCCACAAGGCTTAGCATCAATGCCTTATAGACTTGTATCTATAGCTCCCTCTAGTGGCTACTCTAGACATTTCATTAACCCTTGCAGTTCTTACAGTTATGATAATACCACAACGGGTATAACCCTGAAAGGAGCCAGATGCGTAAAGGTTGAGGGCGGCTGTGGCTTTCATAGCCACATGGATGACCTACAAGTCCCTGTGGCACCAACTCCTGAAGAGGTTTGCACAGATGATGTACCATGTCCCGGACAGTCAGGGTCTTCTCCAACACTGGTTCACTCTCATCTCCAGGAATGTGAGGTGCCATCCATAGACGCTGGTTCATGGAAGGTGCCTCCAAGTGGCCGTTTTCTGGGACCCCTCCTGTGACAATGGAGCAGGCTCTGCGACCCCTTCTTCCTCAGGGTTCTGCTCCTGTCTCTGGAGAGCCAGATGCCTCTGCTGACATCTCTCTCTCGTAGTGCTAGAAAAATGTTAGCCGGTTCCGCAGGCTCTATCTCCCTCTCTCTCGCTACTCATTGTAAAGGAAGAAAGAAAGAGAGAGTTCACAGCGATGAATTGTCTCCAGGGGTTGATTTGCCTCTGGAAGCAGCACTTCAATGGTCACTGACTACTGTGCTATCCATAAAATTGAGGACCTTTCCCTTACTGTTTCCCAGAATGGACAAGGCCTCAAACCACCCTTTCCCTACACAGCTTGACTGAGTGACCAAAGCTTTGGAAAGCCTTTAGTCCCCTGAAGAATCATGCAAGGGCACAAGCATTTGCCTCATGGGTCACTGCAGGGTCCTGTACACTACCCTGTCAAGGGGGCAGGTGGAGAGCCCTGCAAGAACGCCTCTGTGGAGGAGTGTGTGTGTGCTCACCCTCTCAGAGAGTGGCGCAGGGTTACCATGGCATTACCCACCCAAGCCCCCCAAACGCACCCCACTCTCAAAACCCCTCCCTCTGATCTGCCTGCCAGTTGGATCCTCTCTGCCACTGCCTACCCCCCCACCCCTTACAAGTGCACACATAGCTGGTCACCCCGCCAACGCCTGCACGAGACTGCACCTCCTGAATCTCCAGCAGCAACGTCTGCTCGAGGCAGCACACCCCATTGCACCCACCCCGCTCCCTGAACCGAGAGACCTTTGCCCATGTTCCCGACCTTTCCAGTGCCATCTCCCCTTCTGAAAAAGCGATGGTCCATGCCGAACTCCCTTGGAGGTGAGCTAGCCAGTTTCCCATTTTTTAAAAGCTGCCATGAAAGGCGTCGATGTGACGGCCCACTGCCATGGGTGGATTTTCTAAAGTGGGGTGATCACTGCTGCAGGGAGGCACACTGATGTGATCAAAATGAATGAAAATGGTGTTTCCTGATGTTGCATGACGAGAACCACGTTATGTCATTGGTGAGGGGTGGCTGGTGTAATCTCTCTGGAAAGTCGAGCTGATGCGAATCCCGCTTCTGAGCCACTACGATATTTTGCGCTCCCATCTACATTTACAATCGCTGAGAATGGGGACACAGAATCCCAGCCTCTCTTTCTGGCCAACGATATATTGGTAGCAGCAGGAACAATTTTGGAATGTGGGCCGAAAAATGCCCGTTAATTCTCTAACACAGAGGGTGCGAGTGTCAGAAGGGTCTTCCGACACTCCAAAGATCGCTATCTCTGGACTCGGCACCACCCGCATACCTAGCATGTTGGACAGTGGCTTGGCAAACCCCTGCCAGGATATTTTTATTGAAGCATTTGCTAAATTTTTATAACAATAACAAACAAAACAATAATGACATAAAGATCAACTTGGTAAACTAAACATTTCCCACCCAACCACTTCTATACATCCCTTAACCATATTGCACCTACCCGCCAACTCCCCCCCCCCCCCCACCTTCCCCCCTTCAGAATGCTGCTACTGCTGACATTTTAATTTTCCCCGAGAAAGTCGACGAAAGGCTGCCACCTCCGGGAGAACCCCAGCATTGACCCCCCTCAAGGCAAACTTTATTTTCTCCAGCTTGTGAAACCCAGCCATGTCACTGACCCAATTCTCCACACTCGTGGGCCTCGAGTCCCTCCACATTAACAGGACCCGTCTCCGGGCTACCAGGGAGGCAAAGGCCAGAACGTCGGCCTCTTTCACTCCCTGAACTCCCGAGTCTTTTGACACTCCAAAGATCGCTATCTCTGGACTCGGCACCACCTGCATACATAGCACCTTGGACAGTGCCCTGGCAAACCCCTGCCAGAATCCTCCAAGCTTCGGGCGCGCCCAAAACATGTGGACATGGTTTGCTGGGCTTCCCACACCTCGCACATCTATCTTCTACCCCGAAAAATTTGCTCATCCTCGCCGCCGTCATGTGTGCCCGGTGTACCACCTTAAACTGTATTAGACTGAGCCTGGCACATGATGAGCAGGAATTAACCCTGCTTAGGGCGTTCGCCCACAGACCCGCCTCTAACTCCCCACCTAGCTCCTCCTCCCACTTGCCCTTCAGTTCCTCCACCGGGCTCTCCTCTGCCTCCAATAACTCCTGATAGATATCCAACAGTTTCTCCTCCCCCACCCAGATACCGGACACTACTCTGTCCTGTATTCCCCGTGGCGGGATCAACTGGAAAACCAACACCTGTTTCCTCAGAAAGTCCCGGACTTGTAAATATCTGAAACCATACCCCGGCGGCAGCTTGAACTTGTCCTCCAGCGCCTTCAGACTGGGAAAGCTTCCGTCTATGAATAGATCTCCCATCTGTCTAATTCCTGCTCTCTGCCAACTTCAGAACCCGCCATCTATCTTGCTCGGCGCGAACCTGTGGTTATTGCAAATCGGGGTCCAGACTGACGCACTCTCCACCTGCTTATACCTCCTCCATTCCCCCCAGATCCTCAATGCCGCCATCACCAATGGGCTAGTAGAGTAACGGGCCAGCGACAACGGCAGAGGTGCCGTTACCAGTGCTCCCAGACTGGTGCCTTTGCATGACGCCGCCTCCATCCGCTCCCATGCCGACCCCTCCCCCATTACCCACTTCCTAATTATCGCTATATTTGCTGCCCAGTAGTAGTTGTAAACGTTCGGTAGCGCCAACCCACCCTCCCCCCGACTGTACTCCAACAACATTTTCTTCACCCGTGGGGTTTTATTCGCCTATACAAAGCCCAAAATAATCTTGTTTACCCGCTTGAAAAAGGCCTTAGGGATGAAGATGGGGAGGCACTGGAAGACAAACAAAAATCTGGGGAGCACTGTCATTTTCACGGTCTGAACCCTCCCCGCCAGCGATAGCGGGAGCATATCCCATCTTTTAAAGTCCCCCTCCATTTGCTCCACCAGCCGTGTTAGGTTGAGCCTGTGTAATGCCTCCCATTTCCGAGCCACGTGTATTCCCAGGTAGCGAAAGATCCTCTCTACCATCCTGAGTGGCAGCTCCTTCAGTCTCCTCTCCTGCCCCCTTGCCTGGAACACAAACAATTCACTTTTTCCCATGTTCAATTTGTAACCCGAGAACCTGCCAACTTCCCCCAAGATCTGCCTAACCTCCCCATCCCTTCCACCGGATCCGAGATGTATAAGAGCAGATCGTCCGCGTACAGCGAAACCCGGTGCTCCACCCCACCCCGAACCAGCCCCTGCCACTTCCTTGGTGCTCTCAGCGCCATGGCCAGTGGTCTCTCGCCTTGCGAACAGCAAGGGAGAAAGGGGGCACCCTTGCCTCGTCCCTCGGTGTAGCTTAAAGTACCCCGACCTCAGCTGGTTCGTGCACACACTCGCTACCGGCGCCTGGTAGAGCAATCGCACCCAGTCGATGAAGCCCTCACCAAACCCAAACCTTCTCAGCGTCTCCCAAAGATACTCCCACTCCACCCGATCAAAAGCCTTCTCCGCGTCCATCGCAACCACCACCCCCACCTCCTCTCCTTCTGAGGGCATCATAATTACATTCAAAAGCCTCCGAATGTTAGCATTGAGCTGTCTACCCTTAACGAATCCGGTTTGGTCCTCCCCTATCACCCCCGGGACACAGTCTCCTATCCTAGTGGCCAAAGTCTTAGCCAGCAGCTTGGCATCTACATTCAAAGGCGAGATTGGCCTATATGACCCACATTGCTCCGGGTCTTTTACTTATTTAAGGATGAGCGAAATCGAGGCCTGCGACATCGTTGGGGGGAGGATTCCCCTCTCTTTAGCCTCATTAAAGGTCTTCATCGGCAGCGGGCACAACACCTCTGAGAACTTCTTATAGAATTCAACCGGGTAACCGTCCGGCCCCGGAACCTTGCCCGACTGCATGCCCTCCAATCCTTTAACAATTTCCTCTGCTTCAATCGGGGCCCCCAGCCTGTCGAGCACGTCCTCCTCCACCCTCAGAAACCTCAACTGATCCAGGAACTGCCTCATTCCTTCTACACTAGGCAGGGGTTCCGACTCATATAGTTTGTTATAAAATTCTTTTAAAACGTTGTTCACCCCCCTGAAAAATGAAATGAAAAATGAAAATCGCTTATTGTCACAAGTAGGCTTCAAATGAAGTTACTGTGAAAAGCCCCTCGTCGCCACATTCCGGCGCCTGTGCGGGGAGGCTGTTACGGGAATTGAACTGTGCTGCTGGCCTGCCTTTGTCTGCTTTCAAAGCCAGCGATTTAGTCCTGTGCTAAACAGCCTCTGGGTCCAAGACCATGTTACCCTCCCTATTCCTTACTCCCCCCACACTCTACGTGCAGTTTCCGACGCTCCCTCAAGAGCCCCGCGTCCGGGGCCTCCGCATATCTCCTAACCACTCGAAGCATCTCCTCCACTAACCTCTCCGTCTCTGCTCGTTCCACCTTTCTCTGTGGGACCAAGTTGAAATTAGTTCCTCTCTTACAACTGCTTTCAGGGCCTCCCAAACCACCGCTGCTGATACCTCACCCGTATCGTTTGTATCCAGGTAATTCTGAATGGACTTATTCACCCGCCCGCAGACCGCTTCGTCCGCTAACAACCGCACATCCAGTCTCCAGAGCGGGCGCTGCCCTCTCTCCTCACTCAACCGCAAATCCACTCAATGTGGGGCATGATCAGAGACTGCAATCGCCGAATATTCCGTCCCCGCCACCTTCGGAATTAGCGCCCTGCTTAGGACAAAAAAAATCAATGCGAGAGTAAACTTTATGGACATGAGAAAAAAATGAAAACTCCTTCGCCCTCGGCCGTTCGAATCTCCACGGGTCTACACCCCCCCCCCCCCCCCACGCCCCAATCTGCTCCATGAAAACCCTCAACTCCTTCGCCGCGGCAGGCCTCCTTCTAGTCCTGGATTTTGACCGGTCCAGATCGGGATCAATGACCATGTTAAAGTCCCCCCCCCCATGATCAAGCCATGAGACTCTAGGTCCGGGATCTTGCCTAACATCTGTCTCATAA
The DNA here is from genome assembly GCF_047496885.1 of Scyliorhinus torazame. NCBI lineage: Eukaryota > Metazoa > Chordata > Chondrichthyes > Carcharhiniformes > Scyliorhinidae > Scyliorhinus > Scyliorhinus torazame. The sequence goes on along the minus strand of NC_092707.1, from coordinate 139,522,649 downwards.
ATCCCACATTGTCCCAGTTCGGAGCGTATACGTTTACAAGCACCACTTGTACACCCTCCAGCTTCTCACTCACCATAATATATCTACCCCCCGTATCTGCCACAATTCTTCCAGCCTCAAACGCCACTCGCATACTGATCAATATTGCTACCCCCCTGGTCTTTGAGTCCAGCCAAGAGTGAAACACCTGACCAACCCACCCCTTTCTCAATCTCGTCAGATCAATAATCTTTAAATGTGTCTCCTGAAGCATTGCTACATCTGCCCTCAGCCCCTTTAAATGCGCGAAAACGCAAGCCCTTTTGACCTGCCCATTCAAACCCCTCATATTCCACGTAATCAGCCTGGACGGGGGGGCTGCCCCCTGCCCTCCCCCTCCCCCCGCCGACTAGCCATAACCTTTCTTTGGCCAGCCCAGAGCCCGCGCCCCCCACTTCCCCAAGCCCCCCCACAAGCAGCAACAGCCCCCGACCTCCCTTTTGTTCCACGATAATAGTTCCTCCCCTGACAGTGAAGCAGCCTCCCCCTTCCACCCTCCTCCCCCCACAACAGCCCCCGAAACCTAATCCCTAAGGTCATGCACCATCTTAGCACATGTGCACCCCCCACCATGTTTCCGAGAGTCAGCTGACCCATGCTGACCCTGACAGCCCCCGCCCTTGGTGCCAAACAGTCTGGCTCCCTATTGTTCGAACCCCTCTCCCGACATGCATAAACCATTTAAAAACATCACAGTCCACAGTAAGTAAACAACCTCAAATAAAATAAATTAACATAAACCAATGCAGAAACAATCGCTTGAAACCAGACCCAACCTCCCACAGAATCGGGGGCCCCCTCCCCCCTCCGCACCCAATCTCTGCCAAAACAAAGCACCCTCAAACCACCACCGCAGCCCAATACTTAACCCAGAACCCCATACAGTCTTATTTGAACCGATACAAGAATTACAAAAATTACAAACCGCCGCCACATAATTCCTTCAAGACTTAAGTGTCCTTTAAGACGCTTCCAACTTCTTTTCCTTGGTAAAAGACCATACATCATCCGGTGCCACAAAGTAAAAGTACCAGTCTTCGTGTGTAACCAACAACCTCGCTGGATACAGCATCCCAAATTTCACCCCCTTCTTGAAGAGGATCGCCTTCACCCGGTTAAACTCAGCGCATCTCTTGGCTAGCTCCGCTCCCAGGTCCTGGTAGATGCGCACCTCGCTGTTCTCCCATCTGCTGCTCCGCTCCTTCTTGGCCCACCGCAAGACGAGTTCTTTGTCCGAAAAACGGTGGAAACGCGCCACCATGGCCCTCGGTGGGTCATTCACCTTAGGCTTCCTTGCGAGAGCTCGATGCGCTCCGTCCACTTCCAGGGGCCGAGAAAACGCCCCGGGCCCCATCAGCGTCCCCAGCATGCCCGCCACATATGCTCCCGCATTCGACCCCTCAATTCTTCCGGGGAGGCCAACAATCCTTAAGTTCTGCCTCCTGGACCTGTTCTCCAGGTCCTCCAACTTCTCCTGCATTCTCTTGTGGCGCTCATCCAACACCTCCACCTTGTGCTCCAGCACGGTTAGATAGTCCTCCTGGCTAGACAACTTCAGCTCAATTTCTTGTATCGCTTTCCCTTGGGCCGTCTGGTTCAAAACCACTTGATCGATCGCAGCCTTGATCGGGTCCAGCTTTTCCTTTTTCAGCTCAGCGAAACAGTCCTTAAAGAATTTCATCTGCTGCTCCTTAGACCACTGAGCCACCGCTCCCTGGTCCTGGCCCCCCGCCATGCTGCGCCGCGATACCAGCTCCCACTGCTTCACTCTATCCGGGCTGAGTCGTTTCACATGGCCACTTCTAGTCCAATTAGCCATACATCGGAGAGGGACTCCTTCTTAATATTGTCCACTTCACCGATCTATCCCATAAAGTCCGAGAAAAGTCGGGAAAAAAGGTCCAAAAGTCCGTTTCAGGCGGGAGCTATCGAATGTGCAACCTACTCCTCCATGGTCGCCACCGGAAGTCCCCGAAGACCCCGCTATTAAACAGGAAACTGCTTTTTGTTCAGGCAACGAGGCCGTGCACTTACATTCACTTCCTTGAGCCCACCGTCATGGGGCAGGGCACCCTCGCCCCGATCCCCGGCACGGGCAACCTGGCATCTGGGCACTGCCAGCCTGCCATCTTGGCGGTGCCCCTGAAAGTCTAGCAGTGCCACCTGGGCACCCTGGTAGTGTCAGGGTGGCACCACCAGGGTGGCACTGCTAGGATGCCCAGGTGACAGTGCCAAGCTGGCTGTGCCAAAGTGGTAGTGGGGTGGCAGAGTACCACTCTGCCTGGAGCCTGACCAGAAATGGCCTCCAATTGCCTGGGAGACTCCCCCCCCTGCAAGTACAGTCACGCCTGATCCATGTTTGTGAAACAAGCGCTAAATGGCGCCATGGCGAGGTCTCCCGGCAGCGGGCATTGATCCCAGGCCTTGGGAAACACCGGCACAGACATATTTAAGTGAAGCCAACTGCTCATTTTGCCACATTGCCACATTTCCACATTGCCGAGTAGATGCCAGTGTTTTAGCTGCCATGGAACAGCTTGACTAGGGATGCGGCCAGTTCTGGAGCACAAGTCTTCAGTATTATTGCTGGGATATTGCCAGGGCCCATAGCCTTTGCAGTATCCACTGCCTTCAGCCGTTTCTTGATATCATGTGGAATAAATCTTACTGGCTGAAGACTGACATCTGTGATGCTGGGGACCTCCGGAGGAGACCGAGATGGATCATCCACTCGGCACTTCTGGCTGAAGATTGTTGCGAATGCCTCAGCCTTGTCTTTTGCACAGCTGGGCTGGGCTCCTCCATCATTGAGGATGGGGATATTTGTGGAGCCTCTTCCTCCGGTGAGTTGTTTAATTGTCCACCACCATTCACAGTTGGATGTGTCAAGACTGCAGCAACAAAGCCAGCGGGGTGTAATTTCCATCACTCCACATTGCCAATCATGCCTTCTGCCACACCAGAAAACAAGTCTGACGGGGCGAAGAATCCTGCCCTAAGTGTTGAACTGGGACTGAATTGCATGGGGTTCATGGTCCTATTGGATGCACCAGTTCCAGAGCAATTCAGGACATGCTAATGGGCCAGCACTCTGCCCGATGTGAATCTAGAGCAGTTCTCATTACCTCTGACATCGGGTTAACTGGGGCTGGAATTGGTGCTGGAAACCTTGACGAGCTGGAGCTGCCTCTCAGCAATCCACTCCCCACACACTCTCATTCCAGCCAAGAAGATAGCTCCACGAAGACCTGCCCGAGGCTCATGGAGGGTGAGCTGGACAGAATGCTGGATGCGGTAAAAGAGAAGCTAGACACCCTCTTCTCCAGGGTGGGCGGGAAGTTACTGCTCACAGACGTAAACCGGGCCTGGGTGGAGATGGCAGAGGTGGCGAGTGCTGTGGGCCTCACCAGGCAGACTGGCTTGCAGTGCGAGTAAAAGATGATTGACCTCCTTAGGTCAGCTTGGGTGAGAGGCCCCTGGCATCATAACCGACCCTCAGTCCTCACCGCCCCACCCTCCACCCCCAAAGGCCAAACAAAATCCACCTGGCCACATCTCCCTTGCATCCCACCCTGCACCAAACCCCAATGCCTGTACTGTCCTCTTTGGCCAGATGCCTTACTCACACATGCCACCAGCTACAGACCCCCCCCCCCCTTGTAAATCGGCTCCGTGCGCCACACCATGTTCTTTATGTATCCCAAGGAAAAGACAGGAGCAGGAGAAGACCAGAGGGGCAAGCCGGACCTTCTTACCCCCGCCGAGGGCTCGCCCCCACTCTGAGCAGAGGGTGATGGCGCTAGCCAGGGAGGTGGAAGAGAGACCTATCACCCAGGTGGCGGTTGGAATGCGACAACCAAGTGAGCCCCTACTGGAAAATCATTTCTATAGCAAGTGAGTCACCCCTCTCCCCCAAACAACTCCTTCCTGAGATATCACCACGTGTCTTCCAGGATCACCAACAGATGAAGCCAGCCCTTCTGTGCTCCAGCCCCCCATCCCGCTCAGTACCACAACCCCAGCACACCCCGGAGGACCAGTCCAAGGATGACACCAACTCCTCAGCACTGCACCCTCCTGCACCCTCCACCAACTCAGAGACTATCACATCGGTGGCTCATGTAAGTCAAAAGGCTCCTCGGTCACCCTCTGGTGTGCACATCACATATGCTGCAGAATTTCAGTTGGAGCTACGGATACTGGAGGGAGTGGGCAGTTAAGGGCTTCCTGATCCCAGAAACCAGCTGTAATCCGAATCGGTGTACCGCTTCCGGAAAGGATAATCCCATCACTGGTACAGATGCAGGCACAGAGCCAGGATTGACAGGAGGGAGTGTCAGCAACTTTCCAACGCCTGCAGCTGCAGCTGGAGGAGTCCAACCAACTTCAGGTGCAGGAGGTGGTGCCACCAATGCGTGGTACCCAGGCCAACACAGGTGGCGACCGTGATGGAAGCCTTGGGTGAATAAGTCACAGCCATGGATCAAGACGTTCAGGGCTTGGGGCACACTGTGCAGTCGATGGCTGATGCTCACGATAGGAGAGCCCAGTCACAGGCAGCCGTGTATTGGGCCCACATGATCATTGCTACGGCGCTCCAGAACTTGGCCCAGTCACAAAGGGTCATGGCTGAGGACGCCAAGAGCATTGGCTGGACACTGACATACCTGGGCCAGGCACTGAGGGACCTGGCACAGTCCCAGAGGGATGAGGCTCAGTGCCTGAGGGACAAGACCGACGCAGTAAGCGACATGTCTTACTCACTGAGGAACATGCCCCAGTGTCAGTGCTCCACGGCTGAGGGCATCGAGACCCTGGTTGAGATGAGTGCGGGTCTCCAGGACTGGCAGCGCCAAGTGATAATGAAGCCTCACTTCGGCCTCATCTCCGTCCCATGGAGTAACCCGTGGGTCATTGTGGTATTATTGGTATTACGGTACCTGATAGGCTGGATCACCATTGGTGGAAATCTTATGCTTTCTATTGGTTAGGATGTATGGTAGCTCCGCCCTGCTAGGCGGGGTATAAGAACCCGTGCCACCCCAGCAGCCTTCATTCTGTACCTGAGCTGCTGGGGGAAACATCTAGCTTATTAAAGCCTTCAGTTGGACTACAACCTCGCTTTAGTGGTCGTTGATTGTGCATCAATTTAATAAGCTAGTTTTTTTAAGAAGAAAGGATGGAGCTCCGAATAAAGCCGGAGTGTCTGCAACTCATCCCCTACGCGGCGAACTCAGCGGCAAACTCAGCAGCAATCTTCAAGCACTTGTTGGCGTGCTTTAAAAGGTATCTCGGGACATCCAAAAACGCACCCACGGGAGAGCAGAAACTGCACGTCCTGCACTCAAAGGTGAGCCCGGAGATTTACACCCTCATCGAGGAAGTGGAAGACTTCGATGCAGCAATAGAGTTGCTAAAAGGACGCTATCTTCGCCCGGTAAACCAGGTCTATGCCCGGCACCTGCTTGCAACATGGTGACAAACCCCTGGTGAATCGCTGGAAGAATTCTACCGCGCACTCCTGGTGTTGGGGAGAAGCTGCAGCTGCCCACAAGTTTTGGCGAGCGAACACACTGAACTCTTAGTCCGGGGCGCTTTCGTGGCAGGTGTGCTATCCTCACAAATCCGGCAGCGACTGTTAGAAAAAGACACGCTGGGTCTCAGGGAGGCACAGGCCCTTGCAGGCTCCCTGGACGTGGCCTCCAGGGACACCCACACTTACGTTCCCGACCGCGTGGCAGCCCCCTGGGCAGCGTGGAACCCCTCCACAGCCGACCCCGAGACTTCCCCCATTCTCCCACAGGCCTGCGCTGCAAGGTGGCCTGGCAGACCCGGGGGGCCCCGCTGCTACTTTTGCGGGCAGGCCAAGCACCCCTGCCAGCGCTGCCCGGCCCGCGCATCCATCTGCAAGGGATGCGGCAAAGAAGGCCATTTCGTGGGGGTATGTCAGGCCCGAGCGGTTGCCGCGGTCTCTGGCGGCGAATGCGGACAGCAATCACAAACTTCTCCCCGTGCAGCCAGAGGTCGCCGCCATCTTCTTATTCCAGGGCCACGTGCGGACCCCGGGCGCCGCCATCTTGTTCCGCGGACGCCACGTTGGAGGGATGGGCGCCGCCATTTTGTTCACCCCTAGCCATGTGCGACCAATGGAAGCCGCCACCTTGGATGAACCCCCAGGACCCCAGCTCGACTGACCACGCACTGCCCGAAGAGAACTCTCAACTGCTGCGATTAGCCTCAGTGACCCTGGATCAGTCCCGGCCTCGAACACTCTTAACTGCTTCGACGACCGTATTCATCAACGGGCACGAGACGTCCTGTCTAATCGACCCTGGGAGCACGGAGAGCTTCATACACCCCGACACGGTAAGGCGCTGTTCTCTCCTCGTCCATCCCGTTAATCAAAAAATCTCCCTGGCCTCCAGTTCCCACTCAGTAGAGATAAAGGATTTTTGTGTCGCAAACCTCACAGTCCAGGGAAGGGAGTTCAAAAATTTCCGTCTCTACGTCCTTCCCCACCTCTGCGCGGCTACACTCCTGGGTTTAGACTTCCAGTGTAACCTCCAAAGTCTAACCTTCAAAGTCGGCGGCCCTATACCCCCCCTTACTGTCTGCGGCCTCGCGACCCTTAAGGTCGACCCGCCTTCCCTGTTTGCGAACCTCACCCCGGATTGCAAACCCGTCGCCACCAGGAGCAGACTATACAGTGCCCAGGACCGGTCTTTATTAGGTCAGAGGTCCAAAGGCGACTGAGGGAAGGGGTCATTGAAGCAAGTAACAGCCCCTGGAGAGCTCAAGTAGTGGTGGTAAAGACCGGGGAGAAGCATAGGATGGTCATCGACTACAGTCAGACCATCAACAGGTTTACGCAGCTGGGCGCGTACCCTCTCCCCTGCATATCCGTCCTGGTAAACAGGATTGCGCATTATAAGGTCTTCTCCATGGTGGATCTCAAATCCGCCTACCACCAGCTCCCCATCTGCACTAGTGACCGCAAATACACTGCCTTCGAGGCAGATGGGCGGCTCTATCACTTCTTAAGGGTTCCCTTCGGTGTCACCAACGGGGTCTCGGTGTTCCAGCGCAAGATGGACCGAATGGTTGACCGGTACGGTTTACGGGCAACATTCCCGTATCTCGATAATGTCACCATCTGTGGCCACGACAAGCAGGACCACGAGACCAACCTCCGAAAATTCCTCCAGACCGCAAAAATCCTTAACCTTACATACAACAAGGATAAATGCGTGTTTAGCACCGACCGCCTAGCCATCCTCGGCTACGTAGTGCGAAATGGAGTTATAGGCCCCGACCCTGAATGCATGCTCCCCCTTATGGAGTTCCCCTCCCTCACTGCTCCAAGGCCCTGAAGCGTTGCCTAGGGTTTTTCAGCTACTACGCCCAGTGGGTCTCCAACTATGCAGACAAAGTACATCACCTGATCCAATCCACAGCTTTTCCCCTGTCGATAAAGACCCGCCAGGCCTTCAGCCGCATCAAAGCAGACATTGCAAAGGCCACGATGCACGCCATCGACAAGTCCCTCCCCTTCCAGGTCGACAGCGATGCATCCGACGTAGCTCTGGCGGCCACCCTCAACCAAGCGGGCAGACCGGTGGCCTTCTTCTCTCGTACCCTCCATGCTTCCGAAATCCGCCACTCCTCAGTTGAAAAGGAGGCCCAGGCCATAGTAGAAGCTGTGCGACATTGGAGGCATTACCTGGTCGGCAGGAGATTCATTCTCCTCTCTGACCAATGGTCGGTGGCGTTCATGTTCGATAATGCACAGCGGGGCAAGATAAAAAACGACAAAACCTTGCGGTGGAGGATCGAACTCTCCACCTACAACTATGAGATCTTGTATCGTCCCGGGAAGCTAAATGAGCCTCCTGACGCCCTGTCCCGCGGCACATGTGTCACCGCACAAGTGGACCGCCTCCGAGCCCTCCACGAGGACAACTGCCACCCGGGGGGTCACTCGCTTTTTCCATTTTGTCAAGACCCGCAACCTGCCCTACTCCATCGAGGAGGTCAGGACAGCCACCAGAGATTGCCAAATCTGCGCGGAGTGCAAACCGCACTTCTACCAACCAGAGAAAGCGTATCTGATAAAGGCTTCCCATCCCTTTGAACGCCTCAGCATGGACTTCAAAGGCCCCCTCCCCTCCACCGACCGCAACACATACTTCCTGAACATGATTGATGAGTACTCCCGGTTCCCATTCGCCATCCCCTGCCCCGACATGACCGCAACCACCGTCATCAAGGCCCTCCATAGTATCTTTGCACTGTTTGGGTTCCCCGCTTACATACATAGTGATAGGGGGTCCTCCTTTATGAGCGACGAACTACGTCAATTCCTGCTTAGCAAGGGCATCGCCTCGAGCAGGATGACCAGTTACAACCCCCGGGGTAACGGACAGGTAGAGAGGGAGAACGGAACGGTCTGGAAGACCGTCCTACTGGCCCTACGGTCCAGGAACCTCCCAGTCTCCTGCTGGCAGGAAGTCCTCCCGAATGCCGTCCACCCCATCCAGTCGCTGCTTTGTACGACCACCAACCAGACACCTCACGAACGTCTCCTTGTCTTCCCCAAGAAGCCCTCCTCTGGGAACTCGCTCCCAACCTGGCTGGCAGCACCCGGACCCATCCTGCTCCGAAAACATGTGCGGGCACACAAGTCGGACCCGTTGGTCGAGAGGGTCCATCTGCTCCATGCTAACCCCCAGTACGCCTCCGTGGCGTACCCCGATGGCTGACAAGATACAGTCTCCCTACGAGACCTGGCGCCCGCCGGAACCCCACGCACACCCCAGCCACCAGTCCCACCCTCCCCTCCACCGGGGCACCTTACAGGAGGATCGGTCCCTCTGCCGGCCCTGTCTAGGCCCCCCCACCCACCGACGCTCCCTGCAGGCGCTCCCTTCCCAGGTCAACCGTTTTCCCCACCAGCGCCGTCTAGGGGTGCCGAAGCTGCCATGGAGATCGAAGCCACGCTCCCGGAGTCACAGACGCCCAAGCCTCCACCGGAGTCACCACCGAAGCTCCGACGATCACAGAGGACGACCAGGGCCCCCGATCGACTGATTGCTTCATTTTAAATTGTAGACTGTAAACTGTAAACTGATTGCTCCATTTTAAATTGTAAACTGTAAACTGTAAATGTAAACCATCAAATGTACATAGCTATCAGAATGGTAAATATTACAAAACACTACGGAGGTATTACGGTACCACCATAACTAATTCTACCACGTTGCCATGTTTGTAGTATCAGGCCACCACCCCCGCCGGACTCTTTTTTAACAGGGGGTGAATGTGGTATCATAGGTATTACGGTACCTGATAGGCTGGAGCACCATTGGTGGAAACTGTATGCTTTCTATTGGTTAGGATGTATGGTAGCTCCGCCCTGCTAGGCGGGGTATAAGAACCCGTGCTGTCCCAGCAGCCTTCATTCTGTACCTGAGCTGCTGGGGGAAACATCTAGCTTATTAAAGCCTTCAGTTGGACTACAACCTCGCTTTAGTGGTCATTGATCGTGCATCAATCATCAAGCACCCCAAGGGAGGAGGACATGATAAGAGCCATGCCGGTGCCTCCCACAGGGGAGGTGCTGGAACACCTCAGTTCTTCCGAACCTCCCCCACCTGACTCTGGCACATCTAATGGGCAGCAGGCAGAATTGGATGGCACCTCATCACTTGCGATACCCGAAGATTGGCCGAGCCCATCCAGATCCAGTCTCTCAGAGGATGGTCGCCAAAGCCACCACAGGTCAGAGGGCGAGATACACAGCAGGCCACCTCCACATCTGATGTGCTGTCCTGGGTCACCCCTAAAAGGAGCGGTAGGCCACATAAGGTGAGAAAGTTAAACATCGGTTAAGTTGGCACGGGTGCAGCACATGGTTAGAGGTAAGAGTCAGGACACAATGCTGTAAACGATTGACATCTTTGCACCTAAACGGCGACCTGCCTCAATCCTCTGTCTGAAGTGTGTGAGGGATGGGCTGGACTGAGTGTAGAGGGTGTGCAGGGTGGGGCGGGGGGTGGAGGGGTGGGGGTTGTTGTGGATGATTGGAGGTATGGGCCGTACATACCGGAAGATGGCATGGGGCAGCACCCCAGGACAATTAGCCGGTCCACCTGGGTCACCCTCAGAGGTGGCAGGGAACAGGGCCAGAAGTGTGAGCCTGCCTTGTAGGACAGTTTACCCAGTGAGTGACCCCTCGCCGCCCACACTCCTCTACCCCCCTCCCCCAATCAAGGATATGTGGGTCTGTGAAATGGATTTACCAGCACACAAGCAGGCTTCACCCAGGCCGACAGTGGAATGTCATCCTAAAGGAAGGGGTCAGACTTTATCAAACTATGCTGAACACCAGAGCCCATCTCACAGCCAGTCGGGTCATCCTCCGTCCCATGGACAAGACCAGCTGCCAACCCAGGGCCAACACCCCAACACCCTGTGGTGATGCTGGCAGGATCCTCGGATGGGGGAGCTGGGATGGAGTGAAGGGGGAGGGACAGGGGAGGGGCATTATTTGGAAGGGGCTTGTGGTGGGCGGGGTGGGGGGGGGTGGTTGGGGGGAGGTGGAACAGGGTGCCAGAGCTGCTGGTGGCCAGGTCTCTCAGTTTGAAAATCGGGAGATGATGAGGTTGTCCTGTATGCGGCAGCCCTGGAGCACACATTGGACAGTTTGCCATGCCAGCCCGGGTTCCACGCCCGGGTCTTCCTGGTAGCCCCCCTCATCCTCCTTGTCAGATGAGGCCTGTCGCTTCTCCTCCCCCTCAGCTCAATGTTATGAAGGATGCAGCAGGCCAGCACAATGTAAGAAACCCTCCTGAGGCCGTTTTGAAGAGCCCTACCAGAGCGACCCAGGCACTGGAACCGCAGTTTGAGGATGTCAATACACCACTCAATGGCGCTCTTGGTTACAGCATGGACTTCGTTGTTGTGGCTCCTAGGCTTGGTCTGGGGCCTCTGGACAGGCGCCATTAGCCATAAACTCAGCAGGTAACCCTTGATGCCCAACAGCCAACCCCTCACCCAAGGGAGAGCCTCGAAGGTGCTGAGTACCAGGATGTACAAGTCATGCGTGCCACCCGGGTATCGGGCACAGGCACACATTATGATGGTGGCCTCACACTAACCACACGTTCAAGGGATGGAACCCCATCCTATTTATGAGCCGGTGCTCGTAGGGTGAAATGTGACCCGTCTAACACCGCCTGGACCTGAGGTATGCCAATGATGGCGGTGAATCTCATTGCCCAAGCATCCTGGTGGCTTGGTCCAGATCTGGCATAGATGGTGCATGATCTCCCTGGATAACCAGAGTCCCTGGCGGCACATGGGGTTCAGCAGGTCCTCAAATGACAGATGTTGACAGTACAAATGTGATCTGATGCAGCACCCCCTTCGCACCTCCTTCTCCTTGGCCTGTTGGATGGCCAACTCTCTAGCCTCAATGGCTGGCCTCTGCTTTTCTGGGGCGGGCTCCTCTTGTGTAGGGTGTTCCCTGATCCAGCAATGTGCCTCCAGCCTCCGTGTATCCCTGATGACAGCTGCAGCCAGATAGACGGGGAGCCTTCCTGGCTGAAGTCCGAAATCCATCTTATGCAGGGGGGAAAAGAGAAGACAATTTAACAAGGTGACTCTTCCCTTGCCAATACAAATCCAACAGGTTACATGGTGACTCTGGGTCACACTTCTGTCCTCCACATGTCCACACGCTCCCCCCCCCTCCCTGCTCCTTTGTTCCCCCCGATATGTTGCCTACCATACTGTACCCCTGTTCCCAACAGTGAGTGGCATTGGGCCTTTGATGTGGGGAGCCTCTATTTTCACCATCTGTCCCGGGTAATAAGGGTACCAGTGGCTGCCGCAACCAGTGGCCACGATGGCCTCTGTGCCCCGGTCCTATTTCCTCAGTGGGGTCTACTGTGGGTGACCTCATTGGGTGTGCTTCCTGACAGCAGGGTGGCACCTGGTTGTGTGGTGGAGAGTCACCATGTGCCACCATTGCCCCCGTGCTTAGAGGCTTATGCGTGGGCAAGTCCTAGTTTGGGGTGAAGCAGGGAAATGTGCGTCTGCTGGGAGTTTAGCTGTAGTGTGATGTGCATCCTGGGTGTGACACACAGATTATTTTATCCTGATTGGGGGCAGGATGGATGGGAACAGGGGCGGGGTGAGAAGGCAGGGCTTGGAGACAGGTCATGCGGAGTGGGCTCGATGATAGAGTGATTGGTGAGGCCTCTGCCCTGAGAGGACCAGTATGCGAGGGAGGGTGCCAAAGGCCACAGTTCAGGTCTACCTGGCTGCAGCTGCCATGTCGTTTGTTTGGGATGAACTCTGCTATCCCCCTGCTTCCCCTGCAATGGGGCAACACTTTTGAAGAGTGAACTAAGGAGTGGCAGCACCTGGTGTGTAAATGATTGAGTTTGCCCATGCCCATCCTGTTGATGGGTCAGCTGAGGGTTTCCAGAGGGGTGAACGGGGCGGGCTCCCAAATGACCGGAGGCGATGTGAACATTTACAGGACACAGTGAGTAGCCAGCAGAGCAAACAGCCAGGGACTGTAACTTGCACTAGATGGATGCGTTTATTGCAGAAATGGCAGTTTGTGCCAGGCCACCCCAATCCCGAGGGGGACATCCCAAACCCACGGAGCTATCACCAGGTCACTCCCCGCTACTCTGTCTGGCCCTGGCAGCCAACCCCAGCCAGCGGTACAATTTTCAACAGTTTCTAAACTTTTAATGACCTTCTCTCTCGTTTTGCGGCCTTGGCGCCCAGCCTCCACTTGTAAATATCTGTACTAACCCCTGCCCGTGTGGCCTCCGCCTGAGAGGGGCAGAGAATCACGGAGGCCCGGAACATACCGGGTCCAACCCACTAACGACATGTAAACAAATGTCGATGCCGGTTTCGCATCGAGCGAGGGACCAGATTCGACATTGGCATTGGGCAAATTTCGATTCGGCATTGGGCGCGAACCTCGATTTTGGCTGGAGGCCCAATTCTCTGCCGATCGTGGTTCACTTTTCCAGCGCCAAGGGGTGGAGAATTTTAGCCCACTATGTCAATGCAAGCTGTAATTGTTAGTCTACTTAAATGATGCTTTTTGTCAGATCTTATATTGGCAGGCATGCTAAGTGTACAGTATCCACCAGAGGCAAGTGTACCATATGTTATTTTTGTTTGGATAATGTGTCCAGCTTAAATTTTCTTGGGTCAAATCCAGATCTCCAGCGATAACTGTCAGCACTCAAAAGTACTTTGCTTCTCCCTCCTCACTTCAGCTCGTGAAACTAAAGAACATTGCAGCAGCATTTAAAACAGTAACTAATTTTTCAGGAGGTACCGTTTAATTGAGCAATTAGCTGAGATTAATGGCGATTTTCGCAACCATGTGTACTAGCACGTTAATTACATCTTAATCTCCACCTGGCTCTTAACTTCCACTCTATATAAATGATGCCAATTTTTTATTTTATGGATTATTTTAAGAATGAATTGCTTACTTCCCATTCACTCTGTTTCCGTCCAGGTGTGGTAATGTTAATGACATGCTCATTTTAATTTGTCATGAAATAATGTTCCTGCAGCAATACTTTTTTTTAAATTTTCCGCAGTTATGGGGCAATTTAGCGGGCAAATCCACCTACCCTGCACATCTTTTAGGTTGTGGGGGTAAGACCCACGCAGACATGGGGAGACTGTGCCAACTCCACACGGATGTGCCAACTCCGGGGCTAGGATCGAACCCGGGTTCTCGGCGCTGTGAGGCAGCAGTGTGAACCACTGCGCCACCATGTCGCCCATTGGCGAACCTTACTAACAAACACACTCGCCCAGCCTCAACTGAAGCATGTGTCCAGTTCTTTAGGAAGGATGTGAAGGCTTTAGCGAGGGCACAGTGAAGATTTACGAAAATGGTTCGAGAGGAAGAAGGAGCTTCAGCTACATAAATTTGTTGGAAAAGCGTCATTCTCCTTAGAGAAAGGAAAGTTGAAAGAAGATTTAATTGAGGTGTTCAAAATCATGAAGGATCCTGACCGAGTAAGGATGAGGAGAAATTGTTTGCTTTGACAGAGGGATTGAGAACACCGATTTAAGATGCTTGACAAAAGAACCAAAGGCGACATGAGAATAGAAACGTTATGCAGCAGGCAGTTAGGATCTGGAATGCACTGCCTGCGAAGGTGGGGGAAGACGAATCTTGTGGCTTCCAAAAGGAAATTGGATAAGCACCTAAAGAGAGGAAAATGCATCATTTCAGGGAAAGATCCGGGGGAGTGGGACTGGCTGAATTGCTCTTGCAGAGAGTTGACAGTGGCACAAATCAGTGAATTGCCTCCATCTGTAACTATTCAGTGATTCTATGATGGATCAACGCTAACCACTGGTGTGAAAAAAATATGGGACAAGGGCAGGAAAATGCAATTAAGTTGAAGAACAACTATTAGATCTTTGAATAATGGCACCATCATCTGGATCCAAATGGGCTCCTCCTGTTCCTCTGCTCCTATGCCTGTGCGCAGAGATGCAATGTGTGTCACATTGGAAGAGACACTAATTCCTGCTATAAATTCAGGCTTGCTGTCTCGTACAAGAGCAGACTTTAGACATCCAAACTACAAGTGTGAAACTGATATGGTAATGCATGTCTTTTCCGAGCACCGATCAATAAAACTAATGATTCACCAATGTTACCTTTAAATTAGAAGTCATGTGTGCATTTGCAGGACAACAATTAGGTACATTTACATTGTTAAATAAAAATATACTTAAGTGTAGATTTCTTCGCAGAAGATCCTTTAATTTAGCTTTAAACATATTTTGAAGGTATTTGTGTAACTGTACTCGATCAGGATCCTTCAATGGAGCAGTATTATGTTAACAGAACCTTCTGTAAATGGAAAGGGAACAATGTATACGGGCAGTGTATAATGTAGACATCTAGTGTTAGAGTCAGTCCACGGTCGATAATCTGATCAATCAAATGAATTTTGCTCGGTTTAACAACTGATGGTATAAGCAATTCACTATTGCTGGATGTAGGCACCTTACCATGCTGCAATCCCAAAATGGATCTTATATATGCAGTACTTTGATAAGAGAAGATAGGGAAAAAGTGTTTTCACTGCATAAGGCTCAGTAACACACAGAAGAGTTCCACAGACACAGATTTAAGATAATTGTGAAAAGGGCCAGGAGAAGATGAAGACCTTTTTTTATGCAGTGAGTTATCGCGATCTGGAATGCAGTGCCTGAAAGGGTGGTGGAAGCATTTTCAGGTATAATTTTCTCAGGGGAATTGGGTATAATTTCAAAAAGGAAATACGTGCAGGGATTTGGGTCTACTTGGTAGATCCTTTAGCGAGCTGGCAGTGGCGTGCTGGGCTCAATTGGCCACGTACATATGTGGCTCCTTTTCTCACCTTGGGGAGTTCAGCATAAGTATTTTCCATGGTCCCCACTCATCCTGGCTAAAATGTCAGCCAGAAGTCCACCTATCATTGATGTGTTGGGTATGCTGGGTCTGCGAGGACTGCGTTTACCAGAGCAGTGAGAGAGACAGGCTACCAACACTTGTAGAAGTACAACTCTATTTTATTTAGCTATGAGCTGTTAAACATACTTGCACTGTGGGTTGACACTATGTTAGGTTGACTGGAGACCTGAGGCTAACCTGACCAGACTATACTGCTAGCACATGGTAGATGTTCGTGTTACTGATCACGGGCTCTGGCTGTCTCAGAGGCTGCATCCCGAATGAGCGGGAAAACTAGTGCCCTCTGGCTATATAGTGGCCGTGTCCTGTCTGGTGATTGGCTGCTGTGTTCTGTGTGTTGATTGGTCTTTCAGTGTGTCAGTCAGTGTCTGTCTCTGCACCATCATATACTTGTGTGTATATTATGACATCTTCCCCTTTTTGAAAAAAAAAATGTGTACGTGGCAACAAATAGTGTCGTATGAAATGAAAAAAAATGCAATGAAATGAAAATCGCTTATTGTCACAAGTAGGCTTCAAATGAAGTTACTGTGAAAAGCCCCTAGTCGCCACATTCTGGCGCCTGTTCGGGGAGGCTGTTACGGGTATGTGAATGTTCCTGACTATGTGGAGAATATGTGAGCATATTTACAGGACTATATACAAAAATTCTAACATATTTACACGGGAAGGTGTCTAGTGCAGATAGACTGTATGTAACAAAACACGGGACATGAATAACAGTATGTACAAACTAGCGAACAAATAACCAGGGTAACGAAACAATCAGTCCATGAGTTTAGCGAGTTCACAAATTCAGGCAGTTCATAAATTCAGTCTCTGTGGTCGGCGACGAATTCTGGTTGACCGCCGCAAGGGTGGGTCAGGGGCCGCCTGCTCTGGAATGGGCGCGACTGTGTCAGTCGCAGAGGGTGGCAACAGAAGAGGCAGATCTGCGAGCTCTTGGTCGGGCCTGTCCTGAGGGCGAGGCAGGGCATCACGATCTGGCGGTGAGCGTGGAAGGAGCCGCAGTGCCCGCCTATTTCGGCGAAGAAAAGAGCCATCCTGCACACGAACCAGGAACGACCTGGGGGCCACTTGCTTGATTACCACCGCGGCGGCAGACCAGCCACCTTCAGGAAGTTGTACACGAAACTGGTCATCAGGAACGAGGGCAGGGAGATCTGTGACGCGGGCGTCGTACGCCGACTTGTGTTGGACCCGAGACAGATGCATTCGACGCAGGGTCGGAACGTTGTCCAAGTCTGGGGCGTGTATTGCAGGCACCGTCGTTCGTAATTTGCGGTTCATTAACAATTGAGCTGGTGACAGGCCAGTGGACAATGGAGTTGACCTGTAGGCAAGTAGTGCGAGATAAAAGTCGGTTCCCGCATCGGCCACTTTGCACAGGAGTCGTTTGACAACGTGTACCCCCTTCTCAGCTTTGCCATTCGACTGGGGGTAGTGGGGACTTGAGGTGACATGCGTGAAATTATACCGCCGGACAAAGTTCGACCACTCCTGACTAGCATAACACGGGCCATTATCGGACATGTCCGTGAGTGGGATGCCATGGCGAGCAAAAGTCTCCTTGTACGCATGGATGACCGCTGTCGACGTGAGGTCATCCATGCGTAACTACCTCTGGGTAGTTAGAGAAGTAGTCCACTATGAGGACATAGTCCCGGCCTAGTGCATGGAAAAGATCAATGCCAACCTTGGTCCAGGGGGACGACACCAGTTCATGTGGCTGCAAGGTCTCTTTTGGCTGAGCTGGCTGGAACTGTTGCCATGTTGGGCAGTTGAGAATGGCGTTGGCGATGTCATGATTGATGCCAGGCCAGTACACTGCAACACTGCATCACCGGCCCGCCGTCAGCACTTCTCCACCCCCAGGTGACCCTCATGGAGCTGGTCAAGGACGAGCTCCCGCATACTGTGCGGGATGACGATCCTGTCCAACTTTAGCAGAATTCCATCCACCAGTGCCAGGTCACCTTTGATGTTGTAGAATTGCGGGCATTGGCCCTTGAGCCATCCGTCTGCATGACGGGTTGGAGCAAAGGATCATTGGCTGTTTCACGACGAATCTGAATGAGTCGTTCGTCTGTGGTGGGCAAGTTAGATGCGCAGAATTCAACATGAACATCAATTTGGCACACAAAGCCCGACGGCTCGCAGGGCGTGGTGATAGAGCGGGAGAGTGCATCGGCGACGATGAGCTCCTTACCCGGGGTGTAGACCAGTTCGAAGTCATACCGCCTGAGTTTAAGGAGGATGCGTTACAGGCGCGGCGTCATATCGTTAAGGTCCTTCTGTATAATGTTGACCAGTGGCCTGTGGTCCGTTTCGACCATAAATTTGGGGAGTCCATAGATGTAGTCGTGGAATTTGACAATTCCCGTGAGGAGGCCCAGGCACTCTTTTTCGATTTGCGCATAGCATTGCTCGGTGGGCGTCATTGCACGCGATGCGTATGCGACTGGAGCCCACGAGGAGGCGTCGTCACGTTGGAGGAGCACTGCTCCAATGCCGGACGGCTCGCATCAGTGGAGATCTTTGTCTCCTTGGCAGGGTCGAAGAATGCCAATACCGGGGCCTTGGTGAGTTTCGCCCTGAGTTCACGCCACTCTTGCTTGTGGGCGGGAGCCATTGGAATTCGGTTGTCTTCTGCACCAGATTGCGGAGAGCCGTGGTGTGGGATGCGAGGTTGGGGATGAACTTCCCCAGGAAGTTGACCATGCCCAGGAAGCGGAGGACTGCCTTCTTGTCCTCCGGTGTCTTCATGGCATTGATTGCCGACATCTTGTCTGCATCCGGCTGCACACCAAACTGTGATATGTGGTCGCCAAGGAATATTAGTTCTGTTTGACCAAAGGAGCATTTGGCTCTGTTGAGGCGGAGGCCATGCTCATGGATTCTCCGGAAGACGCGTTGGAGGCGATCAATGTGGTCCTGCGGGGTGGTAGACCAGACGATGATGTCGTCTACATATACCCACACCCCTTCGATGCCCTCCATCATCTGCTCCATTATTCGGTGGAACACCTCCGAGGCTGAGATGATGCCAAACGGCATCCGGTTGTAGCAATACCGGCCAAATGGGGTGGTAAAGGTGCAGAGCTTCCGACTGGATGCGTCAAGTTGTATCTGCCAGAACCCCTTGGATGCGTCCAGCTGTGTGAAAAATTTGGCGCGAGCCATCTCGCAGGTGAGTTCTTCGCGCTTTGGGATAGGGTAGTGTTCCCTCATGATGTTCCGGTTCAGATCTTTGGGGTCGATGCAGATGCGTAGTTCTCCGGATGGTTTCTTAACACACACCATGGAGCTGACCCAGTCGGTTGGTTCTGTTACTTTAGATATGACGCCCTGGTTCTGGAGGACCTGCAGCTGCTGCTTGAGGCGGTCCTTGAGGGGCGCCGGTACCCGGCGAGGTGCATAAACCACAGGTGTGGCATTTGGTTTTAAAAGAATTTTGTAAGTGTATGGGAGTGTGCCCATGCCCTTGAAAATGCTGTGGTATCGAGTGATGATGTTCTTCAGTTGTGTATGAAAGTCGGCGCCCGGTGATGCTGAAGCCTCAGCGGGTGACATAGAGTGAACCCTTTGGACGAGGTTTAGGATCTTGCACGCCTGAGCACCGAGCAGGGAAGCTTTAGTGGCCCCTACAATCTCGAAGGGCAGGGTGGCCTTTAAGGAACGGTGCGACACCACAAGCTGGCATGAGCCGCTGGCAGCAATGGTATTGCCATTGTAGTCGAGAAGCGGCAGGCGGATGGAAGGACGGTCGGCTTAACGTGGAGGCTGTCCAGGTCAGACCGCGCAATGAGGTTGGCTGAAGCGCCGGTGTCCAGCCTGAATCGGATGCGAGATTTGTTGACTGTGAGGGTGGCACACCACTCATCGTCCGGATCAATGCTCATTACTGGGAAGGGCTTGGCCTTTTTCTTTTGAAGCACCGTGTGCTTGGTGATGATGCCCACCTGGAATGGGGATTTGAGATCCTCGGTGTCAGGGTCTGGAACCATGTTGGAGTCGGCATCGGTGACCGGTTGTTGAACGGTTCGGACATCCCTGCGCTGCTGGTGGGAGCGACGGGAGGCAGGTGCTTGAGCAGACCTGCACAGGGCTGCATAGTGGCCAAGCTTGCCACACTGGAGACAGCGTCGAGATTTCATTGCCGCTTTAATTGGGAGGAGCCACAGTTGTTGCACGTCGTGACATCAGAACGCTCAGTGCGCCACAGTGCATGCGCGGTGCGGTCGTACGTAGTGCGCGCCTGCGCAGTTCGGTCTTTGGCCTCGCCGTCCCCAGTCGTTGCGTGCATGCGCTGGAGTCCGGGAAAAGCGCGCGAAATGGCCGCCCTCATCCAGGCTTAAGCCCTGAGCTGCTTTACAGCCTGCACCCGCCCTGCTTCATGGGGGCCTTGCCGCGCCGCCTCTGCCGCTTGAATGTGCGCGTATCGGTTAGTGACGTGCTCATGCAGAACGCAGGTTTCGATGGCTATAGCGAGGGTGAGCTGTTTAACTTTGAGGAGCTGCTGTCGTAGGGGTCCGAGTGCACACCGAAAACGATCTGGTCGCGGATCACTGAATCGGAGGTGGAGCCGTAATTGCAGGATTGCGCGAGGATGCGAAGATGGGTGAGGAAAGATTGAAAAGGTTCATCCTTACCCTGCAGACGCTGTTGAAAGACGAAGCGTTCAAAACTTTCGTTGACTTTGATGTCACAGTGGCTGTCGAATTTGAGCAGGACTGTCTTGAACTTGGACTTGTCCTCACCTTCAACGAATGTGAGGGAGTTGAAAATGTTTATGGCGTGGTCCCCGGCCATGGAGAGAAAGAGAGCAATCTTTCTGGCGTCTGAGGCAGCTTCCAGGTCGGTAGCTTCGAGGTACAGTTCAAACTTCTGTTTAAAAATCTTCCTGTTGGCACCGAGGTTGCCGGTGATGCGGAGCGGCAGGGGAGGGCGGATGCTGTCCATACTACCGGATGGCTGATCGCTGGTCGAAGGCAGATTATTTCAGGGTAGGTCCATCAAACTCTAACATCACGTACTGGTACCATGATGTGTTGGGTATGTTGGGTCTGCGAGGACTGCGTTTACCAGGGCAGTGAGAGAGACAGGCTACCAACACTTGTAGAAGTACAACTCTATTTTATTTAGCTATAAGCTGTTAAACATACTTGCACTGTGGGTTGACACTATGTTAGGTTGACTGGAGACCTGAGGCTAACCTGACCAGACTATATTGCTGGCACATGGTAGATGTTCGTGTTACTGATCACGGGCTCTGGCTGTCTCAGAGGCTGCATCCCGAATGAGCGGGAAAACTAGTGCCCTCTGGCTATATAGTGGCCGTGTCCTGTCTGGTGATTGGCTGCTGTGTTCTGTGTGTTGATTGGTCTTTCAGTGTGTCAGTCAGTGTCTGTCTCTGCACCATCATATACTTGTGTGTATATTATGACAATCATCCCAACAGATGCTCTGCATCAATTGAATGCTTGGAACAGCATTAACTGTTTTAAGGCAACACCTCCAACCCTATCTCGGTCGGCAGCCACACCTTAGAGAGATGGAGCTGTGAACAGTCCTACCATGTCAAGGAGCCCAGATAAGTCCAAGGTGGGGGGTCTCATCAAGGGAGTATTGGGTGAATGAACGGGTTCAAGAGTCTATGGAATAGTGGCAAAAGGGGGGAATAACCTTTGGGCTGGTGCCTTTTCTGGGTCTGCAAAGATGATCCCCTCAACCTGGCCAACACCAGCCCACAACACCCTGCATGGCATGAGCTGCCCCTTCCACCATGCATAAAATACTGATGGGGACAAGATGACATCCTTAAGTGGCCTCCCTTGTCCACTCACTGTAAAATTTCAGACAGGACAGGGCAGGCAGGAAGGCCACCCATTGGATTTTACGTGCACCCCACCTCACCCCCTCCCCTCCATCACCACCTTCTTCAAACCTGCTAGTGAGGAATCGTAAGCCGCGTCCATGATTTAGTTAATTCTTTCCTCGCCATTTGGATTGATTCCCACACATTATTGTAATAATCAATTATAACATTCTAGCCCATGTGATCTTAATGTTTGAACACTGCGTGTTTCTATGAAATTTATTTGCTTCCTACTCAATGGAGCATCAAATAGTTAAATGAATCCCTGGTAAAATAACAGCAAAAAGGTTTTTCATACAAACACAAACACAAATATTACATATTTTAATTTCTAAGCCTTTAAGTTTCACTGGACCAAGTTAGGAACAGGATTAAGCCATTCAGCCCCTCCAAACAGTCCCACCATTCAATGAGATCATGACTGATCAGGATCTTGGGCGCCGGGTCGGAGAAGCGCCGGGGGCTGGCGTGAATCCCGCCCCCGCCGGTTGCCGAATTCTCCGGCACCGGAGATTCGGCGGGGGCAGGAATCGCGCCGCGCCGGTCGGCGGGCCCCCCCCCCCGGCGATTCTCCGGCCCGCGATGGGCCGAAGTCCCGCTGCTGGAATGCCTGTCCCGCCGGCGAGGATCAAACAACCTCTCTTACCGGCGGGACTAGGCGGCGCGGGCGGGTTCCGGGGTCCTGGGGGGGCGGGTGCGGGGCGATCTGGCCCCGGGGGGTGCCCCCACGGTGGCCTGGCCCACGATCGGGGCCCACCGATCCGCGGGTGGGCCTGTGTCGTGGGGGCACTCTTTTCCTTCTGCCTCAGCCACGGCCTTCACCATGGCCGACGCGTAAGAGACCCCCCCCCCCCCCCCCGCATGCCCGGGGATGATGTAAGAGACACCCCCCGCTGCGCATGCCTGCCACTCCATCCCGCCGGGACCCCCCACTCCGCCGGGTAGGGGAGAATCCCGGCCCTTAACTCCATCTACCTAATGTAGTTCTGTAATTCTTAATACCCTTGCTACTACAGTCCTTGGGTAGGGGCAGAGGGTAGATGTTATAACCTGCCTACAATAGCTTTTCAATGAGTGATGCATGAACAAAAAGATTAATGAAGACAAATAAATGTAGAAGTTACTATTTTGGTTGTCCCTTATGGTACAATACAGACCTTACCTCAGTCAGCCCTCTCTTGTGAAACCCAAGACAAAAATCTACTGTTAGATGTGATTTTACAATTGGGCAGCACTTGCCTAAGTGTACTAATAGCTACAGTAACAACCAATTTAAGATGATCAGTCATGGTCATAACATGACTCATTTATGCTTGCTAGAAGTGATGCACGTTCATTGTAACGACCCATTCACTGCAAACAAATGGAACGTGTTCAAGCCTTGAATCTTTTTTGAATACCCAGGGAGCTTGAGGAGCCTATGTCCCTGCTGCTTTCACCATTGGGAATGCCCTGAGCAATCAGAGTCAACTTACCGACAGCAACCTTTTTCTCCTGCTGTATAAATTGTTATGATCATTCAAAATTTGACATTCTTGTGTTTCTCCTGATGAGTGTGAGACTAAAAGCTTCAACAACATGTCTCTCTTTTCAGCTAGGTTCAAATTATCATAGAATTTACAGTGCAGAAGGAGGCCATTCGGCCCATCGAGTCTGCACCGGCTCTTGGAAAGAGCACCCCACCCAAGGTCAACACCTCCACCCTATCCCCATAACCCAGTAACCCCACCCAACACTAAGGGCAATTTTGGCCACTAAGGGCAATTTTCCATGGACAATCCACCTAACCTGCACATCTTTGGACTGTGGGAGGAAACCGGAGCGCCCGGAGGAAACCCACGCACACGCGGGGAGGATGTGCAGACTCCGCACAGACAGTGACCCAAGCCGAAATCAAACCTGGGACCCTGGAGCTGTGAAGCAATTGTGCTATCCACAATGCTACCGTGCTGCCCTAAATTCTTTATAACAAAGTGACTGTAAGTTAACATCTATAACCATGGCCGGAATTCTCCAGCTGTTTTTGAGTGGTTAGATTCTCTGGTCCGGCCAGCAGTGAACCCCCGGTCGCTGGTTTCCCTGTGGCATTGGGTGGCTTCAATGGGAAATCCCATTGATGGAAGAGGGAGCAGAGAATCCCGCCACCGAGAAACATGCAGCCGGAGAATTCGGTCCCATGTCTCTTTTTAAAACTATAATTCAACAATAAGTGCGAATTTTACATAACCTGTGGGGTTTAATATTGAAAAATGTGAGGTATTAAGCTGAGAGATATGATTATAAAATTAAGTTCACTGTTCCACAAGGTGAGTCATATGAGAACGCCCGAATGGTAATGTTGCTATGTTTCTGTCGGAGAGATATTTTAAAGTAAATAGATTATATAACTGTGATTTTATCATCTGAAATCACTCACTGTTCTCCATGACCCAGCACTGAATATGTCAGCACTCATGTAATACAGGAGAAATTCTAATCTTCCACACAGGAGTGGAACTGGTACAGGGTGATCTGAACATTGGCGAGCAGGCGGTAGGCAGGTGCTGCTTGTAATTTATTTTATTACGGCCCCAGGTTGTATGCAAAACTATTGAGATAAATGACATGGAACAATTTTGCGCGTTTGCAATTTTTGACATCAAAGCACATTTTTGCCAGATACAAAGAAAGCTTCAGATGCAATTAAAAGTGGCCTATGGGATTGGCATTTTTTCTTTTGTGTCAATGTTCTTTGGACGGTATCGTTTTATCAGAGAATTTTTCACTATCACCTTTAATTATCTGACAGATAATACAGGCAAAGAACATAATTGGTCAGGGTACCAGATCCCTGCCCCATATACGGATAGTCATATTGGGCACAATCTAACTTTAAAAAAAGTCCGTTCTGGGCAGGAATAGTGGGGTTGTTCCCGGTGCTTGTAGTGCTGGGAACAACCCTGCTATCTAATGGCACTCTGTCTTTTTTTAGTGCCTTGGCGTGGCATCTCCCCCATCCCAAACCCGGAGGTCCTCAGTGCAATAAGTGATTCGGACACTATTTTTAAATGGCATTCCGATCTCTCATCGCCCCACTCCTGGACCCCCCCCCCCCCACCAACATCCCAAGGGGGTCCTTGGGTCTCCCTGTACCCTACCTCACATGGGCAGGGCATCACCAGGCCCAATCCCCAGTACGGGTAAAATGCCAGCTGGACACCTTGGCACTGCCATCCTGGCACCCTGGCTGTGCCCCTTCCAGCCTGGCAGTGCCACCCAGGCACCCTGGTAGTGCCAGGCTGGCACCCAGGTGACACTGCCATCATGCTCACGTGGCACTGCCAGGGTGTCAGGCTGGCAGTGCCAATGTGTTAACTTGGCATTTTACCAGCAGTGGCAGGGTGCCACCCTGCCTAGAGGCAGACGACCCGGCGACCTCTGATTGCCTGGGAGACTCCCCCCAGGTATCATTCCACCTGATCCCCATTTGTGACCAGTACTGAACAGCACCCAGCTGGGGTTTCCTCAGCAAGGCTGGTACACCTTGGGTGGCCGTTCATTCCGGCATCAGCATGGGTAAGTGAGTTCTTAACCTCACTTACCTGTGTGAGACTCGGTCTCACCCATCGTGGGCAGCATCCAGATCGCAGCGTCTCGGAAATCCGATGACCATTGGGAACCACAGGGGAGGTCACATCTCACTCTGGTTCCAGTGGGACGTTGCCGGTAGATTGTGCCCATTACAATGAGAGGTCTGTGAGTAGAATGCATTGTAAGAGCGAAGCCATTCAAGAGAGAAGCTAGGAAATAGTTCTTCAAGCCAAAGGCAGCAGCTATGTAGAAACTGCTGTTGATGCTGCTGGCTGAATTAATCATTTGAAGTTCAGGACAATAAATGTTGCAAGACAAGTTATAAAAGGATCTAAAGACAAGGCAGCTGACTGGGGTTAAGATGCACATCAGTCAGGATCAAATTGAATTGCAGGACAGCCCCAAAGGACTGAATTAAATACTCTTTTCCATTCCTGTGTTCCTTTGTTCCCATCATATATATCTGAGCAAAATTGAATACAAGCCGTGCATGTGTCTCTCTGGGCTTCACTGTCACTATGGAGTACAAGAGTATTTAATTCTAAATGGATACTTTCCCCAGGATAATCAATCCCAGAGGGTGATTGCATTCACATGAGTGGGAGAGAACTGCAGAGGACAGATCATTCTACTGCTGAGAGTTTACCAAAGTCTGTCCATCCATGGCACCTTCTGTTAGGGGAGTTAAGGGACATGCTTCATTTTGGATTTGTTCCCTGTCAGGCTCTAAATAGAAAAGTAGTCAGAGAATCATAGAATCCCGACTGTGCAGAAGGAGGCCATTCGGCCCACTGAATCTGCACTGACCCTCTGAAAGAGTACCCTACCAAGCCGAATCCCCCGCATTATCCCTGTAACCCCAGGGGGGGGGGGGGGGGGGTGCAGAGGCATAGTGATATTGTTGTTGCACTAGTAATCCAGAGACCCAGGGTAATGTTCTGGGGACCAGGGTTCAAATCCTGCCACGACAGCTGGTGAAATTTGAATTCAATAAAAATCGAAAATTAAAAGTCTAATGATGACCAGTAAACTATTAATTGTCGAAAAAAAACTATCTGGTTCACTAATGTCATTTAGGGAAGGAAATCTGCCATCCTTACCTAGTCTGGCCTACATATGATTTGACTCTAGATCCACAGCAATGTGGTTGACTCTCAAATGTCCTCAAGGATGGGCAATAAATGCTGGCCCAGCCAGCGACACACACATCCCATGAACGAATAAAAATACACTAAGGGGCAATTTATCATGGCCAATCCACCTAACCTGCACATCTTTGGACTGTGGGAGGAAACCGGAGCACCCGGAGGAAACCCACGCACACACGGGGAGAAAGTGCAAACTCCGCACAGACTGCACAGCCCAAGGCCGGTATCAAACCCGGGTCCCTGGCGCTGTGAGGCAGCAGCGCTAACCACTGTGATACCGTGCTGCCCCCGCGTTCGTACACAGTGACAGGCAGGTGCCTGCGCTGAAACCTATTCTAATTGTCAGTATGTGACAATGCATCATACAAGGACCTGAGAGAATAGCTGGGAATTTCCCGCAGCTCCGCTCACTCGGTTACTCTGCAGGAGGGCATGTGTAAAAGCAGGATTCCCACTGCATTTCCGGCATGGTCGCAGCAACAGAGGTGTGAACAGTTCTGGGAAAGCTGTGTGAAGCTTTTTGAAGACAGAATGCAGCAAGGTTTTAAAATGTAAATTGAAACTTAAACGTGTGCCTTGTTGGGCTATCCACAAACATCAGAATCATAGAATCAAATCATAAAATGGGCACCGCACGGAAGGTGGCCATTTGGTCCTTAATGTCTTGAAGAACGATGCGGCTGGTCCCACTCCCCTATCCTTTCCTGTAGCCCTGCATTTCACGTCAGATACTTACCCTGAGGGTGGTTCCCCCTAACCCCCACAAACCCCACCACCCTGCCCACCACCCTTTTGAAAACCATGATTAAATCTGCCTCCACCACCCTTTCAGGCAGTGCATTCCAGTTCCTTATCACTCACTGCATTGAAATGATTTTCCTTATGCCACCATTTGTTCTTTCACCAATCACCTTGCATTGGCGTCATCTGGTTTCTCCATCTTTTCCACCACTGGCAACAGTTTCCCTCTATCTACTCCATCTATGCACCTCATGGTCTTGAAAATCTCAATCAAATCTCCTCTCCACTTTCTTGTCTCTGAGAGAACAACCCAAACTTCTCCAAACTATGCGTGCAACTCAAATCCCACATCGCTGAAACCACCCTTGTAAATCTTCTCTTCACCCTCTCTATCCAAGTCCTTCGCATCTTTCCTAAAGTGCCGTGCCCAGGACTGAACACAATACTCCAGCTGAGGCCAAGCTAACATTCTCGTGTCTGGCCAGGTACGGCCGTGTCACTATATGCAGTGTCTTTTACTGTACCTCTCCAGGCTACAGATCCTCCATCTGCTATTTCTCATTACAACCAAAGTGAAGGGCTTACACTTTCCAACGCCCTTAACACTGCATGTACATTTCCAAAATGTAAATGAGCATCCAGGCTACTGCTGTTCAAATAGTGCGTTATAAAATATGCACTGAGTTACCATGTCTTCTCTTTTGCTATTAATTGACTTGCTCTCTGATGTTTGGCAGTTCCTTCTCCAAGCTGCACATTAAAATAGCCAAATGCTGATTCTTTATTGTTTGCTCTGATGTGTGGGCTAGTTTAGATTCTGTATATTTTCTGTCTTCCAATCAATTATTTTGATCGCTTCATCTGTTGGAACTATGAGTTGCAATTTGTTTACAAAGGATAGAAAGCGTCAGAGTTAAAATGGTCATAAAATATTGATTAGGTTCCTTGACAGTTTTAACCTTTTACCAAATGCTGCTTCAAAAATTAATTACAAAGGGGGGGAAATTGAATAAGTCCCGAAAAATGGGTTCAGGGATCGCAGTGCATGTACACACATCCTTTTGTTGCGATGCAGAAAACATACAAATTTCATGCTGCCTGCTTATTATAATGGGCTGAATGGCCTCCATTTGTGCCATAATGATCCTTTGCCTCCATGACTCTATGGGTGGAATCTTATGGAGGGGGCTGAGATCATAGGTGCTGGCTGGAGATCCGGCGAGAGCCTCGCGTCGCCACTTTTCGGGAAGGCCCGCCACATCTTGTGCTACTCAGGCCTTTAACAGGCCAGTAGTGGGTCTTCCCCTTGAATCAAGGACCCCGGGGGCAGAAGTCCCACCCGCCAAGGGCTGCTGGCCAATTAGGGGTCAGCAGCTGTTCTTTACTCAGCAGCGCCAGCAGAGGCAGAAGTGGCTGCTGCTGGTACAACACCCGCCCAAAGCCTCAGATCGAGCAAGCGCGCACCAGCACAGGTGTGTGATGGTGCCCCCCCGCCCCCGACCCACCATCTTACCAACGTCAGGTTGCTCGATCAGGTACAGATGTCTTTGAATGAGGGCACACCCAGGGGCCCACAAGCAAACTTGCCAGAGCTTGCTTATTGTTCTTCCCATATGGCAAACCCCATGCCCGTCACTGGGTTAATATCAACAGTGTGTCATGAGGCACTTAAGTGGGCATTACTTACATGCCAACAGGGCTTCCCACCACTACCTAATCAGAGTGGAGGAGGGAAGGTGGCAGAGATCCCAAATGCTGCTGTCCCACCTGATTAAATGCTCCATGCCACCAAACTCAGCATGGGGGAGGGCACAAGATTCCACCCTTGACTCTATGATGACTGCAAC
The DNA here is from genome assembly GCF_047496885.1 of Scyliorhinus torazame. NCBI lineage: Eukaryota > Metazoa > Chordata > Chondrichthyes > Carcharhiniformes > Scyliorhinidae > Scyliorhinus > Scyliorhinus torazame. The sequence goes on along the minus strand of NC_092707.1, from coordinate 139,493,903 downwards.
ATGCAGCCAGTGCTAAGCATGCTGTTGAGTGTCTGCATGAACAGGGTGTGCAAAATCTTCAGAGGATAGCGCAAGTTTCTCAAAGCACTATTTATGCAAGCCTCACCTCAAAAAGCGAAGGTGAATTCTGCCTTGAGTTGGTGCTGGATTTTATTGCAGACGTGACGAAGACCTGGAAAAGACAAAGGAATGGCACAACATGGCAGAGAGCCTGCTCCAAATTTCTTTGACACAACACTGGAGGCCTTGATGGAGGAGGAGTGAGTTCCTCTATCCATGTCCCTTATCCAGTTGATGGCAACCCTGAGAGATGTTACAGTTGTTACTCTGCTCTAGCTTGGAGAGATTCTGTTGTAAAGACGTTCATGGCCACATCATATTCACAGCTACTGGCAGCACCATCCTTGTCCTGCTCTGATGCTGCAGGTTTCCCTGCAAGGGTTGGCAGACCTCAGTGAACACCTCCTTCACAAAATAGAGGAGTCACACATACTGTTCCTCGGTGACATGAGAATTGCTGCCTGAAGACATTGAGTGAATATGGTCTCTGCTGATGACCCTCCTCCCTCTTCTCCTTCTCCCTCTTTGGGAAGCTTGTCCTCCTCCGTGCTGCCTCTGACATGTTAGGGGGCTGGGAGCAAATGGTCTGAGCTGAAGCATTGAAGACAGAACCAAGGCCTTCAGCAGATATAATACAGCAACTCCCTGCAGACTTCACCAACTTGAAACAGCAATGGAAAACTCAGCAATACACACGCAACAGCAGCCAACTGAAATCTATCAGCAACTAACTGGAAAGTAGCTAGTGATCCATTTAGATAATGTTGGTGGGGGAGGGGTGTCCTGCTTGCTGTTGAACAACTAGGCAGTGCATGGCTAAATATAAAGCATAAGCTGGCAGTTAAATCAGTGCTACATATTGACTGATGACATTAAATAATCACTGGCGTCCTTCTGCTGCACACAGACTGAACAACCACACAAACACCCTCATTAAAATGGCAATTGTGCGCACGCAATGCTGACTCATTCTGCACCCAAAAAAGTTGGTTGTTTTGGCATTGGGTCCAACCGCTGCTTGAATACCGCGCCCCCCCCCCCCCCCCACCCCCCACCCCCCGACCCCCTGCCATGATCCATCTGTCACCATCACTAACCCCCTTCCCCAACGGCCAAGGCCTGCCCTGTGGCCCTAGTCAGTCTTCCTCACTGAGCTGTTTCTGCAGCCAGCTGGTTGGGTCCAAGGCTGCTCCCGCTGGCACTGCTGGGAGTGGAGAGCTGCCAAACCTCTGATTGGCCCGCAGCTCTTAGAAGCGGAACATCCTCCCACATGGGGGCTGAAGTCATGACCACAGACCGTTAACAACCTGACAACTATAAAAACCCAGTCGTGGGCCAACAGAGCTGGGTCCCCACCCCCATCCTCCCCACGACCCACCTCCACACCGCAAACCCTCGACTTTCCAGCCTGTGGGTGGGTCCAGTATCTCTGCCCAAAGTTCAGCCCCATGTTTCTGTTTCTCAGGACTGGCAAAGTGAGTTAATGTCAGGGACATTGTTTCAAACATCTTCTCATGCTTTTGTGAACTATTTGATAGTTCGTGACTCAAATTTGTTGCACGTCAACTAAAAGCAGCCAGTTTAATGCAAGGGTCTGTAAAAATGGTAAATTTTCCTATTTCCTTAAGCGCGTGCGAAAGGCAATGATGCATGGGGCCATTAGGCATGTTACTGCTTAACACACATACTATTTTAAAGTACTACAATCAATCCACTGTGGGAACAAAGGATGAAACAAATCAATATTTTCTTTGATTTGAGCAGTGAAAGTGAATATTAAGCTTTTCAACCATGGTGGGCTTTGAAACAGGCCTAGAGCCTTTATGACTTTGATTGGCCACACAAGCTAGTGTCCTATGGCTCACTCAACAACAATCAAGGGTAAGAATCCTGAAGATTTTCTTCCTCCCAAATACAGGGATACTAAGAACAACTGTAATATCCATCCCGCTGCCCCACTGGGAGATCAGCTAACTTTGCACAGATCAAACTTGGGATCTCACTGGGTCTGTATACCGCAGCTACTCATTGAGTCAACAAGGGACCAGGTTATTCAGAATATAATGGGATAGTTGAACACTTTGATATTGTCTGATATGCAGCTTCTAAGGCAGTCGTAACAACTTGCATTAAGTAGAGCCTTCAGGTCAGAAAAATGGTCCACGTCAATTCACAAAACACAAAGATTTAAAAAAACATGGAACCAGAGAAGGAAAAATTCAAAAGGGTGACAAATGCAATATCAAAGTGGTGATTTTTAAAGAGGAGGTGGCGGCAGACAGGATTCCAGATAGTGGGTCTGAAGGGCAATCAGCATTGGTGCAAAGGGTTGCCCATGATGTGCAGGAGGGCAGAATGGGCAGGAGGAGGTCAGGGGTGATAAAGAGTAGTAAAACCATGAGACTTAAGCAGAGGGATGGGAATTTTAGGTGTGAGGACTGGAAGCCAATGATGATCAATGAGTATAATGGGCAGGACTTGGTGTGGGGCACATCATGGGCATGTTTCTGATGAGCTGACATATATAGAGAGCAAGAGACCAACCAGGGCAGAATTAAATTATTGGAAACGGGACCACGTCTGAACATGGGGTGGTCCCTTGCATAGCTCACACCTCCTGGAATAACAGCAAATAGAACCATTCAGCAAGCTGCAGACAACCATTGTCAGGGACACAAAATCAACTGGCTGGTATGTTGGCCAAGGGCTGTAGAATAAAGGGTAGCTACTGAGCATATGCTTAAGGAGCAAGGTGGCAGTGATGTCATTCACCGAGAGGGGATGAGTGTGAAACATCTCAGGAACTAGCTCCACTAAAGTCTTGGTCTTAGTTAACCTTTGGAAATAGTTGACAGGTGAATAAATGTTTTTGACCAAAACATCATTGCCTTGAGCGAGATCTCTTCTGGAGTAAGAACCCAATTAATCCTGAATGAAACCCACAATAGCAGAAGCGTCAGACCTAAGCTTGTGTGGGACAATAAAATAATCTGGAATGGCAACGAATAGCATCTGGCAATCTGCAAATTCAACGCTCCACCCATCTCCAGATTCAGGTAAGTATTTCTTCAAAATTTCATCATTGCTGGCAATTTCCAATGGCCTCTTAATGAATTTGCTTATTAGACCATGAGATCATAAGACATAGGAACAGAAGTAGGCCATTTAGCCCATCAAGTCTGCTCTGCCATTCAGTGAGATTATCACTGATCTGAAATGATTAACCTGAACTCCATTTTCCTTCCTTATCCCATAACCTTTGATTCTCTTACTGATTAAAAACCTGTCGTTTCAGCCTTAAACATACTTAACGGCCCAGCCTCTACAGGTCTCTGTGGTAAAGAATTCCACAGATTCACTATCCTTTGAGAGAAAAAAATTCTCCTCACCTTTGTCTGAAATGGATGACCTCTTACTCTGAGATGATGCCCTCTGGGTCTTAGACTCTCCCACAAGAGGGATCATCATCTAGTATCTACCCTGTCAAGCCCCCTGAGAATCCTATGTCATAGACATAGAATTTTACAGTGCAGAAGGAGGGCATTCAGCCCTTCGAGCCTGCACCGGCTCTTGGAAAGAGCACCCCATTTAAGCCCACAACTCCTTCCTATACCCGTAACCCAGCAACCCCACCCAACGTCTTTGGACACTAAGGACAATTTAGCATGGCCAATCCACCTAACCTGCACGTCTTTGGACTGTGGGAGGAAACCGGAGCTCCCGGAGGAAAGCCACTATGTCTCAATAAGGTTGCCTCTCGTTCTTCTAAATTCCAATGAGTACCGGACCAATCTACTCAACCTCTCCAGATAAGAAAATCCCTCCATACCCGGGATCAACCTTGTGAACCTTCTGGTTAGACCTCAGATGGAACAGCCCATGACTGCTGTATCCAGGGTTGACTGTTCAAATAGACTTCAGTTTACTTTTGTGATTTTATTAGACGTACCACTCAGGGTAGGCATAAAGTGAGCTGCTGATTTGCTGTCACCAATTTTACAATATCGCACAAAGGTGAAGTCTGCCTCAGCAGAATGGAGAGAGGGTCAAAAGATGAGTATTGAGAGAGACAGCCAAAAGATCAAGTGCAAAAGATGGTCAGCAATCTGCGAGTTACAGCAAAAGATGAGGAATCAGAGAGAGCCAGCAGATCATGTATGAGGGGAGCAGCGTGAGCAAGGCAAAGAGTCATAAAAAAGGCCTTTCAGCCCATCATGCATCAAGCACCTATCTAAGGGCAGCACGGTAGCACAAGTGATAGCACTGTCGCTTCACAGCACCAGGGTTCCAGGTTCGATTCCCTGCTGGGTCACTGTCTGTGCGGAGTCTGCACGTTCTCCCCGTGCCTGCGTGGGTTTCCTCCGGGTGCTCCGGTTTCCTCCCACAGTCCAAAGACGTGCAGGTTAGGTGGATTGGCCATGATAAATTGCCTTTCGTGACCAAAAAGGTTAGGAGGGGTTATTGGGTTACGGGGATAGGGTGGAAGTGAGGGCTTAAGTGGGTCGGTGAAGACTCTATGGGCCGAATGGCCTCCTTCTGTGCTGTATGTTCTACGTATTCAAATTCAATTTTCTAGCACTAGGTCCATAGCCTTGTATGCTATGGCGTTTCAAGTGCTCATCTAAATGCTGTGAGGGTTCCTGCCTCTACCACACTTTCACGCAATGAATTTACCTGGGTGAAAAAGTTTGTCTTCAAATCTCCTCTAAATCTCCTGTCCATTACTTTAAATCTATGACCCCTGGTCACTGGTCCCTCCGCTAAGGGGATAAGTTCCTTCCTGCCTAGAGGCAGCATTTAAGATGACAGTTAATATTCTAGCAACCTGCACTCTAGCTACACTAAGAGTTTGATGCTAAAATCATCACGGTGCACTTGAACTCCCAAATATTACATCATTCCTAAGCCTGCTGACTCTCTAGCTGCATCTTCATCTTGATGTTGTTTTTGCAGCAACAGAATTCCACTGGATCAATGATTAAGAGATCTGCATGGAGGCGCTCCAGTATCCAGGAATTGGATGCTCACTTCCAAACGTATGATGTAGTGATGTGCTCCAAATGCTGCTGAACCCTCAACTGTACCTGCGGCAGGCGTTCGGGGATCAGACTTCAACCAGTCTCTCTGGGCTCAGCCTCAGGCAATGGCCCCTTTAAAGAATCTGCCCAATTGAATTTCAAAAATAAATGGGAAAAGAATGTAAATGCGTTATGGCTCAACCAAAGTATTTCAACTTGTTAAGCTGATACAGGAGGGTTGAGCAGGACTGAGGATTAAATGAATCATTCTGACAGGACCCTAGTGCATTAGAAGGACTGAAGTAGATTTCACAGCTGCCTACATACATCATGAATTTTTCATCCAAGTTGCCCACTGTTTTTTCAACCATGTAAAGCACCAATACATTAAATAGCCATCCTAGGATGAACTGCAGATTCATGTAATCTCTCAAACAAAACCTAATCAACGGTTTCAATTTTGTTTCCCACAAGGTTTGTATTAGCCAAGTGTTTGATTACTTGTCAGAATCCCTGCTGATTGGTTGATTCATCAGTTTTCCCGGCCAACTGCTTTTAATACGATTAGGTTAATTATCTTCATGAAACGCACTGCGGGTGAGGAAGATGCTAACAGCCGCTTGCTGACCATCCAATCGTCCTTTATGGCCACCAGGTCACCAGCAGCAATCAGACCACTTTGACATTGGTTAGTCGCAGCGAATAAGGGTGGGATCTGTAATGAGCGGCCGTTCTGATCGTTCAGTGTCTACGGAGGGGAGGCGGTGGTGTAGTGGCATTGTCGCTGGATTAGTAATCCAGGGACCCAGAGTCATGCTCTGGGGACCCAGGTTCAAATCCCACCATGGCAGATGGTGAAATTAGAATTCAATAAAAGTCTGGAATTGAAAAAAGCTGAAAGATACCCATGAAATTATTGTTGATTGTCATAAAAACCCATCTGGTTCACTAATGCCCTTTAGGGAAGGAAATCCGTTGTCCTTAACTGGTCTGGCCTACATGTGACTCCAGACCCACAGCAATGTGGTTGACGCTTAAATGTCCTCAGGGATGGGCAATGAATGCTGGTCCACCCACATCCCATGAATGAATTTTAAAAAACTTTCCACCATTTCCAAAAGTTAAAACCCACCTGAACTTTCTTCGTCAAATTTGCAATTCGGGAGTGCCAATTTTTGTGACATCTATCAGGAGCTGCACTGCGTCTTGTGAAGTGATTGGACAAGGAGAGGAACTCTTCATCCCTTCAATCTTGGTTGAAACAATTTTTCTTTAAAACATCACATCACTTGGATATCGTGATGCTCTTTGATGGGATATACTTCACTGAATTCATAAACGACGTGCAAACGGTTGATCAACTATATCTTTGTGAAGATCAAGCTCTGTAAAACATCAAACACGCATTTACATTACGATTTTCATTGATGAGACTGGAATGGTTCTGTGCAACGTGATGCAGGCAGCAAAATCACATAACAAGCCTGAAAATGAAAGTAATAATTTGGTTCTGACTTATTTCTGAGCTACGATGATAACTTTCAAAGGAAATTAAATCCTTTGAATTAATTGCTATACTTTGATTGTATTTGCACAATATCTTACATGTAAATGAAAAAAAAATGAAATGAAAATTGCTTATTGTCACAAGTAGGCTTCAAATGAAGTTACTGTGAAAAGCCCCTTGTCGCCACATTCCGGTGCCTGCTTGGGGAGGCTGGTACGGGAATTGAACCGTGCTGCTGGCCTGCCTTGGTCTGCTTTAAAAGCCAGCAATTTAGCCCTGTGCTAAACCAGCCCTGTGCTAAACCAGCCCCGGAAAAACATGGTTATATGCCACTAAGTAGATGGCAATGCCTTAACCATTTGTGTGTTGTAAGGCCACTAGGGCCCCTTCCATCCTTATCAAGGGGAGCGCTAACCTACTCTCCTTTCATACAAACTGTGAGGAATCCACATCTACAAGGATTATATGCTTTTTATAAAAAAGGGAAGAGCATTGAATTATTTGGACACTCCTGAGATTTTTAAAAAGATTACAAGTTCGCTTTGGTCTATGTGAACAATCTGCTATTTCCAAGAAATCACTTTCTGCTTTCTGCTTCTCTGTTGAACGCAAAGGTATTGTAAATTTCAATGGCTTGAGGACCTGCTCCACGAGAACAACACAATGCGCCGCTCGTCAGGCCAAGGGCTGTAACATAGATCTTGAATTGCTGCTTAAAATCACACCAATTCTCATCTGCATTACCAGTGACTTAAAGCTGGTGAAGTGCCTTCAGATCTTCCATCGCTAACTTCACAGTCTTTCCCTGCGTTGAGTTCCAGTTGCCTGTAGCCAGAGTGGTTCACGCCACTCTTTGGTGCCAGTACGGGCCGCCCCGCCGATTGTGGGAGAATCCCGGCCCTTGTTCTTTGACTAGTAAGATAGTTTATTAACAAAATGGACACGTGGAAAGATAACTAACGAACTATAATACAAACGGTAACAAATCAGTTGAATTCTCCTGAAGCTACTTCTAATGTGACTGTCCTGTAGTATGACTTACTATCCACTCCCCGATCTGTGGAGTCACATGGTGGATCACAGTTCTTTACAAAACATGATATGCATAATAATTTCAAATGTGTCCCTTGTACCCATTTCATCACAAGAATGGTTCCTGGAATTGAAATTTAACAATCAAAATGATATATATGACAAGAGAAAACGTTGCTGACTGGGTGATCTGGAGCAACGCCTCAGCCAATCAGAGTCAACCTGCCTACCTGCACCCTTTTTTCCTGTCATATAGATTGTTGCGCTAATTTGAAATTTGGCTTTCTTGCATTTGTCCAAAATGAAAAGCTTCAGCAGCATGTCCCTCCTTTCAGTAATATTCGTCTTGTTGGTCTTTCTGGGACTTTTCTTTGTGTAACCTGACTGTCCAACAGCGGAGACCATGAGGTACTTGCGACATCCTGCTGATGTCTGTCGATAGGGAATTTTGTCAAGTATTTTCCACAGACAAAACTTACTTTCTCGTCTCTATATATTCTACTTGCAAAACTTTGTAGTATTATCGGCATCTTATTTCTGTGCTACCTGCAACATCTTTCAGACCCTCCACTCTCTGAGTACTTCATAGGATTCATCCAGTGACACATTGTCACCCTAGGTGTTGTTTTGCGTGTATTTGGAGGCTGTTCCCCCCCAACCCACAACAAATAAAATTGTCGTTAACACTCCCATTAACACTTCCTCTGCCTTGTGCCCTACGTACCTTTGTGCAATCTCTCCCAGCCCACACCTATCACTGACCTTCTATTTTGCTCCATCTGCTCCACCCCCTCTTAAACAATATAAAATCCATCACATTTCTCCCACTCTTTAGCTCTGAGGATGCGTCATATTAGACTCCAAACATTAGCTTTGTTTCTAGTTCCACAGATGTTCCAGACCTGCAGCATTTTCCAGCATTTCCTGTTTTTATTTCAGCATCCGCCGTAATTTAAAAAAAATTTAGAGTAATCAATTATTTTTCTTTTCCAATTAAGGGGCAATTTAGTATAGCCAATCCACCGAACCAGCTCATCTTTGGGTTGTGGGGGTGAAACCCATGCAGACATGGGGAGAATGTGCAAACTCCACACGGACAGTGACCCGGGGCCGGGATTTGAACCCGGATCCTCAGCGCCGCAGTCCCAGTGATAACCACTGCGCCACATGCCGCCCTACATCCACCGTATTTTGCTTTAATTTTGACATTTCTCCATAATCTATATACTTCACACACTCCAAACAACCTCAATCAAACAGACTTCTGTCGATTATCATTGTGTCCTTCCTTTTTAATAGCAAATTAGGCCGCTCCACAGCTGCACAAATGATTTTTTTTGGGTGTTAACAATGGTTAAATCCCTTAATTAGCAGACTAAGCAGCATTAAAGGATAGACATGAAGTGGAGATGCCGGCGTTGGACTGGGGTGAGCACAGTAAGAAGTCTTACAACACCAGGTTAAAGTCCAACAGGTTTGTTTCAAACACTAGCTTTCGGAGCACTGCTCCTTCCTCAGGTGAATGAAGAGGTGGGTTCCAGAAACATATATATAGACAAAGTCAAAGATGCAAGACAATGCTTAGAATGCGAGCATTTGCAGGTAATTAAGTCTTTACAGATCCAGAGATAGGGGTAACCCCAGGTTAAAGAGGTGTGAATTGTCTCAAGCCAGGACAGTTGGTAGGATTTCGCAAGCCCAGGCCAGATGGTGGGGGATGAATGTAATGCCACATGAATCCCAGGTCCCGGTTGAGTCCGCACCTATGTGTGCGGAACTTGGCTATAAGTTTCTGTTCGCCGATTCTGCGTTGTCGCGCGTCCTGAAGGCCGCCTTGGAGAACGCTTACCCGGAGATCAGAGGCTGAATGCCCTTGACTGCTGAAGTGTTCCCCGACTGGAAGGGAACATTTCTGCCTGGTGATTGTCGCGCGATGTCCGTTCATTCATTGTCGCAGTGTCTGCATGGTCTCGCCAATGTACCACGCTTCGGGACATCCTTTCCTGCAGTGTATGAGGTAGACAACGTTGGCAGAGTCGCACGAGTATGTACCTCGTACCTGGTGGGTGGTGTTCTCACGTGTAATGGTGGTACCCATGTCGATGATCTGGCACGTCTTGCAGAGATTGCCATGGCAGGGTTGTGTGGTGTTGTGGTCGCTGTTCTGAAGGCTGGGTAGTTTGCTGCAAACAATGGTTTGTTTGAGGTTGTGCGGTTGTTTGAAGGCAAGTAGTGGGGGTGTGGGGATGACCTTGGCAAGATGTTCATCTTCATCGATGACGTGTTGAAGGCTGCGAAGAAGATGTCATAGTTTCTCCGTTCCGGGAAAGTACTGGATGACAAAGGGTATTCTGTTGGTTGTGTCCCATGTTTGTCTTCTGAGGAGGTCGGTGCAATTTTTTGCTGTGGCGCGTTGGAACTGTCGATCGATGAGTCGAGCGCCATATCCCATTCGTACGAGGGCATCTTTCAGCGTCTGTAGATGCCTGTAACGCTCCTCCTAGTCTAAGCAGATCCTGAGCGCTTGTCCATAGGGGATGGCTTCTTTAATGTGTTTAGGGTGGAAGCTGGAGAAGTGGAGCATCGTGAGGTTATCCGTGGGCTTGCGGTAAAGCGAAGTGCTGAGGTGACCATCCTTGATGGAGATGAATGTGTCCAAGAATACAACTGATTTTGGAGAGTAGTCCACGGTGAGTCTGATGGTTGGATGGAACTTATTGATGTCATCGTGTAGTCGTTTCAGTGATTCTTCGCCGTGGGTCCAAAGGGAAAAACTATCATCGATGTATCTGGTTTATAACATCGGCTGACGGTCCTGTGCGATGAGGAGGTCTTGTTCAAACTTGTGCATGAAGATGTTGGCATATTGAGGTGCGAATTTGGTCCCCAGATTCAGTACTCAACACCAACAACTGCCAATCACCAGTCGCAATTCTGCAACTCATCCGCTTCATTCTGGATCACAACGTTTTCACCTTCGACAACAAGTTCTTCATCCAGACGCACGGAACAGCCATGGGGACCAAATTCGCACTTCTATATGCCAACATCTTCATGCACAAGTTTGAACAAGACCTCCTCACTGCACAGGACCTTCAACCGACGTTATACACCAGATACATCGATAACATTTTGTTCCTTTGGACCAACGGCGAAGAATCACTGAAACGACTACACGATGACATCAATAAGTTCCATCCCATTATCAGACTCACCATGGACTACTCTCCAAAATCAGTTGCATTTTTGGACACACTCATCTCTATCAAGGATGGTCACCTCAGCACTTCGCTTTACCGCAAGCCCACGGATAACCTCACGATGCTCCACTTCTCCAGATTCCACCCTAAACACATTAAAGAAGCCATCCCCTATGAACAAGCCCTCCGTATACACAGGATCTGTTCAGATGAGGAGGAGCGTAACAGACATCTACAGACGCTGAAGGATGCCCTCGTAAGAACGGGATATGGTGTTCGACTCATCGATCGACAGTTCCAACGCGCCACAACAAAACACCGCACCGACCTCCTCAGAAGACAAAAACGGGACACAACCGACAGAGTACCCTTCGTCGTCCAGTACTTTCCCGGAGCGGAGAAACTATGACATCTTCTTCGCAGCCTTCAACACCTCATCGATGAAGATGAACATCTTGCCAAGGTCATCCCCACCCCCCCCCACTACTTGCCTTCAAACAACCGCGCAACCTCAAACAAACCATTGTTTGCAGCAAACTACCCAGCCTTCAGAACAGTGACCACGACACCACACAACCCTGCCATGGCAATCTCTGCAAGACGTGCCAGATCATCGACATGGATACCACCATTGCACGTGAGAACACCACCCACCAGATAAGCGGTACATACTCGTGCGACTCTGCCAACGTTGTCTACCTCATACGCTGCAGGAAAGGCTGTCCCGAAGCGTGGTACATTGGCGAGACCATGCAGACGCTGCGACAACGAATGAACGGACATCGTGCGACAATCACCAGGCAGGAATGTTCCCTTCCAGTCGGGGAACACTTCAGCAGTCAAGGGCATTCAGCCTCTGATCTCCGGGTAAGCGTTCTCCAAGGCGGCCTTCAGGGCGCGCGACAAGGCAGAATCGCCGAACAGAAACGTATAGCCAAGTTCCGCACACATGAGTGCGGCCTCAACCGGGACCTGGGATTCATGTCGCATTACATTCATCCCCCACCATCTGGCCTGGGCTTGCGAAATCCTACCAACTGTCCTGGCTTGAGACAATTCACACCTCTTTAACCTGGGGTTACCCCTATCTCTGGATCTGTAAAGAGTTAATTACCTGCAAATGCTCGCATTCTAAGCATTGTCTTGCATCTTTGAATTTGTCTATATATATGTTTCTGGAACATACCTCTTCATTCACCTGAGGAAGGAGCAGTGCTCTGAAAGCTAGTGTTTGAAACAAACCTGTTGGACTTTAACCTGGTGTTGTAAGACTTCTTAAAGGATAGAATTAGTGGAGGTTCTCTGTGATTGGCTGCTCAATTTCATTACCGCTAATGACATGTGTTTTCATGAAGAGTAGATGTTAAATTCACAGAGTTGGTTTCTGCCTCGCCGTTCTGTTTACACCGTAAAGCAGGACGATAATTAGATAGAAATCACAGAGAGAATTGACCCACTGACCTATCATGGCACAGTGGGTAGCACTGCTGCCTCACCGTGCCAGGAGCCCAAGTTAAATTCTGGCCTTGGTTGACTGTCTATGTGGAGCTTCTGTATTCTCTCCCTGTCTGTGTGGGTTTCCTCCCACATTCCAAAGATGTGCAGGTTAGGTGGGGTTACAGGGAGAGCGGAATGGGCCTGGGTCAGGTGCAGACCCAATGGGCCAAAAGGTCTCCTTCTGCACTTTCGGGATTCTATGATCACTGGCTGGCTGCCCATTGTGATTTATATTGGGGCCTTGATTTAGATGATCAAAGCACCCAATCAAGTCTGATCTCATGAATACATGCTAATACAGGTTAATTAATGCTGTTAAGGTCCCAATAACTTTTATATATTTGGGGGTCGGTTTGTTCAGTTGGCTGGACAGCTGGTTCATGATGGGGATGCCGACAGCATAGGTTCAATTCCTGTACCTACTGAGGATATTCATAAAGAACCCACCTTCTCAACCTTGCCCTTGCCTGCGGTGTGGTGACCCTCAGTTTCAATCACCACCAGTCAGCTTTCAGAGATATGAGCAGCCTCTGGGACTGTGGTGGCATTTTACCTTTTATCCTCTACTCAGTTCCTCAACCTGCCCATATATCATGGCTGGTAAAAGCCAGAAAGCTGCCACTTTTAGCATTATTTAAAGGGGTCCTCGTCTTTTTTTTTTCATTCATGGGGTGTGGCCGTCACTGGTTGGACCAACATTTGTTGCCTATCCCTTGAACCAAGTGGCTTGCTTGGCCATTTCAGATAGAACTAAGCGTCAACCTCATGGCTGTGTGTCAGGAGTCACATGTAGGTGAGACCAAGTGAGGATGATAGATTTCCTTCCCTGAAAGGCATTAGCGAACCAAATGAGTTTTTATAACAATCAACAATGGTTTCTAAGTCATCATCAGTCTTTTAATTCCAGATTTTTAGTGAAGTAAAATTTCATCATCTGTCATGGTGGGATTCAAACCCAGGTTCTGTCATGTGAGAGTACCTTTAAGAAATGGGTGTTTATAAATGGGTGTGTACATAAATATCTGTAGTGAGAGTACCTTTAAGAAATGGGTGTTTATTACTGCAGTGATGTCAGAGAGTGGGTGGAGCTGGGCTGTCTGTCAACTTTTTACTTTCGGTTTTGAGCAGGCTGCAGGGTGTGTTTTAGTTTCGTTTTCAGTGTTGGAGCTGAAGCCAGACCAAGCAGGTGGACTGCTGTTCTCTCTGCCATCAAAAGACTATCTCTTGATCATTTGGTGAATTCAGAATTATAAATGTTCTCAGTAGTGAATGTAAACCTAATGTGCCTCTGTTAAAAGGTGTTTTAAGTCGTATGGATCGAAAAGGAAAGCTTAAAGGATCACTCAGTGTTGTATTCTTTGGGGGTTGTATTTGAATTAATGGTTGCTAAGATGTTCACTGTATGTTTTGAAAAAGGTTAACTTGAGTTCATAGAATAAACATTGTTTTGTTTTAAAAAAATACTTTTCCATTTCTGCTGTACCACACCTGTAGAGTGGGCCGTGTGCTCCCCATACCACAATCTATTAAAGGTTGTGGGTCAGGTGAACTCCATGACACACTTTGGGGTTCTCTAAACCCTGGCCCATAACAGTTCCCAGATAATTACCTTCGGTCTCTAGATTACTTGACCAGCGACAATACCACTGTACCCCAATCCATGTGAAGACATCCTGCAACAAGCTGCCACTGCATTGCAATCAAAGTCACTGAAACCTTGAGATCCCTACCTCCATCTCCTTGCAGCCTACCAAGCTCTTGAAAGCACTTTCATCACTTCCCCATGGTAAACGGCAAACGGCATGATTGGACTCTAAGATCCACATGGATTGCAGCTTTCCCCCACACTCAGGGCCTCAGTCTCCTTTTAAAATGCATCCTCATGTGGGTGTTGGTGGAAAGGTATTTATTGCCCATCCTGAGTTGAGACTGGAACGATTCCTTCTAGAATCATCCACCGTTTGCCTGTTTTTCTGCCAAATTGAGAATCCTCCGTGCCTGTTTTCTGGGATTTTGTTCATGGATCAAAACCTATGTTGAGGAAACGTCACCTTTAAAGTTAAATAGAGTCTCATTTAAAAAATATATATTTTGTATCGGAAATGTGGTGCCAATGTGAGCATACCACGCTGCAAAGACATTTTTCAGTGCTGGAATGATTCTGTGAGACACAGGAAGCTTTCTATACTAAATTCTAAAACACAGCAAACTCCCCAGTGGAAAACTTGTTATTATTATTGTAATGATATGTATAATACAACAATAGCAAAGGGTTAACAAGAGAGATTACATGTATGTCAGCACTAGATGTCGGCACTGAGAGATCATATAAAAGGCTGCATCTCTACGCATCTGGGAGAAGCTGATGGAGATTTTGATGTAGAAGGATAGTGTGAGGTTGAGTTAGAGCGTAGTTTATAAATTAGAGAGATTGTTAATTACTGTATCACAGATTCGGTACCATTATTTTATTATCTGTTACTCAGTAGAGTGTGCAAACCTAATCTAGTTAAGTAGTGTAAAATAAATTAGTTTTGATTTAAACATCTTAGTTTTATATTCTTTGTCAACACTACATATCTGGCTATCTTGGAGAGCAAGACAAGGAATATAACAATTATGTCAAACACTTTTGTTAATATACAGCAATAGAATGAATCCACTACAGATACAGAAAAGTACAGATAGATAAATAGATACAATACAGGATTCTCAAAGTACTTAAGAGAGGGATTCAAAATCATTACTTGTTGGAGCAAATAAGGAGAACTGTTCCCAGTGACAGAAAGTTCAGTAACCAGGTTTAAAGTAATTGGCAAACTGTCAGGGGCATCGGTGAGGTTAATTTACATTCATTATCCCCTTACTTGAAATAAGGCTCCTGCATAAAAAGTACATGAGTCATCTATGTGGGTTAAACTCAACTGAGAGACCAACTGGAATGAGATGGCACTAGAATTCCTTGTCCCAAACCTGTCCAAACTGCACCGGCAGGAGCAATAACCTCAAAGTAGCGATTTTCCAACTGCCCCCATGAAAATAGCACATTATTTATCAAACCGTAAAACTATTTTTAGAGGTGGAAGGGAAATTTACTGTTATGTGTCCCCTGCACCAACACATTTTGTAAGGACTCATGTGACTTTTGCTGTTTGCTGTAAAATATCCAATAACTAAAAAGCAAGTCAAGTGTGTAATGGTGCTTAGCGACGTCTAATCAATGTTAAAATTGGCTGACGGACAATGCAGTTTCCAAATCTCATTCCTTCCACTTATATCTACCGACTTTCAGGATACCTGAAATCTCGAGGGGTTGGCATGGATTTCCGAGATCCTAAACTGATCAGACTCCTATATGTTTCTTCATATGTTGTCTTGTTATTTCTGTTAAGAGCAGCTCTAATGAAAGGTCACCTCTCTGCAAATGCTGCCCGACCTATAATAATAATCTTTATTGTCACAAGTAGGCTTACATTAACACTGCAATGAAGTTACTGTGAAAAGCCCCGAGTCGCCACATTCCGGCACCTGTTCGGGTACATCTGCTAATTTCTTTCCAGCATTTTCTGTTTCCTTTGTACACATATCTTTTATTCTTTCATGGATTGGGAGCTGCTGGCTCGGCCAGCATTTATTGCCCATCCCTAATTGCCCTAGAGAAGGCGGTGGTGAGTTGTCTTCTTGAGCCGCTGCAGTCCATGTAGTGTAGGTACATCCACAGTGCTGTTAGGGAGGGAGTTCCAGGATTTTGACTCAGTGATAGTGAAGGAACGGCGATATATTTCCAAGTCAGGATGATGAGTGACTTGGAGGGCATAAAAGCTCAGGAGGCCCGAGAAGGTAAATCCAAAAGAGGTGTAATTCGACAACAAAAATAAAGGCTGCAAAGTGGCTTACAGCTCCAAGGTGCCAACCGGGACTACTGTCCCAGCTGGTCACATTCCGGGCAGCTTTTAGGAGCCGATTTCTACGAGTTCCAGCTGATGGGCCTCTGCCCCCTCTCGAGGGGGGCTCGTATTCTACAAGTCTCACAGGGAGAGCCACAGGGCTGTCCCCGTGGGTCTCATGAGCATTATTACAGAGGGGAGCGTGCAGGCTGAGGTGCTCCCATGCATCTGCTGATTTGAGATTTCTGGCACCAGCGTTTTTGCCTTTGTTCATTCTATTCTCTGCTAAAAAAAACAACTTGCCTTTTCTATTGTAACAGCTCTGTTTGCCTTAGTCTATCTGCATTTTGGGAATGAGGACAGGAGCTTTCTGGAAAGCGTGTCAACGTTTCTAAGGAGTGCCCCCATGCATAAAAAGCCCCGTGCTGAACCACCATCACAGGTCTGAGGATTTTCCATTGATGAGCAATCAGCTTTCTTATCTGCTTGGTATTGAACACATGAAATAAACTCAACTTGAGAAAAAGTCTTTAAATGGCAATGATAGGCAACATAAAATCCTGCCAAACTTCAAACTAGCAGGCGAAAATGTTTATTCCTTATCTTCTTGTTAAAACCTAATTTGTCCTAGTGTTCTGGAGGCTGAAACGGGAGTTACACTTTCACCTTGAAATGAATTGGTTTGGTGAGCTGAAAAGCAGCACAGTATAGCTCCAATCCAGTCGGTCACCTGTCCCTTAATATTCATTCCTGGCTAGCAAAAATCTATTGATCTCAGGCTTCAAGTTATTAATTGATGGAGCATCTACTGCATTTTGTGGGAGTGAGCTTCATACTTCTACCACTCTTTATGGCGAAGAAGTCTGACCTAACCTCTCTCTGAATATCCAGGCTCTGATGTTGTGCTCTGGGTCTTTGAGTTATCTGCAGAAAAGGGTTAGGTGGGGAGAAGCATAAAGGAGAGAGTGGGGTGGGGAGGTGGTATGGGCAGAGGGGTTGGGGAGTTGGAATGGGCAGAGGGGTAGGGAGGTGGCATGGTCAGAGGAGTAGGGAGGTAGTATGGGCAGAGGGATGGGGGAGTTGGTATGGGCAGAGGTGTGGGGAGGTGGCATGGGCAGAGGGGTCGGGGAGGTGGTATGGGCAGAGGGGTGGGGGAGTTGGTATGGGCAGAGGGGTAGGGAGGTGGCATGGTCAGAGGGATGGGGGAGTTGGTATGGGCAGAGGGGTGGGGGAGGTGGTATGGGCAGAGGGGTTGGGGAGTTGGTATGGGCAGAGGGGTGGGGGAGGTGGTATGGGCAGAGGGGTGGGGGAGGTGGTATGGGCAGAGGGGTGGGGGAGGTGGTATGGGCAGAGGGGTGGGGGGTTGGTATGGGCAGAGGGGTGGGGGAGTTGGTATGGGCAGAGGGGTGGGGGAGGTGGTATGGGCAGAGGGGTGGGGGAGGTGGTATGGGCAGAGGGGTGGGGGAGGTGGTATGGGCAGAGGGGTTGGGGAGTTGGTATGGGCAGAGGGGTGGGGAGGTGGTATGGGCAGAGGGGTGGGGGAGGTGGTATGGGCAGAGGGGTCGGGGAGGTGGTATGGGCAGAGGGGTGGGGGAGGTGGTATGGGCAGAGGGGTGGGGGAGGTGGTATGGGCAGAGGGGTTGGGGAGTTGGTATAGGCAGAGGGGTGGGGGAGGTGGTATGGGCAGAGGGGTGGGGGAGGTGGTATGGGCAGAGGGGTCGGGGAGGTGGTATGGGCAGAGGGGTGGGGGAGGTGGTATGGGCAGAGGGGTGGGGAGGTGGTATGGGCAGAGGGGTGGGGGAGGTGGTATGGGCAGAGGGGTGGGGAGGTGGTATGGGCAGAGGGGTCGGGGAGTTGGTATGGGCAGAGGGGTGGGGGAGGTGGTATGGGCAGAGGGGTGGGGGAGGTGGTATGGGCAGAGGGGTGGGGGAGGTGGTATGGGCAGAGGGGTGGGGAGGTGGTATGGGCAGAGGGGTGGGGGAGGTGGTATGGGCAGAGGGATGGGGAGGTGGTATGGGCCGAGGGGTGGGGGAGGTGGTATGGGCCGAGGGGTGGGGGAGGTGATATGGGCAGAGGGGTGGGGGGTTGGTATGGGCAGAGGGGTGGGGGAGGTGGTATGGGCAGAGGGGTGGGGGAGGTGGTATGGGCAGAGGGGTGGGGAGGTGGTATGGGCAGAGGGGTGGGGGAGGTGGTATGGGCAGAGGGGTGGAGGATGTGGTATGGGCAGAGGGGTGGGGGAGGTGGTATGGGCAGAGGGGTGGGGGAGGTGGTATGGGCAGAGGGGTGGGGGAGGTGGTATGGGCAGAGGGGTGGAGGATGTGGTATGAGCAGAGGGGTGGGGGAGGTGGTATGGGCAGAGGGGTGGGGGGGTGGTATGGGCAGAAGGGTGGGGGAGGTGGTATGGGCAGAGGGGTGGGGGAGGTGGTATGGACAGAGGGGTGGGGGAGGTGGTATGGACCGAAGGGCGGGAGCTAGCATGGGCCGATGAGTGGGGGTGGGTGACAAAGGGAGGTAGGAAACTGACTGGAGGAGTGGAGAGTGAAGAGCAGAGGATGGGGAAAACAGTTAGAAGCAGCAGTCAGGTGAGGGAGGGAGGCACTGGCAGAGAGGTGAGGAGTGGCTGACAGTAAACTATGGTTTTAACGTGTGACATGAGTAGTTCTACATTCCTGACTGCACATTCAATTTAGCATATTTAAAATATTTATCTTCATAGTGGCGGCCTACAGTTGTCCCTTTAAGGTACTCCTGGGTTTCTGGAACTGACCCAGTGCGTGTTCAGAGCTGCCCATTTTACAAAGGAGAGCTGATTCCCCAAAGCCTGTCCACCATGTACAAGGCATACACCAGGGGCGGGATGGAATAATTTCCACTTGCCTGGATGAGTGCAACTCCAACAACATCCAAGAAGCTCAACACCATTCAGAACAAAGCAATCCATCCTCCATCTTAAACGTTCACCTCCTCCACCACTGACGCACAATGGCAGTGGTGTGTACCACCTACAAGATGCACTGCAACAACTCATCAAGGCTCCTTCTGCAGCACTTTCCAAACCCTTGACCTCTACCACCCAGAAGGACAAAGGCAGCAGATACCTGGGAACACCATCACCTGCAAGTTCCCCTCCAAGTCACACACCATCCTGAATTGGAAATATATCGCCATTCCTTCATGGAACTCCCTCCCGAACAGCACTGTTAGCGCAACTGCACCACGTGGACTGCAGCGGGTCAAGAAGGCGGCTCACCCCCACCTTCTCCAAGCTAGGGATGGACCATAAATACTAACCTAGCAGCGACGCCCATATCTGTGAACGAATAAATAAAACAAAATCAAGTTGTTAATATGTATTTTTCAGACTGGAGTTACACAAACAGTGTGGTTGCCCAAGGGAGCAAAGTCAGATTCATAGGTCCTCTCAGCATCTAAAAATAATTGGACATAGGGGACTCAGTATTCAAATTTGCATCTGCTTTCCTGGCAACGAGCTGTGAAAAAGCTTGGGGCATCTTTTCCCAGCTTTAAATGTGCTGGATAGATACAAATTGTAAGTGAAGATGGAGACATGTTTACAGATCAGACTGATGTTGAATGCAATTTAATGTGGAGTTACAGAAGCTGCATGTTGCACTTTGTGTGTAAGAACAGAGAGACCCAAGGCTCCGCTGCACAGATCTTTATAAATGCAAGGACAAGTTAACAAAAAAACTTACAGAGCATTGGTTTGGTCAGTTAGAATTTGATGTTTAATTCTGGACACCTTCGAGAAGGTTGTCGAAGCCATGCTAAGCATACAGAGGAGACTGACTAAGGTGAGACCAGAAATGAGAAGTTTGAGGTTTGAGAAAAACCTGGAAAAATTGTCAGCCTTTTCACTCGGTTTAAATGGAGATTTATTGAAAATATTCCAAATGACAAGCTTTTTATCAAGTAAACAGGGGTGGGGTATGTTGGAGGTGGCTGGTTACACCAGTCAATGCATCAGTATATGAAGAGTGCAAATTTAAATCATCAGACGACCAAAGGAAGAGCCCTGTAAGTCTGATATTGTCCCACCTCTACATTATACTGCCAATTGTATCTTACTGTACAGGCACTTCCATTTCTCTCACCGTATTAGGTCCGTTATGGAATGTATATTTATATTTGTCTTTGTTATTTGTGTATTATATATTAGGGAGTTGATTATGTAGAGTTAGGGTCTTACCTGACAGACAGGTGACTGGGGATGCCGGGCAGGCATTTTTCCGAGTGTGTGATCCAAAACGCTTCGCCTTAAGGATCAAGGGGAGGGATTTGTGGCCTTCTGCGATGAGCGCCCGCGAAGATTGGTGGGACATTGGGCACCAACATGGACACGGACGGGCTACAGCTTGCAAATGTACAAAGGCTACAGCCCAGATGGTGCCTTGGGACATAGCGAATGAACACGGGGGGGGTCATTCGGACCGAGTCTGCTCCGCCATTCGCTCTCCCGACCACCAACGGCAACAGCGGTGATACCGTCACCAGCCAAGGAGGGGACCATCCATGCATCCACAGAGGGACCAGAGCCGGGGACACAGACGACCAGCAATAGACATTCAGCACTACCAGACGACGGGTTCCAGATCAGGCCATATCTGCTCTGTGCTTGCCAGTCACGGGGACGTGAAGTTGGGATAGTTCTTGTGTGTTAGTTTAGAGTGAAACTTGTATATGTGTGTTCACTTTGTGTGTGTGTAATAAACTATTACTGTATTAAACAATTTGTGTGGTCATTTGTCCACCGTATACGGGTTACAGACACACACTATGGTTTGGAAGGTACAACAGGGGTCGGGGGGTGTGGGCTGCTGGGGATGTGGAGGGGTGGCAGTGAAGGGGGTGGGGGGTCTGGGGTGAGGGGGCGCGGGGGGGGGGTGTCCACACGTGTGTCATGGGGATGCGCAACTAAGCAGGGTCTCACTTGCTCGCCCGCTGCCGACTTCCACCTCGGTGACCTCCCTTTCCTCTGTGCCATTGACCATGTCCAGTGCCCTCTGCTCGGGCATGGTGAGGGATCGCAGGTCTGGTGGTCCCCCTCCGATCATCTCCCATTCTCCTGGGGGGGGGGGGGTGGGAGGGGGTGGTAGAGTTACGGGTGTGTGTGATGGGTGCTGGGTTAGTGCCAGTGGCACAGAGCAGCCAACACACCCTGGCCGCCCTGAAGAGGTTGTGCAGTCTCTCCTGGCACTGCTGGCCAGTCCGTACGACATTGACCGTGTCTGCCATCTGCGCCAAGGCACGGCGAATGGCGGAGCCTGGTGGCCTCCTCCCGGGCCGGGGTGCAGGGCCATCTGCCTCACCTCCACGGCGTCCAGGAGGGTGTCCAGCTCAGCGCCCCTGAACCGTGGCGCTGCTCTCCTTGCAGCAATTTCATTGAGTGGGACAGTGTGTGTGGGGGGAAGGATCGTTAAGTGCGGCTGCGGCATGTGAGCCTCAAGTCCGCCTCTCACGGACCTGGCGGATCCGGCGCCGTTTCGCATTGAAACGGTTGTGTTCCACCTGCCGATGGTGCGAGCCCATTTAGTGTTGCTGAATCGGTGCAGCTGTTGCGCCGTTTTTGCTTTCGTAAAACACCATTGTTCCCACACCGACGTCAGCACTTAGTCTCAAATTCAGAGAATCCAGTCCATTAACTCCCAGGAACGTTCCCAGTCAAAACACAGTCCATTAATCCAGACTGAAAAACTCATTCCTTTGTCAATTTTACCTTCTGGCTGCTAAACGTACCCAGGCTGTTCAAAAGAAAATTATTTTTTAAAGAAATATGACCACTGCAGTCAAACCACCCTCACCCCAGGCATTTAACCCTTAAATTGTCCAATAGTTAGAATCCAATATTCCTAAAGTCTTCCAGTCGGCACAGGTACTGAAAAATTTAAATCAGCTCAGTTGACTACATCATTTTAGATTTTTCATCTCATACACTGATGCACGATCAATCATTACTGAAGCGAGATTGTAGTCCAATTGAAGGCTTTAATGAACAAGTAGTTACCCCAGCAGCTCCGGTACAGAATGACTGCTGTGGGTGAAACACAGACTCTTATGCTCCACCTGCTGGGCGGAACCAGCAGGCAGGTTCCACCACTCATACTACAGTATAAGGTACATCCCACCTAGGTACCGCGATACCTCTAATATAGCCCACCACATATACCACTTAATATTTCATTCATTTCATTGGTGACATGTTTTGCTCAGTGGATTCCTTTTCTGCTTCTTGATGTCAGTAGTTTTGGTGAATTCATCCCAATTCACTGGCTCTAGAAGGCAAATCTTATATTGGTAAAAGGTCAAAAGAGAAGGGAATGGTTTAGATTTTGGTAACCCCTTACCTCTCCACAAGGTGCAAAAGCTCAAAAAATTGCTCAAAGCACTAGACGTGATGCGTCTTCCAATCATCAATTCTATAAACGTTGTTAATCATCCTTCATGACAGACCAGCTGGAACTTTATGTCTGATCAATAACTTGGGGACAAAACATCTAAATGAACCAATTCAACTGGAAAATCCACATGTTAATTCGTTAGATCATAGCATTGCTGGCAACATCAGCCTGTATATTGTCCATCCCTAATTGCCCTTGAGAAGGTGGTGGAGAGCCACCTTCATGAATTGTTGTAGTCACAGTGCTATTGGGGAGGGAGTTCCAGGATTTTGTCCCAGTGACAGTGAAAGAACGGCGATATAATTCCAAGTCAAGATGGTGAGTGGTTTGGAGAGGAACTTGCAGATGGTGGTGTTCCCATGCATCTGCTACCCTTGTCATTCTAGGCAGTAAAGGCTATTGGTTTGGATGTTGCTGTCAAAGGAGCACTGATGAGTGGCTGCAGTGCATCTTTTAGATGGTATACATGGCTTCCACTATGTATCAATGGTGGAGGAAGTGAATGTTTTAGCTGATGGATGGTGTACCAATCAAGCTGACTGCTTTATCCTGGATGGTGTTGAGTTTCTTGAGTGTTGATGAAGCTCCACTCATCCAGGCAAATGGGGGGTATTTTATCACACCCCCTAACTTGTGCCTCGTAGGTGGTGGACAGGCTTTTGGGAGTCAGGAGGTGAGTTACTCACTGCAGAATTCCCAGTAGATGGCCTGCTCTTGTAGCCATGGTATTTATATGGCTGATTCAGTTCATTTTCTGGCCAATGGTAACTCTCAGGGTGTTGATGTTGATGGTGAGGGATACAACATGCCATTGAATGTTATGGGAAGATTTGTTTTTGCTGTAGGTGATTGTTACTTGTCACTTGAATCACAAGCCCAATTAGCAAGCTTTGAAAATGAGAACCTTGGTGTTGTAGACGGAGGCAATGACTCCACAAGAGGCTAGGCTGACAGGGTACAACTCTCTTTATTCCACACTAGTCACACCAATCACGCCTTTCCACTCCCCGCAGGGTCACCTTCCCCAACCTGCTCCCCTGTCAGGGTTTATATCCTGTAGGGAACGCCTCGTAGCACTTTGATATGGCTCTTTTTCCCTTGACTCCATAGTTTGAATTCCAAGGCTAGTGCCAGGGATAGACTGACCTCACAAAGCTGGAAATGAGTCAGAATCAGGGGCAGGATGCTCCTAAACGGCGCGATGTCCGCTACCCGGCGCCAAAAATGGCACGGATCAGTCTGGCGTCGGGCCGCCCCAAAGGTGCAGAATTCTCCGCACCTTTAGGGGCCAAGCCCTTACCTTGAGGGGCGAGGCCCGCGCGGGAGTGATTTCCGCCCCGCCGGCTGGCGGGAAAGGCCTTTGGCGCCACGCCAGCCGGCGCCGAAAGGACTTTGCCGGGCGATGCATGCGCGGGAGCGCCGGCGGATGCTCACGGCATCCCCGCGCATGCGCAGTGGAGGGGGTCTCTTCCGCCACCGCCATAGTGGAGACCATGGCGAAGGTGGAAGAAAAAGAGTGCCCCCACGGCACAGGCCCGCCCGCCGATCGGTGGGCCCCGATCGCGGGCCAGGTCACCGTGGGGGCACCCCCCGGGGCCAGATCGCCCCACGCTCCCCCCAGGACCCCGGAGCCCGCCCGCGCCGTCTGCTCCCGCCGGTACGGTAGGTGGTTCAATCCACGCCGGCTGGTGAGGGTTGACAGCGGCGGGACATCGGCCCATCGCGGGCCGGAGAATCGCCGGGGGGAGCCCTCCGACCAGCCAAACGCCAGGGTGGCCAACTCTTTTCAATATCATAAACCTGATACAGAAGTGGAGGAATACTGTCTGGTACAAACTGCAGAGCATGCCGACGGTAGTCAGATCAATATTAGCAGGCTGGCCTAAAGAATTTACAGTTCTGCAAAGGTCATATACAAGACAACCTGGATACTCAGTGCAAAACAAGTATCAGTCCCCGGGGATCGTTGGTCTGGCTGGATTAAAGGAGTCTGTGCAGTAAACATGAGTCCCATGTCCTGCCGCTCCGTGATCTCTGCTGTCCACCTACGGAATTAGACCATGAGGATGATTGGGTAGATCAAGGTGAACAGGATCGGCATGATAGCCAGGTGGAGGTGGAGTCGAACAATGGTGTGTCTCCGAAGTTCTGAGCCCTAGTCCCAGGAATCATCCCACCAAGTTCTGGCTGTGCCTTCTGCATCTGCCGGGTGACATCCTGGGCGTGCTGTCTCCGGGCATCCTGGGAGACCAAGCATAGTTTCTGTTATTACCACACGCCTAATGTCTGCGTTCATTCTATCATACTGATAGAATATCATACTGTCACCGTCCATGACCGCCCCCCCCCCCCCCCCCCCCCCCCCCACCCACCCCCACCTTTCCGCATTCCATCTCAATATGTTCGAGCCCAAGACAGCCTTCTCTTGGCTGAGGCGTGGAGTGGTCGGAATCTGTATTCGACCACTCCCTTCTTATCGCAATCGTATACTGGTTGTGGTCTGGCTTAACCAGCTAAACTCCTGGGTGGCTAGCTCTATACAGTTTCACCCCAGGAACACAGAGGTCTGACCTGAGGAGTGGGGTGCGAATTGTAGGGCAGCCCGATTCCTTCACAGCAGCAATCACCATAGGGTTGCTAAGCGTAAATAGCATGTGGGATCGGTCCAAAGGGACCTCTGTGGAAAAGTGACGAAGAGGAAGAGTTGTGAGTCACTGATTAATTTTTTCGTCCCACAACCAAACGGTGGGGTACGGGGCAACGGTTCTGGTCTGGGACCTGCCCAAGTGTTTGGTACTGTTAATAGCCATTCCAGATAGTGGGAGTCAGAGGGAATGAGGGGTTAGTGGTGAGAGAGGTGCGTATGGGCCGTGGCAGGCAAAGAATATGTGGGGTCCCAGGGTAGGGTGGGGGAAATGCTATTACTCCACTACCCGAGCGTTTTGAATGGTTCCATGGGTCCCTGGGCAGAGCGGGGGAAATGCCGTTACTCCACTACCTGAGTGTGTTGAAGAACAGGAGAGTGTGCATTCCTACGAAGGGGCTACTCCCTAGATCTGGATAGACTGGTGGGTTAGAACCAGCAAGAACAGGTTTGACAATATGGTGGATGTCCAAGGATTGATGACAGGATGAGGGTGTATCCCTAGGAAGGGACTACTTCCTGGTTCTGAATAGACTGGTGGGTTAGAACCACCAGGAACAGAATGGCGATATGTGGGATGTCCAAGGACAGATGACAGGACCACCCCTTTTCTGTGGAAGGTGGGCTGATCCCCACGCACAGCGATGGTGAAGATCGGGGCAGGGGGGGAGAAGATGGTCAGGGCATGAATATAACAAGTACTCTGCAGTGGGGGTCTATTGTGGAGTTTGATGTGTTGGGTACTCTGCTATACAGATGAACCAACACGGTTGTGAATGGTACAACTCAGTTTTATTACTATCATTTATTTACAGTGGTAAACTGGTTACTGAGGTTCGATCATAACCCTAGAATCTGTGGACCTATTCCTAATACTATCTTGTAGTGGCACTCAGCACATGGTGGATGTCTGAGTGGCTTGCTATGAGCTCTGTGCCCTGAGCTGTCTCCTGCTGGAATGCCCAGTAAGTGTCGTGTTCCCTGTTTTGTACTGTGTATGCTCTTGCCTGTGATTGGCTGTGGTGTTGTGTGTGTGTTGATTGGTCCGTTGATCTGTCCATCAGTATGTATGTATGTTTGTGCTATGATGTTTACCTGAATATCATGACAGAGTTGTGTGGCTGGCACACAATGTAGTATGGTTTGGTGGTCTGTTATCCGTGGGGGGGGGAAAGAAAGCTCAGCATGAGTGCTGGTGATGAAGGTGCTCTCAGAGTCTGATCATTGAGAGGCGAGGGACAGTTCGAATTGCAAATAACTTGCAGGGAGGAGAAGAAGGGATGGGGAGATGAGGGTGAAACAACGCACAAGCCAAGAAGACATGTGTCCATGGTGCACACATGATGGGGCAGGTTCCATCAGAAATCGCGTGCCATGCTTATTGGGAGGCGTCCGATTGTCATCATCTGGACACCTCAGAATGTTTGTGCTCCACACACCTTAGAACACCATGCTCCGCAGTTGTTCTTATTTTATCCCCATGGGAGGTTCATCCGTGGAATCGTCTATCTCCCCTGGTCACCAGACCCGCGTCTGCCGGTTGCTTGCGTTCATTGGGTTCAGGGTTACCGTGTCCTGGTCCTCAAATCGTTCAGCTACTCTGACCAACCGTCTGGCGTGGTCCCATGTCCAATAAGGAGACTGGGGAGGGTGAGTGGTTGTGGGGTTGTTGCATTATGGGTGGGAACTGCTTCATGAAGGTGTCAATGATAACCGGAACATCCTTAAATCCATTTCTACATGGTGGGAGTGGGCCGATGTAATCCACATGGGGATTCGTCCAGGGACCCTCCACAGAACGGGCTATATGTCTCCCCCTGGTGTCACTGTCGGGAATATTCTGGGGGCAAATGAGGCAGTCCTTAATGTAGTGAGTGACATCGTCCTTTAGATCCCAGCACCAACATAATGGTGGTCCGTAGTGGTCTCTATGTCCTCGTGTCCCTGTCCGTAATGGGATTGGTATCTGAGCTGGTTTTGGTCCTGGGTAGGGACCGCATCATTCTCGCCCTTTAAACAAATCTGTCCTGTCTGGTCAGCCAGTCCTCCCATGTTTTGTAGCGGGCCGTGAATCGACATTCAGGATCTGTCCTGGGGAATTGTCTGTGCGAAGGGACTGAGCTAGGTCGGCTACGTTAGTCTGAGAGGCGTTAATCGCATTCATCGGCTCACCTCCGGTTGTCTGCCAAGGATGTACATTACGGGCACTGGCCCTGGCTAGGGCGTGCAGTTGCCGGGTGGGCGGTGCGGGATGGTTCTTCATCTCAATGATGCCGTAGGTACGGCCAGTGGCTACTAATAGTTTGGTGGATGTTTCCCGTGCACTGTGCTCACGTCCTCCCACCAAGTGTGCCCTGCCGGGGGCCTGTCTCGGTGCCTGATAAGGTTTGACCACATGTGCCAACCCCTTTCTTTGATATATCCCCATACTACCCTCTTCCATATGGGGCACCTCTCTGCTCCTGTCTTCCTCATCTCTACATCTTTACCTGTTGTCCGTGCTGCCATATTGATGTTAGGGGGTAGAGAGCCGATTGGACAGCGGATACAGCTTGTGGCTGTGTTGCGGCCCAAATCCCTCAGAAGCTACGCGCAAATCTGCCCTCCAGTTTGAAAACTAATCCTCCACAACCACCCTTTGGCTTTGGTCGACAAGCCAATTTTGTATCCAATTGGCTACCTCACCCTGGGATTCTGTGAGATTTAACCTTTTACAACAACCTACCATATGGTACCTTGTCAAAGGCCTTGCTAAAGCCCATGTAGACAATGTCTACGACACTGCCCTCATCTATCTTCTTGGTTACCCTTTAAATAAACTCTATCAAATTCATGAGACATGACTTCCCCCTTCAAAGCCATGCTGACTTCCCCTAATTAGCCCTTGCCTGGCTAAATGCCTGTAGATCCTGTCCCTCAGAATACCTTCTAACAATTTACCCACTACAGAGGTAAGGCTCACCGGTCTGTAGTTCCCAGGTTTATCCCTACAGCCATTCTTAAACAAGGGCACAACATTTGCTACCCTCCAATCTTCAAGCACCTCTCCTGTGGCTGTTGATGATTTATATATCTCAGCTACGGGGCTGACAATTTCCTCCCTAGCCTCCCACAATGTCCAGGGATGCATTTCATCAGGTCCCGGGGATTTATCTATTTTGATCCGCTTTACTCCAGCACCTTCTTCTCTGTGATGCATACACTCCTCAAGCCATCACTTCTTATTTCCCCAATTTCCCTAACATTCGTGCCTTTCTCAACAGCAAATGCTGATGAGAAATATTCATTTGGGACCTCTCCCATCCCTTGTGGATCTGCACATAGATGACCTTCTTTATCCTTAAGAGGCCCTATTCTCTCCCTAGTCATTCTTTTGCCCTTTATGTATCTGTAAAAGCACTTTGGATTTTCCTTTGCCTTATCTGCCAAGAAAATCTCATGTTTCCTTTTTGCTCTCCTGATTTCTCTCTTAACTCTTAAGGGATGCAGTTAGTGTCCCTGCTGATTTTACCTGCAGGAAGTGCTGCCATCTCCAGCTCCTCCAAGACCGAGTTAGGGAACTGGAGCCGGAGTTGGAAGAACTTCGGATCATTCGGGAGGCAGAAGGGGTCATAGATAGCAGCTTCAGGGAATTAGTTACACCAAAGATTGGAGATAGGTGGGTAACTGTAAGAGGGACTGGGAAAAAGCAGTCAGTGCAGGGATCCCCTGCGGTCGTTCCCCTGAGAAACAAGTATACCGCTTTGGATACTTGTGGGGGGGGGGGCTTACCACATGGGGTACGGGCCTCTGGCACAGAGTCTGTCCCTGTTGCTCAGAAGGGAAGGGGGGAGAGGAGCAGAGCATTAGTAATTGGGGACTCTATAGTCAGGGGCACAGATAGGAGATTTTGTGGGAGCGTGAGAGACTCACGTTTGGTATGTTGCCTCCCAGGTGCAAGGGTACGTGATGTCTCGGATCGTGTTTTCCGGGTCCTTAGGGGGGAGGGGGAGCAGCCCCAAGTCGTGGTCCACATTGGCACTAACGACATAGGTAGGAAAGGGGACAAGGATGTCAGGCAGGCTTTCAGGGAGCTAGGATGGAAGCTCAGAACTAGAACAAACAGAGTTGTTATCTCTGGGTTGTTGCCCGTGCCACGTGATAGTGAGATGAGGAATAGGGAGAGAGAGCATTTAAACACGTGGCTACAGGGATGGTGCAGGTGGGAGGGATTCAGATTTTTGGATAACTGGGGCTCTTTCTGGGGAAGGTGGGACCTCTACAGACAGGATGGTCTACATCTGAACCTGAGGGGCACAAATATCCTGGGGGGGAGATTTGTTAGTGCTCTTTGGGGGGGTTTAAACTAATGCAGCAGGGGCATGGGAACCTGGATTGTAGTTTTAGGGTAAGGGAGAATGAGAGTATAGAGGTCAGGAGCACAGATTTGACGTCGCAGGAGGGGGCCAGTGTTCAGGTAGGTGGTTTGAAGTGTGTCTACTTCAATGCCAGGAGTATACGAAACAAGGTAGGGGAACTGGCAGCATGGGTTGGTACCTGGGACTTCGATTTTGTGGCCATTTCGGAGACATGGATAGAGCAGGGACAGGAATGGATGTTGCAGGTTCCGGGGTTTAGGTGTTTTAGTAAGCACAGAGAAGGAGGCAAAAGAGGGGGAGGTGTGGCGCTGCTAGTCAAGAGCAGTATTACGGTGGCGGAGAGGATGCTAGATGGGGACTCTTCTTCCGAGGTAGTATGGGCTGAAGTTAGAAACAGGAAAGGAGAGGTCACCCTGTTGGGAGTTTTTTATAGGCCTCCTAATAGTTCTAGGGATGTAGAGGAAAGGATGGCGAAGATGATTCTGGATATGAGCGAAAGTAACAGGGTAGTTATTATGGGAGACTTTAACTTTCCAAATATTGACTGGAAAAGATATAGTTCGAGTAAAATAGATGGGTCGTTTTTTGTACAGTGTGTGCAGGAGGGTTTCCTGAAACAATATGTTGACAGGCCAACAAGAGGCGAGGCCACGTTGGATTTGGTTTTGGGTAATGAACCAGGCCAGGTGTTGGATTTGGAGGTAGGAGAGCACTTTGGGGACAGTGACCACAATTCGGTGACGTTTACGTTAATGATGGAAAGGGATAAGTATACACCGCAGGGCAAGAGTTATAGCTGGGGGAAGGGCAATTATGATGCCATTAGACGTGACTTGGGGGGATAAGGTGGAGAAGTAGGCTGCAAGTGTTGGGCACACTGGATAAGTGGGGCTTGTTCAAGGATCAGCTACTGCGTGTTCTTGATAAGTATGTACCGGTCAGACAGGGAGAAAGGCGTCGAGCGAGGGAACCGTGGTTTACCAAGGAAGTGGAATCTCTTGTTAAGAGGAAGAAGGAGGCCTATGTGAAGATGAAGTGTGAAGTTTCGGTTGGGGCGATGGATAGTTACAAGGTAGCGAGGAAGGATCTAAAGAGAGAGCTAAGACGAGCAAGGAGGGGACATGAGAAGTATTTGGCAGGAAGGATCAAGGAAAACCCAAAAGCTTTCTATAGGTATGTCAGGAATAAGCGAATGACTAGGGAAAGAGTAGGACCAGTCAAGGACAGGGATGGGAAATTGTGTGTGGAGTCTGAAGCGATAGGCGAGATACTAAATGAATATTTTTCGTCAGTATTCACTCAGGAAAAAGATAATGTTGTGGAGGAGAATGCTGAGCCCCAGGCTAATAGAATAGATGGCATTGAGGTACGTAGGGAAGAGGTGTTGGCAATTCTGGACAGGCTGAAAATAGATAAGTCCCCGGGACCTGATGGGATTTATCCTAGGATTCTCTGGGAGGCCAGGGAAGAGATTGCTGGACCTTTGGCTTTGATTTTTATGTCATCATTGGCTACAGGAATAGTGCCAGAGGACTGGAGGACAGCAAATGTGGTCCCTTTGTTCAAAAAGGGGAGCAGAGACAACCCCGGCAACTATAGACCGGTGAGCCTCACGTCTGTAGTGGGTAAAGTCTTGGAGGGGATTATAAGAGACAAGATTTATAATCATCTAGATAGGAATAACATGATCAGGGATAGTCAGCATGGCTTTGTGAAGGGTAGGTCATGCCTCACAAACCTTATTGAGTTCTTTGAGACGGTGACTGAACAGGTAGACGAGGGTAGAGCAGTTGATGTGGTGTATATGGATTTCAGCAAAGCGTTTGATAAGGTTCCCCACGGTAGGCTATTGCAAAAAATACGGAGGCTGGGGATTGAGGGTGATTTAGAGATGTGGATCAGAAATTGGCTAGCTGAAAGAAGACAGAGGGTGGTGGTTGATGGGAAATGTTCAGAATGGAGTACAGTCACAAGTGGAGTACCACAAGGATCTGTTCTGGGGCCGTTGCTGTTTGTCATTTTTATCAATGACCTAGAGGAAGGCGCAGAAGGGTGGGTGAGTAAATTTGCAGACGATACTAAAGTCGGTGGTGTTGTCGATAGTGTGGAAGGATGTAGCAGGTTACAGAGGGATATAGATAAGATGCAGAGCTGGGCTGAGAGGTGGCAAATGGAGTTTAATGTAGAGAAGTGTGAGGTGATTCACTTTGGAAGGAATAACAGGAATGCGGAATATTTGGCTAATGGTAAAGTTCTTGAAAATGTGGATGAGCAGAGGGATCTAGGTGTCCATGTACATAGATCCCTGAAAGTTGCCACCCAGGTTGATAGGGTTGTGAAGAAGGCCTATGGAGTGTTGGCCTTTATTGGTAGAGGGATTGAGTTCCGGAGTCGGGAGGTCATGTTGCAGCTGTACAGAACTCTGGTACGGCCGCATTTGGAGTATTGCGTACAGTTCTGGTCACCGCATTATAGGAAGGACGTGGAGGCTTTGGAGCGGGTGCAGAGGAGATTTACCAGGATGTTGCCTGGTATGGAGGGAAAATCTTATGAGGAAAGGCTGATGGACTTGAGGTTGTTTTCGTTGGAGAGAAGAAGGTTAAGAGGAGACTTAATAGAGGCATACAAAATGATCAGGGGGTTGGATAGGGTGGACAGTGAGAGCCTTCTCCCGCGGATGGATATGGCTGGCACGAGGGGACATAACTTTAAACTGAGGGGTAATAGATATAGGACAGAGGTCAGAGGTAGGTTCTTTACGCAAAGAGTAGTGAGGCCGTGGAATGCCCTACCTGCTACAGTAGTGAACTCGCCAACATTGAGGGCATTTAAAAGTTTATTGGATAAACATATGGATGATAATGGCATAGTGTAGGTTAGATGGCTTTTGTTTCGGTGCAACATCGTGGGCCGAAGGGCCTGTACTGCGCTGTATTGTTCTATGTTCTATGTTCTATGTTAACTCTACTCCGACAAGCCCTATACATTTCAAGGGATCCACTTGATCCCAGCTGCCTATGCATGTCATATACCTCCTTCTTCCTTTTGACCATGGCCTCAATATCCCAAGTCATCCAGGATTCCCTACTTCTACCAGCCTCATCCTTCACTCTAAGAAGAATGTGTTCGCCCTGAACCATAGTTAACACCTTTTTGAGCAGCACAGTGACACAGTGGTTAGCACTGCTGCCTCATGACGCCGAGATCCCAGGTTCGATCCTGGCTCGGGTTACTGTCCGTGTGGAGTTTGCACATTCTCCCCGTGTTTGCGTGGGTTTCACCCCCGCAACCCAAAGATGTGCAGGGTAGGTGGATTGGCCATGCTAAATTGCCCCTTAATTGGAAAAAATGAATTGGGTAGTCTAAATTTTTTTAAAAACACCCTTTTGAAAGACTCCCACTTACCAGCCGTCCCCTTGCCTGTAAACAATCTCCCCAACAACTTTTGAAAGTTTCCACCTAATACCATTGAAATTGTCCTTGCCCCAATTTAGAATTTAAACTTTTGGACAAGAACTATTATTCTCCATAGCTATCTTAAAACTAATGGAATTATGATCACTGGTCCCAAAGTGATCCCTCACTAACACTTCCGTCACCTGCCCTTTCTTATTCCCCAAGAGGAGGTCAAGTTTTGTCCCCTCTCTAGTCGGGCCAACCAAATATTGAATGAGGAATTCTTCCTGAATACACTCGCCAAATTTCTCTCCATCCAAACCCCTAGTGCTCTGGCTGTCCCAGTTAATGTTGGGAAAGTTAAAGTCCCCTACTATTACCATCCTATTTTTCCGGCAGCTATCTGTAATCTCCTTACATATTTGCTCCTCGATTTCCCGGCTATAGTACAGTCTTATAAAGTGATCTCACCCTTCTGGGTGGTCATAGCTAGAAGCTTCAGGGATGTAGTTACTCCAAAGAATAAAGATAGATGGGTGACGGTGAGAGGGGCTGGGAGGAAGCAATCAGTACAGGGATCCCCTGTGGTCGTTCCCCTTAGTAACAAGTATACTGCTTTGGGTACTGTTGGGGGGGGGACTTACCAGGGGTAAGCCATGGGGTACAGGTCTCTGGCACAGAGTCTGTCCCTGTTGCTCAGAAGGGAAGGGGGGAGAGGAGTAGAGCATTAGTCATTGGAGACTCCATAATTAGGGGGATAGATAGGAGATTCTGTGGGAATGAGAGAGACTCACGGTTGGTGTGTTGCCTCCCAGGTGCCAGGGTGCGTGATATCTCGGATCGTGTTTTCGGGATACTTAAGGGGGAGGGGGAGCAGCCCCAAGTCGTAGTCCACGGTACCAACGACATAGGTTGGAAAAGGGATAGGGATGTAAGGCAGGAATTCAGGGAGCTAGGGTGGAAACTTAGATCTAGGACAAACAGAGTTATTATCTCTGAGTTGTTACCCGTGCCACGTGATAGCGAGACGAGGAATAGGGAGGGAGAGGAGTTGAACACATGTCTACAGGGATGGTGCAGGAGAGAGGGTTTCAGATTTCTGGATACTTGGGGCTCATTCTGGGGTCGGTGGGACCTCTACAAATGGGATGGTCTACACCTGGACCAGAGGGGTACCAATATCCTGGGGGGGAAATTTGCTAATGCTCTTCGGGAGGGTTTAAACTAGTTCAGCGGGGGCTTGGGAACCTGAATTGTAGCTCCAGTATACAGGAGGTTGAGAGTAGTGAGGTCATGAGTAAGGTTTCAAAGTTGCCGGAGTGTTACCCTGTATGGGGTTTTCTATAGACCTCCGAAAAGTTCCAGAGATGTAGAGGAAAGGATTGCAAAGATGATTCTGGATAGGAGCGAAAGCAACCGGGTAGTTGTTATGGGGGACTTTAACTTTCCAAATATTGACTGGAAACGCTATAGTTCGAGTACTTTAGATGGGTCCGTTTTTGTCCAATGTGTGCAAGAAGGTTTCCTGACACAGTATGTAGATAGGCCAACGAGAGGCAAGGCCATATTGGATTTGGTACTGGGTAATGAACCAGGACAGGTGTTAGATTTGGAGGTAGGTGAGCACTTTGGTGATAGTGACCACAATTCGATTATGTTTACTTTAGTGATGGAAAGGGATAGGTATATACCGCAGGG
Source organism: Scyliorhinus torazame (assembly GCF_047496885.1). NCBI lineage: Eukaryota > Metazoa > Chordata > Chondrichthyes > Carcharhiniformes > Scyliorhinidae > Scyliorhinus > Scyliorhinus torazame. The sequence goes on along the minus strand of NC_092707.1, from coordinate 139,459,187 downwards.
CAAGAGTTATATCTGGGGGAAAGGCAATTATGATGCGATGAGGCAAGACTTAGGATGCATCGGCTGGAGAGGAAAGCTGCAGCGGATGGGCACAATGGAAATGTGGAGCTTGTTCAAGGAACAGCTACTGCGTGTCCTTGATAAGTATGTACCTGTCAGGCAGGGAGGAAGTGGTCGAGCAAGGGAACCGTGGTTTACTAAGGCAGTCGAAAAACTTGTCAAGAGGAAGAAGGAGGCTTATGTAAAGATGAGACATGAAGGTTCAGTTAGGGCATTCGAGAGTGACAAGGTAGCTAGGAAGGACCTAAAGAGAGAGCTAAGAAGAGCCAGGAGGGGACATGAGAAGTCTTTGGCAGGTAGGATCAAGGATAACCCTAAAGCTTTCTATAAATATGTCAGGAATAAAAGAATGACTGGGGTAAGAGTAGGGCCAGTCAAGGACAGTAGTGGGAAATTGTGCTTGGAGTCCGAGGAGATAGGCCAGGTACTAAATGAATATTTTTCATCAGCATTCACACAGGAAAAAGACTATGTTGTCGAGGAGAATACTGAGATTCAGGCTACTAGACTAGAAAGGCTTGAGGTTTATAAGGAGGACGTGTTAGCAATTCTGGAAAGTGTGAAAATAGATAAGTCCCCTGGGACGGATGGAATTTATCCTAGGATTCTCTGGGAAGCTAGGGAGCAGATTGCTGAGCCTTTGGCTTTGATCTTTAAGTCATCTGTGTCTACAGGAATAGTGCCAGAAGACTGGAGGTTAGCAAATGTTGTCCCCTTGTTCAAGAAGAGGAGGAGAGACAACCCCGGTAACTATAGACCAGTGAGCCTTACTTCTGTTGTGGGCAAAATCTTGGAAAGGTTTATAAGAGATAGGATGAATAATCATCTGGAAAGGAAAAATTTGATTAGAGATAGTCAACACGGTTTTGTGAAGGGTAGGTCGTGCCTCACAAACATTATTGAGTTCTTTGAGAAGGTGACCAAACAGGTGGATGAGGGTAAAGCAGTTGATGTGGTGTATATGGATTTCAGCAAAGCGTTTGATAAGGTTCCCCATGGTAGGCTACTGCAGAAAATACGGAGGCAGGGGATTCAGGGTGATTTAGCAGTTTGGATCAGAAATTGGCTAGCTGGAAGAAGACAAAGGCTGGTGGTTGATGGGAAATGTTCAGACTGGAGTCCAGTTACTAGTGGTGTACTACAAGGATCTGTTTTGGGGCCACTGCTGTTTGTCATTTTTATAAATGACCTGGAGGAGGGCGTAGAAGGATGGGTGAGTAAATTTGCAGATGACACTAAAGTCGGTGGAGTTGTGGACAGTGCGGAAGGATGTTACAAGTTACAGAGGGACATAGATAAGCTGCAGCGCTGGGCTGAGAGGTGGCAAATGTAGTTTAATGCAGAAAAGTGTGAGGTGATTCATTTTGGAAGGAATAACAGGAAGACAGAGTACTGGGCTAATGGTAAGATTCTTGGCAGTGTGGATGAGCAGAGAGATCTCGGTGTCCATGTACATAGATCCCTGAAAGTTGCCACCCAGGTTGAGAAGGTTGTTAAGAAGGTGTACGGTGTGTTAGCTTTTATTGGTAGAGGGATTGAGTTTCGGAGCCATGAGGTCATGTTGCGGCTGTACAAAACTCTGGTGCGGCTGCATTTGGAGTATTGCGTGCAATTCTGGTCGCCGCATTCTAGGAAGGATGTGGAAGCTTTGGAAAGGGTGCAGAGGAAATTTACCAGAATGTTGCCTGGTATGGAGGGAAGATCTTATGAGGAAAGGCTGAGGGACTTGAGGCTGTTTTCGTTACAGAGAAGGTTAAGAGGTGACTTAATTGAGGCATACAAGATGATCAGGGGATTGGATAGGGTGGACAATGAGAGCCTTTTTCCTCGGATTGTGATGTCTAGCACGAGGGGACATAGCTTTAAACTGAGGGGAGATAGATATAGGACAGATGTCAGAGGTAGGTTCTTTACTCAGAGAGTAGTAAGGGCATGGAATGCCCTGCCTGCAACAGTAGTGGACTCGCCAACACTAAGGGCATTCAAATGATCATTGGATAGACATATGGAGGATAAGGGAATAGTGTAGATGGGCTTTAGAGTGGTTTCACAGGTCGGCGCAACATCGAGGGCCAAAGGGCCTGTTCTGCGCTGTAATGTTCTCTGTTCTAAGTTCTTATTTTTCAGTTCTACCCATATAGACTCAGTGGGCGAACCCTCGGATATACCCCTTCTCAGCACTGCCGTGATGTTGTCCCTAATCAAAAACCCAACTCCCCCTCCCCTGCTATCTCCTGGTCTATCTTTCCTATAGTACCTGTACCCCGGAACATTGAGCTGCCAGTCCTGCCCCTCCTTTAGCCATGTTTCAGTAATAGTTATAATATCCCAATCCCATGTACCTATCCATGCCCTGAGTTCATCTGCTTTGCCCCTTAGGCCTCTTGCATTGAAAGAAATGCAGTTCAATCTGTTTCTCTGCCTTCCACTTTTCTCCTTACTGGCTTTTGTTTCTATCCTCTCTTTACTACCCTCTGACTTCCTGCATTGGTTCCCATCCCCCTGCCACATTAGTTTAAATCCTCCCCAACATTTTACTAATATACAATTAGCCTTCCAGAGCCAGTGAGGCTGTTTGGCAATAATTGTAAACTTAGTACGGTGCTAAAAACCAAGTTACACCTCATTTAACAAGTGTAAGTTTTTAAAAAGTTTTTTGCTGTGAGACTAATAATGTAGAAGGTCAAGTTCTCATCAGTTCAGTGATTTCTAATTAAGTGCCATCTGTAGGGACTTCACCAACAGACCCTAGGGAGAGGAATGAAATCACTGATGGCAACTTCTGGATTTATAGCAACAAAAAAAAGTTTTATTTATGCAGCACTTTTAATGTAAGAAATTTCCCAAAATACGCCACAAGGAGTGTTATGGAATGAAATTTAACACTGAGTCACATAAGGAGATGTTAAGCCATGTGGTCAAAGAAATAGGTTTGATAAACATCTTAAAGGAGGAAATATGGATTGAGAGCCGGAAAGTCTTCGGGCAGCATTTAATCAAGGTGAAGAATCAGTTGGAGAGCTGGCAGCAGCTCCATGTCACTTTCTTTGGTGAAGGTCCGCTGAATTATGTGCCAAACAGACACTTAAGTTTCCCTGTGATTAAGGACCGTACTGGGGGGTATCAACATCTCAGTGACTGCAGCAGTTCATCATCACCTACTCAAGGGCAACTCGGGATGGGCAAGAAAGGCTGACCCAGCCAACGATGGCAACATCCTGGAACTGAATTTTTACAGTGGGCTTTATACAATTTTGATGGAGGTGATAACATTCTTGCTGTCATTATTAACCAAAATGTGGATCAATGTATGTGTTATCAGTGTGTGAACCCATGACATATTCATCAGCATTTCTCCATCCACAGTTTTAACAGGCATATTAATCCAGTTAAAATAACTGATTAATGCCACCAGCAAAAGAGTAGAAAGCACCTGAAGTGCTTATACATTGATATTGTGACAGTAATGTTTGGCATCATGGCTTCAGAGTTGTGAGGACAATATACCAATTATAAAGACTTTGCATTGGTTTATATTTTGAGGAGATTTTGAATGGAATTGAATGCTGAATAAAAATTAAAGAAAAATCAATACCACAAATAAAAAATAATTCCGACACACTTTGCTCAGGAAGTTGCTGAATTCCTTGAGGAACGTTCTGAACCCCCGGATGGAGAATTTCCTGTTTGCAGCGAACTTGCAAGCACATAGGGTGGGATTCTCCGTCGGCCGATGCCGAAATTGGGAAAGGCGATTGGGCGGAGAATCGGTTTTGACGCCGAAATCATGGCTAATGCCGAGTTCACGCCAAATCGCAATTCTCCGGTGCCTTGACAGCGGCATCAATGCGTTCTACTCCACATGTACAATAAACACCGTTTGCATATCATTTGCGGGCCTGACCCAATATTCTGCGGGGACTCTGCGATCCACCTCCTCTGTGGGGCCCGGGTGACGCCCCACAGGACTGGGGTGGTGTCCAGGCACAGACCGCTATTGCCGCAACCTGCAAGACAGCCATCTTGCTGCGCACCCCACTGACCACCCTCCTTGGCCCCTGGTTCTGAAGAGTGCCACCAGCCGTGTGGGTGAGCCGACTGGCCAACAGGCCGAGGAGGCAGAATGGAGGCACTGCATGAGGCCTCATGTGTGCTAGCGGTGCCTGCCATTTGAAGACCTGCCAGACCGGACATATCTTCAAAGACTCCTGCTGAGCAGGGGGACAGTGCAACATATCTGCCAGAATCATGGCGCATCTGATACCAAAGGGAAATGGGGAAGAACACCCGCTCCCGGTGGCCATCAATGCGATAGTCGCCCTGAACTTTTACACCACAGGGTCCTTCCAGGCGCCAAGTGGAGACCTGTCCTTGATCTCACAATCTTTGGTGGACAGGTGCATCCGCGCCATCACAGAGGCCGTTTATGCCCAGTCAGCGCAATACATCCATTTCAATGTGGACTGAGCCCACCAGGATGCCCGGGCAGCAGGGTTCACCACCATCGCCGAGAGGCCCCAGGTTCAGGGGGATGATCGCGGATGCATGCCCCCCTACAAGCACCTGCAGATGACAGGCCGGTCTTCACAAACCGAAAGGGGTTCCAATCGATGAACGTGCAGCATGTCTGTGCCCGATACCCAGGCAGTGTGCACGATGCCTACATCCAGGAACACTCGAAATTTCCCGGCCTCTATGAGGCGTCCCCCAGTTGGGGGGTTGGCTCCTGGATGACAAGGGTTATCCACAGCGGTCGTGGCTGATGATGCTTATCAGGAGGCCACTGACCAATGCGGAGACCTGCTACAACGACACCCACACAGCGAGCAGGGGCGTGATCGAGCAGTGCTTCGGTATTCTAAAGATGCGGTTTAGGTGCCTGGACTGCTCCGGAGGGACCCTCCAGTATGGCGCTGGGAAGGTCACTCATGGTGGCCCCAGAGGTTCGATGGGACCGTGTGATGGAATTTCAAGTTCGCATGCAGGGATCACGCACTAGCTGCATGTTCATCGAGTGGAACCCCTTTAGGTTTGTGAAGAGTGGCCTGTCATCTGCATCCTCCACAACATCGTGCAGCAGAGGGGCAACATGCTGGTGGTGGAGGATGAATGTCAGTCCTCATCCAACAAGAAGGATTCACGGGAGGGCGAGGATGGGCATGTCATGGGGCCTGGGCAGACACCCACGGGAGGCCGCACAGTGTGTGCGCCAGGGCCAACGTGCACGGGATGCTCTGATCGTCTCCAGATTCACCGACTGGGGGTAGGGGGGTGGTGGGCTGGCCAGGGGCACGGAAAGCACATCCCAGTATCCCCCCTGCCCCCCAGCCACTTCCCTCTGTGTCTGTGCACGTGGCCAGCACCTGGGCAGTGCCACCGACACTCTCAGCCATCGCCTGCTGTGACTGGGCCATGCTCAGGACCGATGCTGCAATGTCCAGATAACTCTGGCACATGGCTGCCTGTGAGAGGGCAGCCCTGTCCTGAGATTCAGCCAACACCTGCACAGAATGCCTCAAGCCTTGGACACGTTGATCTATAGCCGAAACTCTCGCCCCTAAGGCTTCCACCACGGATGCCGTCCGTGCGGAGTTGGCCTGGGTGGCAGCATGGTCGGCACCACCTCCTGCTCCTGCACGCGGTTGGCCTCTTCCATCTGCACTTGCAAATGCTGGATGCTCGCCGACAACCCCTCATGCAGTCCCTGGCTCTGCGACTGCATCTCTACAATCGATAGGACTATCTGTTTCAGAAGACCTGCCCCAAACTGGAGCATGTGTGCGGTGCGCACCAGATAGTGTCCCAGGAGCCTCATCACTTAAGTGCCCAACCGAGGTGAATGTCTCTGGGATGGACTTGCGCTCCGGGGTGTCCTGGGATTCGGGTCGATGGCTCCAGCCCGCGACAGTGTCCTCATCGCTGGTCAGCATCTGGGGTTCTGGCTGTGGCTGGGGTTGGGGGCGGGGGACACCAGAAAGGCCCGCCCCAAGAACAGCAGCTCCTGCAAGTCACAAGACAGGACATATGATTGCATCGGACCAGGGGTGGAGGGGGTAGTGGTGGTGTGTTGGGAGGGAAGGGGGACAGGAGTGTGTTTGGGAGAGAGGAGGGGGGATAAGGGGGTGGTGGAGCAGGGGTGTGGGGGTGGTTTGGGGGTGAGGGGGGTGTGTGATTGAGAGTGGTGTGGGTGGTGCGAGGGTGGTGTGGGGCTGGTGGGGGGTTTGACACACGTGCCATGGGGAACCACAATTCAGCGGGTTCTCACTTTCTTGCCGATGCTGACCTCCACCCCGCTGACTGCCCTATCTTTGGGCCCGCCGGCCATGTCCAGGGCCCTTTGCTCTGCTACGGTGAGTGGCCGCAGGTCCTGCGATCCCTTTGCAGTATTCTCCTGCTCCCGGCTGTTATGGGCTGCCTTCTCCTTGGCAGAGCGGGGGGGGGGGGGTTGAGAAACAGAAAATGCACTGTGATAGACGGTCCGACGCATGCAGCCCAGGGGGTGGGGAGCTGGTGACTTCAGTGGCCAGGGCACCCGGCCATGGCGGCCGGTATGGCTGCCGGCATGTTGTGCAGGGTGGAGGTTCGGCCGCACTCCGGGTGGGGAGGGGGTTACGGGTGTGTGGGATGGGGGTTAGTGCCAGGGGCACAGTGCTGCCTACTCTTTCCCACCCCGGGATACAGGGTTGCCTGTGTCTGCTCCATGGCATCTAGCAGAGCCCCCAGTTCCACATCTCTGAACCGTCGGGCCGTGCGTCTTGCTGCCATCTTGTTGGCTGGGATGGTGTGTGTGGGGGGTGAAGTGTACATGTGCAGCTGAAGCTTGCCAGCGTCCTGAGTGTCAATCCCAAACCCAGCGAATCCGGCACCATTTCTCATCGGAATCGATTGTGTTCCACGTGGCGCCGGTGCTAGCCCCTCAATGGTGGCTGAATCGGTCCAGGAGCGGCGGCAGTTTGCTGTCGTAGTAGTCCGCGAATCCTGCCCCAGCGTCAATACATAGTCTCAGGAACGGAGAATCCAACCAACAAGCTTTGTAACTTTGATTCAGACTGTTTCACACATGGGCAGGGGAAATGTTCTCTTTTCCTCACTTGTATTCTAAAATAATGCTCGGCGAGTATAAGTTAACAACCAACAGTAGAATTAAACATTAAAGCTGCCTTTCTGGGTGAATCATGCCAAATGTCACAGTAATAAAGGAGTTAGTGCTCACACAGCGACTGTCCACTGGAAGTGCATCGAGCAGGCTGTTCATGATGCCTATCACCATTTAATGGTGATTTGATGCCAGTGGTGTCATTTTGGGACTCGGCTGGAAATTCTGGCAACATGCCACAATCTGCCATCTAACGTTGCAGAAGGAAGGTCACTGAAGTTCATTGAGAGCTGACTACATTTGATTCTCTCTTGCACGGGAGAAGCAGGTGGTGTGAGCATGTGTCTTTGCTAAGATTGCAGGTTTCCCTATGGTGAAGCAGGCCATTGACTGCGCGCATGCTGGTTTGCAGGCGCCACATGCCAACTCAGCCGTATACTGGAACCTCAACATACATCTGGTCTGCAACCATAAACAGTGGGCCATGCAACTCAATGCCTAGTGATCTGGCAGCAATCGTGATGCCTCCATTTTTCATTTACTTATCCAGAGGAAGGGAGCACCACCAGCAAGACCAGTATTTAGCACTCATCAGTTGGTAACACTCTTCTCTCTGAGACAGAAGGTTATGGGTTCAAGCCCCACCCCAGGATTTGAACCTGAAAATAAAGACTGCTACTCCCGTTGAAGTTAAAAACTCACCACTATTCTTAGAATTCCCCCTATGCCAAAAAAGGGTCGATATTCTAAATGGTGAACAGGAATTCCCACTCCCTGACTCCGATACAGGCTTCAGTGGGTGCTATTCAGATCAAACTATATTTTCAAGTTATCCTCCGGTATAACCCATACTTTCACCGAAGAATTTTACCTACTTACCCCTCAGTAGCATTGATATCCTGGGTCCTGCGTTGCTAAGTAAGTAAAGTAGGCTAATAACCACTGTTTCAGGTTAAAACTTTTAAGTTATTTTATTATTATATATTTTTTTCTTTTTAAAAGATGCAATCACTGTCTTTGCAGAAAAGTAAAAAGATCTTGCTTCTGGATCCTTCTGGTTGGTTGAAGGGACCTTCAGGCCCAACTTGACAATCAATCTTTTAAAAATCTGGTCTTCTTTAGATGTATTCGCTGATGAGCTCGCTTGCTGTGTCCTATCTTTCCCATGTACCGAGCTATGAGAGCTGGCTCTGCTGGCTGTCCCTTTTCTTCGGGTTTATATATTTTTCTAACAGTTATCCAGTTTTTATGACTTTATTGTAAAGTAACTCTTGATTCTCTTTGATTGTAAAAAGTATCTTAGTTCTAAACATTCTAATCCAACTAAGTATTCATTTTGACATAACCTCACCTCATAGATCTGATTACATTGTGTCCTTTGTGATGTTCAAAAATGCTTTGACTTCAAGAGGTGTTACTTTTAATTCCTGTCATTTCTATAGTTTTATTTTCCAATTGTGTCCTCAGCTCATAATTTTGACTTTGATTTTGGCTTTAAATTATATTTCTCGTAGATGAGATCATGTACCGGTGCCACGCCCTCCTGTTGTCCCTGATGTCGACTTCGTTGAGCTTCCTGCCACTCTGCCTGTTCCTCTCTCACCCGTGGCCAGGCTCATTCCTCAGCCAGTGGATCCTGACCCACCCTTGAGGCGGTCAACCCGAATTCATCGCCCACCTGATAGACTTGACTAATGAGCCTGTTAGCACATTGGACTCACTGAATTGTTTTACAGTACTGCTCACGTGTTTCTTTCTTGTTGTTCCAGAAGTTCTCTCTCGTCGTTTGTTCTGTTATTCGTACAACCTCGTTGCTCTGTTGCACCTGACACCTTCCTTTGTATATAGTTTAGCCTCATGTACATGTTGTAAATATTGCACACACATACTCAGATGCACTCACTACACATTTCTATTTATTAGCATGTAGGCACATATCCTTGTGAAAGGGGGGGATGTCATGATATCCACATCAGCATATCATCATACACACACTGATGGACAGGTAGTTGGACCAACCAACACACACACAACATCGCAGCCAGTCACCAGTGAGAGCGCACGCACTATAAAACAGGGAAGACCACAGTTCCCGCTCATTCTACCAGGAGATAGCTCAGAGCACAGAGCTCACAGCTGCCACTCAGACATAGACCATGTGCTGAGTGCCTCACCAAGATAGTGATAGGCCTGGGTCCACAGGTTAGCTGGTGAAGCACAAACCTAAGCCAGCAGTTAGTAGCTGTCATTGTTTAAGACAATAAAACAGAGTTGTACCATCTACAGCGGTGTTGGATCATTTGTGCATCGGAACACCCAACACGACAATGTTCAAAAATGCTTTGACTTCAAGAGGTGTTACTTTTAATTCCTGTCATTTCTATAGTTTTATTTTCCAATTGTGTCCTCAGCTCATAATTTTGACTTTGATTTTGGCTTTCAATTATGTTTCTCGTAGACTGGTGGTCTCCAGTTTTCTTTAATTTACCTGGTATTAGCAAACTTTCACACCTAGAATTCTCACCAAATTCAACTGAACCTCGTCCATGCTTTTCCAGATGTTTACTACGATAGTTACTTTAAATGAAGGTGTGAACCATTGATTTTGGCTTCATTCAAAATCCTGTTTGTCTTGTTTGCTAAGCCTGCTTGAAATGAAATGAAATGAAAACCGCTTATTATCACAAGTAGGCTTGAAATGAGGTTACTGTGAAAAGCCCCTAGTCGCCACATTCCAGCGCCTGTTCGGGGAGGCTGGTACGGGAATTGAACCTTGCTGCTGGCCTGCCTTGGTCTGCTTTCAAAGCCAGTGATTTAGCCCAGTGTGCTAAACCAAGGATATCTGCATTTTACAATCCTTCCCTGGGAGCTGCTGTTAACCCTTTGTGGGATCTTGCCTTGTATTATCTCATGTTTCTCTCAGACCAGATATTGCCAGACTTCCATGTTTCAAATGACACATCTTTCCATATTTTCAATAATGCCCCGTCTTGACATTTGAAACATAACTATACCTTTTGGTCAATTATCCCCCCATCTAATTGTATTGACTAACATTTATCCCCGATCTTTCTCATTTGTAAGTACATGTTTTGTGATTTTAAATTGTGCACCAAAATCAATTCGTAAATGTATCCATATCACAGACCAGTGTTTTTTTGCATTCTTTCCTCAAGTCCAATTACCATGAACCATAGCTGCAGCCGCTCAGGAAGGTAACTCAATAGCTATATCCGTGTGTTCCACTACCTCCAAAGCATTTTACTTCCTTGGGGTAGCAGTACCGTAGAAGCTTCCTCATGTCCCTTAGAAACAGCACACAACTCAGTCCATCAGTAACCAAAAAGGTCTTTTGTCCATCACTGGCTGTTAAGTGTCCATTTTCCTGTCATCCAAATTGCTTACCGTTTCTCATCAGAATGGTAAATTATGATATCATGTACCACCCACTGATTCCCTCGCTTCATTAATTTAAAAGTTTCAATTGATCTTGCTTCTATCCCTGACTTCTCCACATTAATGTCTAACATTGTCCTGAACCATGTATGTCTGCCAGCTCCTGGTGTACACGAGAGAATATCTTTCTGACAAACTTCCTTCAAATCCTTTTCATCTGCTATCATTTCCCTTACAACATGAAAGTGTATATTTTCCATTACAACATTTGCAATATAATATGCCCACATTATTTGCAAAACCACATCGAACTGTCACTTTTCTTTTTCCAAATAAATTCTCCCTTTTGTTAAATACACAGTTAAAAAAAAAACGAAGTCTTATCTTAACACATTACTCATTACCTAACCACACAAATAGACTGTGTTACAACTTTACATATGTGCAACTGTTATCACAATTCCAATACTAAAAATAAAGTACAACATCGACACATCCCTTCATGGCTTTGGGTATCTAATAGTCACTATATACTAAATATGGCGTGTAAACAACATCAATATTATTTGTGATGTTCTATGTAGTTAAATCAAGAAAACACACTAAACTACCACTATCCCCCCTCTATTAAAACATTCACACATCTTAGAAATGCTGATCAAGGTCCTGAACGGCACACATACCCCCATTATCATACATACATAACAGTGTCTACCAATTTACATGACATTTCTTCCTTAATAATGTTTACAGCTCGTCAATGCAATATTGTTTGCTGCATTGGTAACAATTTTCCCACCGTGTCATCAAGCTACAAAAATTCTTAAACTTTTGTCATTTATCATATTGGAGTTCCTCGTCAGTCGCTGCTGTCTGCCGAGACCCTTAATAATTACACCACGTAGTACCTACCCCGTGGAGACCGCAGATCATCCATCAGCTGATGTCCAATTAGCGATGTCTGACCGGAGGTTTCACTGCTCAGTAATAATTTAATATTTTGATTTGTTTCTAACCCGTAAAGTTTCCCTCCGGGCTCTGTCATTTAATTCCCTCAAATATGTAGCCAATTGTATCATTAGTTTCCCCCCCAATCCTGTCTAAAACATTCTTTTCTGTAGTGCAGTTCTCATCCTTCTTGTGAACTGGCTTGTCTGTTATTTACTTTTTCCATCTAAAAGAGCAAATGAACAGGTCAAGGGTGGAGAGGGCCCTATTCTTTAATTTGTACTTTCTATCTTCGTTTGAACACTCCAGAAGTGCCCTCTCCAGGACGTCTGGATTTCTTTTGCTACCATTTCTTTCCTTCTTTTTGATTTTTATTTTTTTTGAACTCATTTATTTTCCTTATCATTGATGTACATCATACAATTAAGGCATGTTAAGCCTCCTCCTTCTGTCATTGCACCCCTGAGTGAGATTCAAAGAATCTCAAACTCCTCTTTTGCTCACTCAGTGATCCAATCTGGTCAAAACCTTACCCTGATACATTCCTGATATTGCTACTGCATTTACTTTAATTATTTTATTTTGATTACGACCGGATTTTTATGAAGGTAAGTTCCAAACATGACATTTTAACTTTATCATCTGTCCAATCAATGCTGCTGGATGTCTTACAGTTAATAAAACGGAGTTGGTGAATGCTTGGGTATTATATACTGATGGTAGTAAAGTCAAGGAGGATGAAGAACAAGCCAGATGGGCATTCATTTTAAAAAATTCAGGGAAGAAAGTAGTGGAGGAACAGGGAATAATCATTGGGTCAGCTCAGACAGCCGAGGTAGAGGGAGTATTGCAAGGGTTAGAGGAGTGTCAGCAGAGGGTTTTAATTCACTGTCTTCCCACCAATTGGGTCATGTGTTTTAATTGTGATACGGTTTATTTTGCTCCAGACACCATGCTTCTCTAATTCAACTGTGTGTTTACACAGCTTCTGAACAATCTTGTCTTTACATTTCACAGCTTCACTGATTATTTTCCCTGCAGTCCTAGTTGGTAGCTTCACCCACACTTCCTCTCCTACTTGATAATTTCCAGATTCACTTGGGTCCCCTTGTCCCTGGGAGACAGAGGTTCCAAGATTACTATTAAGATCAAATATTATTCTCTCAATGTTATCCCAGTCTTTATCATTCTGATTCTTTATTATCCAATCCTATACTCTCAGCCATTCCATTACTCTCCGGCGCATATTTCACAGCCCAATTGATTGCTATTCCTCTGTCAGCACAAAAGTTAATAACGGTATTATTTCTAAAGTGTGACGCATTGTTCATCCGGATCGATTCTGGCCTACCACTTGAGGTCATCATTTCTGCCAATACCTTTTTGGTAGTGGCTCCATTTGCTTTGCTGGTTGCCCTGAGGTCAATTTCTCCCGTGCAGCTATCAGTTTTGACTAAAAAGTACAAATCACCTTTGCTGCTTCTAGGAAAAAACGGTCCTGCATAATCTAATGACCATTCTTGCATTGGTCTTTCAGTTTTTATGCTCCCATATGTTTTATTCCCTCTCTGTCCTCCACAGGCCATACATCTTTCACATTTTCTCCTGACTGCCGTTAAGCGTTGTCTCCAATAGGCTATTTTAATTCCTAAATTTTTCAACTCCCTTGCGACTACAACATGACCTCCATGCCCTGTGGCTTCATGTATTTGCTTAATTACCATTTGAAGGTCGGCCGCTGTGTTCCCAAGAGTCCCCAAGATTATCATTCTAAGTCTGGCTAATTCATCCACTTCCTGATTCCCCTTACACAGCTCCCCAGTCCCTTTTGTGTGTGCTTTTTGATGAATTGTCTGGATTTCCATATCTGCTAAAATTTTATCTATCTCTTCCCACTGTTCTTTCTGTTCCAGTAGTTTATTTCTATCATTCGTCCAACCGTTTATTTTCCAAAACTTCAATTCTTTCTCCAACCCTTGCTGCACAAAAAAACTATCGGTGACAACGGTTACTTCCTGCAGCTTTCTCTGCTGACACTCCTCTAACCCTTGCAATACTCCCTCTACCTCGGCTGTCTGAGCTGACCCAATGATTATTCCCTGTTCCTCCACTACTTTCTTTCCTGAATTTTTTTAAATGAATGCCCATCTGGCTTGTTCTTCGTCCTCCTTGACTTTACTCCCATCAGTATATAATACCCAAGCATTCACCAACTCCGTTTTATTAACTGGTTCATCAAGTTTCTGTTCCTTTTTAATGTTATGAATAAACATTATGTCAGGGTTTAGAAGAATGGTTTCCCATCGAGCTGTATTTGCCCCTTGCTGGCAAATCTGTCTCTTAGTTAGCTCTTTTCATTCCAAAAACTCAGTTGTGACATAAATTTTCTTACCAACCGACAAGTTTTCTATCTCTGCTATTCTTTTTGTTATAGCTGCCAGACATTTCTCGATGTCTGAAAATTTAAATTAGACATATATAAAAATGGATATGGTATGGTGCTCGCTAATCATAGCAATCAGACACCTATCAAACATCTGACATTTCTTGATATTGCAAATAATTCTCCTAATCTAATTTCTGGTCTAATATCCTTATTCCCTAATGCTCCTTCTACTATGTATTCTTTTCCTGTAAGATTTCCAGCTTCTTCCCTTATCATTGATACCTCAGCCCCTGTGTCCACAATAAATCTCTTTCCCTTGTATTCTACTACTAATTCCCCTTTTTCTGTTTCTATTGTTTGATTTTGGATAGCCTGTTTAAGGGGAGAAGCCAAATCCGTTCAATTTATACTGGGGCCTCCTCTGCCTCTTCCTCGGAATCCCCCTCGCGAGGGTCCCGAGTACCACTCTGGTGGTTGATATCTATCTTGCTCAACCCTCCCCTGACCAGCTGCTCTTCTTCTCCTATCATCAATGAATCTGTCTCTTTCCTCCCGACTGAGTGCTAGGAATTGTTCCCTTGGTAAGTAATTTAGATTTTGTGGTGGGGGTGGTCCTTGTGACCGCAGATTATACCCGTGTTGTGGCATTGCTGGTTGGGCTAGATTTTGTCCTGTTTTGTCGGGTATCTGTCGATTCGGTGGTCTGGTCTGAGCATTTTGTGTTGAAACATTATTTTGGGCAGCTGCTCCTCTTCTTTGTTCCCCTTTTGTTTGTTTATCCTTAATTGCTTTGCCTGCCAAATCAAATTTGATCATTTCTCTTCCTATTTCTTTTCTGGGGGTTGTTAGCAGTATTGTTGAGAAGCTATTCCCTCCTGGAATCTTGGGTCCTAACTCCCTCAGGAATCTGACTATATCGGCCCCCTCTTCCTTATTAACCTCATATATTCGGTCAACTTATGTTGTGAGGTGTTCCCCTGCATATGCTGCCTCTGTCATTTCTTTCATTAATTTAGCTCTCTCATTTCCCAAATCTAACTCATTTATTAAATCTGAGACTTCGCCTGTACCTATTTCTCCCACTGTATGTAAATCAATCAATATGGTGGATTCCCCTGATGCCCCCATTTTCTTCGCTAACTGTTTTACCCTCTGTGAAGACTCAATTCTACTCTCCCCATCTTTCTTTGGGCCTGCTGTCTTCATTACTGCTGCTACTATTTTATACGGTACCATACCTCCCTGTCCTTCCTCTGGACCTGGTGTAAATGACCAAACTACTTTCTCGCTTCTGGGGCACGGCGTTCTTAAAGGGGCACTTCTATCTGGTTCCCTATATTCTGAGAAATGTATTTGTTGTTGTACCGGTTCTTCTTCAAGATAGGGGTACCCTGTTGTACAAAATCTTCCACCGGTTCTATATATTCATCGAACATTGCAATTGGTACTTGGCTATCCCGTGGAGCAAAACTTACCCAATCTATGGGAGTAGGTGCAGTTATTCGGGGTCTTGGGAGATTCTGTATCCTTTCTTGTGGTCTTAATGCTGCTATTATCTGGCCTTGTGTTTCTGTGCTGTTCCTTACTCTACTCATGGCTCTTCCGAAAGTATCATACCCTTTGCTCATTTGCCAAATTTTAGCTTTGGGGGTAACGTTTGGTAATCCCAGTAATTTTGTAGAATCAATTTGTTGACTTCCTCCTAATATTTCTCCTATTTTAAGTCCCCTAGATATAACCTCTCTTTCCCATCCTTCCTGTTCTCTGTGGTGTACCATTTTTGCCTTTGGATTATACATATAATATGGTAAATCCTTATTTATTGGTCGATAAGTGGAAGGTTGTTGTTGTTTCCAGTAACCGCTATAAATAGAATTTTTTCTATTCCTTTTCTTCTCCTTGGTTTTAATATTTCCTCATTCTCTGATGAGGATGAGGATTCTTCCTGTCCCAGCGCAGGAGGCGTAATAATCCCAACTAGGCTTTGTTCCTCTTCTCTTTCTTGTGTTTCAAAAAAATAATCTAGAAAAGCTCCTTCTTTCTGTGTAGCAGATTGCCTAGGCCAATTTTCTTCCCGAAACGGACTTAAATCTGGGTATTGAGAATGGTATTCCTTTGGGAAATTTTCCGAGGGGTCCGAATTCCCTTGGTTATCTGGGGCACTGGGACGTGTTTTTTGTCTCTGACAGGGGTTCTGGAACTTGGTTGAATTGAAATTCAGATTGCTGTCTCGTTCCTGCTGTGTCTAAAAGGAATTGTGGCCATTGCTCTCGCCAAATCTTTATTATCTGACCTGCCCTAGCCGGAGGGGTTAATGCACATGCCTTTATTATTGCTCTCAGAGATTCCTTTGAGTTATTTTTGAATATTCCGTCTCCTAATAATGTCATATCAACATCTCTCCCTACACTATGTCTCAGGATTCCTTCCATGTTTGCTTGATTTACTTCTGTCTCATCCATCATACTATACTGCTGTCCAGAATTGTTTAGTGATACCACAAGTATAATCTTTGTCCCATGGCTCAGAGTTGTGGCTCTAGCTATCCCTTCTTTAAATTCTCCTCTTAGAACGACCTCTTCATCCATTTTTAGCTGTAACTCCGGATTGTATCTATGAACCAATACCCCTGAAATTCCTTCCCCTAATTTCCCCTTTCTATTGGAAGGATTAACTTGTACATCCTTTTGGGCATTTGTAAAGTCTCCTTCCACTAAGTGGATCTGCTTTCCTCCTACATACAATTTTTTTAGAAGTCTCGTCTGCTCCCATTCATCTTCGATTTTACCTGGCGCATTTGTTTGAAACCCTACTGTTTTCATTGTTCTGATTCTAGGACGGATTCCTCGTCATTTTCCATTTCTAAAGCTTCATTTTTCTGCAGCTGTTTACTATATTTGTTTGCCACTTCAGACTTACTTTTGTGTTCACTAGGGACCTGTAGTATTTCTTTCATGTTTTCTTTGTCAATGATTTTGACAATTTAGAGCACTCTTTGCCCACTTGAGTAGCTGCATGCTTCTGTCTGTGTCCGAACAAAATTAGTGATTCAGCTTGCTTTTCAAATGCAAATTTACAAAGTGCTTTAAGAATCCCGACTGGATCGCTATATTGCAGGTCTTTAGGCACTCAACAAAGAAGGAGATGTCTCCGTCTTGATACGTCTCTTTCTTCCAGGATTTTTTTAGCTTTTTAATTTCTTCATCTCACTTGACTGTATTCCAGGGCAAGAGAATTACCCTAATTGCCATTTTTGGGAATTCTAAGTCCTGGTTGTCCCTTTCAGGTGCACTCTGAAATTAAGGATAAGTACCCTTTCTGGGCCCTATCCAAGGCTAACTAAGGCACTATCTTCCTGTTTTAGTTAAGGATCGATCGGTTGTTGGTCTCTAAACGTTTCTAGGCGCGCCCTATTTCTCTAGGATTCCTCACAATCTGCCTCACTCTAAGGATGATTTATTTTTTGGCCTCCTTTTACCAGTAATGGATGCAAGATTTTTAGTGCGGTCACCAAGATGTCTTGCAGACTTTTTCTCAGGATCAGTATCTTCTAGTCTACTGATTTTTACATCCAACCTGAGTTTTATGTCCCCTCGATCCACAGAATATCCTTACAAAAGTCAATCACACATGACTTTCCAGACTAAACTCGGCAGGTAAAGTTTGACTCACACATAGACTAGAAACTTCTAACGTTCTAGCCTTTGTGCCAGTTAGAAACTTCTCATAATCTAACCGTTGTTTGGGAACCAGAAACTTCTAATATTCTAGCCCCCACTTTGCTTAACTAGAAACTTCTAATATTCTAGCCTCGCTTTACCTATGAACTTCTAATATTCTAGGCCTCCACGCTGGGCGCCATGAAGTTAAAAACTCACCACTATTCTTTGAATTCCCCCTATACCAAAAAAAGGGTCGATATTCTAAATGGTGAACAGGAATTCTCACTCCCCGACTCCGATACAGGCTTCAGTGGGTGCTATTCAGGTCAAACTATATTTTCAAGTTATCCCCCGGTATAACCCATACCTTCACCGAAGAATTTTACCTATTTACCCCTCAGTAGCATTGATATCCTGGGTCCTGCATTGCTAAGTAAGTAAAGTAGGCTAATAACCACTGTTTCAGGTTAAAACTTTTAAGTTATTTTATTATTATATTTTTTTTTTCTTTTTAAAAGATGCAATCACTGTCTTTACAGAAAAGTAAAAAGATCTTGCTTCTGGATCCTTCTGGTTGGTTGAAGGGACCTTCAGGCCCAACTTGACAATCAATCTTTTTAAAATCTGGTCTTCTTTAGATGTATTCGCTGATGAGCTCGGTTGCTGTGTCCTATCTTTCCCATGTACCGAGCTATGAGAGCTGGCTCTGCTGGCTGTCCCCTTTCTTCAGGTTTATATATTTTTCTAACAGTTATCTAGTTTTTATGACTTTATTGTAAATTAACTCTTGATTCTCTTTGATTGTAAAAAGTATCTTTGATCTAAACATTCTAATCCAACTAAGTATTCATTTTGACATAACCTCATCTCATAGATCTGATTACATTGTGTCCTTTGTGATGTTTGTCATGATATCAACATCAACATATCATGGTGCAATCACACACACACTGATGGACAGGTAGTTGGACCAACCAACACACACACATCGCAGCCAATCACGAGTGAGCACACACACTATAAAACAAGGAACACCACAGTTCCCGCTCATTCTAACAGGAGATAGCTCAGAGCACAGAGCTCACAGCGTGCCACTCAGACATAGACCATGTGCCGAGTGCTTCACCAAGATAGTGATAGGCCTGGGTCTACAGGTTAGCTGGTGAAGCACGAACCTAAGCCAGCAGTTAGTAGTTGTCATTGTTTAAGACAATAAAACAGAGTTGTACCATTTACAGCGGTGTTGGATCATTTGTGTATCGGAACACCCAACACGACATGATACCAGGTCTGGAAACTCGCCAGCGACTGTGAGACCTACCTGCACCTCTTCAGAGACCCGCCATCCTGCTCCATGGAAAACATCAGCCCCGCCGCAGCCGCTCCGAATCACTGGAAATCTTGGCGTCAACTGGAAGCTGTTTAAACTGCGCTTCCAGCTCTTCCTAGAAACCACAGACAGGGAGAATGCATCGGACACCAGGAAGATCGTCCTCCTCCTCTCCACGGCGGGGCAACACGCCATCCACATCTATAACTCCCTGCCATTCGCGGAAGGCGAGGACAAGACAAAATACAAGACGGTGCTTCTGAAGTTTGAGGAACACTTCAGCGTGGAAGTCAATGAGAGCTTCGAGAGGTACCTCTACCAGCAGTGCCTGCAGGGTAAGGATGAGCCTTTTCAATCTTACTTGACACACCTCCGTATCCTCGCGCAGTCCTGCGGCTATGAGGCCACCTCCGTCTCCATGATACAGGATCAGATAGTTTTTGGGGTTATCTCGGACACCCTACGCCAGCAGCTCCTGAAAATAAAGTGCCTCACCCTAGCCACTGCCATCGAGACCTGCGTCCTCCACGAGAACGCGACCAGCCGGTACTCCCAAATCCAGGCGGCCGAAACGGTACAGCAGGGGTCCTACGAGGTGGGGTGGGTCCAGTCGATCGAGTTCCTCCCGGCCCGCGGCCTGGACGAGGGTGGCCATTTTGCGCGCTTTCCGAGGCCTCCCGCGCTTGTACGCACCAAAAGAGGGGATGTTGACGCAGAGGGACGTGATGCGCAGGCGCGCTCTATGCAGGACCGCACCTCGCATGCGCGGTGGTGCAACGAACGCCATGACGTCACGACGTGCGGCAACTGTGGCTCCGCCCACTTAAAGCGGCAATGTCCGGCCAAAGCGCGACAATGCCTCCGCTGTGGCAGGATGGGCCACTATGCTGCCTGCTGTCGAGCAGCTCAACCTGCCAACTCTCAACAATTCCGCCAGCCTTGCAGGGACGTGCGGGCAATTCAGCCCCCATACACTGAGTCATATCCTCACAGTATGCAGACCAGCGATACCGAAGACAGGGAACCCTTCCGCGTTGCGGTAATCCACAAGAACCGGATGTCCCCAAGTCGGAACCACCAGCCACTGCCAGTGAACAGCATTGATCCGGGCGATGAGTGGTGTGCCACCCTAACGGTCAACCGATCACAGATCACATTTTGCTTGGACACTGGTGCCTCCGCCAATCTCCTTGCATGGCCAACCTTCCAGACCTTGAAGGTTAAACCACCGATTCTGCCATCCCATTATCAGCTGGTTGACTACAATGGAAACGTCATCCCGGCCACGGGGTCCTCCCAGCTCGAGGTTACACACAATTCACATTAAGCCCCATTGTCGTTTGAAATAGTTGGATCCTCGAAGGACTCTCTGTTTGGCGCACAGGCGTGCAAGGTCCTCCACCTCGTTCAGTGGGTACACACTCTGTCTCCAGAAGGCACATCCAATTTCCCGGATGCAGACTTTAGGGCGCAGCTCCACTCGCTCCTCGCCCACAACCAGGAGGTTTTCGAGGGCATGGGCACACTGCCCTGTACGTACAGAATACGGCTCAAACTGGACGCCCCCAGTCATTCACGCACCTCGCAGAGTCCCAGCACCACTCAAGGACCGCCTCAAGCAGCGGCTGCAGGACCTGCAGGATCAAGGAGTGCTTTCCCGGATCACGGAGACAACGCCATGGGTCAGCTCCATGGTGTGCATCAAGAAGCCCTCCGGCGAGCTCCGGATCTGTATCGACCCAAAAGATTTGAATAACAACATTGTGAGGGAACACTACCCCATACCCAAACAAGAAGAAATCACGAGCGAAATGGCTCGGGCAAAAATATTCACCAAGCTTGATGCCTCAAAGGGTTTTTGGCAGATTCAATTGGATCAGTCCAGCAGGAAGCTGTGCACTTTCAACACTCCCTTTGGCAGATACTGCTACAATAGGATGCCGTTCGGCATCATCTCGGCCTCAGAGGTGTTCCATCGCATCATGGAACAGATGATGGAGGGCATCGAACGGGTACATGTCTACGTAGACGACGTCATCATCTGGTCCACCACACCACAGGAGCACATCAGTCGTCTCCAGCGTGTCTTAGCACGGATACGGGATCAGGGCCTGCGCCTCAACCGTGCCAAGTGCTCTTTTGGCCAGACTGAGCTAAAGTTTTTGGGGGACCGCATCTCCCGGTCAGGGGTGCGGCCGGATGCCGACAAGGTGGCAGCTATTGCAGCCATGCCACAGCCAGCAGACAAGAAGGCAGTGCTGCGCATTCTCGTGATGGTCAACTTCCTGGGGAAGTTTATTCCCAACCTTGCCTCGCACACGACGGCTCTTCGCCACCTGGTCAAAAAGACAACGGAATTCCAGTGGCTGCCCGCACACCAGAAGGAATGGGAGGAGCTCAAGGTCAAGCTCACCACCGCCCCGGTACTGGCGTTTTTCGATACCACTCGGGAAACAAAGATCTCAAATGATGCCAGCCAGTCCGGCATTGGGGCGGTACCCCTCCAACGGGATGACACCGCATCATGGGCCCTGGTCGCCTATGCGTCGCGGGCCGTGACCCCCACAGAACAGCGCTATGCGCAGATTGAGAAGGAGTGCCTAGGCTTGTTGACTGGCATCAACAAATTTCACGATTATGTATATGGTCTTCCGCAGTTCACTGTGGAGACCGACCATCGCCCCCTGGTCGGTATCATTCAGAAGGACTCCTCGCCTCCAGCGCATTCTGCTCAAGCTCCAGAGGTACGACTTCCAACTTGTCTACACCCCGGGAAAGGACCTCACCATCGCGGATGCCCTGTCCAGAGCAGTGAGCACACCGCCCGAATCGGAGGGGTTCGTTGGTCAGGTCGACGCACAAGTAGCCTTCACATCGGCCAATCTGCCGCCACTGACGCACGTCTGGCCCACATTCGCCGTGAGACTGCGGCTGACCCCCTTCTACAGCGTGTAATGCGCCCCATGACGGAAGGGTGGCTCAAGGGGCAGTGCCCACAATTTTACAATGTCCGGGATGACTTGGCCGTCATTGATGGTGTTCTCTTGAAGTTGGACCGGATTGTGATCCCACACAGCATGCACCGGCTTGTCCTTGAACAACTGCACAAAGGCCATCTCGGAGTTGAAAAGTGCAGGTGGAGGGCCCGAGAGGCTGTGTACTGGCCGGGCATCAGCGACGACATTGGCAACATGGTGCTCAACTGCCCCACCTGCCAAAGGTTTCAGCTGGCGCAACCCCCTGAGACACTTCAGCACCATGAGTCGGTCACGTCCCCCTGGGCAAAAGTGGGCGTGGACCTCTTTCATGCGCTCGGCAGGGACTACATTATTCTGATTGACTACTTCTCAAATTATCCAGAGGTCATACGCCTGCACGACATGACATCATCAGCTGTCATCCGGGCATGCAAAGAAACCTTTGCTCGCCATGGAATTCCGCTCACCGTCATGTCTGACAACAGGCCTTGCTTTGCGAGCCAAGAATGGTCTTCCTTTGCCACTTCATACAACTTCACGCACATGACGTCCAGTCCCTTGCATCCCCAGTCGAATGGCAAGGCGGAAAAGGGCGTCCACATTGTGAAGCGGCTCCTCTGCAAGGCTGCTGATGCCGGATCTGAATTCTGTTTAGCCCTGCTGGCCTATCGCTCCACCCCACTGTCCACGGGCCTCTCGCCAGCCCAGCTGTTGATGGGTCGCACCCTCAGGACCACTGTGCCATCCATTCATGTTCCTGAACCCGACCATGCTCCAGTACTGCAAAGGATGCAACAACAGCGTGCTCAGCAGAAGGTGGCACATGACGCTCGGGCAACTGATCTTCCTGCCCTGGCGCCTGGAGACAACGTCCGCATAGACCTACCGGAGGGTGGCTGGTCGGCAACCGCTGAAGTTCTCCGCCACGTGGCTCCCCGCTCATTCCTGGTTCGCATGCCTGAGGCTCCATTCGCTGGCGCAATCGGCGGGCCCTTCGTCTGGTTCCACGCTCGCTACGAGATCATGTACCGGTGCCACCTGTTGTCCCTGATGTCGACTTCGTGGAGCTTCCTGCCACTCTGCCTCTTCCTCGCTCACCCGTGGCCAGGCCCAATCCTCAGCAGGTGGATCCTGACCCACTCTTGAGGCGGTCAACCCGAATTCATCGCCCACCTGATAGACTTGACTTATGAGCCTGTTAGCACATTGGACTCACTGAATTGTTTTACAGTACTGTTCACGTGTTTCTTTCTTGTTATTCCAGAAGTTCTCTCTCGTCGTTTGCTGATTGCATTTGTTCTGTTATTGGTACAACCTCGTTGCTCTGTTGCACCTGACACCTTCCTCTGTATATAGTTTAGTCTCATGTACATGTTGTAAATATTGCACACACATACTCAGATGCACTCAGTACACATTTCTATGTATTAGCATGTAGGCACATATCCTTGTGAAAGGGGGGGATGTCATGATATCCACCTCAGCATATCATGGTGCAATCATACACACACTGATGGACAGGCAGTTGGACCAACCAACACACACACAACATCGCAGCCAGTCACCAGTGAGAGCACACGCACTATAAAACAGGGAAGACCACAGTTCCCGCTCATTCTACCAGGAGATAGCTCAGAGCACAGAGCTCACAGCTGCCACTCAGACATAGACCATGTGCTGAGTGCCTCACCAAGATAGTGATAGGCCTGGGTCCACAGGTTAGCTGGTGAAGCACAAACCTAAGCCAGCAGTTAGTAGCTGTCATTGTTTAAGACAATAAAACAGAGTTGTACCATCTACAGCGGTGTTGGATCATTTGTGCATCGGAACACCCAACACGACAATGTTCAAAAATGCTTTGACTTCAAGAGGTGTTACTTTTAATTCCTGTCATTTCTATAGTTTTATTTTCCAATTGTGTCCTCAGCTCATAATTTTGACTTTGATTTTGGCTTTAAATTATGTTTCTCGTAGACTGGTGGTCTCCAGTTTTCTTTAATTTACCTGGTATTAGCAAACTTTCACACCTAGAATTCTCACCAAATTCAACTGAACCTCATCCATGCTTTTCCAGATGTTTACTAAGATAGTTACTTTCAATGAAGGTGTGAGCCATTGTTTTTGGCTTCATTCAAAATCCTGTTTGTCTTGTTTGCTAAGCCTGCTTGACCAAGGATATCTGCATTTTACAATCCTTCCCTGGCAGCTGCTGTTAACCCTTTGTGGGATCTTTTCCTGTATCCTCTCATGTTTCTCTCAGACCAGATATTGCCAGACTTCCATGTTTCAAATGACACATATTTCCATATTTTCAATAACACCGTACAGTGCTGAGCGAGTGCTGCACTGTCGCAGGTGCCATCTTTCAGATAGTTAAGCCGAGATTCCATCAGCCCTCAGATGGACTTTAGAGATCATAGAATCATAGAATTTACAGTGCAGAAGGAGGCCATTCGGCCTATCAAGTCTGCACCGGCTCTTGGAAAGAGCACCCTACCCATGCCCACACCCCCATCCTATCCCCATAACCCAGTAACCCCACCCAACACTAAGGGCAATATTGGACACTAAGGGCAATTTATCATGGCCAATCCACCTAACCTGCACATTTTTGGACTGTGGGAGGAAACCGGAGCACCCGGAGGAAACCCACGCACACACGGGGAGGATGTGCAGACTCCGCACAGACAGTGACCCAAGCCGGAATCGAACCTGGGACCCTGGAGCTGTGAAGCAATTGTACTATCCACTATGCTACCGTGCTGATCACAGAATCAGAATCACAGAATTGTTACGTTGCAGAAAAAGGTCATTTGGTGCATCATGTCTGCACTGGCTCTCCAAACGAGCATTATAACTCAGTGCCATTTCCCTGCCTTCCCCCCCATACCCCTGTGCATTGTTTAATAATCTAAAGCCTGTTGAATGCCTCAATTGAATCTATCTCCACCAGACTCCAGGCTATACATTACAGACCCACTCCACTTACTGTGTGAAAATGTTTGTATCGCATCAAGGGCAAGATCTAATAGTTACGCCACGCCCAACTCAGCGCGCCTCACGAGATTTACCTGGTTCGCTGCATCTAACGAGATCTAACGG
This sequence comes from Scyliorhinus torazame, assembly GCF_047496885.1. NCBI lineage: Eukaryota > Metazoa > Chordata > Chondrichthyes > Carcharhiniformes > Scyliorhinidae > Scyliorhinus > Scyliorhinus torazame. Next base: position 139,434,229 of record NC_092707.1, on the reverse strand, counting down.
GATCTCACGAGACGTTGTGATCTGGATCCCGGCCACAATCAGGTTCATTTGCATATTAATGTGTTGCAGGAAGACTTCCGGTTGCGGTTATGCCTAGGTAGGTCGCACGTTCGGCAGCTCCCGCCGGGAACGGACTTTTGGGCTCTCTAAAGGGGCCCCAACGGCAATTGTTCGACGGCTTCCAGTGTGGGAAGGTGACAGCAACGTCCCCCCAACATTGTATGGATTGGACCAGGAGTGGAGTGGTGAAAAAAGTGATCATAGAGCAGCGAAAAGTGAGAGGGAGAAAAAACAAGATGGCGGCGGGTGGAGACCAAGCAGCATGGGAGCAGTGGTCGCAGGAGCAGCAGGGGTTTCTCAAACGCTGCTTTGAGGAGCTGAAAACCGAAATGCTGGCGCCAATGAAAGCGGCGATTGAGAAGCTAGTGGAGACCCAGAAGGCCCAAGGGGCGGCGATCCGGGAGGTGTGGCAATAAGCCTCGGAGAATGAGGCCGAGATCTTTGGCCTGGCGGTGAAGGTGGAGGTGCACGAGGCGCTGCACAAGAGGTGGGCGGAAAGATTTGAGGACCTGGAGAATAGGTCGAGGAGGAAGAGCTTTATACGGACTGAAAGGTTGCACTCAAATTGAGGGTTTGTGGTGGGGGTATGTTTGCTGTGTATATGATGTTTATTACGTTTAGGGAATGTTCCTCTGGCATGGGTGCTGGATGGGGATGGGTGAAGTGATTTGATGGGGAGACTGTGGGAGAGGTGTTGGAGGGGCAGACCCCCACGAAGGAAGAGGGTGAGTGGAGGCCCGGGAATGGGGAATTGGGGTAAGGCCGCAAAAGGCTGCGCCAGAGGGGGCGGGTGTGGCTCAGGAAAGCGCGGGCTTTTTCCCGCGCTAGGGAAGGACGGGGGTGGGGGCCGGGGGTGGGGGGGGATGTGCGGTGCTGGAGAGGAGCGCACACTGACTGCTAGGGAGGGGGAGGGGGGATTCTCACACTGGAGGGGGTCGATGGAATAGCGTGAGAGGCCGGTGTCAGCAGGAGTCAGCTGACTTCCGGGAGTGTTATGGGGGAGCAAAAGGGCTAGATGTGGATCTAGCGGGGGGAGGGGGGAGGGGGGAACAGGGTTGCTGCTGCAGTGGCCAAAGGGGAGCTGGAAGCAGGAGAGGTCGTCGGGGCGGGGGTCTGCTGTCTGGGGGACTCGAGGGTGCAGAAGGTGCGGGCACGTGGCTGGCCTAGTAAAGGAGATGGCTAGTCGGCGGGGGGGTGGGGGGTGAGCAGCCCCCCAATCCGGCTGATAACTTGGAATGTGAGGGGCCTGAACGGGCCGGTCAAGAGGGCCCGAGTGTTCGCGCACTTAAAGGGACTGAAGGCAGACGTGGTTATGCTTCAGGAGACACATTTGAAGGTGGCAGATCAGGTTAGGCTGAGAAAGGGATGGGTAGGACAGGTATTCCATTCAGGACTGGATGCGAAGAACAGAGGGGTTGCAATACTGGTGGGGAAGCGGGTGTCGTTTGAGGCAACGAATATTGTAGTGGATAAGGGAGGTCGGTATGTGATGGTGAGCGGTAGGTTGCAGGGGGTGCGGGTGGTACTGGTAAACGTATATGTCCCGAACTGGGATGATGCCGGATTTATGAAGCGCATGCTGGGTCGGATTCCGGACCTGGAGGTAGGAAGCTTGATAATGGGGGGGGGATTTCAACACGGTGCTGGACCCAGCACTGGATCGCACTAGGATCCAGGACAGGTAAGAGGCCGGCTGCGGCCAAGGTGCTTAGGGGATTTATGGACCAGATGGGGGGAGTGGATCCATGGAGGTTTGTCAGGCCCTAGGCCTGGGAATTTTCATTCTTTTCCCACGTCCATAGAGCCGAATCACGGATAGATTTTTTTGTTCTGGGCAGGGCGCTAATCCCGAAAGTGGAGGGAACGGAGTATTCGGCCATAGCCATCTCAGACCACGCCCCCCACTGGGTGGAGCTGGAGTTAGGAGAGGAGAGGGACCAGCGCCTGCTGTGGCATCTAGATGTGGGATTATTGGCGGATGAGGTGTGCGGGCGGGTCCGGGGGTGCATTGAAAGATATTTGGACGCCAATGACAATGGGGAGGTGCAGGTGGGGGTAGTCTGGGAGGCGCTGAAGGCGGTGGTCAAGGGAGAGCTAGTCTCCATTAGGGCCCACAGGGAGAAGAGGGAGGGGAGGGAGAGGGAGAGGTTGGTGGGGGTGATCTTAAGGGTGGACAGGAGGTATGCAGAGGCCCCCGAGGAGGGACTACTCAGGGAGCGGTGGAACCTCCAGACGGAGTTCAACCTGTTGACCACAGGAAAAGCAGAGGCACAGTGGAGGAAAGCGCAGGGGGCGACGTATGAGTATGGGGAGAAGGCGAGTCGGATGCTGGCACACCAGCTTCGTAAGAGGGAGGCAGCGAGGGAGATAGGTGGAGTTAAGGATAGCGGGGAGAATACGGTGCGGAGTGCACTGAAAATAAATGAGGTATTTAGGGACTTCTATGGGGATCTGTACAGATCTGAGCCCCCAGCGGGGGAAGAGGGGATGCAACGATTTTTGGATCAGCTAAGGTTCCCGAAGGTGGAGGAGCAGGAGGTGGCTGGTTTAGGGGCGCCAATTGGGCTGGAGGAGCTGGTTAAAGGATTGGGGAGCATGCAGGCGGGGAAGGCCCCGGGGCCAGACGGGTTCCTGGTCGGGTTTTACAGGAAATGCGTGGACCTGCTAGGCCCGTTGCTAGTAAGGACTTTCAATAAGGCAAGGGAGGGGGGGGACCTTGCCCCCGACAATGTCCGGGGCGCTGATCTCTCTGATCCTGAAGCGGGACAAGGACCCACTGCAGTGTGGGTCGTATAGACCGATCTCGCTCCTCAATGTGGATGCTAAGTTGCTGGCAAAAGTGCTGGCTACGAGAATTGAGGACTGAGTCCCGGGGGTGATTCATGAGGACCAGGCGGGATTTGTAAAGGGCAGGCAGCTCAACACTAATGTGCGGAGGCTCCTCAATGTGATTATGATGCCCTCGGTGGAGGGAGAAGCGGAGGTAGTGGCAACTATGGACGCGGAGAAGGCCTTCGACCGGGTGGAGTGGGAGTATCTTTGGAAAGTGTTGCGGAGGTTTGGGTTCGGGGAGGGGTTCATCATCTGGGTCAGATTGCTATATAGAGCCCTGGTGGCGAGTGTGGCTACGAATCGGCGGAGGTCGGAGTACTTTCGGCTGTACCGAGGGGCGAGGCAGGGCTGCCCCCTGTCCCCCTTGCTGTTTGCATTGGCAATTAAGCCTCTGGCCATGGCACTAAGGGAGTCCAGGAAATGGAGGGGACTGGTCCGAGGGGGAGAGGAACATCGGGTGTCGATGTATGCGGACGACCTGTTGCTGTATGTGGCAGATCCAGTGGAGGGGATGGCGGGGGTCAAGGGAGTTTGGGGACTTCTCGGGGTATAAGCTCAATGTAGGGAAAAGTGAGCTCTTTGTGGTGCATCCAGGGGACCAGGGAAGGGGGATAGACGACCTGCCGTTGAAGAGGGCGGAAAGGAGCTTTCGGTACTTAGGGATCCAGGTGGCTGGGAGTTGGGGGGCCCTGCACAAACTCAATTTGACGCGGTTGGTGGAGCAGATGGAGGAGGATTTCAAAAGATGGGATGTGCTGACACTCTCGCTAGCGGGCAGGGTACAGTCGGTTAAAATTATGGTCCTCCCGAGGTTTCTCTTTGTGTTCCAGTGCCTTCCCATTATGATTACCAAGGCCTTTTTTAAATGGGTAGGTAGGAGTATCATGGGTTTTGTGTGGGCAAATAAGATCCCGAGGGTAAAGAGGGTGTTTCTGGAGCGTAGTAGGGACAAGGAGGGCTGGCGCTGCCGAATCTGTGCGACTATTATTGGGCTGCCAATGTTGCGATGATCCGTAAGTGGGTAATGGAGGGAGAGAGGGCGGCGTGGAAGAGGTTGGAGATGGCGTCCTGTGTGGGCACGAGCCTGAGGGCGCTGGCGACGGCACCGCTGCCGCTCTCGCAGACAAGGTATACCACGAGTCTGGTGGTGGCGGCAACGTTGGAGATCTGGGGGCAGTGGAGACGACACAGGGGTGAGGTGGGAGCCTCGGTTTGGTCCCCGATTCGGGAGAACCATCGGTTCGTCCCGGGAAGGATGGATGGGGGATTTCGGAGCTGGCATCGGGCAGGGATTAGAAGAATGGGGGACCTGTTTATCGTTGGGACGTTTGTGAGCCTGGGGGCGCTGGAGGAGAAGTTTGGGTTATCCCCGGGAAATGCTTTCAGGTATATGCAGGTGAGGGCGTTTGTGAGGCGGCAGGTGAGGGAATTCCCGCTGCTCCCGGCACAGGGGACTCAGGACAGGGTGATTTCAGGTGTATGGGTTGGAGAAGGCAGGGTTTCGGCAATCTACCAGGAGCTGAAAGAAGAGGAGGAGGCCTCGGTAGAGGAGTTAAAGGGCAAGTGGGAGGAGGAGCTTGGGGAGGAGATAGATGAGGGTCTGTGGGCTGATGCCCTGAGCAGGGTTAATTCTTCCTCCTCTTGCGCCAGGCTCAGCCTAATACAATTCAAGGTTATTCGCAGAGCGCATATGACAGGGGCGAGGTTGAGTAAGTTCTTTGGGGTGGAGGGTAGATGTGGGAGGTGCTCGGGAAGCCCGGCGAATCATGTCCACATGTTCTGGTCGTGCCCGGCACTGGATGGGTTTTGGAGGGGTTTCGCGAGGACTATGTCCAAGGTGGTGAAAATCTAGGTCAAGCGAGTTGGGGGTTGGCACTATTTGGGTTAACGGGCGAGCCGGGAGTGCAGGAGGCGAAAGAGGCCGGTATCCTGGCCTTTGCGTCCCTGGTAGCCCGGCGGAGGAGCTTGCTATTATAAAAGGACGTGAAGCCCCCCAGTGTGGAAGCCTGGATAAATGACATGGCAGGGTTTATTAAGCTGGAGAGGATAAAGTTTGCCTTACGAGGGTCTGTGCAGGAGTTCTTCAGGCGGTGGCAACCGTTCCTAGACTATCTCGCGGAGCGTTAGGAGGCGGTCAGCAGCAGCAGCAACCCAAGGTTGGGGGGGAGGGGGGGGGGGGGGTCGCTTTCGGGGGGGGAATTCGGGTGGGTGGGGGGGGGGCTTCCCTATGGGTATCTTTGAATGTCATATGGGGGGGTTACTGTATATGGGGAAACCCAAGGTAAAAGTTTTGTATAATTTTTGACTGTTGTGTTTGTTTTTCTTTCTTTTTGTTATGGGGGGGGGGGGGGTTGTTAAAAGTGTTGTTGGAAAATTTGAATAAACATATTTAAAAAAATAATAATAATATGTTGCAGGAAGCAGCACTTTAATCTGCACACGCCGGAGTTACCCAAGGTGCCTCACAGTTCCCCGAGTGAGTGCTGGTTAGTTCTGGTCTCCACAAACAGGGCCAAGGTGTCCTGGCACGAGGGGGATCTTTTAAGCGATCCAGGTCCCTGGGTACTAGGGCTGTAGGCAGGGTGGTACCATGGCACTCCTAATGCTACCTGGGCATCCTCGCATTGCCACCCTGGCACTGTCAGGGTGCCCTGGTGGCACTGGCAGGGGCACTGCCAATGTGTCAGGCTGGTGGTGCTCAAATGGCACTTTTGCCCATGCCAAGGATCGGGCCAGGGTGTGCCATTGCAACGTTGTGATCCGGGTAGATCCCAGGAGTGTGGTTTCCCGGCCCACGCTGCTTTAAAGCGGCACGCTGCTTTTCGGGCACAGCATAGCCATTAAATCACACCCAGTTTCTCCCTATTCACTCTCTACAGCCTCCTCATGCTTTTGAACATCACCATCAAATCACCTCTTAGCCTCTTGTATCCAAGGGGAACAGTCCTAACCTCTCCAATTTATCCTCATCAGTGAGGTTTCTCAACTCAGGAATCATCCTTGTAAACATCTTCTGCACTCTGTCCAATGTGTTCACATCCGTCGTCCAGTGTGGCACCCAGAACTGTGCATAATATTCCAGCTGAGGTCTAACTAGTGTCTTATATATGTTCGGCATAAACCCCTGGCATTCGCAGTGCCAAGAAACGCATAGCTAATCAATGCGACTCGAGGGCTGAACGGGGACCGTATGGCCAAGGACTCACAAAGCCCTGTTTTGTTCAGAGGAGTGCCGCTCACCAGGACTCCCCTGTGTAGCATCATGTCCCGATCTCCAAAGCCCCCAAAACAATCCCCGACCTCCCCCCCAGCCCATAGGCACAATGGGAGGTCACCCCCCCCCCCCCCCCGGTCACCCCCCCCGGTCACCCCCACCCCCCACCCCCCCGATCACACGCACACAAAAAGTGTCAACTTGGCAGTGCCCATACCAGCTGGCAGTGTCAGGCTGGTACCCAGGTGGCACTGCCAGGGTACCCAGGAGACACTAATAGCGCCAGGGCACCACCCTTCTGAAAAGGCATGCAGCTACGGGCCTTGTGAAAGACCCTCACGAGTGTCGTTCCATCTGGTCCCTGGGCTTGTGAGGACCAATGCTAAACAGCACTCACCCGAGGTCTCTGAGGTGAAGGAATTGGTTTAGCACACTGGGCTAAATTGCTGGCTTTTAAAGCAGACCAAGGCAGGCGAGCAGCACCATTCAATTCCCGTACCAGCCTCCCTGAACAGGTGCCGGAATGTGGCAACTAGGGGCTTTTCACAGTAACTTCATTTGAAGCCTACTTGTGACAATAAGTGATTTTCATTTAATTTCATTTCATTTGCAATTGAATCCCAAAGCTTCAGGTACCTCGGGAATCTGCACATTAAAGTGAGGCTAACGGTCTCGTTTTAATATGCAGGTTTTCCAAAAGGTGATCCCGCCAGGTGAGGGCAGGATTCGCATCGCAACATCTCGTCAGGTCCTGTTGGATCTTGCGAGGTGCGGCGAGCCCGGTAGATCCTGGGAACGGGGTCTCCCGGCTTTCAACAGCCTCGTTGCGCTGCGGTGAGCTGCTTTTCTGGCACAGCCCTCCAAATTCTCATGAGGACCCTGGGCCACAGCAAGACTCCCCCAAGCCAGTTGTTTTCTTCAGGATTCTGGCCATTGCCGCCATGGTGCTTGGCAAGCCCTTTAGCAGACTGTGATCTGCATCCATAACGGCAACAGTGAGAGCTCACATGGCAGCACATTGACCTTGTAATGCCAGCAGTCTGAGTTTTCACTGCAGCACACAAACATTGGGTGGCTGTTGCTTATGCACAAGCCATCTGATGTTGCACCATGGTTAGACCCCACAAGTGTGCGGACAGAGTTGGTAACCACCACTCTCACTCTGGAGCGAATGGGCTCCGAGCTCAGTGCAAATCCCTGTTACAAATTGTTGTCATACTCTAATGTAAAGACAGAAGCTCAAGACTGTGGCTGCTGGAAATCTGAAATTAAAAACAGTAAATAGTAGAGATACTCAGCAGGCCAGGCAGCCGCTGTCGAGAGAGAAACTGAGGGCTGGATTCGCCGATCCTGCGGCTATGTCCGCAGGATCCGTCTGGTCTTACGACCAAAAAGACAGCGCCTCCCCCACACTGATGTTCCGCCCGGTGGCAGTTGCGTCACGTAAAGCCCCGGCTTTACCTACAGATACGGACGCAGAATGGCCGGGTCCATGGCCGCCCGTACGCACGGCGGCCGCTTCGTACAACATGGCGCCGACCTGTCAAAAACTGCCCCTCCACAACCCCCCTCGTCACCCTCGGACCACCTCCCACCAGTCCTCTCAGCCCCCACCGAAGCCCCCCCTGCCGGCGGAACAGCCCCCCCCCCCCCCCCCCCCCGACTGTGGCGGCGCTGGACACAGTCCGCAGCTGCCACACGAGGTCTCCAAAAAGTGAGAGCACACGTGTCCCACGCCTTCAGGTACTTGGCCCTCGGGGGGGGGCGGAGAATCGGGGTAGGGCCTCAGCTGACGTCCTGACAGCGTGTGGCGTACTCATCAAGTATGCTGTTTTGAGGAGGCAGCGCATCTGAAAAACGGCGCCGCCCCGATTCCGACGTAAAAATGGATTATCCGGCCGATTGCCGAACGGGATTTCGGCGTCGCCGATCGGAGAATCGAGCCCAGAGTTTTTGTGGGGAAGTATTTTTATTGAGTTTTCACATTTTGTATCCAATAAATTTACAAAACAACGCTGAACCAACACATATATTCACAACAGAAGAGCCTCCCAACAACAACTGTAGCCGTGACCCCCCCTCCTTTCCTCCATGCCCCCCTGTCACCCCACCACCCCCACCCACTGGGATCCTCCCCCCCTTTCTTTCTCCCCTCTGTTTCGTATCTAATTCCGTGCCTCTCCCCCTACTTTATTGGTTTCTGGCTACGAACAAGTTGGTAAATGGCTTTCAGGTCCTGTGAAAGCGTTCTTCCAACCCACAGATTGCAAATTTTATTTTCTCCAGTCTGCAGCCTTGGGTGGTTCCGCCGATCACCAGTCGAGCAGGATTCTCTGGCGGGCGACCAGAGAGGCGAAGGTTAGAATGTCAGCCCCCCTCCCCACGAAGAGCTCTGGCTGATCTGATACCCCGAAGACTGCCACTTTTGGGACTGGCTCCACCTTCACCCCCACAACGCTGGACATGGCCCCAAAGAAGGACGTCCAGTACCCAACAAGTCTGGGGCAGGATCAGAACATGTGAGTGTGGTTAGCGATGCCCCCCTGGCACCGTTCGCATTTGTTCTCCAGCTCCAGAGACAACCAGCTCATTCAAGGTCTGGTTATGTGTGCTCTGTGCACCACCTTTAGCTGCGTTAGGCTCAGCCCTGCGCACGTGAAGCTGAAGTTTGCCCTCCCATTTCTTTCTTGTCTCGTCCAGGGGTGAGCGTCCCTCCTCCAGCAGTCTCCCATACATGTCCACACAGTTCTCCCCCACTGGTCGCCCGTGTTCAGCAGTCCTTCTACCAGTGAGTGTCTTGGTATCTAGTGGTACATCGATGTTTCTTTGAGGAGATTGTTTCTGACCTGAATTTATCTCAGGCCGTTTCCTCTCGGGAGCTGGAACTTCTCCGTGAGATCTGTTATGGGCCAGGGTTTAGAGAACCCCAAAGTGTATCATGAAGTTCACCTGACCCACAACTTTTAATAGATTGGGGTATGGGGAGCACAAGGCCCCATAAAGGTGGTACTTCAGAAATGGAACAGTATTATTTAAAACAGCAAAACAATGTTTATTCTATGAACTCAAGTTAACCTTTCTAAAACAAACAGTGAACATCTTAGCAACCAGTAAATCAAATACACCCCGCAAAGAATACAACACTAAGTAATCTGTAAACTGTCCTTTTAACACCCAGAAGACTTAACAAACCTTTAAATAGAAGCACATCAGTGCTTACATTCACTACTGAGAACATTTATAATTCTGAATTCACCAAATGATCCAGAGATAGTCTTTTATGGCAGAGAGCTGAACAGTACAGCTGCTTTGTCTGACTTCAGCTGCGACACACTGAAAAACGAAACCAAAAAGACAGACACACCCAAACATTTCTCAAAATGAAACTAAAAAGCAGAACCAGAGCCCAGCTCCACCACACTCTGACATCACTGCAGTAACATGAGCAGCCAAACATTTCTTAAAGCGACATTCTCATGACAGATCCCCCAAGTCCTCGTGTCCTCTACCGTCCGTGCCCATGTCTCTAACCATCAAACTCCCCTTGTCCTGTCTCCACCTTTTGAAGGTGGCGTCCATTGTTGTGTGAGTAACCTGTGACTATTGCAGATGGGGGCCATGGTGGATATTTTGGTTAGTTCGAAGTGCTGCCTCATTTGGTATCACATTCGGAGCGTGGCTCCTGCCACTGGGCTATTGGAGTATCTGGTCAGGGGGGATGGGAATGCGGCTGTGGCCAGCGCTCAGAGGGACCTGGCACAGGAATTCTCCTCCATCCTCACCCACTCCGCTCCCGGTTCCTTGACTCATCCCCCTATTCTTTCTGCAGTGGCCGCCCAGTAGGTTTGGGAAGGCCAGGCCTCCGGCATGTCTCTTCCTTTGTAGGAGCTTCTTTTTGAACCTTGTGTTCGTTCCCCTCCACACAAACACCATGATCAATCTGTTGACTGCATTGGAAAAGGCCTTCGGAATGTAGATTGGGAGGGATCTGATCAGGAAGAGGAACCTGGGCAGCACGATCATTTTGATCATCTGCATTCTCCCCACCAGGGAGCGTGGGAGTGAGCCTGACCTCTGCAGATCCTTTTTAACTTCCTCCACCAGACTTGTCAGGGCCCACTATGGTTCCCTGTCCAGTTATGGGCTATTTGTATCCCCAAGTAGCGGAATTTAGTCTGGGCCCATTTGAACGGCAACCCCCCCCCCAGCTCTCCTCCACCCCCCTATGGGCTCACAGGGAGGATCTCCCTCTTGCTCAGGTTAAACGTGTAAACTGAGAAGGTTTCAAACTGCTTTCGGAGTTTCATTATCCCTTCCATGCTGTCCCATGGGTTTGAGATGTCGTGAAATAGGTCATCCGCATAGAGCGAGACTCTGTACTCGCTGCCTCCCCTTTAGATACCTCTTCACCCCTTCATCGCTCTGACGGCAATCGCCAGTGGCTCGATTGCCAGTGCGAACAGTAGCGAGGATAAAGGGCATCCCTGCCTCTTTCCTCTGTACAGCCAGAAGTATCTAAAGCTGGTGGGAGCGCTGTACAGTAGTTTCACCCAGGATCTGAACCCTGGCCCAAACCCAAACCATTCCAGCACCTCCAGGGGATACTTCCAGTCGACTCTGTCAAAGGCCTTTTCTGCGTCCAGGAAGGTGATCACTTCTGGTGTTCTCTCCTCGAATGGGGTCATTATCACGTTCAGCAGGCGCCTGTTCACTGTTAGCTGCATGTCCTTGACAAAGCCCGTCTCATCTTCCGCATCTACCTCTGGCACATAGCTGTCCAGCCGCCTCGCCAGGGCCTTCACCAGGATCTTTGCGGCTACGTTAAGCAGTGAGATGGGTCTGTAGGATCAGCACTCTATCAGGTCTTTGTCTTTTTGGGTATCAGCAATATTGAGGCTTTAGCCAGTGTTGGTGGTAGGGTGCCCCTTACTAGTGAGTCTGTGAACATCGCCACAAGTGCGGGTCAGTGCTGGCGCCAGATCTTTGTAGAATTTTGTCGTAAACCATCTGACCCTGGTGCCTACCCAGCCTTAATGGAGTTGATATTCTCCATGACTTCCCTCAGTCCTAATGGTGCTTCCAAGCCTGTCTCCTATCTTCCCCCGAAGACTGGCATGTCCAGTCCATTGAGGAACTGCTTCATCTTTGAGACTCCCTCCTGGGGAACAGAGGTGTACAGCTCTTGGTAGAAGGTTACAAAGGCTTCATTGAGAGAGAAACAGAGTTAATACTTCAAAATTATGGCGTTAAAGGTCAAGACCTGGTATATTACCTCCACAGTTGAATCTGCAGAGATGCTGCCTGACCTACTGAGTATTTTGAGCATTTTCTGTTGTTAAACTCCGCTACGTACCTTGATATTGATCACAGGCTCCCTGGCAGATTTCCCAAGGCACCATTTTGTATAACCATCGGCCACCCGATCAGAGTTCTCATCTGAATCCTTGATTTGGTGTGCGACCTCACCATGCAACAGACACCCCCACAACAGCCACCCTCCCCTCTCCGACCTGCAGCCTCACCACCCTTTCTAACTTTCACCCAACTGCCCACCCCCAGGGAGCTGACACCTGCAGTTTCCTTGTCCCGTGCCTGGCTACACATAGTGCCAGTACCGGAAGTGATAGCTGCGAGGGTGAAACCAAATAACAATGCAACTGTCTCCTTACGGTTCCACCACTGCCTGGCCAGATTGCACTTCTTGGCTATCTGAAAGGAGACAGGCACAAGGGTAAGATTTTGGTGGGGGAATGGGAGGTACATACTTATGTCATTGAAGCTTGGAATTCTGAAGACGGTATTGGATGGAGGACAAGGTGAGATGTGAGAAGGAGGATTTGGTTTTATGTTTTAGCCCAACCGCTTGTTGCAACCTCACCAGTGGCTAGCACTGTGTCCCCATGGGGGCTAGGATGTGAAAGTACACCTGTCCGGCTCTGATAAGCTTCTGCAGCCTCCATTTGTGTGTCACCTTATCCTTCCAGGAGAGTGAAGGGCGTCAGTGTGTCGTACAATCTGTTTGTCATGTGATGTGACTGTCATAGTTGAATAGCTGGCAATTTGTGCTCACTGTGAGTTGAGGTTGGGAGGCTTGCTGCAAGAGTAAATGTGTGAGGGTGGGGTGGAGAATATGATTGGTCCTGATTTGTAGGAATTGTTGCTGGATACGTGGTGATAAACTGAGGAGTGGTTGAAGCTGGTTTTAGTAAAATGTCGAATTTGATTCACTGACAATGCTTTATGGTCCCGGGAGCTTGCCCCCTGGCATTGACCTCCACTACTTTCTACCCCGGTCCCCACCCTCCAACTGCATTCGAAGTGTGAATCTGGAGGTACTCTCCCATGTTCTGTCACCACTTAATGTTTTCCATGGCAGGGTCACTGCTTGGATGGCTCCACCACAATGTAACTCCCCTTTAACAGGGGTGTGTATGTGTGTGTGAGGGGGGTGGGATATTTAAGTAGACAGCCGAGCCAAAGGTGATGCTAGCCATTCAATATATTGGCTCCCTGCTGATGTGTCTAGCCAATGAACAGCATGGATAGAGCTGCCTGCATTCCAAAATCATTGGCCGGCATTCTCTCAGGCCACACCGGGCCGGAGAATCACCGGGGCAGCGCGGGAATCCCGCCACGCCGCTCCGACACCGGGACACGATTCTCCATGGACCGGAGAATCCCCCGCCAGCCGTGTGGCGCAGTCCACGCGGCGCCGGTCGGGGGCCACTCTACGGGGCCCCCCCGGTGATTCTCCGCACGGGATGGGCCGAGCGGCCGTACCAAAAAACCCGAGTCCCACCGGCGCCGTTCTAACCTGGTCTTAGGTTAGATTTTAATATGCCATTGTTCATACATTTTTAACAGAGACTTGGGGCGAAATTCTCCCCCAACGGCGCAATGTCCGCCGACTGGCGCCCAAAACGGCGCCAATCAGACGGGCATCGCGCCGGCCCAAAGGTGCGGAATGCTCCGCATCTTTGGGGGCCGAGCCCCAACATTGAGGGGCTAGGACGGCGCCGGAGGGATTTCCGCCCCGCCAGCTGGCGGAAACGGCGTTTGTTGCCCCGCCAGCTGGCGGAAATGGCATTTAGTGCCCCGCCAGCTGGCGCGGAAATGCGGCGCATGCGCGGGAGCATCAGCGGCCGCCGACAGTTTCCCGCGCATGCGCAGTGGGGAGAGTCTCTTCTGCCTCCGCCATGGTGGAGGCCGTGGCGGAGGCGGAAGGGAAAGAGTGCCCCCACGGCACAGGCCCGCCCGCGGATTGGTGGGCCCCGATCGCGGGCCAGGCCACCGTGGGGGCACCCCCCGGGGTCAGATCGCCCCGCGCCCCCCCCAGGACCCCGGAGCCCGCCCACGCCGCCTGCTCCCGCCGGTAAATACCAGCTTTAATTTACGCCGGCGGGACAGGCAATTTCTGGGCGGGACTTCAGCCCATCCGGGCCGGAGAATTGAGTGGGGGGGTCCCGCCAACCGGCGCGGCCCGATTCCCGCCCCCGCCCAATCTCCGGTACCGGAGACTTCGGCGGGGGCGGGGGCGGGATTCACGGCGGCCAACGGCCATTCGCCGACACGGCGGGGGGTCGGAGAATGACGCCCCTGATTTATTATGCTTTAGGTAACCTCGGCGTGGAAGGATCCGGGGGCAGCCTATTGGGGGGGGGGGGGGGGGGGGGGCGGGGGAGGGAGGGTTCGACCCCGGGGGGGGGCTCCGCTGTGGCCTGGCCCGCGATTGGGGCCCGCCGATTGGCAGGCCGGCCTCTCGGGCTGGGGGCCTCCTTTGTTCCACGCCGGCCCCTGTAGCCCTACACCATGTTGCGTCGTGGCCAGCGCGGAGAAGGGAGACACCGCGCATGCGCGGAAATCGCGCCGGTCCCACTGCGCATTAGCAGACCCGCGGCGCACTTCTGACGCCGGGATCGGCAGCTGGAGCGGCATGGGTCGCTCCAGTGCTGTGCTGGCCTCCTGTAGGGGTCAGAATTGCTGATCCGGAGGCCATGATGACGCCGTCGGGAAACGCGACGGCGTTTACGACGGCGCCAACATTTAGCCTCAGGATCAGAGAATCCCGCCCACTGACATGAAAAGGCAGCTAGCAAACTATTTTTGGGACGATGCGATTCCACCCTGCTACCAGTGCTCATGAGGATGAAGAATTTGGCTGTGCCATTCGCTGACGGCGGGTTCTCTATTCCCATTGCTTGTCAATGGCAATTCCCATTGAAGCCACTCCATGCTGACAGGAAACCCACAGGAGGGGGGTGCACTGCCGGCAGGATCAGAGAATCCCAACAGCCGGAGAATTCCACCTGTGTCAACAAAACTCATATTATTAACTAAACTTCAAATTTAATTTTACGTTTATAAATCCATCTATGGGATTAAACCTCTGTGAATTCTAGTCCGATTTTAATATGACATTGTTCATCCATTTTTAACAGAGACTTAAGATTTATTATGCATTAGGTTTCCCAAGTTTTCGTAAGTCCCTTTAACTGTTAACACTAAATATGACTTTTCCATTATACAGGTCACTAAGTACTAATTGAATTGGAGCTTCCCTGAGCTGTGTTTCACAGCATTAAGCAGGATCATTATCCCACTGAATCCTCGCTACTATTCACAGTAGAATTTTCAAAGACACCAAATTGTTAGTAATTCTCTCCAAAAAAAAATCACAAATGTTTGTTAGATGATAAAATTCAAAAGGCTGCACATTGCGCACCTCAAACGAAAGCCACTACAAAGCTAAAACTGAAGGTTGCCAATGAAGAGATTCTGATTAAGCACTGTTAGCTCCCTTCAAGTTGTTTTCATCTCCGTTGAATCTGTGATGAACTGAGCTACATCCGGACAACACTATTTTAGATTCAGAGTAATTGGAAAGGTGATAAATATCCTATAAGTTGAAAAAGTTTAGATTAAAGCTTGTGGATGCTCTGATCATTCATTTGGTATAAGCAGTTCATTATTGAGTCATCAGCCCCCATAACTCCCTGGGGATCCTCTTAACTTCAGCTAACAGTGTAAAGCAAATGGTATCAGATCAAGTTATATATATTTTTCTTTATTCTTTCATGGGATGTGAGCATCATTGGCTGGGGCAGCATTTGTTACCCATCCCTAATTGCCCTTTGAACTGAGTGGCTTGCTCAGCCATTTCTGAGGGTAGTTAAGTGTCAATCTCATTGCTGTTGGTCTGGAGTCACAGAGTAGGTCATATCGTGGGGCAGTAGATTGGACATCGAGTGAACCAGATGGAGGTTTACAATAATCGAAGATGGTTGTCATTGTCACCATTACTGAGAGTAGCTTTATGTTCCAGGTTTATTCATTAAATTTAAACTCCATCAGCTGCTGTGGTGGGATTTGAACATCTCTCACCAGAGCATTAGCTTGGGCCTCTGGGTTGTTTAATCAGTGACATTAAGACTACACCACCATCTCCCCAGTAGAGCGCTCCTAACTGACTTTAATAGGAATGAAACTGGTGAGAGATTGGGCATGAATCAATGGGGGAAAAAAGCAGAGTCACTTTTGGACGCATTTAGTGGAGTGTTTCTCAGCAGTTGCAGAGCTGGGAAACACCCCACTATTCAATGGCACTTTGTCGATTTTTTAGACCTAGGCGAAGAACACCACACCGAGGCTGCACTTACATCATTTCCTGCACTGTTGAGCTCAGTTCACCAGTACAGGAAGAGTACTCACGGATCAGGATGCCATTTTTAAATGCAGCCCCGATCTATTGATCCACCTCAGCGACCCTAGCGTGGCCTCTGGACCCCCTCACTGCACCCAACTTGCTTCTTCCGGAGTCCTCAAGCACCCCTTCACCCTACCTCTTAAGGGCCAAGCACCCCGGGCCCGACCCAGCACAGGTAACCTGATGCTGGGCACCTTGGCACTGCCAGCCTAGTAACCTGGCAGTGCCACCCAAAGTGTCCAGCTGCCAGCGGTAAGGCCAAGGTACCACCCTGACCAGAACCCAATTATCTGGGGGGTCCAGTACTAAGCGGCACCTGGTTGAGGCCATGCTGAGGAGGTCATTAGTTCCCGGACCCCGGGAGAATACAGTACAAACATATTTAAATAAGTCTAATGGCTCATTTAAATATGCCTATCTGGATCGTGCCCAGTGAGGATGAGATTCAGATTGAGGCATCTTGAGAGGTTGGGTTGAATCTCGCGACACGAGGCAATCTCGCAAGAGGCCTCTCGCAAGATTCAACGGCCTTGCCGCATCACAAAATCAGGTGCGATGAGGCTGGTAAATCCTGCCCATGGAAACAGTTAACATCTATTTTACACAATCAACCAAAATCAAAAATACCCCCCATGTGTCTTGTATCATGTCTCTTATTTCTGTACTTCCTCATATGATAAGAACATAAGACATAGGAGCAGAATTAGGCCATTCGGCCCATCTAGTCTGCTCTGACATTCAATCATGGCTGATATGTTTCTCATCCCCATTCTCCTGCCTTCTCCCCATAACCTTTGATCCCTTTATTAATCAAGAACATATCTATCTCTGTCTTAAAGACACTCAGTGATTTGGCCTCCACAGCCTTCTGTGGCAAAGTGTTCCACAGATTCACCACCCTTTGGCTGAAGAAATTCCTCCTCGTTTTAAAGGATTGTCCCTTCAGTCTGAGGCTGTGGCCTTGGTTTCCAGTTTTTCCTACAAGTGGCAACGTCCTCTCCACATCCACTCAATCTAGGTCGCTCAGTATCCTGTACGTTTCAATAAGATCGCTCCTCATCCTTCTAAACTCTAACGAGTACAGATGCAGAGCCCTCAACCGCTCCTCATATGGCAAGCTCTTCATTCCATGGGTCATTCTTGTGAACCTCCTGTGGACCCTTTCCAAGGCCACAACATCCTTCCTTAGATATGGGGCCCAAAACTGCTCACAATGCCCCACATGAGGTCTAACTAGAGCCTTATACAGCCTCAGAAGAATAACCCTGCTCTTGTATTCTCGCCCTCTCGACATGAATGCTGACATTGCATTTGCCTTCCTAACTGCCTACTGAACCTGCACGTTAACCTTAAGAGAATCTTGAACGAGGACTCTTAAGTCCCTTTGTGCTTCGGATTTTGAAGTATTTTCCCATTTAGAAAATAGTCTATGCCTTCATTCTTCCTACCAAACCTTTCCACATTGTATTCCATTTGCTACTTCTTTCCCCACTCTCCTACCCAGTCCAAGTCCTTCTGCAGACCCCCGCTACCTCAATACTACCTGCCCCTCTGCATGTCTTTGCATCATTTGCAAACTTATGATGCCTCCTTTTCTCTTAAATGCATATTACATCTGCCATTTAACCATCGCCCGATCTTCACCTAAGCATTTTACATGTTGTTCTAGTTCTTGCCCAGTGTGCATGGCCATTGTGTGAGTTTTCTTTCCCCGCATTCTTCCCTTGTTCTCTTCCTTTCAAAGTCAGGAGGGAAGAATCCTTTCATGATGATGGAAAAGCCGAAACCAGAGGATATAATTTAAGGTGATTGGCAAAACATTTTCTGTGCAACAAGTGGTAAGGATTTGGCACGTGGTGGAGGCAGATTGAATCATGGCTTTTAAAAGAGAATGGCATAAACATCTGAAGAGACAAGGCTACATGACTGCAGGTGGAAGGCAGGGCAGCGGGACATGCTGATCAACTTTCACAAAGAGCCTGCGCAAACTCAACGAGCCAAGTGGCCTCTTTCTGCACTGTTACCATTCAACGATTCTTTTTCAATGTTATCAATTTGTAAAAACTTCCAATTCTGAAAGTGGGTTCAATGCTTGAAAGTCAACTCTTGTTTCTTCTCCCCGTTTTCAGTGTTCCAGGCTCTTTTCATCATTCAAACCTCTGTCTGTGCTGAGTTAGTTAGTCTCAGCTGGGATGGCAATACGAAGGGCAGAAAGGAGGCCACAATTGGCCTCAGTATTCAGTAATGCCCCCAGAGTTGAATAGGTGGCTAATGAGCGAGGTTGCAGGGATGATCAAAGCCCATGGAGCTCCAACAGGCATTTCAGAAGTGGGGGATGGAGGGGGGGGGGGGGGGCAGAAAATTGGCAAGCAATAAATGATTTTGGCATCCAGGCAACACTCTATAGAAGCACCCGCCATTGCCATTTTCTACGGCGAGAATGATAAATGTGTACAAAACAAGTTATGGAAGGAAGAGTTCTTTTGTTCAACTGGTGACCTTCATGTGATTGAAGAGAGGTCAATTATATAGTATCTTTGAGTGAGCTGCACTGTAAAATATGTATTCATGTATGTTGCCATGGCCTGGACACAGGAATTTCAGAATGTATCGACAATCAAGACTTGGGAGCAGAAATCGATTTGAACTAAAGCCTTTCTGAAACAACAGACTGGGGCATTTCATGTCTAATTTTCCCATGGGAAGTGGGTGACACAGGCATTCATTGTCCATCACTTGTTGCATTGGGGAAAAAACAGGGAATGAAGTAACGCTATTTTGCAAATTGGCAAATTTTCTGAGTGGTGTTTATTCTTGCTGGGGTCATTCTCGGCCATCCCCGATTTCAATCTCCTCACTATTGATGTTTGTGCCTTAAACTCCTGAAACCCCAAGCTTTGCAATTCCCCCCCTAAACCTCTCCGTCGCTCTCTATCTCCCTCCCTTCGTTTCAGCTGCTTTTTAAAACCTTTTTCCTACCATCACCCAATGTGGTTTGGTGTCAAATCTTGTTTGATAACATTCCTGTGCAATGCCTTATAATGTTTTATTTTGTTAAAAGTGCTACATCAATAGTTGTTTGTATATTTCTACAATGCAAGTGAACCACTAGGGGAAAGGCTCCCTCCCTGAGTGACATTGCTGTTAAATAGGTGGATATCCCTTTCCTGAAGTAGGCAGCAGAGGACATTCTGATCGTTCACAACTGTTGTATTGTCATACTATGTTATCCCTGTCCAGAAACAGTTCCCCACTGGCGAATAATCCAGCTTTTAAATACAAGCTTCAATAAACATCACCTGCTCTCAATTCACTTTGAAGTGAGACCCTGGTTTATTCTTAAAGGAATCTGCATTTCTAACATTGTCAATTGCAACAATCTGGTCATTTTATTCTCTCAAGCCAACCCACACATTATCATTTATTTATCAAATATTTATCATTATCATTTATTTATATCATTATCATTTATTTATCATTTATTCTCTCAGCCAACCCACACAAGGGTGGCATTGGTTAGCACTGCTGCCTCACAGTGCCAGGGACTCAGATTCAATTCTGACCTCGGGTGACTGTGTGGAGTTTGCACATTCTTCCTGTGGCTGTGTGGGTTTGCTCCAGTTTCCTCCCACTATCCAACGTTGCGCAGGTTAAGCGGCTTGGCCATCCTTAGATGGCTTCTACATAAATATTGGGAAGTGCAAAGACATTGGCCTGAATTTTCAGGATGGTAAGCGATCAGTGCACATCATCCTGAGAGTTGGTGCATCATGCATTCCCACCAACTGTGACAGGCCGGCTGACATTTTACATTCAATTGAGCGTTAATTTTCAGAAGGTAGGACTGCCATCAGCCCTTGGACAGGACTCGCGTGTGAAAGCTGTCACATAATTGGATTGGCCGACAGCTCTCCAGCCCCAGCACTGCAGTGGCCGGAAGTGGTACTGCAGCATCGCGCCTGAGCCAACGTCTCAGGTCAGTATAAGGGATCCATCCCGGGGGTGGGATGGTAGGGAATGTGCTGGGGGATCGGGGGAGGGGGATCTCAGTGTTGGGGTTAGACAAGGGGTGGGGAGGGAGGGCCAGAGCGGCAAGGTCCCTGAGGTGAGGGCACCCCAAATCGGAAGGGGCCTTCCAATTGAGACACCTACGCCCGCCCACCCCCTCCGCCCTACCCACCTTATTCGAGGGTGTTTTCTTTTCTGTTTGGCACGCTTATCCAACCAGCACCTACCTACCTGAAATATGAGGCTGGGCAGGAAAAGGTCCTTAAGTGGACATTAAGTGGCCACTGAAGGGCCTTAACAGGGACCTGGGCGGGATTCCCGTCTGACGCCCTGCCTGCCCAACTGTAAAATTGCACCTGGGTCGGGTGGGCGGGATCCCGGAGGGAAGCCTCTCCATGCAATTTTACATCCCCTGTCCATCTCAGAATCTGTTGGGGGGGGGGGGTAAATTTGAGATCACCCAAAACAGTACTGTATTAATAATACCAAATCCCATTCATCCATTACTGTCGTGCTCATTGACATTTTTGGGTTCCCACTCAAGCAACATCTCAATTTTAAAATTCTCATTCTTGTTTTTAATAACAGAACCACTACCCCACCCCCTCCACCCCCAGCATCGCTCTTCCACATCTGCTCCAACCCCACAACCCTCCCCAAGAGGTGTCAGTCCTCACCCCATCCTGACCTCTTGGGCAGCTCCGATTTTAATTATTCCACATTGATTGCTGCTCAGCTGCCTGCTTGGGCCAGATGCTAAGGGAATCCCTCCCTAAATCTTCCCATCACTCCACCTTTATCTCCTTTCTATCGCTCCACATTTATCATAGAATCATAGAATTTACTTTGCAGAAGGAGGCCATTCGGCCCATCGAGTCATCACCGACCGTTGGAAAGAGCACCCTACCTAAGCCCACACCTCCACCCTATCCCCGTAATCCAATAACCCCAACTAACCCTTTTGGACACGAAGGGACAATTTAACATGGCCAATCCACCTAGCCTGCACATCTTTGGACTGTGGGAGGAAACCGGGGCACCCGGAGGAAATCCACGCAGACACGGGTGTCATGATATACACCAGTATATCATGGTGCAGATACACACACACTGATGGACACACAGCAGGACCAATCAACACACACAACACCGCAGCCAATCACCAGTTAGAGCACACTCACTATAAAGACAGGGGGCATCAGAGTTCCTGCTCATTCGGGATGCAGCCTCCGACAAGGACGGAGCTCACAGCTTACAGCACAGATCTTCACCATGTGCAGAGTGCATCGACTGGTTCGGACAGGCATAGGTCTTTAGTTTAATCTAATATCGTGTTGACCCACAGTGAAAGTATGTTCAACAGTTTCTAACTTAATAAAATAGTGTTGCACTATTTCAAGTGTTGGTGGCCTGTATGTGTTCCACGGATCCAGAACACCCAACACATCATGGTACCAGTTGTTGAGGGATATTAGAACTTCTTAGACCTACCTGCAAGTGATCTGCCTTCCACCAGCAGACAGCCTTCCTACAAAATGGACAGCGTCCGCCCGCCGCCGCCGCTCCGCATCACCGGTAACCTGGGGGCCAACTGGAAGATATTCAAACAACGCATTCTACCTTGATATTCTACCTTGAAGCCACAGACCGGGAAGATGCCTCAGACACCAAGAAGATCGCTTTCTTCCTATCCACGGCCGGGGAACATGCCATCCACATTTTCAATTCTCTCACCTTTGCTGATGATGAAGATAAATCAAAATTCAAGACGGTCCTCCTCAAGTTTGACACTCACTGCAACATCGAGGTGAATGAAAGTTTCGAGCGCTATGTATTCCAACAGCATTTGCAGGGTAAGGATGAACCTTTCCAGTCCTTTCTCACCCACTTCCGCATCCTTGCTCAGTCCTGTAATTACGGGTTTACCTCCGACTCCATGATTCGCGACCAGATTGTTTTCGGTGTTCAGTCGGACCCCCTATGCCAGCAGCTCCTCAAGGTACAGCAGCTCACCCTAGCGACCGCCATCGAGACCTGCGTGCTACATGAACACGCCACTAGTCGGTATTCCCACATCCAAGTGGCTGAAACGGCGCGGCAAGGTCCCCACGAGGCAGAATGGGTCCAAGCAATCGAGCAACTCCAAGGCCTCAGCCTGGATGAAGGCGGCCATTTTGCACGCTTTTCGCGGACTCCCGCGCTTGTGCGCACCGAACGAGGGGACGGCGATGTCGACGAACGTATTGCGCAGGCGTGCACCACATACGGCCACACCGTGCATTCGCGGTGGCGCAGCGAACGTACTGACGCTACAACGTGCGGCAACTGTGGCTCCGCCCACTTAAAGCGGCAATGCCCTGCCAAATCCCGACAATGCCTGAGATGTGGCAAACTTGGACACTATGCTGCTTTATGCAGATCAGCTCGGCCTGCCAATTCGCATCGCTCCAGCCAGCCTCGCAGGAATGTCCGGGCCATTCAACCCACGGTCACCGAGTCCGATGCGGACCTACTACCCGATATTGACACCGAGGACCCAAAGACACCTTTTCGAATTGGTATCGTTACAAAAAACAGGGTGTCCCCGAAGCAAAGAATCCAGCCTCTATCGATATGCAGCACCGGTCCAGACGATGATTGGTATGCCACCCTTACGGTCAACCGGTCCCAAATACGATTCCGCCTGGACACTGGTGCCTCCGTCAATCTCTGACCTCCAAAGCCTTCGTGTCAAACCAGCCATCCATCCATCAGCCTGCCAGCTATTAGATTATAATGGCAATGCCATTGCTGCCAGCGGCTCGTGTCAGCTCGAAGTGACGCACAAGTCACGCAAAGCCATCCTTCCCTTTGAGATTGTGGGCTCCTCGAAAGCCTCCCTGCTTGGCGCGCAGGCATCCAAGCTGTTGAACCTAGTTCAGAGAGTTCACTATCTCTCTCCTGCTGACGCGTCTGCCTTTCAGGACACCGACTTCAGGGCACAGCTCGATGCCATTATCAACCAGTACCACAGCGTCTTCAAGGGCATGGGCACGCGCCCATACACCTACAAGATTTTATTAAAACCGAATGCCACTCCTGTGGTGCACGCACCTCGCAGCGTCCCAGCACCCCTTAAGGACTGCCTCAAGCAGCAGCTGCAGGACCTCCAGAACCAAGGAGTGATTTCCAAAGTCATGGAACCGACCGACTGGGTCAGTTCCATGGTATGTGTAAAAAAGCCTTCCAGCGAATTGAGAATTTGCATTGATCCCAAGGATCTGAATCGCAATATCATGAGGGAGCATTATCCAATTCCTAAGCGCGAAGAGATCACATGTGAGATGGCTCGCGCCAAGCTCTTCACCAATCTCGACGCCTCAAAAGGATTCTGGCAAATCCAGCTCGATAAATCCAGCAGGAAACTTTGCACATTTAATACCCCCTTTGACAGATATTGTTACAACAGGATGCCGTTCGGGATCATATCTGCATCAGAAGTGTTATGATGGAAGGCATTGAAGGTGTTCGCGTCTGTGTCGATGACATAATCATTTGGTCCACCACCCCGCAGGAGGATGTTAGTCACCTCCAGCGCGTATTCAGACGTATACATGAGCATGGCCTCCGCCTCAACAATGCTCTTTTGGTCAGACGGAACTCAAGTTCCTTGGGGACCACATCTCCCAATTGGGTGTGCAGCTGGATGCGGACAAGGTAGCTGCCATCACAGCTATGAAAACACCAGAGGACAAGAAGGCAGTCCTCCGATTTCTGGGCATGATCAATTTTTTCGGGAAATTTATCCCTAACCTCGCCTCTCATACCACGGCTCTCAGGAACCTGGTCAGGAAGACGACAGACTTCCAATGGCTCCCTGCCCACGAGCGCGAATGGAGAGAACTCAAAGCAACACTGACCACGGCCCCGGTCTTAGCTTTCTTTGATCCAGCAAAGGAGACCAAAATTTTGACCGATGCCAGTCAATCCGGCAGTGCTCCTTCAACGTGATGAGGCCTCATCATGGGCCCCCGTTGCATATGCATCACGTGCGATGACCCCCACGGAGCAGCGCTACGCGCAGATAGAGAAGGAGTGCCTGGGCCTTCTGACCGGTGTGGTTAAGTTTCACAATTATGTCTACGGACTTCCTCAATTCACTGCCGAGACCGACCATCGCCCACTGGTCAATATAATACAGAAAGACTTGAACGATATGACGCCTCGCCTCCAGCGTATTCTTCTCAAGCTCCGGCGATATGACTTCCAGCTGGTATACACCCCAGGCAAAGACTTCATCATTGCTGACGCTCTCTCCAGGGCAGTCAACACTCCATGTGACCCAGCGGGTTTTGTCTGCCAGGTTGACACCCATGTAGCATTCGCGGCCTCCAATCTACCTGCCACAGATGAACGCCTCGTCCAAATTCACCGCGAGACAGCGGCTGACCCCTTGCTACAGCGTGTCATGCGCCACCTAACGGACGGGTGGCTCAAAGGACAATGCCCTCGGTTCCATAATATCAGAGATGATCTGGCGGTAGTAGACGGGGTTCTTCTACAACTGGACCGCATTGTCATCCCGCATAGCATGCGCCAACTTGTCCTGGAACAACTACACGAGGGCCACCTTGGCGTGGAAAAGTGCCGCCGACGGGCCCGAGAGGCAGTGTACTGGCCCGGCATTAATGAAGACATAGCCAACACAGTGCTCAACTGCCCCACTTGTCAGCGCTTCCAGCCGGCCCAACCACGTGAGACCCTACAGCCCCATGAGTTGGTCACGTCACCATGGACCAAGGTGGGCATCGACCTGTTCCACGCGCTGGGTAGAGACTATGGCAGCACGGTAGTGTTGTGGATAGCACAATCGCTTCACAGCTCCAGGGTCCCAGGTTCGATTCCGGCTTGGGTCATTGTCTGTGTCGAGTCTGCACATCCTCCCCGTGTGTGTGTGGGTTTCTTCCGGGTGCTCCGGTTTCCTCCCACAGTCCAAAGATGTGCAGATTAGGTGGATTGGCCATGATCAATTGCCCTTAGCGTCCAAAATTGCCCTTAGTGTTGGGTGGGGTTACTGGGTTATGGGGATAGGGTGGAGGTGTTGACCTTGGGTAGGGTGCTCTTTCCGAGAGCCGGTGCAGACTCGATGGGCCGAATAGCCTCCTTCTGCACTGTAAATTCTGTGATATGTCCTGACCGTGGACTACTTTTCGAATTACCAGGAGGTGATACGGTTGCATGACATCACCTCGTCTGCCGTCATTCGTGCATGTAAAGAAACATTTGCTCGACACGGCATCCTGCTCAAGGTCATGTCGGACTGCTTCGCCAGCCAGGAATGGTCCAACTTTGCCAAGCGGTACAATTTTGCCCAGGTGACATCCAGTCCCCTGTATCCCCAATCCAACGGCAAAGCGGAGAAGGGAGTACATATAGTCAAACGGCTCCTATGCAAGGCTGCCGATGCTGGGTCCGATTTCCACCTCGCCTTGCTGGCCTATCGCTCCGCCCTGCTGTCCACTGGCCTGTCGCCAGCCCAGTTACTCATGGGTCGTACCCTGAGGACGACGGTGCCGTCCATCCATGTCCCAGACCTCGACCACGTTCCGGTCCTTCGCCGGATGCAGCCGTCTCGTGCACAGCACAACGCGGCTCATGACTCCCGTGCAGCTGATCTCCCTGCTCTGGCTCCAGATAAAAACGTCCGCCGCGTCCATCTTCCGGATGGCTGCTGGTCTGCGACCGCTGTTGTCCTTCGGCAGGTGGCCCCCTGCTCGTTCCTGGTTCGTCTACCGGATGGCTCTACTCTGCGCCGTAATCGACGCGCCCTTCCTCTTGTTCCATGCTCGCCACGTGATCCTCCACTGTCGCCTCGGCCTCCTGCTGACCCTGTCACGGACTATGCAGAGCTCCCTGTCACTCTGCCTCCCCTGACTCTGATGCAGTCCAGCCCACTCCTGAACCGGCGGCTCTCGACCCACCCTTGAGGCGGTCAGCCAGAATTCGTCTCCCACCTCAGAGACTTAATTTATGAACTTTGCGGACTTATAGACTCTCTGAATTGTTTTGTTGCTTTGTTTGATCGTTTCCCTGGTTTGTATATAGTGTTGATCCCGTTATTCTTGTTGCATACTGCTTCTCTGCACCAGGCACCTTCCCATGTAAATAGCTTAGTTCTCATGTACGTAGTCCTGTAAATATGTCATCGCACCCCACACGTAGTTAGGGACATTCTCACCATACATTATTTATTGCCACACACATACATTCTTTTATAAAAGGGGAGATGTCATGATATACACCAGTACATCATGGTGCAGATACACACACACTGATGGACACACAGCGGGACCAATCAACACACACAACACCGCAGCCAATCACCAGTTAGAGCACACTCACTATAAAGACAGGGGGCATCAGAGTTCCCGCTCATTCGGGATGCAGCCTCCTACAAGGACAGAGCTTACAGCTTACAGCACAGGTCCTCACCATGTGCTGAGTGCATAGACTGGTTTGGACAGGCATAGGTCTTTAGTTTAATCTAACATTGTGTTAACGCACAGTGAAAGTATATTCAACAGTTTCTAACTTAATAAAATAGTGCAACACTATTTTATTAAGTGTTGGTGGCCTGTATGTGTTCCACGGATCCAGAACAACCAACACATCAATGGGGAGAACGTGCAGACTCTGCGCAGACAGTGACCCAAGCCGGGAATGGAACCCAGATCCCTGGCGCCGTGAAGCCACAGTGCTAACCACTGTGCTACCATGCCGCCCCCATCTCCTTTCTATCTCTCCACCTTTATCTCCTTTCCATTGCTCCACCTTTTAAAACTTACCTTCTTTGACCAAATGTTTGTTCATTTGTCCTGATACCTCATTGTGTCTCTCAGTGTCAAATTGAGCTAGCTGTGAACTACTTTAGGAGGTTTTATTACATTAAAGCCACTACGCGCATGCAAGTTGGTGTGGTTTCAAGTACATAACCCTTTACCACTTTGACTTCAAATAAATAAGTGCTTTACTGAATTATAGCCATACTCTGCCCAGGCAAATTGAAGTTGCAGTTTGCAAGTCACACACAATATTCAACTTGAAATTCTAATGCTGCATTTGGTGCCGTGAATATGTAAAAAGGAGTTTGGAAATGATTGAATAAGTACGTATTAAGATGTGACATTTCACCCCATACTTATATAATGTCCCCCCTGTGTGTGATAACACTAATAGAAGTAGAAGGAATTCACTTGCGGAACAGCACTGCAAGCTAGCAGGCATTGTTTTCATGGACCTAATTCAATCATTTTGATTTGCAGCTCATTTAAAGCAGTCCCAGGAGGTGGCCATTCTTTTTTTACCCATCAGTTGCATTGAACTAAAGCATTCTGTCCATTTACCAGCTGTGTTTAAAGCTACATTGTCCTTTGGTTTTTGAAAAGTAATCATTTTCCCAGCATCGTCTCAATCCATTAATAAATTCCCCCTCCAGTAATTGAGGTTTTCACGGAGGTGAATTTCAGGAACTTAAAAAAAATATAATTTTATTAAGGCATTTGTATGAACAGTAAATACAAACCAACACAAGAGCAAGAACAAACAGGAACCTCATAATAACACCTCAATCCCCCTGTTATTCCCCTTCTCCTGCCCTGCCTTCCCCATTTTAGCCCCTTTATTCCCCCATCCCCCCTCTCGCCTCCCCCTGCTGACACCTCAATTCTCCTTGAAGAAGTCGATGAACGGCTTCCATCTCCGGGCAAACCCATCAACTAACCCTCTTAAAATGAACTAGATTATCTCCAACCTTAGGAACACTGCCAGGTCACTCACCCACACCCCCGATTTCAGTGGCTCTGAGTCGCTCCACTTCAGCAAACTCCATCTCCGGGCTACCAGGGAGGCAAAGGCCAAAACATCTGCCTCTCTCGCCCCCTGGTCTTCCTGGTCTTCCGACACTCCAAAAATCACCACTTCTGGACTCGGGACACCTTCACCCTCAGCACCTCAGACATTATGCTCGCGAACCCCTGCCAGAACCCCTTCAGCTTCAGACATGCCCAAAACATATGGACATGGTTCGCGGGCCTCCCCACACACCACCACACCTGTCCTCAACCCCTCAAAGGACCTGCTCATCCGAGCCACCGTCACGTGCGCCCTATGAACTATCTTAAACTGGATAAGGCTGAGCCTCGCACACAATGAGGATGCATTCACCCCCCCTCAGGGCCTCCTCCCACAACCTATCCTCCATTTCCCCCCCTAGTTCCTCCTCCCATTTCTGTTTGAAGTTCCCTATCTGGGCTCCCTCACAGTGCATTAGCTCTTTGTAGATCTCGGACACCTTGCCCTCACCCACTCCTTCCAAATTTCAGGAACTTAACCATGTGTTTTCTCGGATTCCTGGCCTCTGCTCTTTGGCATTAAAGTTCCCGTCAGTACTCAGACCAGTGAGGACGTGCACACACACAGTAAAGACCACGGTGAAGACATAGATCATCAGAGCTGTGCGTTTCTCACTGGGTGCAATTAGGAGCAGAGATTCTGGACAGAGGGTGACCAGATGTCCTGGTTTGGCCAGGATTGGCTTGGTTTCTGTCATGATATGCAGACATGCAGATAATGATATACAGACAGGCACAGACAGGCAGCTAATGAACACAGAGAACAGGACATGACAAATGAGCAGACAGGACACTCAGGGGTGGTATCTCACTATAAAAGGCACGAGGCACTCACACTCTGCCTCTTTCCACTGATGAACATCTACAGAGTGTGGTAGTACCAGGTATTGCGGTACCTGAGAGGCTGATGACCATTGGTTAGACCCAGGAGTCTACCATTGGCTGTATTGCATATCTCTGCCCTGAAGGCGGGGTATAAGAGATGGTGCCGTCCCAGCAGCCTTCACATTCTGTATCGAAGCTGCTGGGGAAAAGGTTCTAGCAGATTAAAGCCTTCAGTTATGGAATCACTTTGTCTTGAGTGTAATTGATTGCGCATCAATTTAATCTGCTACAATTTATGTTGGAAGGATGGATCTCCGCATCAAACCGGAGTGCCTCCAGCTCAGCCCCCACGCGGATAACTGCTGCTATATTTAAACACTGGCTGGCGTGCTTTAAGGGCTACCTCGACACGGCCGTAGGTACCCCCACGGAAGGACAGAAGATGCATCTCCTGCGCCCCCGGGTCAGCCCTGGGATCTACCCCCTTATCGAGGAGGCGGAGAACTATGCTGCCGCTATTGAACTGCTGGAAGGACATTACATCCGCCCGGTAAACCAGGTCTACGCTCGTCACCTGTTTGCGACTAGGCGGCAAAGCCCCGAGGAAACGTTGGAAGATTTCTACCGGGCGCTACAGGTGCTGGGCCGAAACTGTGGCTGCCCGCAAGTTTTGGGGAGCGAGCACACGGAACCTTTAATGTTGCAGGCATGACCTCCCCTGATATCCGCCGAAGGCTCCTCGAAAGGGACATTCTGGGACTTACAGAGGCACAGGCCCTGGCAGAGTCCATGGACGTTGCCTATAAAAACGCGCTGTCCTTTGCACCCGATCGTGCGGCGGCCCCCTGGGCTGCGTGGCACCCCGCAGCGGCAGCCCCTCAGACCTTCCCCTGACCCCGCAAGCCTGCGCGGCGAGACGGCCCGCTAACGCTGCCTGACCCCGCTGTTTCTTCTGCGGGCAGGCGAATCATCCCCGCCTGCGCTGCCCGGCCCGCACCGCCACCTGCAAAGGGTGCGGCAAGAAGGGCCACTTTGTGGGGGTCTGCCAGGCCCGCGCTGTGGCCGCGGTCTTCAGCGACTATGGACCGCCGCGGCAACCCTCCCTTCAGGCCCCAACCGGCCAGCGCTCACCGCCCCCCCCCCCTATCCTATCGCCACGTGCGACCCACGGGTGCGGCCATCTTGCCCCCCAGACTTCACGCTGGACGATTGGGCGCTGCCATTTTGTCCATCGCTGACACCATCTTCTTCATCCCCGGACACCATGTGCGACCCATGGGTGACGCCATCTTGGATGGGGCCCCGGGCCCCCCTGCTCAGTCGACTACACGCTGCCCGATCAGAACTCGCAACTGCTTCACCTGGCCTCGGTGTCGACCTCGGACACTCGCAACGGCTACAATGACGATCTCCATCAACGGCCATGAGACGTCGTGCCTGATTGACTCTGGGAGCACGGAAAGCTTTGTTCACCCCAATACGGTAAGGCACTGTTCAGTTGTAACCCACCCTGTAAATCAAAGGATCTCCCTGGCCTCCGGGTCACACTCGGTGGAGATAAAGGGGTTCTGCCTAGCGAACCTCACTGTCCAAGGTAGGAAATTCAACAATTTCCATCTGTACGTCCTGCCGCACCTCTGCGCGGCTACCCTCCTGGGTAAAAAAGGCCATTTGCAAAGCCTGACTTTTAAATTTGGCGGCCCTATACCTCCCTTACTGTCTGCAACCTCGCGACCCTTAAGGTCGACCCGCCTTCCCTGTTTGCGAACCTCACCCCGGATTGCAAACCCGTCGCCACCAGGAGCAGACTATACAGTGCCCAGGACCGGACCTTTATCAGGTCAGAGGTCCAAAGGCTGCTGGGGGAAGGGGTAATCGATGAGAGCAACAGTCCCTGGAGAGCTCAAGTAGTGGTGGTAAAGACCGGGGAGAGGCATAGGATGGTCATAAACTACAGCCAGACCATCAACAGGTTTACGCAGCTGGATGCGTACCCTCTCCCCATATAGCCGACCTGGTAAACAGGATCGCACAATACAAGGTCTTCTCCACGGTGGACCTCAAGTCCGCCTACCACCAGCTATCCCTCCACACTAGTGACCGCAAGTACACTGCCTTCGAAGCAGATGGGTGGCTCTATCAATTTTTAAGAGTGCCCTTTGGTGTCGCTAATGGGGTCTCGGTCTTCCAGCGAGAGATGGACCGAATGGTTGACCGGTATGGCTTACGCGCAACGTTCCCGTATCTGGATAACGTCACCATCTGCGGCCATGACCAGCAGGACCACGACACCAAACTCCGCAAATTCCTCCAGACCGCGAAAATCCTTAATCTGACATACAATAAGGATAAATGCGTGTTTAGCACCAACCGTCTAGCCATTCTAGGCTACGTAGTGCGAAGTGGAGTCATAGGCCCCGACCCTGAGCGCATGCGCCCCCTTATGGAGCTCCCCCTCCCTCACTGCCCCAAGGCCCTGAAGCGCTGCCTCGGGTTCTTCAGCTATTATGCACAGTGGGTCCCCAATTACACAGACAAAGCCTGACCCCTGATCCAATCCACAACCTTCCCCCTGTCGACGGAGACCCGCCAGGCCTTCAGCCGCATCAAAGCAGACATTGCAAAGACCACGATGCGCGCTATCGACGAGTCCCTCCCCTTCCAGGTCGAGAGCGATGCGTCCGACGTAGCCCTGGCCGCCACCCTCAATCAAGCGGGCAGGCCTGTGGCTTTCTTCTCCCGTACCCTCCATGCTTCCGAAATTTGCCACTCCTTGGTCGAAAAAGAAGCACAGGCCATAGTCGAAGCTGTGAGACACTGGAGGCATTACCTGGCCGGCAGGAGATTCACTCTCCTCACGGACCAACGGTCGGTTGCCTTCATGTTCGATAATGCACAGCGGGGCAAGATTAAAAACGACAAGATCTTGCGGTGGAGGATAGAACTCTCCACCTTCAACTACGAGATCTTGTACCGTCCAGGGAAGCTGAACGAGCCTCCTGATGCCCTGTCCCGCAGCACTTGTGCCACTGCACAAGTGGACCGCCTCCGAGCCCTCCACGAGGACCTCTGCCACCCGGGGGTCACTCGTTTTTTTCCATTTCATCAAGACCCGCAACCTGCCTTACTCAATCGAGGAGGTCAGGACAGTCACCAGGGACTGCCAAATCTGCACGGAGTGCAAACCGCACTTCTACCGGCCAGAGAGGCGCACCTGATAAAGGCTTCCCGTCCCTTTGAACACCTCAGCATGAATTTCAAAGGCCCCCTCCCCTCCACCGACCGCAACACGTACTTCCTGAACGTGATTGATGAGTACTCCCGGTTCCCATTCGCCAAACCCTGCCCAGACATGACCACAACCATCGTCATCAAGGCCCTCCAGGGTATCTTTACACTGTTCGGTTTCCCCGCATACATTCACAGTGATGGGGGTCCTCTTTTATGAGCGACGAACTGCGTCAATTCCTGCTCAGCAAGGGCATTGCCTCGAGCAGGACGACCAGTTACAACCCCCGGGGAAACGGGCAAGTAGAGAGGGAGAACGGAACGGTCTGGAAGACCGTTCTACTGGCCCTACGGTCCAGGAATCTCCCGGTCTCCCGCTGGCAAGAGGTCCTTCCGATGGCCCTCCACGCCATCCGGTCACTGCTCTGTACAACCACAAATCAGACGCCTCATGAACGTCTCCTTGTTTTCCCCAGGAAGTCCACCTCCGGGACCTCGCTCCCAACCTGGCTAGCGACACCCGGACCCATCCTGTTTCGGAAGCACGTGCGGGCGCACAAGTCGGACCCGTTGGTCGAGAGGGTCCACCTGCTGCACGCTAACCCCCAGTACACCTACGTGGCGTTCCCTGATGGCTGGCAAGACACAGTCTCCCTTCGGGACCTGGCGCCCGCCGGAACCCCACGCGCACCCGAGCCATTGCCCCCACCCCCACTCCCCCCGCAGCACCTCACTGGAGGGTCAGTACTCCCGCCGCTCCTGCCCAGGTCCGACCACCCACCGACGCCCCCTACAGGCGCCCCACCTCCCTGTCAATCCTTTGCCCCTACAGCGCCGCCTAGGGGTGACGAAGACGCCAGGGAGGACGACACCATGCTCCCGGAGTCGCAACCGCCGGGACCCCCGTCAGAATCACCGCCGAAGCCCAGATGCTCCAGAAGGATGACCAGGCCGCCCGATCGACTGATTGCTGCACTATGAACACTTTGTACATAACCTCGACATCACTGTACCTCCATACCTGGTCATACCATGCTAAAGGCGATTATTAACGCTGGCCACCACCCTGCCGGGCTCTTTTTTAACAGGGGGTGAATGTGGTAGTACCAGGTATTGCGGTACCTGAGAGGCTGATGACCATTGGTTAGACCCTGGAGTCTACCATTGGCTGTATTGCGTAGCTCCGCCCTGAAGGCGGGGTATAAGAGATGGTGCCGTCCCAGCAGCCTTCACTTTCTGTATCAAAGCTGCTGGGGAAAAGGTTCTAGCAGATTAAAGCCTTCAGTTATGGAATCACTTTGTCTTGAGTGTAATTGATTGCACATCACAGAGTGAGTCAGGGCATATTTACAGTATCACACCTCTAGCACGTGGCTAAGAGCTAGTCTGGTTCAGTCAGTCAGAGTAACCACACTTAGGTTAGTAGAGAGTCAAACTCATAGAGAACTGAGCTAACTGTGCTACTGGTTCAATAAATCAGATTCAAGGTCTGGAGTATCTTTTGGTTAAAGCTGCATCCAGTTGCAGCCTGTGTTATCCCAGAGTACATAACACAACAGTTTCTCATGAAGCATCCTGGGGCATCCCGGTGTCCTGACAGTTTTCTCCAAGTTGCTCAAACATCCTGGTTTTCATGTCCCATTTCCTTGAACGTGATTTGTCTTTCCGCATGCTTTGATTGGCCAATTTGGGGTTTCATGTAAGAGTGGGCGACACGGTGGCACAGTGGTTAGCACTGTTGCCTCACAGCGCCAGGGACGTGGGTTCAATAACGGCCTTGGGTGACTGTCAGTGTGGAGTTTGCACTTTTTCCCTGCATCTGTGTGGGTTTCCTCCGGGTGCTCCGGTTTCCTGCCACAGTCCAAAGATGTGCAGATTAGGTGGATTGGCCCTGCTCAAATCACCCCTTAGTGTCCAAAACGGATGGTGGGATTATTGGGTTACGGGGATGGAGGAGTGGTATGGACCTAGGTATGGTGCGTTTCAGAGGGTCAGTGAAGACTCGATGGGCCGTATGGCCTCCTTCTGCACTTTGAGATTCTATGATTCTAGGTCAGTGGGAGATGGCTGGAGGCCAGGGCAGAGTGGGGGGGGGGGGCAGGCGGAGGTGGGGGAGGGAGTTGGGGAAGGAGCACAGCAAGCCAGTAGGGAAACTGAGAGGCCAGAGGGTTGAACTGGAGGCCAGGGGGTTGGGTAGGAGGCCAGAAGTTTAGGTACGAGGCCAATGGGGGATGAGCAGGAGGCCAGGGGTTGAGTGCATGACCAGGGGTTGAGCAGAAGTCCAGTGAGTGGGCTGCCAAGGGGATTGAGCTGGAGGCTGGAGTATGGAGGAAGGTGGAGAGGAAGGCAAGGGGTGAATGGGAGGCCAGTGGAGTGAGCTGGAATCCGGGGCGGGGGAGGTATGCACTGGAGGCCAGGAGCATAATGGGAAGGTGGGGGGTGGGGTGGAGAGTGGAAGGCTGGTGGGGGGGCGGGGGGGGCGGGGGGGGGGGGGTGAGCTGGAGGCCAGTGGTGGAGGAAGCGGGGGAGATTGGAGTGGGAGGCCACAGGATGGTGAGCAGGAGGCGGAGGGGGGAGGGCTTAAAATGCCAGAGGGAATGATCAAGAGGTCAGAGGGGTGAGCGAGAGACCTGGGGGTGTGAGCTACAAAACTTGTTCATAATTTAGTGCCCCTAACCTTTGCCTACAATTGAGTTAGTGTACATTAGGAATAGTTTATTCTGAGAAACACTTCAGAAGATTTAGATTGACCAAATAAAAAGATCCATAAATGCAAATATTTATTTCAGTCTGGAACAGAAAGAGAACCCATTTTTTAATTATTATGTTTAAATCACATTTGGAGGCACAGTAACAGTGTTTTAAAGGCATCTTTAATTTTTCTTTTCCCAACGATAAGACCAAGTTATGTCTTTAAAGCACCAATCGCGGGAGCTCCTGAGAGCAAGCCAATGCAGAAATTTGGGATGTGCCTGAATAAGTCAAATTCCAGTATTTTATCTTCAGAGTGTGGGTTTTTTCTTTTTCATACAGATAAAAGAATAATGGCAGCTGTCAGCATACTTGGCATTCACATGCTCCCTCATGAGTTGAACATTCAATATATGGTAACATTTTCTCTTCAGGCAATTGAGTGGATTTATTGATGGCTGCATGAGTGCCGTCTGCAACCAATTGGACCCGAAAGAAGCCAACCAATTCACATCACTCCGGTGCTCTCACATTCAACCAATTCACATCACTCCAGTGCTCTCACATTCAACCAATTCACATCACTCCAGTGCTCTCACATTCAACCAATTCACATCACTCCAATGCTCTCACATTCAACCAATTCACATCACTCCAGTGCTCTCACATTCAACCAATTCACATCACTCCAATGCTCTCACATTCAACCAATTCACATCACTCCGGTGCTCTCACATTCAACCAATTCACATCACTCCGGTGCTCTCACATTCAACCAATTCACATCACTCCAGTGCTCTCACATTCAACCAATTCATATCACTCCAGTGCTCTCACATTCAACCAATTCACATCACTCCAATGCTCTCACATTCAACCAATTCACATCACTCCGGTGCTCTCACATTCAACCAATTCACATCACTCCAGTGCTCTCACATTCAACTAATTCATATCACTCCAGTGCTCTCACATTCAACCAATTCACATCACTCCGGTGCTCTCACATTCAACCAATTCACATCACTCCAATGCTCTCACATTCAACCAATTCACATCACTCCAGTGCTCTCACATTCAACCAATTCATATCACTCCAATGCTCTCACATTCAACCAATTCACATCACTCCAGTGCTCTCACATTCAACCAATTCACATCACTCCAGTGCTCTCACATTCAACCAATTCACATCACTCCGGTGCTCTCACATTCAACCAATTCACATCACTCCAATGCTCTCACATTCAACCAATTCACATCACTCCAATGCTCTCACATTCAACCAATTCACATCACTCCAGTGCTCTCACATTCAACCAATTCATATCACTCCGGTGCTCTCACATTCAACCAATTCACATCACTCCGGTGCTCTCACATTCAACCAATTCACATCACTCCGGTGCTCTCACATTCAACCAATTCACATCACTCCGGTGCTCTCACATTCAACCAATTCACATCACTCCAGTGCTCTCACATTCAACCAATTCACATCACTCCAGTGCTCTCACATTCAACCAATTCACATCAATCCAATGCTCTCACATTCAACCAATTCACATCACTCCAGTGCTCTCACATTCAACCAATTCATATCACTCCAATGCTCTCACATTCAACCAATTCACATCACTCCGGTGCTCTCACACCACTCCAGTGCTCTCACATCACTCCAGTGCTCTCACATTCAACCAATTCACATCACTCCAATACTCTCACATTCAACCAATTCACATCACTCCGGTGCTCTCACACCACTCCAGTGCTCTCACATCACTCCAGTGCTCTCACATTCAACCAATTCACATCACTCCAGTGCTCTCACATTCAACCAATTCACATCACTCCAATGCTCTCACATTCAACCAATTCGCATCACTCCAATGCTCTCACATACAACCAATTCACATCACTCCGGTGCTCTCACATCACTCCAGTTCTCTCACATCACTCCAGTGCTCTCACATTCAACCAATTCACATCACTCCAATGCTCTCACATTCAACCAATTCACATCACTCCGGTGCTCTCACATTCAACCAATTCACATCACTCCAGTGCTCTCACATTCAACCAATTCACATCACTCCAATGCTCTCACATTCAACCAATTCACATCACTCCACTGCTCTCACATTCAACCAATTCACATCACTCCAATGCTCTCACATTCAACCAATTCACATCACTCCAATGCTCTCACATTCAACCAATTCACATCACTCCAATGCTCTCACATTCAACCAATTCACATCACTCCGGTGCTCTCACATTCAACCAATACACATCACTCCAGTGCTCTCACACCACTCCAGTGCTCTCACATCACTCCAGTGCTCTCACATTCAACCAATACACATCACTCCAGTGCTCTCACACCACTCCAGTGCTCTCACATCACTCCAGTGCTCTCACATTCAACCAATTCACATCACTCCAATACTCTCACATTCAACCAATTCACATCACTCCGGTGCTCTCACACCACTCCAGTGCTCTCACATCACTCCAATGCTCTCACATTCAACCAATTCACATCACTCCAGTGCTCTCACATTCAACCAATTCACATCACTCCAATGCTCTCACATTCAACCAATTCGCATCACTCCAATGCTCTCACATACAACCAATTCACATCACTCCGGTGCTCTCACATCACTCCAGTTCTCTCACATCACTCCAGTGCTCTCACATTCAACCAATTCACATCACTCCAATGCTCTCACATTCAACCAATTCACATCACTCCGGTGCTCTCACATTCAACCAATTCACATCACTCCAGTGCTCTCACATTCAACCAATTCACATCACTCCAATGCTCTCACATTCAACCAATTCACATCACTCCACTGCTCTCACATTCAACCAATTCACATCACTCCAATGCTCTCACATTCAACCAATTCACATCACTCCAATGCTCTCACATTCAACCAATTCACATCACTCCAATGCTCTCACATTCAACCAATTCACATCACTCCGGTGCTCTCACATTCAACCAATACACATCACTCCAGTGCTCTCACATTCAACCAATTCACATCACTCCAATGCTCTCACATTCAACCAATTCACATCACTCCGGTGCTCTCACATTCAACCAATTCACATCACTCCAGTGCTCTCACATTCAACCAATTCATATCACTCCAGTGCTCTCACATTCAACCAATTCACATCACTCCGGTGCTCTCACATTCAACCAATTCACATCACTCCAATGCTCTCACATT
Organism: Scyliorhinus torazame; assembly: GCF_047496885.1. Lineage (NCBI taxonomy): Eukaryota > Metazoa > Chordata > Chondrichthyes > Carcharhiniformes > Scyliorhinidae > Scyliorhinus > Scyliorhinus torazame. The sequence goes on along the minus strand of NC_092707.1, from coordinate 139,396,531 downwards.
CAACCAATTCACATCACTCCAGTGCTCTCACATTCAACCAATTCATATCACTCCAATGCTCTCACATTCAACCAATTCACATCACTCCAGTGCTCTCACATTCAACCAATTCACATCACTCCAGTGCTCTCACATTCAACCAATTCACATCACTCCGGTGCTCTCACATTCAACCAATTCACATCACTCCAATGCTCTCACATTCAACCAATTCACATCACTCCAATGCTCTCACATTCAACCAATTCACATCACTCCAGTGCTCTCACATTCAACCAATTCATATCACTCCGGTGCTCTCACATTCAACCAATTCACATCACTCCGGTGCTCTCACATTCAACCAATTCACATCACTCCGGTGCTCTCACATTCAACCAATTCACATCACTCCGGTGCTCTCACATTCAACCAATTCACATCACTCCAGTGCTCTCACATTCAACCAATTCACATCACTCCGGTGCTCTCACATTCAACCAATTCACATCACTCCAGTGCTCTCACATTCAACCAATTCATATCACTCCAATGCTCTCACATTCAACCAATTCACATCACTCCGGTGCTCTCACACCACTCCAGTGCTCTCACATCACTCCAGTGCTCTCACATTCAACCAATTCACATCACTCCAATACTCTCACATTCAACCAATTCACATCACTCCGGTGCTCTCACACCACTCCAGTGCTCTCACATCACTCCAGTGCTCTCACATTCAACCAATTCACATCACTCCAGTGCTCTCACATTCAACCAATTCACATCACTCCAATGCTCTCACATTCAACCAATTCGCATCACTCCAATGCTCTCACATACAACCAATTCACATCACTCCGGTGCTCTCACATCACTCCAGTTCTCTCACATCACTCCAGTGCTCTCACATTCAACCAATTCACATCACTCCAATGCTCTCACATTCAACCAATTCACATCACTCCGGTGCTCTCACATTCAACCAATTCACATCACTCCAGTGCTCTCACATTCAACCAATTCACATCACTCCAATGCTCTCACATTCAACCAATTCACATCACTCCACTGCTCTCACATTCAACCAATTCACATCACTCCAATGCTCTCACATTCAACCAATTCACATCACTCCAATGCTCTCACATTCAACCAATTCACATCACTCCAATGCTCTCACATTCAACCAATTCACATCACTCCGGTGCTCTCACATTCAACCAATACACATCACTCCAGTGCTCTCACATTCAACCAATTCACATCACTCCAATGCTCTCACATTCAACCAATTCACATCACTCCAGTGCTCTCACATTCAACCAATTCACATCACTCCAATGCTCTCACATTCAACCAATTCACATCGCTCCAGTGCTCTCACATTCAACCAATTCACATCACTCCAAAACTCTCACATTCAACCAATTCACATCACTCCGGTGCTCTCACACCACTCCAGTGCTCTCACATCACTCCAGTGCTCTCACATTCAACCAATTCACATCACTCCAATACTCTCACATTCAACCAATTCACATCACTCCGGTGCTCTCACACCACTCCAGTGCTCTCACATCACTCCAGTGCTCTCACATTCAACCAATTCACATCACTCCAGTGCTCTCACATTCAACCAATTCACATCACTCCAATGCTCTCACATTCAACCAATTCGCATCACTCCAATGCTCTCACATACAACCAATTCACATCACTCCGGTGCTCTCACATCACTCCAGTTCTCTCACATCACTCCAGTGCTCTCACATTCAACCAATTCACATCACTCCAATGCTCTCACATTCAACCAATTCACATCACTCCGGTGCTCTCACATTCAACCAATTCACATCACTCCAGTGCTCTCACATTCAACCAATTCACATCACTCCAATGCTCTCACATTCAACCAATTCACATCACTCCACTGCTCTCACATTCAACCAATTCACATCACTCCAATGCTCTCACATTCAACCAATTCACATCACTCCAATGCTCTCACATTCAACCAATTCACATCACTCCAATGCTCTCACATTCAACCAATTCACATCACTCCGGTGCTCTCACATTCAACCAATACACATCACTCCAGTGCTCTCACATTCAACCAATTCACATCACTCCAATGCTCTCACATTCAACCAATTCACATCACTCCAGTGCTCTCACATTCAACCAATTCACATCACTCCAATGCTCTCACATTCAACCAATTCACATCACTCCAATACTCTCACATTCAACCAATTCACATCACTCCGGTGCTCTCACACCACTCCAGTGCTCTCACATCACTCCAGTGCTCTCACATTCAACCAATTCACATCACTCCAGTGCTCTCACATTCAACCAATTCACATCACTCCAATGCTCTCACATTCAACCAATTCACATCACTCCAATGCTCTCACATTCAACCAATTCACATCACTCCGGTGCTCTCACATCACTCCAGTTCTCTCACATCACTCCAGTGCTCTCACATTCAACCAATTCACATCACTCCAATGCTCTCACATTCAACCAATTCACATCACTCCGGTGCTCTCACATTCAACCAATTCACATCACTCCAATACTCTCACATTCAACCAATTCACATCACTCCGGTGCTCTCACATTCAACCAATTCACATCACTCCAATGCTCTCACATTCAACCAATACACATCACTCCAGTGCTCTCACATTCAACCAATTCACATCACTCCAATGCTCTCACATTCAACCAATTCACATCACTCCAGTGCTCTCACATTCAACCAATTCACATCACTCCAATGCTCTCACATTCAACCAATTCACATCGCTCCAGTGCTCTCACATTCAACCAATTCACATCACTCCAATGCTCTCACATTCAACCAATTCACATCACTCCAATGCTCTCACATTCAACCAATTCACATCACTCCGGTGCTCTCACATTCAACCAATTCACATCACTCCGGTGCTCTCACATTCAACCAATTCACATCACTCCAATGCTCTCACATTCAACCAATTCACATCACTCCAGTGCTCTCACATTCAACCAATTCACATCACTCCAGTGTTCTCACATTCAACCAATTCACATCACTCCAATGCTCTCACATTCAACCAATTCACATCACTCCGGTGCTCTCACATTCAACCAATTCACATCACTCCGGTGCTCTCACATTCAACCAATTCACATCACTCCAATGCTCTCACATTCAACCAATTCACATCACTCCGGTGCTCTCACATTCAACCAATTCACATCACTCCAATGCTCTCACATTCAACCAATTCACATTACTCCGGTGCTCTCACATTCAACCAATTCACATCACTCCATTGCTCTCACATTCAACCAATTCACATCACTCCAATGCTCTCACATTCAACCAATTCACATCACTCCAGTGCTCTCACATTCAACCAATTCATATCACTCCAGTGCTCTCACATTCAACCAATTCACATCACTCCAATGCTCTCACATTCAACCAATTCACATCACTCCGGTGCTCTCACATTCAACCAATTCACATCACTCCGGTGCTCTCACATTCAACCAATTCACATCACTCCGGTGCTCTCACATTCAACCAATTCACATCACTCCAATGCTCTCACATTCAACCAATTCACATCAATCCGGTGCTCTCACATTCAACCAATTTACATCACTCCGGTCCTCTCACAGTCAACCAATTCACATTACTCCGGTGCTCTCACATTCAACCAATTCACATCACTCCGGTGCTCTCACATTCAACCAATTCACATCACTCCAATGCTCTCACATTCAACCAATTCATATCACTCCAGTGCTCTCACATTCAACCAATTCACATCACTCCAATGCTCTCACATTCAACCAATTCACATCACTCCAATGCTCTCACATTCAACCAATTCACATCACTCCAGTGCTCTCACATTCAACCAATTCATATCACTCCAGTGCTCTCACATTCAACCAATTCACATCACTCCAATGCTCTCACATTCAACCAATTCACATCACTCCAGTGCTCTCACATTCAACCAATTCATATCACTCCAGTGCTCTCACATTCAACCAATTCACATCACTCCAATGCTCTCACATTCAACCAATTCACATCACTCCGGTGCTCTCACATTCAACCAATTCACATCACTCCGGTGCTCTCACATTCAACCAATTCACATCACTCCGGTGCTCTCACATTCAACCAATTCACATGACTCCAATGCTCTCACATTCAACCAATTCACATCAATCCGGTGCTCTCACATTCAACCAATTCACATCACTCCGGTGCTCTCACAGTCAACCAATTCACATGACTCCGGTGCTCTCACATTCAACCAATTCACATCACTCCGGTGCTCTCACATTCAACCAATTCACATCACTCCAATGCTCTCACATTCAACCAATTCATATCACTCCAGTGCTCTCACATTCAACCAATTCACATCACTCCAATGCTCTCACATTCAACCAATTCACATCACTCCAATGCTCTCACATTCAACCAATTCACATCACTCCAGTGCTCTCACATTCAACCAATTCATATCACTCCAGTGCTCTCACATTCAACCAATTCACATCACTCCAATGCTCTCACATTCAACCAATTCACATCACTCCGGTGCTCTCACATTCAACCAATTCACATCACTCCAGTGCTCTCACATTCAACCAATTCACATCACTCCGGTGCTCTCACATTCAACCAATTCACATCACTCCAGTGCTCTCACATTCAACCAATTCATATCACTCCAGTGCTCTCACATTCAACCAATTCACATCACTCCGGTGCTCTCACATTCAACCAATTCACATCACTCCAATGCTCTCACATTCAACCAATTCACATCACTCCAGTGCTCTCACATTCAACCAATTCATATCACTCCAGTGCTCTCACATTCAACCAATTCACATCACTCCGGTGCTCTCACATTCAACCAATTCACATCACTCCAATGCTCTCACATTCAACCAATTCACATCACTCCAGTGCTCTCACATTCAACCAATTCATATCACTCCAATGCTCTCACATTCAACCAATTCACATCACTCCAGTGCTCTCACATTCAACCAATTCACATCACTCCAGTGCTCTCACATTCAACCAATTCACATCACTCCGGTGCTCTCACATTCAACCAATTCACTTCACTCCAATGCTCTCACATTCAACCAATTCACATCACTCCAGTGCTCTCACATTCAACCAATTCACATCACTCCAGTGCTCTCACATTCAACCAATTCACATCACTCCGGTGCTCTCACATTCAACCAATTCACATCACTCCAATGCTCTCACATTCAACCAATTCACATCACTCCAGTGCTCTCACATTCAACCAATTCATATCACTCCGGTGCTCTCACATTCAACCAATTCACATCACTCCGGTGCTCTCACATTCAACCAATTCACATCACTCCGGTGCTCTCACATTCAACCAATTCACATCACTCCGGTGCTCTCACATTCAACCAATTCACATCACTCCGGTGCTCTCACATTCAACCAATTCACATCACTCCGGTGCTCTCACATTCAACCAATTCACATCACTCCAGTGCTCTCACATTCAACCAATTCACATCACTCCAGTGCTCTCACATTCAACCAATTCATATCACTCCAATGCTCTCACATTCAACCAATTCACATCACTCCGGTGCTCTCACACCACTCCAGTGCTCTCACATCACTCCAGTGCTCTCACATTCAACCAATTCACATCACTCCAATACTCTCACATTCAACCAATTCACATCACTCCGGTGCTCTCACGCCACTCCAGTGTTCTCACATCACTCCAGTGCTCTCACATTCAACCAATTCACATCACTCCAGTGCTCTCACATTCAACCAATTCACATCACTCCAATGCTCTCACATTCAACCAATTCACATCACTCCAATGCTCTCACATTCAACCAATTCACACCACTCCGGTGCTCTCACATCACTCCAGTTCTCTCACATCACTCCAGTGCTCTCACATTCAACCAATTCACATCACTCCAATACTCTCACTTTCAACCAATTCACATCACTCCGGTGCTCTCACATTCAACCAATTCACATCACTCCAATACTCTCACATTCAACCAATTCACATCACTCCGGTGCTCTCACATTCAACCAATTCACATCACTCCAATGCTCTCACATTCAACCAATTCACATCACTCCAGTGCTCTCACATTCAACCAATTCACATCACTCCAATGCTCTCACATTCAACCAATTCACATCACTCCAGTGCTCTCACATTCAACCAATTCACATCACTCCAATGCTCTCACATTCAACCAATTCACATCACTCCGGTGCTCTCACATTCAACCAATACACATCACTCCAGTGCTCTCACATTCAACCAATTCACATCACTCCAATGCTTTCACATTCAACCAATTCACATCACTCCAGTGCTCTCACATTCAACCAATTCACATCACTCCAATGCTCTCACATTCAACCAATTCACATCACTCCAATGCTCTCACATTCAACCAATTCACATCGCACCAGTGCTCTCACATTCAACCAATTCACATCACTCCAATGCTCTCACATTCAACCAATTCACATCACTCCAATTCTCTTCATTCAACAAATTCACATCACTCCAATGCTCTCACATTCAACCAATTCACATCACTCCAATGCTCTCACATTCAACCAATTCACATCACTCCAGTGCTCTCACATTCGACCAATTCACATCACTCCAATGCTCTCACATTCAACCAATTCACATCACTCCAATGCTCTCACATTCAACCAATTCACATCACTCCGGTGCTCTCACATTCAACCAATTCATATCACTCCAGTGCTCTCAGATTCCACCAATTCACATCACTCCAATGCTCTCACTTTCAACCAATTCACATCACTCCGGTGCTCTCACTTTCAACCAATTCACATCACTCCAGTGCTCTCACATTCAACCAATACACATCACTCCAATGCTCTCACATTCAACCAATTCACATCACTCCAGTGCTCTCACATTCAACCAATTCACATCACTCCAGTGCTCTCACATTCAACCAATTCACATCACTCCAATGCTCTCACATTCAACCAATTCACATCACTCCAATGCTCTCACATTCAACCAATTAACATCACTCCGGTGCTCTCACATTCAACCAATTCGCATCACTCCGGTGCTTTCACATTCAACCAATTCACATCACTCCGGTGCTCTCACATTCAACCAATTCACATCACTCCGGTGCTCTCACATTCAACCAGTTCACATCACTCCAGTGCTCTCACATTCAACCAATTCACATCACTCCGGTGCTCTCACATTCAACCAATTCACATCACTCCAATGCTCTCACATTCAACCAATTCACATCACTCCAGTGCTCTCACATTCAACCAATTCATATCACTCCAGTGCTCTCACATTCAACCAATTCACATCACTCCGGTGCTCTCACATTCAACCAATTCACATCACTCCAATGCTCTCACATTCAACCAATTCACATCACTCCAGTGCTCTCACATTCAACCAATTCATATCACTCCAATGCTCTCACATTCAACCAATTCACATCACTCCAGTGCTCTCACATGCAACCAATTCACATCACTCCAGTGCTCTCACATTCAACCAATTCACATCACTCCGGTGCTCTCACATTCAACCAATTCACATCACTCCAATGCTCTCACATTCAACCAATTCACATCACTCCAGTGCTCTCACATTCAACCAATTCACATCACTCCAGTGCTCTCACATTCAACCAATTCACATCACTCCGGTGCTCTCACATTCAACCAATTCACATCACTCCAATGCTCTCACATTCAACCAATTCACATCACTCCAGTGCTCTCACATTCAACCAATTCATATCACTCCGGTGCTCTCACATTCAACCAATTTACATCACTCCGGTGCTCTCACATTCAACCAATTCACAGCACTCCGATGCTCTCACATTCAACCAATTCACATCACTCCGGTGCTCTCACATTCAACCAATTCACATCACTCCGGTGCTCTCACATTCAACCAATTTACATCACTCCAGTGCTCTCACATTCAACCAATTCACATCACTCCAGTGCTCTCACATTCAACCAATTCATATCACTCCAATGCTCTCACATTCAACCAATTTACATCACTCCGGTGCTCTCACACCACTCCAGTGCTCTCACATCACTCCAGTGCTCTCACATTCAACCAATTCACATCACTCCAATACTCTCACATTCAACCAATTCACATCACTCCGGTGCTCTCACACCACTCCAGTGCTCTCACATCACTCCAGTGCTCTCACATTCAACCAATTCACATCACTCCAGTGCTCTCACATTCAACCAATTCATATCACTCCAATGCTCTCACATTCAACCAATTCACATCACTCCAATGCTCTCACATTCAACCAATTCACATCACTCCGGTGCTCTCACATCACTCCAGTTCTCTCACATCACTCCAGTGCTCTCACATTCAACCAATTCACATCACTCCAATACTCTCACATTCAACCAATTCACATCACTCCGGTGCTCTCACATTCAACCAATTCACATCACTCCAATACTCTCACATTCAACCAATTCACATCACTCCGGTGCTCTCACATTCAACCAATTCACATCACTCCAATGCTCTCACATTCAACCAATTCACATCACTCCAGTGCTCTCACATTCAACCAATTCACATCACTCCAATGCTCTCACATTCAACCAATTCACATCACTCCAGTGCTCTCACATTCAACCAATTCACATCACTCCAATGCTCTCACATTCAACCAATTCACATCACTCCGGTGCTCTCACATTCAACCAATACACATCACTCCAGTGCTCTCACATTCAACCAATTCACATCACTCCAATGCTCTCACATTCAACCAATTCACATCACTCCATTGCTCTCACATTCAACCAATTCATATCACTCCAATGCTCTCACATTCAACCAATTCACATCACTCCAATGCTCTCACATTCAACCAATTCACATCGCTCCAGTGCTCTCACATTCAACCAATTCACATCACTCCAATGCTCTCACATTCAACCAATTCACATCACTCCAATGCTCTCACATTCAACAAATTCACATCACTCCAATGCTCTCACATTCAACCAATTCACATCACTCCAATGCTTTCACATTCAACCAATTCACATCACTCCAGTGCTCTCACATTCGACCAATTCACATCACTCCAATGCTCTCACATTCAACCAATTCACATCACTCCAATGCTCTCACATTCAACCAATTCACATCACTCCGGTGCTCTCACATTCAACCAATTCACATCACTCCAATGCTCTCACATTCAACCAATTCACATCACTCCAATGCTCTCACATTCAACCAATTCACATCACTCCAGTGCTCTCACATTCAACCAATTCATATCACTCCAGTGCTCTCACATTCAACCAATTCACATCACTCCAATGCTCTCACATTCAACCAATTCACATCACTCCGGTGCTCTCACATTCAACCAATTCACATCACTCCAGTGCTCTCACATTCAACCAATTCACATCACTCCGGTGCTCTCACATTCAACCAATTCACATCACTCCAGTGCTCTCACATTCAACCAATTCATATCACTCCAGTGCTCTCACATTCAACCAATTCACATCACTCCGGTGCTCTCACATTCAACCAATTCACATCACTCCAATGCTCTCACATTCAACCAATTCACATCACTCCAGTGCTCTCACATTCAACCAATTCATATCACTCCAGTGCTCTCACATTCAACCAATTCACATCACTCCGGTGCTCTCACATTCAACCAATTCACATCACTCCAATGCTCTCACATTCAACCAATTCACATCACTCCAGTGCTCTCACATTCAACCAATTCATATCACTCCAATGCTCTCACATTCAACCAATTCACATCACTCCAGTGCTCTCACATTCAACCAATTCACATCACTCCAGTGCTCTCACATTCAACCAATTCACATCACTCCGGTGCTCTCACATTCAACCAATTCACTTCACTCCAATGCTCTCACATTCAACCAATTCACATCACTCCAGTGCTCTCACATTCAACCAATTCACATCACTCCAGTGCTCTCACATTCAACCAATTCACATCACTCCGGTGCTCTCACATTCAACCAATTCACATCACTCCAATGCTCTCACATTCAACCAATTCACATCACTCCAGTGCTCTCACATTCAACCAATTCACATCACTCCGGTGCTCTCACATTCAACCAATTCACATCACTCCAATGCTCTCACATTCAACCAATTCACATCACTCCAGTGCTCTCACATTCAACCAATTCATATCACTCCGGTGCTCTCACATTCAACCAATTCACATCACTCCGGTGCTCTCACATTCAACCAATTCACATCACTCCGGTGCTCTCACATTCAACCAATTCACATCACTCCGGTGCTCTCACATTCAACCAATTCACATCACTCCGGTGCTCTCACATTCAACCAATTCACATCACTCCGGTGCTCTCACATTCAACCAATTCACATCACTCCAGTGCTCTCACATTCAACCAATTCACATCACTCCAGTGCTCTCACATTCAACCAATTCATATCACTCCAATGCTCTCACATTCAACCAATTCACATCACTCCGGTGCTCTCACACCACTCCAGTGCTCTCACATCACTCCAGTGCTCTCACATTCAACCAATTCACATCACTCCAATACTCTCACATTCAACCAATTCACATCACTCCGGTGCTCTCACGCCACTCCAGTGTTCTCACATCACTCCAGTGCTCTCACATTCAACCAATTCACATCACTCCAGTGCTCTCACATTCAACCAATTCACATCACTCCAATGCTCTCACATTCAACCAATTCACATCACTCCAATGCTCTCACATTCAACCAATTCACACCACTCCGGTGCTCTCACATCACTCCAGTTCTCTCACATCACTCCAGTGCTCTCACATTCAACCAATTCACATCACTCCAATACTCTCACTTTCAACCAATTCACATCACTCCGGTGCTCTCACATTCAACCAATTCACATCACTCCAATACTCTCACATTCAACCAATTCACATCACTCCGGTGCTCTCACATTCAACCAATTCACATCACTCCAATGCTCTCACATTCAACCAATTCACATCACTCCAGTGCTCTCACATTCAACCAATTCACATCACTCCAATGCTCTCACATTCAACCAATTCACATCACTCCAGTGCTCTCACATTCAACCAATTCACATCACTCCAATGCTCTCACATTCAACCAATTCACATCACTCCGGTGCTCTCACATTCAACCAATACACATCACTCCAGTGCTCTCACATTCAACCAATTCACATCACTCCAATGCTTTCACATTCAACCAATTCACATCACTCCAGTGCTCTCACATTCAACCAATTCACATCACTCCAATGCTCTCACATTCAACCAATTCACATCACTCCAATGCTCTCACATTCAACCAATTCACATCGCACCAGTGCTCTCACATTCAACCAATTCACATCACTCCAATGCTCTCACATTCAACCAATTCACATCACTCCAATTCTCTTCATTCAACAAATTCACATCACTCCAATGCTCTCACATTCAACCAATTCACATCACTCCAATGCTCTCACATTCAACCAATTCACATCACTCCAGTGCTCTCACATTCGACCAATTCACATCACTCCAATGCTCTCACATTCAACCAATTCACATCACTCCAATGCTCTCACATTCAACCAATTCACATCACTCCGGTGCTCTCACATTCAACCAATTCATATCACTCCAGTGCTCTCAGATTCCACCAATTCACATCACTCCAATGCTCTCACTTTCAACCAATTCACATCACTCCGGTGCTCTCACTTTCAACCAATTCACATCACTCCAGTGCTCTCACATTCAACCAATACACATCACTCCAATGCTCTCACATTCAACCAATTCACATCACTCCAGTGCTCTCACATTCAACCAATTCACATCACTCCAGTGCTCTCACATTCAACCAATTCACATCACTCCAATGCTCTCACATTCAACCAATTCACATCACTCCAATGCTCTCACATTCAACCAATTAACATCACTCCGGTGCTCTCACATTCAACCAATTCGCATCACTCCGGTGCTTTCACATTCAACCAATTCACATCACTCCGGTGCTCTCACATTCAACCAATTCACATCACTCCGGTGCTCTCACATTCAACCAGTTCACATCACTCCAGTGCTCTCACATTCAACCAATTCACATCACTCCGGTGCTCTCACATTCAACCAATTCACATCACTCCAATGCTCTCACATTCAACCAATTCACATCACTCCAGTGCTCTCACATTCAACCAATTCATATCACTCCAGTGCTCTCACATTCAACCAATTCACATCACTCCGGTGCTCTCACATTCAACCAATTCACATCACTCCAATGCTCTCACATTCAACCAATTCACATCACTCCAGTGCTCTCACATTCAACCAATTCATATCACTCCAATGCTCTCACATTCAACCAATTCACATCACTCCAGTGCTCTCACATGCAACCAATTCACATCACTCCAGTGCTCTCACATTCAACCAATTCACATCACTCCGGTGCTCTCACATTCAACCAATTCACATCACTCCAATGCTCTCACATTCAACCAATTCACATCACTCCAGTGCTCTCACATTCAACCAATTCACATCACTCCAGTGCTCTCACATTCAACCAATTCACATCACTCCGGTGCTCTCACATTCAACCAATTCACATCACTCCAATGCTCTCACATTCAACCAATTCACATCACTCCAGTGCTCTCACATTCAACCAATTCATATCACTCCGGTGCTCTCACATTCAACCAATTTACATCACTCCGGTGCTCTCACATTCAACCAATTCACAGCACTCCGATGCTCTCACATTCAACCAATTCACATCACTCCGGTGCTCTCACATTCAACCAATTCACATCACTCCGGTGCTCTCACATTCAACCAATTTACATCACTCCAGTGCTCTCACATTCAACCAATTCACATCACTCCAGTGCTCTCACATTCAACCAATTCATATCACTCCAATGCTCTCACATTCAACCAATTTACATCACTCCGGTGCTCTCACACCACTCCAGTGCTCTCACATCACTCCAGTGCTCTCACATTCAACCAATTCACATCACTCCAATACTCTCACATTCAACCAATTCACATCACTCCGGTGCTCTCACACCACTCCAGTGCTCTCACATCACTCCAGTGCTCTCACATTCAACCAATTCACATCACTCCAGTGCTCTCACATTCAACCAATTCATATCACTCCAATGCTCTCACATTCAACCAATTCACATCACTCCAATGCTCTCACATTCAACCAATTCACATCACTCCGGTGCTCTCACATCACTCCAGTTCTCTCACATCACTCCAGTGCTCTCACATTCAACCAATTCACATCACTCCAATACTCTCACATTCAACCAATTCACATCACTCCGGTGCTCTCACATTCAACCAATTCACATCACTCCAATACTCTCACATTCAACCAATTCACATCACTCCGGTGCTCTCACATTCAACCAATTCACATCACTCCAATGCTCTCACATTCAACCAATTCACATCACTCCAGTGCTCTCACATTCAACCAATTCACATCACTCCAATGCTCTCACATTCAACCAATTCACATCACTCCAGTGCTCTCACATTCAACCAATTCACATCACTCCAATGCTCTCACATTCAACCAATTCACATCACTCCGGTGCTCTCACATTCAACCAATACACATCACTCCAGTGCTCTCACATTCAACCAATTCACATCACTCCAATGCTCTCACATTCAACCAATTCACATCACTCCATTGCTCTCACATTCAACCAATTCATATCACTCCAATGCTCTCACATTCAACCAATTCACATCACTCCAATGCTCTCACATTCAACCAATTCACATCGCTCCAGTGCTCTCACATTCAACCAATTCACATCACTCCAATGCTCTCACATTCAACCAATTCACATCACTCCAATGCTCTCACATTCAACAAATTCACATCACTCCAATGCTCTCACATTCAACCAATTCACATCACTCCAATGCTTTCACATTCAACCAATTCACATCACTCCAGTGCTCTCACATTCGACCAATTCACATCACTCCAATGCTCTCACATTCAACCAATTCACATCACTCCAATGCTCTCACATTCAACCAATTCACATCACTCCGGTGCTCTCACATTCAACCAATTCACATCACTCCAATGCTCTCACATTCAACCAATTCACATCACTCCAATGCTCTCACATTCAACCAATTCACATCACTCCAGTGCTCTCACATTCAACCAATTCATATCACTCCAGTGCTCTCACATTCAACCAATTCACATCACTCCAATGCTCTCACATTCAACCAATTCACATCACTCCGGTGCTCTCACATTCAACCAATTCACATCACTCCAGTGCTCTCACATTCAACCAATTCACATCACTCCGGTGCTCTCACATTCAACCAATTCACATCACTCCAGTGCTCTCACATTCAACCAATTCATATCACTCCAGTGCTCTCACATTCAACCAATTCACATCACTCCGGTGCTCTCACATTCAACCAATTCACATCACTCCAATGCTCTCACATTCAACCAATTCACATCACTCCAGTGCTCTCACATTCAACCAATTCATATCACTCCAGTGCTCTCACATTCAACCAATTCACATCACTCCGGTGCTCTCACATTCAACCAATTCACATCACTCCAATGCTCTCACATTCAACCAATTCACATCACTCCAGTGCTCTCACATTCAACCAATTCATATCACTCCAATGCTCTCACATTCAACCAATTCACATCACTCCAGTGCTCTCACATTCAACCAATTCACATCACTCCAGTGCTCTCACATTCAACCAATTCACATCACTCCGGTGCTCTCACATTCAACCAATTCACTTCACTCCAATGCTCTCACATTCAACCAATTCACATCACTCCAGTGCTCTCACATTCAACCAATTCACATCACTCCAGTGCTCTCACATTCAACCAATTCACATCACTCCGGTGCTCTCACATTCAACCAATTCACATCACTCCAATGCTCTCACATTCAACCAATTCACATCACTCCAGTGCTCTCACATTCAACCAATTCATATCACTCCGGTGCTCTCACATTCAACCAATTCACATCACTCCGGTGCTCTCACATTCAACCAATTCACATCACTCCGGTGCTCTCACATTCAACCAATTCACATCACTCCGGTGCTCTCACATTCAACCAATTCACATCACTCCGGTGCTCTCACATTCAACCAATTCACATCACTCCGGTGCTCTCACATTCAACCAATTCACATCACTCCAGTGCTCTCACATTCAACCAATTCACATCACTCCAGTGCTCTCACATTCAACCAATTCATATCACTCCAATGCTCTCACATTCAACCAATTCACATCACTCCGGTGCTCTCACACCACTCCAGTGCTCTCACATCACTCCAGTGCTCTCACATTCAACCAATTCACATCACTCCAATACTCTCACATTCAACCAATTCACATCACTCCGGTGCTCTCACGCCACTCCAGTGTTCTCACATCACTCCAGTGCTCTCACATTCAACCAATTCACATCACTCCAGTGCTCTCACATTCAACCAATTCACATCACTCCAATGCTCTCACATTCAACCAATTCACATCACTCCAATGCTCTCACATTCAACCAATTCACACCACTCCGGTGCTCTCACATCACTCCAGTTCTCTCACATCACTCCAGTGCTCTCACATTCAACCAATTCACATCACTCCAATACTCTCACTTTCAACCAATTCACATCACTCCGGTGCTCTCACATTCAACCAATTCACATCACTCCAATACTCTCACATTCAACCAATTCACATCACTCCGGTGCTCTCACATTCAACCAATTCACATCACTCCAATGCTCTCACATTCAACCAATTCACATCACTCCAGTGCTCTCACATTCAACCAATTCACATCACTCCAATGCTCTCACATTCAACCAATTCACATCACTCCAGTGCTCTCACATTCAACCAATTCACATCACTCCAATGCTCTCACATTCAACCAATTCACATCACTCCGGTGCTCTCACATTCAACCAATACACATCACTCCAGTGCTCTCACATTCAACCAATTCACATCACTCCAATGCTTTCACATTCAACCAATTCACATCACTCCAGTGCTCTCACATTCAACCAATTCACATCACTCCAATGCTCTCACATTCAACCAATTCACATCACTCCAATGCTCTCACATTCAACCAATTCACATCGCACCAGTGCTCTCACATTCAACCAATTCACATCACTCCAATGCTCTCACATTCAACCAATTCACATCACTCCAATTCTCTTCATTCAACAAATTCACATCACTCCAATGCTCTCACATTCAACCAATTCACATCACTCCAATGCTCTCACATTCAACCAATTCACATCACTCCAGTGCTCTCACATTCGACCAATTCACATCACTCCAATGCTCTCACATTCAACCAATTCACATCACTCCAATGCTCTCACATTCAACCAATTCACATCACTCCGGTGCTCTCACATTCAACCAATTCATATCACTCCAGTGCTCTCAGATTCCACCAATTCACATCACTCCAATGCTCTCACTTTCAACCAATTCACATCACTCCGGTGCTCTCACTTTCAACCAATTCACATCACTCCAGTGCTCTCACATTCAACCAATACACATCACTCCAATGCTCTCACATTCAACCAATTCACATCACTCCAGTGCTCTCACATTCAACCAATTCACATCACTCCAGTGCTCTCACATTCAACCAATTCACATCACTCCAATGCTCTCACATTCAACCAATTCACATCACTCCAATGCTCTCACATTCAACCAATTAACATCACTCCGGTGCTCTCACATTCAACCAATTCGCATCACTCCGGTGCTTTCACATTCAACCAATTCACATCACTCCGGTGCTCTCACATTCAACCAATTCACATCACTCCGGTGCTCTCACATTCAACCAGTTCACATCACTCCAGTGCTCTCACATTCAACCAATTCACATCACTCCGGTGCTCTCACATTCAACCAATTCACATCACTCCAATGCTCTCACATTCAACCAATTCACATCACTCCAGTGCTCTCACATTCAACCAATTCATATCACTCCAGTGCTCTCACATTCAACCAATTCACATCACTCCGGTGCTCTCACATTCAACCAATTCACATCACTCCAATGCTCTCACATTCAACCAATTCACATCACTCCAGTGCTCTCACATTCAACCAATTCATATCACTCCAATGCTCTCACATTCAACCAATTCACATCACTCCAGTGCTCTCACATGCAACCAATTCACATCACTCCAGTGCTCTCACATTCAACCAATTCACATCACTCCGGTGCTCTCACATTCAACCAATTCACATCACTCCAATGCTCTCACATTCAACCAATTCACATCACTCCAGTGCTCTCACATTCAACCAATTCACATCACTCCAGTGCTCTCACATTCAACCAATTCACATCACTCCGGTGCTCTCACATTCAACCAATTCACATCACTCCAATGCTCTCACATTCAACCAATTCACATCACTCCAGTGCTCTCACATTCAACCAATTCATATCACTCCGGTGCTCTCACATTCAACCAATTTACATCACTCCGGTGCTCTCACATTCAACCAATTCACAGCACTCCGATGCTCTCACATTCAACCAATTCACATCACTCCGGTGCTCTCACATTCAACCAATTCACATCACTCCGGTGCTCTCACATTCAACCAATTTACATCACTCCAGTGCTCTCACATTCAACCAATTCACATCACTCCAGTGCTCTCACATTCAACCAATTCATATCACTCCAATGCTCTCACATTCAACCAATTTACATCACTCCGGTGCTCTCACACCACTCCAGTGCTCTCACATCACTCCAGTGCTCTCACATTCAACCAATTCACATCACTCCAATACTCTCACATTCAACCAATTCACATCACTCCGGTGCTCTCACACCACTCCAGTGCTCTCACATCACTCCAGTGCTCTCACATTCAACCAATTCACATCACTCCAGTGCTCTCACATTCAACCAATTCATATCACTCCAATGCTCTCACATTCAACCAATTCACATCACTCCAATGCTCTCACATTCAACCAATTCACATCACTCCGGTGCTCTCACATCACTCCAGTTCTCTCACATCACTCCAGTGCTCTCACATTCAACCAATTCACATCACTCCAATACTCTCACATTCAACCAATTCACATCACTCCGGTGCTCTCACATTCAACCAATTCACATCACTCCAATACTCTCACATTCAACCAATTCACATCACTCCGGTGCTCTCACATTCAACCAATTCACATCACTCCAATGCTCTCACATTCAACCAATTCACATCACTCCAGTGCTCTCACATTCAACCAATTCACATCACTCCAATGCTCTCACATTCAACCAATTCACATCACTCCAGTGCTCTCACATTCAACCAATTCACATCACTCCAATGCTCTCACATTCAACCAATTCACATCACTCCGGTGCTCTCACATTCAACCAATACACATCACTCCAGTGCTCTCACATTCAACCAATTCACATCACTCCAATGCTCTCACATTCAACCAATTCACATCACTCCATTGCTCTCACATTCAACCAATTCATATCACTCCAATGCTCTCACATTCAACCAATTCACATCACTCCAATGCTCTCACATTCAACCAATTCACATCGCTCCAGTGCTCTCACATTCAACCAATTCACATCACTCCAATGCTCTCACATTCAACCAATTCACATCACTCCAATGCTCTCACATTCAACAAATTCACATCACTCCAATGCTCTCACATTCAACCAATTCACATCACTCCAATGCTTTCACATTCAACCAATTCACATCACTCCAGTGCTCTCACATTCGACCAATTCACATCACTCCAATGCTCTCACATTCAACCAATTCACATCACTCCAATGCTCTCACATTCAACCAATTCACATCACTCCGGTGCTCTCACATTCAACCAATTCATATCACTCCAGTGCTCTCACATTCAACCAATTCACATCACTCCAATGCTCTCACTTTCAACCAATTCACATCACTCCGGTGCTCTCGCTTTCAACCAATTCACATCACTCCAGTGCTCTCACATTCAACCAATACACATCACTCCAATGCTCTCACATTCAACCAATTCACATCACTCCAGTGCTCTCACATTCAACCAACTCACATCACTCCAGTGCTCTCACATTCAACCAATTCACATCACTCCAATGCTCTCACATTCAACCAATTCACATCACTCCAATGCTCTCACATTCAACCAATTCACATCACTCCGGTGCTCTGACATTCAACCAATTCACATCAATCCGGTGCTCTCACATTCAACCAATTCACATCACTCCAATGCTCTCACATTCAAACAATTCACATCACTCCAATGCTCTCACATTCAACCAATTCACATCACTCCAATGCTCTCACATTCAACCAATTCACATCACTCCGGTGCACTCACATTCAACCAATTCATATCACTCCAGTGCTCTCAGATTCCACCAATTCACATCACTCCAATGCTCTCACTTTCAACCAATTCACATCACTCCGGTGCTCTCACTTTCAACCAATTCACATCACTCCAGTGCTCTCACATTCAACCAATACACATCACTCCAATGCTCTCACATTCAACCAATTCACATCACTCCAGTGCTCTCACATTCAACCAATTCACATCACTCCAGTGCTCTCACATTCAACCAATTCACATCACTCCAATGCTCTCACATTCAACCAATTCACATCACTCCAATGCTCTCACATTCAACCAATTAACATCACTCCGGTGCTCTCACATTCAACCAATTCGCATCACTCCGGTGCTCTCACATTCAACCAATTCACATCACTCCGGTGCTCTCACATTCAACCAATTCACATCACTCCGGTGCTCTCACATTCAACCAATTCACATCACTCCAGTGCTCTCACATTCAACCAATTCACATCACTCCGGTGCTCTCACATTCAACCAATTCACATCACTCCAATGCTCTCACATTCAACCAATTCACATCACTCCAGTGCTCTCACATTCAACCAATTCATATCACTCCAGTGCTCTCACATTCAACCAATTCACATCACTCCGGTGCTCTCACATTCAACCAATTCACATCACTCCAATGCTCTCACATTCAACCAATTCACATCACTCCAGTGCTCTCACATTCAACCAATTCATATCACTCCAATGCTCTCACATTCAACCAATTCACATCACTCCAGTGCTCTCACATGCAACCAATTCACATCACTCCAGTGCTCTCACATTCAACCAATTCACATCACTCCGGTGCTCTCACATTCAACCAATTCACATCACTCCAATGCTCTCACATTCAACCAATTCACATCACTCCAGTGCTCTCACATTCAACCAATTCACATCACTCCAGTGCTCTCACATTCAACCAATTCACATCACTCCGGTGCTCTCACATTCAACCAATTCACATCACTCCAATGCTCTCACATTCAACCAATTCACATCACTCCAGTGCTCTCACATTCAACCAATTCATATCACTCCGGTGCTCTCACATTCAACCAATTTACATCACTCCGGTGCTCTCACATTCAACCAATTCACATCACTCCGATGCTCTCACATTCAACCAATTCACATCACTCCGGTGCTCTCACATTCAACCAATTCACATCACTCCGGTGCTCTCACATTCAACCAATTCATATCACTCCAATGCTCTCACATTCAACCAATTTACATCACTCCGGTGCTCTCACACCACTCCAGTGCTCTCACATCACTCCAGTGCTCTCACATTCAACCAATTCACATCACTCCAATACTCTCACATTCAACCAATTCACATCACTCCGGTGCTCTCACACCACTCCAGTGCTCTCACATCACTCCAGTGCTCTCACATTCAACCAATTCACATCACTCCAGTGCTCTCACATTCAACCAATTCATATCACTCCAATGCTCTCACATTCAACCAATTCACATCACTCCAATGCTCTCACATTCAACCAATTCACATCACTCCGGTGCTCTCACATCACTCCAGTTCTCTCACATCACTCCAGTGCTCTCACATTCAACCAATTCACATCACTCCAATACTCTCACATTCAACCAATTCACATCACTCCGGTGCTCTCACATTCAACCAATTCACATCACTCCAATACTCTCACATTCAACCAATTCACATCACTCCGGTGCTCTCACATTCAACCAATTCACATCACTCCAATGCTCTCACATTCAACCAATTCACATCACTCCAGTGCTCTCACATTCAACCAATTCACATCACTCCAATGCTCTCACATTCAACCAATTCACATCACTCCAGTGCTCTCACATTCAACCAATTCACATCACTCCAATGCTCTCACATTCAACCAATTCACATCACTCCGGTGCTCTCACATTCAACCAATACACATCACTCCAGTGCTCTCACATTCAACCAATTCACATCACTCCAATGCTCTCACATTCAACCAATTCACATCACTCCATTGCTCTCACATTCAACCAATTCATATCACTCCAATGCTCTCACATTCAACCAATTCACATCACTCCAATGCTCTCACATTCAACCAATTCACATCGCTCCAGTGCTCTCACATTCAACCAATTCACATCACTCCAATGCTCTCACATTCAACCAATTCACATCACTCCAATGCTCTCACATTCAACAAATTCACATCACTCCAATGCTCTCACATTCAACCAATTCACATCACTCCAATGCTTTCACATTCAACCAATTCACATCACTCCAGTGCTCTCACATTCGACCAATTCACATCACTCCAATGCTCTCACATTCAACCAATTCACATCACTCCAATGCTCTCACATTCAACCAATTCACATCACTCCGGTGCTCTCACATTCAACCAATTCATATCACTCCAGTGCTCTCACATTCAACCAATTCACATCACTCCAATGCTCTCACTTTCAACCAATTCACATCACTCCGGTGCTCTCGCTTTCAACCAATTCACATCACTCCAGTGCTCTCACATTCAACCAATACACATCACTCCAATGCTCTCACATTCAACCAATTCACATCACTCCAGTGCTCTCACATTCAACCAACTCACATCACTCCAGTGCTCTCACATTCAACCAATTCACATCACTCCAATGCTCTCACATTCAACCAATTCACATCACTCCAATGCTCTCACATTCAACCAATTCACATCACTCCGGTGCTCTGACATTCAACCAATTCACATCAATCCGGTGCTCTCACATTCAACCAATTCACATCACTCCAATGCTCTCACATTCAAACAATTCACATCACTCCGGTGCTCTCACATTCAACCAATTCACATCACTCCAATGCTCTCACATTCAACCAATTCACATTACTCCGGTGCTCTCACATTCAACCAATTCACATCACTCCAATGCTCTCACATTCAACCAATTCACATCACTCCAATGCTCTCACATTCAACCAATTCACATCACTCCAGTGCTCTCACATTCAACCAATTCATATCACTCCAGTGCTCTCACATTCAACCAATTCACATCACTCCAATGCTCTCACATTCAACCAATTCACATCACTCCGGTGCTCTCACATTCAACCAATTCACATCACTCCGGTGCTCTCACTTTCAACCAATTCACATCACTCCGGTGCTCTCACATTCAACCAATTCACATCACTCCAATGCTCTCACATTCAACCAATTCACATCACTCCGGTGCTCTCACATTCAACCAATTCACATCACTCCCATGCTCTCACATTCAACCAATTCACATCACTCCGGTGCTCTCACATTCAACCAATTCACATCACTCCGGTGCTCTCACATTGAACCAATTCACATCACTCCAATGCTCTCACATTCAACCAATTCATATCACTCCAGTGCTCTCACATTCAACCAATTCACATCACTCCAATGCTCTCACATTCAACCAATTCACATCACTCCAATGCTCTCACATTCAACCAATTCACATCACTCCAGTGCTCTCACATTCAACCAATTCATATCACTCCAGTGCTCTCACATTCAACCAATTCACATCACTCCAATGCTCTCACATTCAACCAATTCACATCACTCCGGTGCTCTCACATTCAACCAATTCACATCACTCCAGTGCTCTCACATTCAACCAATTCACATCACTCCAGTGCTCTCACATTCAACCAATTCACATCACTCCGGTGCTCTCACGTTCAACCAATTCACATCACTCCAGTGCTCTCACATTCAACCAATTCACATCACTCCAGTGCTCTCACATTAAACCAATTCACATCACTCCAATGCTCTCACATTCAACCAATTCACATCACTCCGGTGCTCTCACATTCAACCAATTCATATCACTCCAATGCCCTCACATTCAACCAATTCACATCACTCCAATGCTCTCACATTCAACCAATTCATATCACTCCGGTGCTCTCACATTCAACCAATTCATATCACTCCAGTGCTCTCACATTCAACCAATTCACATCACTCCGGTGCTCTCACATTCAACCAATTCACATCACTCCGGTGCTCTCACATTCAACCAATTCACATCACTCCAGTGCTCTCACATTCAACCAATTCACATCACTCCGGTGCTCTCACATTCAACCAATTCACATCACTCCGGTGCTCTCACATTCAACCAATTCACATCACTCCAATGCTCTCACATTCAACCAATTCACATCACTCCGGTGCTCTCACATTCAACCAATTCACATCACTCCAGTGCTCTCACATTCAACCAATTCACATCACTCCGGTGCTCTCACATTCAACCAATTCACATCACTCCAATGCTCTCACATTCAACCAATTCACATCACTCCAGTGCTCTCACATTCAACCAATTCACATCAATCCAGGCTCTGGATCTCCTTCTTTATCACCATGTCAAGAATTCTTGATATCAAGCTGAAGTCCTATCCACTGGTGGCCATTTTCAGGGTTTTGGACTCGCTGGTGTTGCAGATGAAGGTGGATATCCTTGCATTTGCCTCGTTGTTGGCCCAGAGGAGAGTTCTGCTGGGGTGTGGGGCACCCTCTCCACAAAGTGCATCAACGTGGTTGGGAGGTGAGACTTCCGGTGGGGTGGGCGAGCAGGACGCCCGCAAAAAAAAGAGCTCTCGCCGGTGGCCGCGATTCGCGGCGATTTCGGGGTAATCCCCGAGTCTTCACGCACCCCCCGACTATCGTCGGCCTTTGGGACCGACACGAGCAGCCAGCGGGTCCGGTTTAAAAGCCGGCGAAGAACCCCGTGCGGGTGTCGGGCGGCGGAGGCTGAGGCGCCGGGCCCGGCAGTTTGGAGCTGCGGGGTCGGAGCTTCGAAGAGGTCGAGGCGGCAGGCCCGAACGCCATGTAGGGAAGGGGCTCCACGTCGGATGGCTCCCACCTAGGAAGAAGAAGGTTGAAGCCTGGTCCCAGGTGAATGTAGAGGAGAAAGAAGGAAGATTTATGGAAGTTTTTTTTTCAAAAAAGAAGAATGTCAGATTGATGAAGGGCAGGCGGGTGAAGGGGGAGAGAGGAGAAAGGAAAGAAGATAAAAAACAATAAGCCGCCAAAAGATGCGAAAAGCAGCGTCAAAGAAAGGAGAAAACGCGGGTTCGCCGCTGAAGGAGTAGACGAGGAAAAGAAAAAGCATTGATAGGATGGCGGAAGCCGAACTGCAAGGCGGGGCCGCACTACTTGCAGTGGAGAAGATGACCGAGGTGATGGTGGTGGAGCTGGAAAAACGTTTGGTGAGGCACATGGAGATCCTGAGGAAAGAGATGGTGGTCGTGGTGAGGTCATTGTTGGAGGAGGCAATCGGCCCGATCAGGGTGGAGGTGGCAAAGGCATTGGCCGAGGTGAGAGAGCAGGGCGAGAAGATGAAGGAGGTGGAGGCGGCCGTGACACGACACAGCGACCAGGTCACCTCGATGGGGGACGAGCTGCGGAGGGTGGTGGAGGTTAACAGAGGGCTCCGAGCAAAGCTGGAAGACTTGGAAACCGCTCAAGGCGGCACAATTTGAGAATTGTGGGCTTGCCCGAAGGGACAGAGGGCCCAAGGCCAACGCAATACTTTGCTAAGAAGTTGGCGGAGCTGATGGGGGAGGGTGAGAGCCCCACCCTGTACGAGCTAGACCGAGCTCATCGGTCATTAAGGCCGAAGCCCAAAGTGAACGAGCCGCCACGGACAGTAATTATCTGCTTCCATAAGTTTTGCATGAAGGAGAAAGTATTGAGCTGGGCGAAGCAGAAGCGCGAGGTGCTGTGGGATGGTACTGCGGTTCGGATCTACCAGGACTGGACGGTGGAGTTAGCAAAAAGACGAGCGGCGTTTGGGCGAGTGAAGGCGGCTTTGTACAAGAAGGGGGTGCGATTTGGTGTGGTGTACCCGGCGAAGTTGGGAGTAACATATAAAGCCAAAGACTTTTATTTTGAGACAGCGGAGGCGGCTGAGGTGTTTGTGAGGGCAGAAGGCTTGGGACAGACGTGAAGAGCGGGACTGGAAGAGAGACTATGGACTGTGTTTGAGCGGCTGGAAAATGTACAAATGTTACAACTTTCTTTTTACTGATTTGTATTGAAATTTACTTCTCTTTGCTTTGTTACAGAGTTCAAGTTAATGGCGTTCTGTGTTGCGACGGTTAAATGTTATGTTAGTGAATTGTAGGGGTTGGATTGTTGGGTTTGTTTTGGTGTTTCTTTCTCTGGGACTGGTGGAAGGGGGCGAGAGATCTTGGCGGGGGGAGCCAACTGCACTAGCTAACTAGAGTCAGTTAGTGAACGGGGGTGAGGTGAGAGGAGGACTGCGGACGTTGGAGCCTGGATAGTAGGCTTCAATGGGCCTACGAGGCGAGCAAGAGGGGGTGGAGGGAGGGATGTTGGGGGATGTTTTTGTAGGGGGGGTTCCTGGGAGGGGGGGGAAGGGGTTCGATGTTAACAATGGACAGGGGCGTGTCAGGCATATGGGGCAGGGCCCGGTGGTATGGTGATGGTGGATAAGAAAGGTGGGGGGGGTGAGAGACCCCCAGTAAGGATAATCACGTGGAACGTGAGAGGGCTCGGAGGGCAAGAGGTCAAGGGTGCTTGCACATCTTAAAAGTTTGAAAGCCAATGTAGCAATGCTGCAGGAGACTCACTTGATGGTGAAGGACCAGGTGAGACTTAAAAAGGGTTGGGTTAGCCAAGTGTTTCACTCCGGATTTGATGGAAGGGCTCGAGGGGTAGCGGTGCTGGTCAGCAAAAGGGTACTCTTCCAGATGGAGAAGGTGGTGGCAGATCAGGGGGGTAGATATGTGATTATGACAGGGGCATTGGAGGGGCGATTAGTGGCGCTGTTAAGTGTATATGGTCCCAATTGGGACGATGTGGGATTCGCGAGGAAGGTGTTTGGGGCCATTCCCGACTTGGACACGCATGAGCTGATTGTGGGGGGGGACTGGAACTTGGTGCAGGAGCCAAGGTTGGACAGATCAAGGCCGCGCTCGCTGGTCCCATCAGGGGGGGCGAAGGCGCTGGCTGGGCTAATGGTGGAAATGGGAGGGGTGGACCCTTGGAGGTTCCTGCACCCAAGGGAACGGGAGTATTCGTTTTTCTCAGCGGTCCATAAGGTATACTCGCGGATCGACTTTTTTGTGGTGGGGAAGGCTTTGCTGGCTGGAGTCAAGGGGTCCGAATACTCTGCAATTGCAGCGTCAGATCACGCTCCACATTGGGTGGATATGGTGCTGGAGAAGTGGGCAGCGCAGAGACCGGGGTGGAAACTGGATGTGGGGCTTTTGGGGAACCAAGTATTCTGTGAGAAAATTGAAACGGTAATTAAGGAATATGTAGGTTTCAATTGTACGGGTGAGGTGTCGAAGGCAGTCGTCTGGGAGGCTCTAAAGGCGGTGGTGAGAGGTGAGGTAATTTTGTTTAAGGCCAGGGTGGATAAAGAGGAGAGGTTGGAGCGGCAGAGGGTAATAGATGAGATGTTGGAGGTAGATAGGAGGTATGCAGAGGATGGGAACCCGGCGAAGCTGGAAAAGAGGAAGGAACTACAGGCGAGCTTCGACCGACTGTCCACCAGGAAGGCGGTGTGCCAACTGAGGCAAGCAAGGGGTGCAGTTTATGAACATGAAGATAAGGCGGGGCATTGGAGGGGAGATTAGTGGCGCTGTTAAGTGTATATGGTCCCAATTGGGACGATGTGGGATTAGCGAGGAAGGTGTTTGGGGCCATTCCCGACTTGGACACGCATGAGCTGATTGTGGGGGGGGGGGGGGGGGGGGGAACTGGAACCTGGTGCAGGAGCCAAGGTTGGACAGATCACGGCCGCGCTCGCTGGTCCCATCAGGGGGGGCGAAGGCACTGGCTGGGCTAATGGTGGAAATGGGAGGGGTGGACCCTTGGAGCAGGTCAGCTCCGGAGGGAGGCAGCGGCAAGGGAAATTCTTCAGGTGAAGGATAGGGCAGGGAAGTTGGTGGTGGCCCCAGTGCTGATTAACAAGGTTTTTGAGGAGTTTTATGAGAGGTTGTACAAGTCAGAGCCACTCGGAGGAGACCGTGAGATGCAGGAATTTCTCGATGGGTTGGAGTACCCGAGGCTAGGGGAGGGGGACAGGGCTACATTAGAAGGAGCAATAGTGGAGCAGGAGATAAAGGATGCGATTGGGAGGATTCAGTCGGGGAAGGTGGCAGGGCCGGATGGGTTTCCGGTGGAATATTATAAAAAATTTAAGGATAGGTTGGCACCCCTGATGGTGGGGATGTTTGAGGAGGCGATGGGGAAGTGGGTGTTGCCGCAAACCTTGGGGCAGGCATCGATTTCCCTGTTACTAAAAAAAGATAAGGATCCGACGGAGTGTGGGTCGTATCGGCCCACATCACTTCTGAATGTCGACGTAAAAGTGTTGGCGAAGGTACTGGCGGGTAGGCTGGAGGAGTGCCTTCCGAAGATAATAGGGGAGGATCAGACGGGGTTCGTGAGAGGGAGGCAGCTGTTTTCGAACATCAGGAGGGTTTTGAATGTTGTTATGGCACCGGCGGAAAGAAAGGAAACAGAGGTAGTTGTGGCATTGGACGCCGAGAAGGCATTTGATCGGGTAGAATGGGGGTACCTGATGGCAGTGCTGGAGCGGTTTGGGATTGGACCAAGGTTTGTGAACTGGGTAAAGCTATTATATAAGGAACCGAAGGCGAGTGTCCGCACAAATAATATCAGTTTGAGATACTTTTCTCTCCACCGTGGGACGAGACAGGGATGTCCTATGTGCCCCCTGCTGTTCGCACTTGCGATTGAGCCGTTGGCCATCGCATTGAGAAGTTCGGGGGCATGGAAAGGAATAGTGCGGGGGGGGGGGGAGAGAGCATAGGGTGTCCTTATATGCCGACGACTTGCTTCTGTATGTGTCGGAGCCGAGTGCGTCGATAGGAGGAATATTGGAGCTACTGCGGGTATTTGGGTCTTTCTCGGGGTACAAGTTGAACCTGGACAAGAGTGAGTACTTTGTGTTGTCTTGGCCGGGGGTGGGGGCAGGGGTCGGGGGGCTGCCATTCCATAGAGCAGGGACTCATTTTAGGTATCTGGGGATGCAGGTTGCCCGGGAGTGGGGGAGGCTCCGCAGGTACAACATCACTAGTTTGGTGGGGAGAGTGAAAGCTGATCTGGCAAGGTAGGACGGCCTTCCTCTGTCACTGGCAGGTCGGGTACAGGCGGTTAAAATGAATGTGTTGCCTCGATTCCTGTTTATTTTTCAATGCCTACCGATTTTCTTGCCAAAGTCTTTTTTCAGGGAGATTGAGGGAAGGATTACCTCATTCATATGGGGAGGGAAGGTGGCCAGAGTGAGAAAGGTGCTGCTACAGAGGGGAAGGCAGGCAGGGGGTTTGGGTCTCCTGAACCTGATGTATTACTACTGGGCGGCGAATGTGGAGAAAGTGCGGAGCTGGGTCAGAGGGGTGGATTCTCAGTGGGTCAGAATGGAGGAGAGTTTGTGCAGGGGGTCGGGGCTGAAGGCACTTGCAACAGCGCCGCTCCCGATAGCTCCGGGGAAATATTCAGGGAGTCCGGTAATAATAGCTTCATTGAAAATCTGGAGGCAGTTTCGCCACCACTTCGGGTTGGGTTTAGGGTCAAGGGAAAAGCCGATTCGGGGGAACCACAGATTTGAGCCAGGGAGGTGGGATGGAAGTTTTCGGAAATGGGAAGAGAGGGGGATTAAGACGCTAAAAGATTTGTTTCTTCGGGGTCGGTTTGCAGGATTGAGGGAGCTGGAAGTGAAGAATGGGCTGGAGCAGGGAGAAGGGTTTAGGTACATGCAGGTTCGGGATTTTGCCAGGAAGGAGATACAGAGCTTCCCAGAGGAACCGGCCTCCACATTGCTGGAGGAGATGTTGACGACAAGGGGACTGGAGAAGGGGGCAGTATCAGCGGTGTACGGAGCTATTCTGGAAGAGGATAAGGCACCACTGGAAGGGATCAAAGCAAAGTGGGAGGAAGAGTTGGGAGAGGTTATAGAGGAGGGGGTCTGGTGTGAGGTGCTCCGGAGAGTGAATGCCTCCACCTCATGTGCGAGGTTGGGGCTGATACAGCTGAAGGTGGTATATAGAGCGCACCTCACGAGGGCGAGGATGAGCCAATTTTTTGAAAGAGTAGAGGATGTGTGTGAGTGTTGCGAGGGGGGGGGGCCCGCGAATCACGTTCATATGTTTTGGTCCTGTCCAAAGCTAGGGGAGTACTGGAAGGAGGTGTTTAGGGTAATTTCCAAGGTGGTGCGTGTGAAACTGGACCCGGGTCCCCAGGAGGCCATATTCGGGGTGTCAGACCAGCCAGGGTTGGAAACGGGAGCGGAGGCAGATATCATAGCCTTCGCCTCGTTGATCGCCCGAAGGCGGATCCTGCTGGGATGGAAAGCAGCCTCTCCACCCAGTGCCCTGGCGTGGCGGGGGGACCTGTTGGAATATTTGACCCTTGAGAAGGTTAAGTTCGAACTGAGGGGAAGCTCGGAGGGGTTCTACAAGTCATGGGCACTATTTATTATGCACTTTCAAGAACTGGATAACATCGAACATTAGTTGGGGGGGGGAGGGGTGCTGGGTAGATTAAGGGTGACTATGGGTAATCCCTGATTCCTTTTTGTCATTTGTTTATGTAAACATGTGGGCTGAGGTTTGGGGGTTGGTGGGCGAATGGGATCGTTGTTATTATGGGGATTGACATATCTTGCTGATTATTGTTTATTGTTGATGGGTGTAAATGTGGGAGAAAATGTGAAAAAGGAGGAGAATAAAACATTTTTTTTTTAAATTTTAAAACGTGGTTGGGAGGTCTAAGGGAGATCTCTGAACTAATGGAGTTCCTAGAGAAGGTCAAGAACACCATTCGAGGGTCGGTAGAAGAGTTTTACTTGAGATGGAAGCTATTCACTTCCTTTTTCAGAGAGCTGCTGGAGTGGTTTATTAGTCTATGGTTAGATGTGGGGGAGAAGGTGTCAGTGGGGTTGTTAATTTTTTTCTTGAAGGTGATATTCATGTACCGTACTTGTAGGTATTTGTTGGTTAGTGTAGGTGTATTTTGAAATCATGTTAAATTATTTTTTGCAGTAAAGGTACTTTTTTAAGAATGTATTCCTGGACCATTCATCATATGACTCAACCCACACACTCTAGCCGTTTGCCGTTTTCAATATTTTTATAGATGACAAAGTGAGATGTCAAAGAAAATGACGAACAAAGTAATCTTTTTCATGTCCTGATGATTTTTCTCCAGTGATGCACACAGCAGTGAGCTGGAGGTTTATCTTCAAATCCTGGAGCCAGCAGGCCAATTCTGGGGGGGGGGGATTGGCAACCCCAACCCCCAGCTGGCGACAGAAGATTGACTGCAGTGTCTACCAACCGCAAACCACATATAAAAAGGTAGTCGGGTGGCGCCCATCGGTAAACAACCAATTCGGGCTGATGGTAGCGCCAAGTTCAGCCCAGCCATGGCAACTTCAACCAAACTTTTCATTGAAAGATCGCGGGCAGGATTCTCCGTTTCTGAGGCTAAGTGTTGACGCCAGTGGAGCATGTGTGGAGCTTTACAACAAAAGTATCGGCACAACAGCTGCACCGATCCAGCTAGTTTAAATGGGCACCGGTGCTAACTGAAACACAATCAATTCCACGAAAAATGGTGCCAGGTTCGTCGGGTCTGTGATTGGCGCACATGAGGCTCACACGCCGCAGCCGCACTTAAACGGTCCTTCCTCCCCCTCGCTCACCGTCCCAGCCAACAAGATGGCTGGAAGCAGAGCAGCCACGGATCAGGGACGCTGAGCTGGAGACCCTCATGGACGCCGTGGAGGAGAGGCAGATGACCCGATACCCCGACCCGGGAGTAACGCCGCCAGGCACCGCCGTTCGCCGTGCCTGGGCGCAGGTGGCCCGGACTGGCAGGAAGCGGCAAAAGAAACTTCACAACCTTCTAAGGGCGGCCGGGGTGAGTTGGCTGCTCTGTGCCCCTGGCAGTAACCCTGCCCCCTCCCCCGCCCACACACACACACTCGTAACCCGGCCCCTCCCCCCCAGGGGATGGCCGAACCCCCACCCTGCCCCACATGCCAGCCCCAATCCACCATGGCCGGGTGCCACCCCCACATCACCCTCATCCTCCACCGCCAACAACCCCCCAACACTGGGCTCCATGTGTCGGACCATCTAAAAGTTTTGTTGTCTGTGATTTCACATCTGCCCCCCCCAGGAGAAGGCTGCTGCCAATCGCCGTGGAGCGGGAATACTCTGGAGGGGAACCACCAGATCTGCGGCCTCTCACCGTGCCCAAGCAGAGGGCCCTGAACGTGGCCGGTGGCCCAGAGGAACGGTAGGTCGCCGGCGTGGAGCTCGGCCTCGGGAAGTGAGACCCAGCTGAGTTGCGGTTCCCCGTGACACATGTGTCGAGACCTGCCCCACACCTCCCTCACCCCAACACCGCTCCCATCCCTCACCACCCTCACCCCAGCCCACCCCCACACCCCCACATCGCCCTCACCCCCACATCGCCCTCACCCCCACCCCACCCTCACCCTCACACCACCCCCACCCCACCCCACTCTCATCCCCACCACACCCCCACATCGCCCTCAGCCCAACACCGCCCCCACCCCACTCCACCCTCACCCCCCCCACCCCCCCACATCGCCCTCACCCCCACAACGCCCTCATCCCCACATCGCCCTCATCCCCACACCATCCCCACCCCACCCCATCCTCACCCACACCCCCACATTGCCCTCACTCCCACACCGGCCTCACCCCACACCACCCTCACCCCCACACAACCCTCACCCCCACACAACCCTCACCCCCACACCACCCTCACCCCCACACAACCCTCACCCACACACCACCCTCACCCCCGCACCACCCTCACCCACACACCACCCTCACCCCCACACAACCCTCACCCCCACACCACCTTCACCCCCACACCACTCTCACCCTTCACCACCAACACCACCCAACCTCTCCCCCCACCGCCACACCACCCTCACCCCCACCCCACCCTCACCCCCACCCCACCCCCACACATCGCCCTCACCCCCACACCGCCCCCACCCCACCCCACCCTCACCCACACCTCCACATTGCCCTCACTCCCACACTGCCCTCACCCCACACCACCCTCGCCCCCACATCACCCTCACCCTGACACCACCCCTACCCCCACTCCACCCCCACCCCCCACACCGCCCTCACCCCCACACCACCCTCACCCCCACACCGCCCTCACCCCCACACCACCATCACCCCCACCCCACCACCCAAACCCCACACCACCCTCACCCCCACATCGCCCTCATCCCCACATCGCCCTCACCCCCACACCACCCTCACCCCTACATCGCCCTCACCCCCGCATCGCCCTCACCCCCACACTACCCTCACCCCCACAGCGCCCTCAACTCCACATCGCCCTCACCCCCACACCACCCTCACCCCCACATCGCCCTCACCTCCACACCACCCTTACCCCCGCATCGCCCTCACCCCCACACCACCCTCACCCCCACATCGCCCTCACCCCCACACCACCCTCACCCCCACACCACCCTCACCCCCGCTTCGCCCTCACCCCCACATCGCACTCACCCCCACACCACCCTCACCCCCACATCGCCCTCACCCCCACATCGCCCTCACCCCCACACCACCCTCACCCCCACACCACCCTCACCCCCACATCTCCCTCACCCCCACACCACCCTCACCCCCACATCGCCCTCACCTCCACATCGCCCTCACCCCCACACCACCCTCACCCCCACACCACCCTCACCCCCACATCGCACTCACCCCCACACCACCCTCACCCTGACACCACCCTCACCCACACATTGCCCTCGCCCCCACATCGCCCTCACCCCCACATCGCCCTCAGCCACACACCACCCTCACCCCTACATCGCCCTCACCCCCACATCGCCCTCACCACCACAACACCCTCTCCCCCACACCACGTTCACCCCCACATCGCCCTCACCCCCACACCACCCTCACCCCCACACCACCCTCACCTCCACACCACCCTCACCCTGACACCACCCTCACCCCACATCGCCCTCACCTCCACACCACCCTCACCCTGACACCACCCTCACCCCCACCCCCACACCACACTCACCCTTCACCACCAACACCCCCCCAACCTATCGCCCCCAACCCCGCCCACCACCCCACTCTCCCCCGACCCGCTTTCTAATCATACATGTCATCTTGTGTCTTGCAGGACCTGCTGAAGATGGGGCCAGTCCATCTGGTGGCACGCCCCCAGCCAGTGCCATAGTCGGTGCCCACAGAGGGCCGAGCACTGACGGGGAGAGCAGCCCGAACACCAGCCCTCTGCCCGAGACTCAGTGCACCCCGGAGCTCGGGTCGGAGCTTGATACTGACTTTCTGTCACTGCTGTCTCCCACACCCTCCACCATCCAGAGACTCTCACCTCGGTTGGGCACATTAGTGAAGTGGCTCCTGGGACACTATATGGTGCGCACCACACAGCTCATCGGCGGTACAGCAGGTGGAAGTAAGAGCGCCCAGGAAGCCTGACGGTTGAAGGGCAGGCCGGCCCCAGAACTAGCTGCCGTCCAGATGGGTCCCAGGTTCCCCAGGCGGCACAGCAGGAGTGGAGGCTGTAACTCTTGCCCTGCGTTGGCGTGCGTCTCCTGGGGTGACCCGGCCTGGATGGGTCCGGCCGCTGTTCGGGTGTTCCGGGTGGCGTGGTGTCGGCCTGTTCTGCCTGCTACCCACCAGATGTACCAGAGGCATGAGGGTGGGGGGTGAGTCTGAGGTGCTGCGGTGTTCTGGCACCTCTCCTGCGGGAGTCACCGGCATGGGCCCAATCAACTCCTCCTCCCTCGGGGTGCCCGATGGCCCCTGGGCTACTCCATGGGGTGGGGGTGTGAGATAACCCCTTTTGGTTTGTGCACAGCAGCCTGTTATCTGCAGGTGCCCGTAGGGCGACATGCGTCCCGTCTATCGCCCCTGGACCCGGGGCATTCTGGCGATGGCAGTGAACCCAGCTGCCCGGGCATCCTGGCGGGCTCAGTCCACATCAAAATGAATGTATTAATCCGCCTAGGCATATCGGGCCTCTGTGACGGCACCTGTGCACCGAGCTCTGTGAGATCCCGGACAGGTCCCCGCTCGGAGACTGGAAGGATCCCGTCACATAGAGGTTCAGGGCGACCATCACCTTGACGGTCACCAGGAGCAGGTGTCCTCCCCCATACCCCCGCGGTGCCAGGTTGACGATTTTTGAAACCATAAGTGAACTGGCCGTGGAACTCATCCCATCGGAGGCGGTGAATCGTGGAGGCCCCAGGGAATAGAGAGTCAGGCCCGCTAATGATACGCCAACGGTGTTTAAGCGCCGCATGGCACGCAATGCATTTGCGGCATTTTTGGGGTGCTGGCACTGCCAGGTTACCCAAGTAGTACCAGCAGTGCCAGAGCACCACCCTGCCCAACAGGCACGCAGCTGGGGGCCTCCAACCGCCTTGGAGACCCCCACAAGTTGCATCGCCTCTGGCCCCCGTTTGTGGTGATCAGTGCCAAACGGCATTGTCCCAGCTCTCTGAGGCAAAGGGGTGAATCCCAAACCCTCAGGTACCTCGGGAATCCCAAACCCTCAGGTACCTCGGGAATCCCAAACCCTCAGGTACCTCGGGAATCCCAAACCCTCAGGAGACTCAGGAATCCCTAACCCTCAGGTACCTCGGGAATCCCAAACCCTCAGGAGACTCGGGAACCCTCAGGTACCTCGGGAATCCCAAACCCTCAGGTACCTCGGAATCCCAAACCCTCAGGTACATGGGGAATCCCAAACTCTCAGGTACCTCGGGAATCCCAAACCCTCAGGTACCTCGGGAATCCCAAACCCTCAGATAACTCGGGAATCCCAAACTCTCAGGTACCTCGGGAATCCCAAACCCTCAGGTACCTCGGGAATCCCAAACCCTCAGATAACTCGGGAATCCCAAACCCTCCGGTACATGGGGAACCCCAAACCCTCAGATTCCTCGGGAATCCCAAACCCTCAGGTACCTCGGGAATCCCAAACCCTCAGGTACCTTGGGAATCCCAAACCTTCACGTACCTCGGGAATCCCAAACCCTCAGGTACCTCGGGAATCCCAAACCCTCGGGTATCTCGGGAATCCCAAACCCTCAGGTACCTCGGGAACCCCAAACCCTCAGATACCTCGGGATTCCTAAACCCTCTGGTACCTCGGGAATCCCAAACCCTCAGGTACCTCGGGAATCCCAAGCCCTCAGGTACCTCGGGAATCCCAAGCCCTCAGGTACCTCGGGAATCACAAGCCCTCAGGTACCTTGGGAATCCCAAACCCTCAGGTACCTCGGGAATCCCAAACCTTCACCTACCTCGGGAATCCCAAACCCTCAGGTACCTCGGGAATCCCAAACCCTCAGGTATCTCGGGAATCCCAAATCCTCAGGTACCTCGGGAACCCCAAACCCTCAGGTACTTTGCGAATCCCAAACCCTCAGGTACCTCGGGAATCCCAAATCCTCAGGTACCTGAGGGTTTGGGATTCGCAAAGTACCTGAGGGTTTGGGGTTCCCGAGGTACCTGAGGATTTGGGATTCCCGAGGTACCTGAGGGTTTGGGATTCCCATTCCCAGGAGTGGGGTCTCCTGGCCTTCAACGGTCACATTGCCCATCAGCGCGCGTGGCCGCAGGGTCGCACTCACTCACTCATCGCAGTCAACAAGATGGCAGCGCAGAGAGAAGTACTTTCGGTTCGCGAACGCAGAGCTCGAGACCCTGCTGGACACCGTGGAGGAAAAGTGGGCTAACCTGTACCCCGGGGTGGGAAGAGGGCTGCCACCTGTTGATGTACACCAGGCCTGGGCAGGTGGCAGAGGCCATGAGCGCCGTGGGCCCCACCACCAGGACTGGACAGCAGTGCCACAAACATTTGCACGACCTCCTCAGGGCGGCCAGGGTGAGTAGACACAACTCTAGAACCAACCCCCGTCCCACACACCCGTGACCCCGCCTTCCCCCCCACCCAGAGGGCAACTGGACCTCACCTGCCAGAGGTATGCACGCACCGTACCTTGCACCACATGCCAACGCCTATACCGGCCAATATAGCCGGGTGCCCTGGCCAAGAAGACCACCAGCTACCCACCCTTGTGCTGCATGCATCTGAATGCGTAACATGGTGTGCTTTCAGTGCAACTGAAGGAATCCAACCACCTGCAGGGGCAGGAGGCGGTGCCGACCATGCGTGCCACCCAAGCCAGCACCGCACGGATGGTGTCCGCGGTAAAAGTCTCAGGGGAGAAGGTATCGGCCTTGGGTCAGGATGTCCAAGGCCTGGGGCACTCTGTGTGGACGTTGGCCCAGGCACAGGACAGGGCTGCCCTGTCACAGGCAGCCATGCACCAGAGCCACCTGGACATTGCAGTGGAGCTCCAGAACTTGGCCTAGTCACAGGGAGCTATGGGTGAGGACATCAGCGGTTTTGCCTGGGCGCTGACTGACTTAAGCCAGGCACAAAGGGAGGTGGCGCAGTCACTGGCTGATATGGCACAGACCACAGGCATGTGGCGCAGTCATTGGCTGATGTGACACAGACCCAGTGGAAGGCGGTCAACTCCCTGTGATCATTGAGACCCTGTTCAAGACAGGAGCGGGCCTCCAGGACTGGCAGCGCAGGAGCCTCAAGGGTTAGCTCCACTTGCAACCCAGTCCCAAGGAGTAGCCCGGGGGCCATCGGGCACCCTGAGGGAGGAGGAGTTGATAGGGCCCGTGTTGGTGACTCCTGCAGCGGTGATGCCTGAACACCACAGCGCCTCGGTCTCCCGCCCCTCATGTCCCTGGCGCATCTGATGGGCAGCATGCAGAACAGGGCAGCACCACGCCACCTGGGACACCCAAGCAGCAGCTGGGCCCAACCAGGCCCGGTTGCCCCAGAAGACAGACTCTAAATAGGACCCTGGTCACAGGGCAAGAACCACAGCAGGCTACCCCACTGATGATGTACCACCTGGGGATCCACAAAGGGGTAGCATTCGAGTCTGTAAGGCCAGGAAGGTAGACACCAGTTAAGTTGGCAAGGGTGCAGCATTCAGTATAGCGTTAGGGGCTAGGGCACAAACCTGTACATATATATTCACTGTTTTACAATAAACACTTGTTCTTTTTTTTATAAATTTAGAGTACCCAATTATTTTTTCTCCAATTAAGGGGCAATTTAGCGTGGCCAATCCACCTACCCTGCACATCTTTGGGTTGTGGGAGTGAAAACCATGCAGACATGGGGAGAATGTACAAACTCCACATGGACATAAACACTTGTTCACAACGTTTGCCTCATGTGCTCTGTCAGAAGAGGGTGAGGGGTAGGCTGGGCTGCAGAGGGCTGCTGGAGCAGGGAGAAGATGTGCAGACGTTGGGAGTGGGCTTGGGCCAGTGGCCCATGTTCAGCCAGCACTCACCGCTCAGGTTCTCCATCCAATCCCTCTCCACCCCATCCGTCCAAGCCTCCCCTCCCCGCACCCCCAACATCCCTACCTCCGCCACCCCACGGGTTCAGTGGGACTGTGTGATGGAATGGCCAGCTGGCATTCAGGAATCACCCGTTCCCAATTTTTAAAACCATAAGTGAAACACGCGTCAATAATTCCTCCCGGCGGAGGCGGAGCATCGCTGAAGCCCCAGAGAATATCGGCTCAGGCCCACTAATGATATGCGGACAGCGTTTACTGTACGTGCGGAGCAGGATGCATTGACGCCGTTGTTGAGGCACCAGAGCATGGCATTCTGTCGCGCGCCTGCCGCCGGCCCAGATTTTGGCCTCACACGCACTTCTCCGCGCAATCACCTTTCCCGATTCCGACATCGGCCAAAGGAGAAATCTCCCCCTGCGGGTTTTCCAACTTTCAGCTCTGGATGGAAACAAAATCTCCCACATTTGTGGTACGTTTGCTAGTTTAAAATCCAGCCTCTGGCTGGAAACACCTCAGGCGGGATTCTCCATGCAGCAAAGGGGCAACATGCTGGAGGAGGAAGATGAACGCCAGACCTCCAATGATGAGGAGGAGGGCAAGGATGGGCACGGCATGGAGCCTGGGCAGGCATCGGAGGCCGCACAACATGTGCGCCTGGGCCGACACACACAGGATGCTCTAATCGCCTCCAGGTTCACCGACTGGGGGTGTGGCCACTGGCACGGGCATCCCATCCTACCCACCCCACCCCCGCCCCCCACTCCCTCCAAGCTGACCACCCCCTCCCATGAACACCCTCCCTGAGCCCACCCCAACACCTTGCAACCCCCTCCATGATTCATACCTGCCTCACTACAGCGTGTAGGCCCTGGGTTGGCAGTAACAGTGGGCTTGGTCCATGGGATGGAGGGTGATGACACCCGGCTTCAGTGACCATAGTTGGTGAGCAGACTTTCCAATATCTACGTGCAGGAACACAGTTTTTAAGCTTGAAGAGGACTACAGCCAAGCTTGCCACGTACATCTGGGAGGTTTTGAAGATCCTTGCAACCACTAGTGCACCAGTGGTCTACAAAGGGCAAGAGACCAATCTGTCTTTAGTTGTCATGGAAGGACAGTGATCCAGCCTGATGGGAAGAGACTGATACAGAAGATAAGGCTCAATTGGCTGGAAATCTTCAAAATATACAATGGCATCCTCCAAGGCAGCCTAAAGAGGTATGTAGACATCCTTCACAAGGAACTGGGCCGGATTAAAGGCGTCAAACCCCAAATCTATATCCAGATTCAACACCTAAGTTCTTCAGAGCTAGACCATTGCCTTTTGCATTGCATCTGAAGGTTGAAACAGAGCTAAAGAGATTGGACAAACTGGGTGTAATCAAGTCAGTTCTGTTTTCAGAGTGGGCCGCATCGATATTCCCTGTCCTTAAAGCAGGTCGATAAGAATTTGTCTGCACTATAAACTAACCATAATCAGGCTGCTGAGGTTGATCAGTGTCCTATTCCCTGAATCAAGGACCTCTACGCTAAGCTGGCGGGAGTCCTTATCTATTCAAAATTGGACGTAAGTCAGGTCTACTTGCAATTAGAATTGGACGAAGAGTCTCAAGATTTTGCTCCAATAAATACCACAAGACTAGACTACCTTTCAGCCATCGTTTCAGCCTGTGCTGTTTTCCACCTTGATGATATGTTAGTCACCAGCTGGATATCAGAAGAGCACATGGCCAGCCTAGAGAAAGTATTGACAAGGTTTCAGGATGCAGAGGTCCTCCTCAAACGCAAAACGTATACTTTCCAAGCTTCAGAAGTTACGTATCTAGGATTTTGCATTGATGCGGCAGGGTTGCATCCCCTTGAAGAAAAAGTCAAAGCTATACGAGATGTCTCTGCACCCAAAAATGTCAGCGAGCTCCAACCTTCCTCGATATGGTAAATTATAATGGAAGGATCATTTTGAATTTATCCACAACACTTAGCACCATTCACGAGCTACTAAAGAATCAGTGGTGGCAATTGTTATGGGCCACCGTTTAGAAAACTCCAAAGTATATCATGAAGTTCACCTGGCTTACAACTGTTTACTGGTTTTGATTATGAGGAGCACAAGAGCCTGCCTTTCAGGTGTTATCCAACAGAGGTCTTAGGCACTTTTAATCAAAAAACAAGCTTTATTCTACAAATTTAGTTAACATTTGAATAACCACAAACATGCAAATTTTTTTATCAACTACAAACATAAATACCCCACACAGCTCCAGTAATCTATTTATAACCCTTAATGACTCCCCCTTAACTGTTCCAATTCAATAACAAGACCCAAATAAAAAAACAGAACCTCCTTTTCAAAGGTGTGGCCCAGCATACTGCACTCTTACTTGTATAAGACTTAGTATTGATACTCTTGTTTCCTTTCCCAAACAGCAGGTTTGAATTCCTTCCAGAAAGCAGTTATCTCTTTTAAGTTATCAAGTAGTCTGGAAACAGCTTTTAAAATGAAGATACAGAGACACTTCTTTTCAACCTGTGCAGAACAAACCAGTTCAAACTCAAAGCGAAAGTAAAACCAACTCCCAGAGCCACAGCCCAGCTTCACCCACACAGTGACATCACTGAAGCCATGTGATAAGACAAAAGCATTTCTTAAAGGGACACTCCCATGACACAATGGGGAGAGCCCCAAACGGAAGGTTTCAAAGTTGTGATAAAAGCATTATAGTCTTCAAACCTTTTTGACCCGGGGAAACAAATCGGACTAACATGTGATGCATCCTCTTATAGGGGCAGTTTTATCCCACAAAATGGGAGATGGTTCTGAGCTCCCTATTGTCTTTGCCTCAAGGACCCTTTCAGAAGCAGAGCGGACCTGTGCGCAAATAGAGAAGGAGAGCTTAGCAGTTATATAGGTAGGGTGTGAAAAATTCCACCAAAATGTGCATGGATGGTGGTTTGACATAGTGATCGACCAAAAGCCATTACTGGGTGCAACGTTGGGCCTTGCTGCTGGTGGCCTTCGATGATGCTTTTCAGCACCGGCCTGGCATGCAAATTGCCAATGCGGATACATTAAGTCGACTGCCCCTGCCAAAGAGCATTCCACCACCATCAGTACTTCAAGAAATCACACTGGCTTTGAACTTCCAAGACATTCTGTCAGTGTCCACCGGACATATCCGAAACTGGACCCAAAGAGATACCATACTTTCAAAGGTGAAAAGAATGATACAGACTGGGTGGCAGACATTCGATAATGCGATCTGATATACCAATGTTTGCTAGTGTTGGCGAATGTTTTTGTTGTTGTACAACTCAACCCTCCACTCCACCATGGGGATGACACCCATTGAGCTGCTCATGGGCAATCAGTTGAGAACCAGTTGGATGTTGTGTTTCCAAATTTGGTAGATAGGGTGTAGGCATGTGATGCCTTCCGCAAGAGCCAGTTATCAGAATAGAGGGGCGACAGGTCATTTAGGGTTGGAGACACGGTTTTAATCCATAATTTTGCTTCAGGTCCACCTTGGTTAGCAGGACAGGTTGTGGTCCAGTCGGGGCCCCTGTCATATGTGGTCAATGTCAATGGAAGACCAGCAGAAAGCATGTCGGCCACTTGAGGGGTTGAAGGGTGGCGACCCCGAGCTTGGAGTCGACAAGTCCCAACAGCATCCTGCACACTCCTTTAACTCCATCTGGCCAAGGGGTGTCAGGGGCTTCTGAATCTACTCAACCAGCTGTGTCCATCGAGGCTGGTGAGGTCAGCTCGCTGTCGTTGAGGCGGCATTTCCTGAGGTGACACCGACTGTTGACGATTCGATTGCCCAGAAGGGCGTTGAGCTGAGAGGGCCAGGAAGTCTCCTGACTGATTGAGATTTTGGTGGACTCGCTTTCCCCTCGTTCTCTTAGAACATTTGTAACTTCTATACATAGTTTTGGGGTAGTTGTAATAAGGGATTAAGGGGGAGGGATATGGTAGCGTGGCCCCTTTATGGTGTCAAGATCCAGGGACCACATAAATGGCTCAGGGCCAATCATGCGGGAACGCCAGCCAAAAGGGAGTTTGCGCAGTGCCCTGAGAGCAGAAGCCGGGAGTGTGGTAAAGACGTGTTATATTGGCCCGGATTCTCCGGTCGTGTGAGTCAATTTTCCTGGCGGCAGCGCACCCCACTAGCAGGTTTTGCGGTGGCGTAGGGTGCTTACAATGGGAAATCCCAGTGATAGGTGGCCGGAAGATAGAATCCCGTCGCCAGTGAACAGCATGCAGCCGAGAAACATGCGGTTGGCGGACCCACCCGTTGTGATCTGTGCCTGTTATTTAGCTGCCTTTGCCTTTTACCAATAAACCCTTTGTTAATTATTGGAAGTTAACAGAGTATGTCTCGAGCCACCACACTCTGCAATTCTGTTTTTCATTTTCAGGTATTTATCCGATTCCCTTTTG
Organism: Scyliorhinus torazame; assembly: GCF_047496885.1. NCBI lineage: Eukaryota > Metazoa > Chordata > Chondrichthyes > Carcharhiniformes > Scyliorhinidae > Scyliorhinus > Scyliorhinus torazame. The sequence goes on along the minus strand of NC_092707.1, from coordinate 139,353,865 downwards.
CAAGTTATTATTGAATATGTTTCTATTGCCTTTTCTTTTTTTTAAAAATAATTTTTATTAAGGTTTTCACAGAATATCAATAACAAAATGAAAAAGGAACCCAACAGGGTTAAATAGAAAACACAGTCAAAAAACAACCCTCCATACCCCCCTCCCCCCTGTACATAAATAATAAATTAACACCCCGGCTTAACACAAATCCAACATAGCAAATATATACACCCCCTCAGATCCCCCAGTGTAAATAAACAAAAATAAAGTAACCCCCCCCCCCCGCCGAGTTGCTGCTGCCATTGACCAATGACTACCGTTCTGCCAGGAAGTCTAAGAACGGTTGCCACCGCCTGAAGAACCCTTGTACCGACCCTCTCAAGGTGAATTTCACCCTCTCCAATTTAATAAACCCCGCCATATCATTGATCCAGGATTCCACGCTTGGGGGCCTCACATCCTTCCACTGAAGAAGAATCCTCCGCTGGGCTACCAGGGACGCAAAGGCCAGAATACTGACCTCTTTCGGCTCCTGCATTCCCGGCTCCTCTGCCACCCCAAATATGGGTCCTACCACCCTCGACATCGTCCTCGCTACGCCCTTCCAAAATTCCTCCAGCGCTGGGCATGCCCAGAACATATGGGTGTGATTTGCTGGGCTCCCTGAGCACCTAACACACCTGTCCTCACCCCCAAAAAACCGGCTCATCCTTGTCCCGGTCATGTGTGCCCTGTGCAGCACCTTAAACTGTATGAGGCTGAGCCTCGCGCACGAAGATGAAGAGTTCACCCTCCCTAAGTCATCTGCCCACGTCCTTCCTCGATCTCCTCTCCCAACTCGTCCTCCCACTTACCTTTCACCTCCACCACTGAGGCCTCCTCCTCCTCCTACATCACCTGGTAAGTTTCTGAGATCTTCCGCACTCCCGCACCCCCCTCCACCCCGAGAGTACCCTGTTCTGTACTGTGCGTGGCAGCAGCTGCGGGAATTCCACCACCTGCCACATGGCAAACCTGTAAGTACCTGAAGGTGTTCCCCGGGGGAGCCCATACATCTCCTCCAACTCACCCAGGCTTGCGAACCTCCCGTCCACAAACAGTTCTCCCAACCTTCGTATCCCTGCCCTGTGCCACCCTGAAAACCCTCCATCTGTCCTCCCTGGGACGAACCGGTGGTTCCCCCGTAGTGGGGTCCACACCGAGGCCCCAACTTCCCCCCTGTGCCGCCTCCACTGCCCCCAGATTTTGAGGGCAGCCGCCACTACCGGGCTCGTGGTATACCTCCTTGGAGGGAGCGGCAGCGGCGCCGTTGCCATGCCCCCAGACTCGTACCCACACAGGACGCGTCTTCAGCCTCTTCCATGCAGCCCCCTCCCCCTCCATCACCCACTTGCGCACCATCGTCGCATTGGTGGCCCAGTAGTACCCACAGAGGTTGGGCAGTGCCAGCCCCCCCCCCCCCCCATCTCTACTCTGCTCCAGGAACACCCATCTCACCCTCGGAGACCCTCGCGCCCACACAAACCCCATTATGCTCCTGTTGACCCGCCTAAAAAAGGCCTTCGGGATAAACACGGGGAGGCACTGGTACAGGAACAAAAACCTTGGGAGCACCGTCATTTTGATTGACTGCACCCTACCCGCCAAGGACAGCGGCAATGCGTCCCACCTCTTGAACTCCTCCTCCATTTGCTCCACCAGCCTTGTGAAATTAAGCCTATGCAGGGCCCCCCAGCTCCTGGCCACCTGGACCCCCAAATACCTGAAACTCCTCTCCGCCCTTTTTAGTGGCAGCTCGCCAAGCCCCCTCTCCTGGTCCCCTGGGTGAACCACAAACAGTCGCTCTTCCCCATGTTAAGCTTGTACCCTGAGAAATCCCCGAATTCCCTGAGGATCCTCATTACCTCCGGCATTCCCCCCACGGGTCCGCCACATAAAACAGCAAGTCATCCGCATAGAGCGACACCCTATGCTCCTCCCCAACCCGCACCAACCCCCTCCAGTTCCTCGACTCCCTCAGTGCCATAGCCAGGGGTTCAATCGCCAGTGCGAAGAGCAGGAGGGACAGGGGACACCCCTGCCTCGTCCCTCGGTGCAACCGAAAGTACTCAGACCTCCTCCTGTTCGTGGCCACACTCGCCATCGGGACCTCATACAACAGCCTGACCCACCTGACAAACCCCTCCCCAAACCCAAACATCTTCAGCACCTCCCATAGATACCCCCACTCTACCCTATCGAAGGATTTCTCCACGTCCATCGCCACCACTATCTCTGCCTCCCCCTCCCTCGCCAGCATCATGATCACGTTCAGAAGCCTCCGCACATTTGCGTTCAACTGCCTTCCCTTCATGAACCCCGTCTGGTCTTTGTGGATGACCTGCGGCACACAATCCTCAATCCTCGTGGCTAAGACCTTCGCCAGCACCTTGGCACCTACGTTTAGCAACAAAATCGGCCTGTAAGACCCATACTGCAGGGGATCCTTGTCCTGCTTCAGTATCAAGGAGATCAGTGTCTGGGAGATCGTCGGGGGGCAAAGCCCCCCCCCTCCCTTGCCTCATTAAAGGTCCTAACTAGCACCGGGCCCAACAGGTCCATAAATGTTTTATAGAATTCGACGGGGAAACCGTCCGGCCCCGGTGCCTTCCCTGCCTGCATGCTTCCTATCCCTATGGTCAGCTCCTCCAGCCCAATCGGGGCCCCCAATCCAGCCACCAGTCCCTCCTCCACCTTCGGAAACCTCAATTGGTCCAGAAAGCAGTCCATCCCTCCCTCCTCCAGTGGGGGCTCGGATCGGTACAATTCCTCATAAAAGTCCCTGAAGACCCCATTGATGCCAAGCCCACTCCGCACCACACTCCCTCCCCTGTCCTTAACTCCCCCAATCTCCCTAGCTGCGTCCCGCTTCCGAAGCTGATGCGCCAGCATCCGGCTTGCCTTTTCCCCATACTCGTAAATCGCCCCCTGGGCCTTCCGCCACTGCACCTCCGCCTTCCTGGTGGTCACCAGGTCGAATTCAGCCTGGAGGCTGCGCCTCTTCCTCAACAGTCCTTCCTCAGGCACCTCCACACACCTCCTGTCTACCCTCACCATCTCCCCCACCAGCCTCTCCCTCTCCCTCTGCTCCATCCTCTCCTTGTGGGCCCTAATGGAGATCAGCTCTCCCCTAACCACCGCCTTCAGCGCCTCCCATACCATCCCCACTCGAACCTCCCCGTTATCGTTGGCCTCCAGGTACCTCTCTCTGCTTCATCAGACCCGCTCGCTCACCTCCTCGTCCGCCAACAGCCCCACCTCCAAACGCCACAACGGGCGCTGGCCCCTCTCCTCCCCCAGCTCTAAGTCCACCCAATGCGGGGCGTGATCCGAAATGGCTATCGCCGAGTACTCGGTATCCTCTACTCTCGCTGTCAGCGCCCTGCTCAAAATAGAAAAGTCGATCCGGGAATAAGCCTTATGGACATGTGCGAAGAATGAAAATTCCCTAGCCCCCGGCCTTGCAAATCTCCAAGGGTCCACCCCTCCCCTCTGGTCCATAAACCCCCTCAGCACTCTAGCCGCCGCCGGCTTCCTACCCGTCCTAGACCTGGAGCGATCCAGTGCCGGATCCAGCACCGTGTTAAAGTCTCCCCCCATTATCAGGCCCCCCACTTCCATATCTGGGATCCGACCCAACTTGCGCCGCATAAAACCTGCTTACCACCTACCCGGCCCCACCACCTCTGACGCAGCTCCTTTTACAGGCCCAGTCCCCTCACCAACAACACGGGCCTCCCCTTCCCCCGAGGGGCCCCATCACACTGCCGGCCATCCACCCCTGTTCCGTTTGCTTACCCCCTTCCAAGAGCCCCCCCGACCAACCCAACCAGAACAGTGCCCAACCCGCCCTAACCACCCTCACCAAACCAGAAAGAAAAAAACAAGAGCAAAGGACCCCCCTCAAAAAGTAACATATCAACAGCAATCCCCAAACGCCCATCCCGACCCTCAATCTGTGTCCAACTTCTCGGCCTGAACAAAGGCGCACGCCTCCTCCGGAGACTCAAAATAATGGTGCCGGTCCTTGTAGGTGACCCACAGTCGCGCCGGCTGCAACATGCCAAACTTCACCCCCTTCCTGTGCAGCACCGCCTTCGCTCGATTGTACCCGGCCCTCCTCTTCGCTACCTCCGCACTCCAGTCCTGGTATATTCGAACCTCCACATTCTCCCACCTGCTGTTCCTCTCCTTCTTGGCCCACCTGAGCACACACTCCCGATCGACGAACCGATGGAACCTCACCAGCACCGCCCGCATTGGCTCGTTAGCCTTGGGCCTCCTCGCCAGCACTCTATGGGCCCCTTCCAGCTCCAGGGGCCCCTGGAAGGACTCCGCTCCCATCAACGAGTTCAACATGGTGACCACATAGGCCCCCATGTCCGGCCCCTCCAGCCCCTCCGGGAGGCCCAGAATCCGCAGATTCTTCCGCCTCGACCGATTCTCCATCTCCTCGAACCGCTCCTGCCATTTCTTGTGGAGCGCCTCGTGCGCCTCCACCTTTACCGCCAGGCCTCGTTGTCGGAGATCTTTTGTCGGGCCTCGCGGATCGCCACCCCCTGGGCCGTCTGTGTCTCCAGCAGCTTATCGATAGAAGCCTTCATCGGCTCAAGCAGGTCCGCTTTAATCTCCCTAAAGCAGCGCTGGATAACCTCCTGTTGCTCCTGCGCCCACTGCATCCACGCTGCCTGGTCCCCGCCTGCCGCCATTTTGTTCTTCTTCCCTCGCACCTTCTTCGGGTCCACCATCACTTTTTTAGTTGCCCCGCTCCTGGTAAAAGCCATACACTGTCGGGGAACTATTGTATTCTCCTTCCCACAGCGGGAAACGTTGAAAAAATGCCGTTGGGGGCCCTGAAAAGAGCCCAAAAGTCATTTTTTTGCGGGAGCTGCCGGATGTGTGACTTAGCTCCGCATAGCCGCAACCGGAAGTCTCTATTGCCTTTTCAAGCAGCGCATTTCAGATCAGAACAACTTGCTATATGAAAAATCCTTTTACTCATCTTGCCTCTAGTTCTTTTGCCAATTTCTTTAGTTCAATGTCCCTTGGTCACCAAACATGCAGCCAAATTGAAGACAGTTCCTGCCCAGCAAAACCCCTCAGAAGAGGCTACAAGCAAAACACTTAAAAAAACCCTGTTTGGAAAGGATTGCCTTGATCTATTTCTTGCTTATGTTACGAACCCCATGGAGAGCAATAACTTTTTAAAAGAGATTTGAATTCCCGGTGACAAGCTTAAAGGAATCACACAAGATTTCACATTTTAAAACATTTACAGTATAAACAAACTAAAGTTGGTATCAACTAAACTTTACTTAGGTAAATAGTACTCTAAACCACCAAGTAAAGCCACCATAGTCCCAGATGACCATAGGCTGTTTTCCCCTTTGAGGGGGAGATCATGCAGCGGGCAAGGTTGAGAAGGCGGATGTTCATGAATGATCTTAGCTGGTACAGAATTGAACCTGCGCTATTGGCCGCGCTCTTCACCAGGAACCAGCTGTCCAGCCAAGTGAGCTAAACCGGCCCCTACACTACAAAACAAGTATTACTTATTTGCTTTTTTTTACAATGGTTGATAACTTCATGCTATCGTTATATGTTATGCCACACTCCCTGCATAGGAATCAGTCCAAAGTTACTTCCAGATGGCTCATGTCTACCTGTTCTGATCAGTCCTATCATCCAGTGTCTGTTGATAGTCCTTTCCCTCAGTCTTCTGAGACTTCCTGACCAAGGTTTCCACAATAAGACACACTCTGATGATTCCTTCACCCAACTGGCTGCGAGGGTCCTTAAACCTCTGCAGGTTCTATCTCCTTGACCAGGGTCTGCGCACCCATCAGCATTCTGCTTGGTAGCTAATAGAGAACAGTCTATTTCCCCGCTGTCCGCAACAGCACTTATCTATCTATCTATCTATCTATCTATCTATCTATCTCTCCTTGTTCAGGTTTTCTGAGTGAGTACATCTGAGTCTTTAAGTAAACACAAAACCAAGCTAGCTGCTTCTTTTTTGTGTTCAGGTGTTAAAGTTTGTGCTTGGGTTTCAGTAGGACTCGACCTGAGCCCCGTCTCCATGGCAATCAGTTCACATCAACTTATCGCCAGGCAGAACTGGCACGACGGAATATGCTCTATTTATCTTGAAGTAAAAGAACTAGACCAATGCATGACCACTTTATAAAACCTTGCATGTGTAACACATGTACCACGAAGACTCTTTCAAGGAGCCGGTGCAGATATGATGGGCTGAATTGCCTCCTTCTTCACCGTAACAATTCTGCGATTCTGTGATCCAGACCCTTGCTTCTACTGGTGAAACGATCTTTTTGAGCCACTGCAACTTGGAACTCTTAAGCATCTATAATGTTCATGCAAAATGGAATCAGCTTTCATATGTATCATAGCTGATACATAGCTGTGACCAACGGCCAGGGGGACTAGATCCAATCTGTATGCAGCTCTATTTTATCCAGTCCAATCTGGATGCAACAATAGCTGATGAGGGCAGCACGGTGGCGCAGTGGGTTAGCACTGCTGCCTCAGCGCCGAGGTCCCAGGTTCAATCCCAGCTCTGGATCACTGTCCGTGTAGAGTTTGCACAATCTCCCCGTGTTTGCGTGGGTTTCGCCCCCACAACCCAAAGATGTGCAGGGTAGGTGGATTGGCCACACTAAATTGCCCCTTAATTGGAAAAATGAATTGGGTACTCTAAATTTATATTAACAAAAACAATAGCTGATGAAAGACTATAGAGCTATCACATTCTGGTTGTCTGTCTAAAGTAACCAGAGTTACGGACCACATTGATTGGGATCACAACATTCTGAGACGTAAATCTAAGGTCTTATGGACACCTTCCTTTTGGCAGATTTGAGTTGGAAGCTGTTAAGCGAGTTGGAAATCAGCACACATTCTTTCTGAGGGCAGTAAGAGGTCAGGGTTCAAGAGTAACTGGAAGGATTATAATGGGGACTATTTCATAATGTAGGTCCACAAGTATAATAAAGTTCACTTTATTATTTGAACATGAATCGTAGACGAAACATATTGCAGGAAGGTCTAATGGCAGGCCATCAACCAAAAATGCTAACTCTGTTCCTCTCTCCACGGATGTTGCCTGACCTGCTAAGTGTTTCCAGCTTTTTCGATTATCATTTTATGTTATATATTGAAATACATAAAGTAATGGCGTCACCTGCGAAGAGCACTGCAAGAAACAAAGCGTGGTGGTTTGCAGCGTTCATATGTGTGCTGTCATGTGAGAGTACCTTTAAGAAATGGATGTTTAAGCAATGTACCTTGAAGAAATGGAGCTGATCATATTACTGAAGTGATGTCAGAGGGTGGGGGGGGGGGGGGCGGGTAGCTGAGCTCACTTCTGCTTTTGGTTTCAGTTTGAGGAGGCAGCAGGGAGTGTCTGTGTGTTTTGCTGTTTTGCAGGAAGAAAACACAGAGCTGGTCTGTTGATGTCTGCAAATCCAAAGACTATAAATATATTGAATGTAACCTCGTGTCTGTTTTTGAACGTTTGAAGTCTTTTGGATGTTTAAAGGAACTGTTTGAAGGATTATTTAGTGTTGTAGTCCTTTGGGGTTATCTTTGAAGGAATGGGTGTTAAGATATTCAATGTTTGTTTTTAACAGGTTAAATTGAGTTCATAGAATAAACATTGTTTTGTTTTAAAAACCATTTGTCCATAATTGCTGTACCACACCTGGAGAGTACGCCGTGTGCTCCCACACCACCATCTATTAAAAGTTGTGGGTCGGTTGAACTCCATGAAACACTTTGGGGTTCTGTAAACCCGGACCTAACAACTGGGGGCTCTAGGGGGATAAAAGTCTATCTATTGGATTGGCTTAGTGAACTTAAAGACAGTGAGGGGTGAGCATATTGTGGTTGCTTTTCAGGTGTGGTATTTTAGTTTAAGTGGGGAGTGTGTTGTGGACAATGGCTCTTTCAGAGGCGCAGAAGTTTTTGGGGCTGGAGACCGTCACACGCAGTACCTTACGGACAGAGACGAAAAGCAAACTGTTAGATTTGGCAAAATCATTGCAGTTAACATTACCTGACAAAATGCGAAAAGATGAGTAATTATGGTGGTGGTTAAGCATTAAAACTTGCCTGAGATACAGTTTGAGTCATTGAAAATGGCAAAAATTCAGTTGCAAATTAAACAAATGGAACATGAGGAAGAATTAAAGCAGCTTGAATACGAAAGCGAGAGAGCGGAAAAAGAAAGAGAGAAAGAGGAAAAAGAAAGCGAGAGAGAAGAAATGAGAAAAGAAAGAATAGCCCTAGCGGAACAAAAAGAAAGAGAAATGGAGCTACAGATCAGGGAAAAAGATAAAGAGAGAGAGTTTGAACTTCAGAAAATGGCCATGAAACACGACAGTCAGTTAAAATTGGCATATGTAAAGGGAAACGTACAGTTGGATGACAGTGATGAGGATAGTGAGAAAGAGCGTCATTGTCGAAGGCTTGGTGGGAATCTATTTAAATATGTCCAAGCATTACCAAGGTTTGACGAGAAGGAGGTAGAAGCTTTTTTCATTTCATTTGAGAAGGTAGCTAAACAAATGAAATGGCCACAGGACATGTGGGTATTACTGATTCAAACAAAGCTGGTAGGTAGAGCTAGTGAAATGTTTGCGTCATTACCGGAGGAGGTATCTGGGACGTATGAGGAGGTGAAAAAAATCCACCTTAGGTGCATATGAACTAGTGCCTGAAGCCTACAGACAAAGATTTAGAAATTTAAGGAAAGAATTTGGTCAAACATACATGGAGGTTGAAAGGCTCAAACAGAGTAATTTTGATAGGTGGATGAGGGCTTTGAAAATAGATCAAACGTATCAAGCTCTCAGAGAAATTATAATTTTGGAGGAGTTTAAAAATTCAATTCACTGATGTAGTGAGAACTCATGTGGAAGAACAGAGGGTTAAAACTGTGCAGTTAGCAGCAGAAATGGCAGATGATTATGAATTAGTTCATAAATCAAAGCTTGGTTTCCGACATCAGATTCAGCCTGTGAGGGATAGAAACTGGGGACATGGGAAATACTCAAGTGGCAAAGGTAAAGGTGATCTGATGGGAGATAATAAGGAGAGTGTACCTCAGATTAAAAGAGAGATCCAGGAGGGTGGAAAATAAATGAAAAGTTTCAAATGTTTTCACTGTAATAAATGAGGCCATGTAAAGTCACAGTGTTGGTGGTTGAAGAAAAGCACTGGGAAGGCTGATGTGGTAAAACAGGATAAGACAGTGGGGTTTGTTAGAGTGGGATAGGAAAGCCCAAGGGAAGCGAAGGAGGTGCAAAAGATTGTACAGACTGATCAAGAGGTGATTGATAAGAAGGTGCCAGATCTCTTTAAAGAATTTACTTGCGTGGGTAAAGTTTACTCATGTGTATCAGGAGGAGCAGGTAAAGAAGTCACAATTTTAAGAGATACAGGAGCTAGTCAATCTTTAATGGTAAGAGATGAGGAATTATGTAGTTTGGGAAGAATGTTGCTAGAAAATGTGGTACTATGTGGAATTCAGGGTGAGAGGAGTAGCGTTCCATAAGTTAAGGTTGGAAAGTCCAGTGAAGAGTGGTGAAGTGGTAGTAGGAGTAATAGAGAAACTATCTTGTCCAGGAATACAGTTTATCTTGGGTAATGATATAGCTGGATAGCAGGTGGGAGTGATGCCTACTGTGGTTGATAAGCCAGTGGAAAATCAGACAACTGAAGTGTTGAAGGACGAATATCCTGGGATTTTTACGGATATTGTAGTAACAAGGTCGCAAAGTCACAGGTTAAGACAAGAGGAGAAATCAAAGAGTGAAGATGAAGTTGAAGTGCAATTATCAGAAACGATTTTTGATCAGATGGTTGAAAAAGAACAAGAACAGGTGGAGGATGAGGCGGATATTTTTAGTTCAGGAAAATTGGTGGAGCTACAACAGAAAGATGTAGAAATAAAACGGATACATCAGAAAGCGTATACGGAAGAGGAATCTGAGAGTATACCAGAGTGTTATTACAGTAAAAGTGATGTCTTGATGAGAAAATTGAGTCCTGTACATATGCAGGCGGATGAAAAGTGGGCAGAAGTTCATCAAGTAGTATTGCCGGTAGGGTATAGAAAGGAGTTGTTGCGAGTGGCACATCAGGTATCAGTGGGAGGTCATTTGGGGATAAGGAAAACTCAAGCTAAAATCCAGAAACATTTTTATTGGCCTGGACTACATAAAGATGTAGTTAAATTTTGTCAATCATGTCACACATGTCAAGTGATAGGGAAACCTCAAGCAGTGATAAAACCAGCACCCTGAATACCCATTCCAGCATTTGAGGAACCTTTTACAAGGGTCCTAATTGATTGCGTAGGACCGCTTCCTGAAACAAAAAGTGGGAATCAATATCTTTTGACTATAATGGATGTGTCTACTAAGTTTCCAGAGGCTAGTCCAGTACGTAATATTACAGCTAAAAAGATTGTGGAGGAATTACTTAAATTCTTTACTAGATATGGACTATCCACAGAAATTCAATCGGATCAAGGATCAAATTTTACCTCAAGGTTATTCAAAGAAGTTATGGATAGCTTAGGAATAAAACAAGTTAAATCAACTGCGTACCATCCAGAATCGCAGGGAGCGTTAGAAAGGTGGCATCAGACATTAAAGACAATGTTGAGGGCTTGTTGTCAAGATTATCCAGAGGACCGTATCAGATTGAAAGGAAATTAAGTGAGGTGAATTATGTGGTAAAAACACCAGATAGAAAGAAGACTCACCGAGTGTGTCATGTGAATATGCTTAAAAGGTACTTTGAAAGGGAAGGAGAGGAAAAGGAGGTTTTAATGATTCTAACTCAAAATGACAAACCAAATCCAGATGACTGAATTTGACATACCTCAAATTAAATTGGAAAATGAGGATGTTCTTTAAAATTGGGATAAATTGTTGAGTTATCTTCCAGAAGAAAAACAAACTAACCTGAAAGAGTTATTGATATCACATGGGCAAGTTTGTGGAGATAAATTGGGAAGTTCTAAAATGGCTATACATGATGTAGATGTGGGAAATGCTGTTCCAATCAAACATCCATACAGACTTAACCCTTTAAAATTGGCACTGGTAACAAAGAGATTGAGAGGATGCTTAAAAATGGCATAATTGAAGTGGGTTGCAGCTAATGGAGCTCACCCACAGTGATGGTACCTAAATCAGACGGTACCCAATGGTTGTGTGTGGACTATAGAGAGGTGAATGCAGTTACAAGAACGGACTCTTATCCTATCCCACGTTTGGAGGATTGCATTGAGGAAGTGGGACAATCCGCTTTTATTTCTAAACTGGATTTACTTAAAGGTTACTGGCAGGTACCTTTATCCAAAAGGGTGAAGGAGATTTCAGCTTTTGTGACTCCAGATGGTATATACCAGTTCAAAGTTATGCCATTTGGCATGAAAAACGCCCCAGCCACATTTCAACGGTTAACTAATACAGTCATTTCAGGATTACCCAATTGTGCGGTATATATCGACGATCTGATAATTTTCAGCCAGACATGGACAGAACATTTAAAACATCTGATGGAGTTATTCGATCGACTTCAGGAGGCGGGTTTGGTGATAAACCTAGCCAAAAGTGAATTTGCAAAAGCGCAAATCACTTTCCTTGAGGAGTTTCTGATACGCTCAAGACGAAGGGAAATAACTCGATTTCTTGGTATGAGTGGATTTTACCGGAAATTTGTACCAGATTTTAGCAGTGTGGTCGCTCCACTGATGGACTTGCTCAAGAAGCGTAACAAGTTCCAGTGGACAGCGGAGTGTCAACAGGCATTTGACGGCCTGAAGGCTGTGTTAACCACTGCTCCTGTGTTAGTCATCCCAAATTATACCAAACCATTCAAAGTGGCTGTTGACGCGAGTGATGTGGACGTAGGGCTTCGACAAGATGACGACGAAGGTCTAGAGCGGCCTGTTGGTTATTTTTCAAAGAAATTGAATTCTCACCAGAAAAGGTATTCGACGATCGAGAAGGAGACTTTGAGTTTGGTGCTGGCTTTGCAACATTTTCACATTTATATGACCAGCAATCCATCTTTCACCATTATATATACTGATCATAATCCGTTGACGTTTTTGGAGTGATTCCGGAATAACAATGCGAGACTGTTTCGCTGGAGTTTATTGTTACAGCCATTTCATTTAAAAATAGAACATGTGGCAGGACGGGAAAACGTGATAGCCGATGCTTTGTCACGAATGTGATGAACGGAAGGATTTCGGTTGGAGGAAGAAGAACGAAAAAAAAGAAATGGACTATAATTATACCTGTTTGCGTGTTTTGTTTTTTTTGGAACCGGTAAAGTGTTTTTACTGTGTGCATTTCTTAATTGATGGTGCAAAGGTGAAAAATGAAACCATCTTGAAGTTGATGGGTTTTTTTTTTTCTTGGGGGGAGGTGTCACATGAGAGTACCTTTAAGAAATGGATGTTTAAGCAATGTACCTTTAAGAAATGGAGCTGATCATATTACTGAAGTGATGTCAGAGGGTGGGGGGGGGGGGAGCTGAGCTCACTTCTGCTTTTGGTTTCAGTTTGAGGAGGCAGCAGGGAGTGTCTGTGTGTTTTGCTGAGAGCTGCAGGAAGAAAACACAGAGCTAGTCTGTTGATGTCTGCAAATCCAAAGACTATAAATATATTGAATGTAACCTCATGTCTGTTTTTGATGGTTTGAAGTCTTTTGGATGTTTAAAGGAACAGTTTGAAGGATTATTTAGTGTTGTAGTCCTTTGGGGTTATCTGTGAAGTAATGGGTGTTAAACAAACATATTCAATATTTGTTTTTAAAAGGTTAAATTGAGTTCATAGAATAAACATTGTTTTGTTTTAAAAACCATTTGTCCATAATTGCTGTATCACACCTGGAGAGTACGCCGTGTGCTTCCCACACCACAATCTATTAAAAGTTGTGGGTTGGTTGAACTCCATGAAACACTTTGGGGTTCTGTAAACCCGGACCCATAACAGTGCGTTGTGCGCAAGCGTTGAACTTCGGTCATTATTCAAGTTTTCTTACAAAGTCTGTTAGGAACTTTCACAGTAACTCTGTCAGCAGTACTCCTTCCAACCCTTGGCACTGCGTGATTCAAAACAATTGGAGCTGATTTGATTCCATGGTCAGTAATTTTTGGAAAAGAATGATTTCACTTTAGTCAAACTAAAAACGGCAATTAATTTTACTTAGTCCAAACAGCACTTGGCTGTTTCGTCCACAGAAATGAGTAAAGGCTGCATTCTGATATTTTAAGCATTAGAATGAGCGCAGCAATTGGAGCTTCTTCAATTGTACTTGGCAGTGTGGGCAAGGGGTCTTTAACACCTGCCGTTGATAATTAGGCTTCTTACGTATAAATCGATCCATTATGCATCACTAACTGTGCAGCCAGCTACATTAACGCTCACTTCCTCTAACAATGGAGCAATCATGGTTTGACAATTAATTCAGGCAAATTGTGAACCAAAATAAAGTAAAACGTTGGTGCCTCAGTGAAAAAGTAATTTGATAATTGACAGTGGTGAGATTCATTAAGGGCTCCTTGAGAACTATAGAATCCCTACAATTCTGAAGGAAGCCATTTGGTCCATCGAGGCTACACCTACACTCAGGCAAGCAGGCTGAACGTTTGTATGTCAGTGGAGAAGGTTTTAAGTTTGAGTGTTAAACTCTTGTTTTGGGACCCCTTTCTTTCTTGCTCTATCCACTCACTGTCATAATATACACATCAGTATATGATGGTGCAGAGCCACACACTGACTGGCACACTGCAAGACCAATCAACACACACAACACAGCAGCTAATCACCAGTTAGGGCACAGTCACTATAAAGACAGAGGGCACTAGTTTTCCCGCTCATTCGGGATGCAGCCTCTGAGAGAGACAGAGCCCGCAGTCAGTTGCACAAACATCCACCATGTGCTAGCAGTATAGGCTGGTCAGGTTAGGCATAAGTCTTCAGTCAATCTAACATAGTGTCGACCCACAGTGCAAGCACGTTTAACAGCTCTTAGTTAAATAAAATAGGGTTGTACTATGACAAGTGTTGGTAGCCTGTCTATGTTACTGCTCAGGTAAACGCAGTCTCCACAGATCCAGAGTACCCAACACATCACTCACCTTTAGCAACAGGTGTGAGGGTCTCACGGTCTGTTTTATCACTAATATTGAGACCAATACCCATTTCCACATCATTCTCTAATATCTCTCCTGTTGCGCTCGATGTCCTTTCTGACCTCATCATGCCCTCTTGACCCATCTCCTGCCCCGCCATCCTCATCCCCACTTAAACAGATGTGGTTGTTTCATTTCAGATCATTTCTGCGATTAGCACCAAAAACTACTCCGGTAAGGAGTAAGCTTTCCTTTATGTCGCGCTTTTCACAACGACCAAATGTTTCAAAGTTCTTTATTGACAATCGGAGGGATTCTCAATTCCTGAGACTAAGTGAGTGATCTTCTGGAAAAAATTCTAAGTGTGCCAGCAAGTGGGAATTGCCGCGTGTTTTCTGGCGAGGCCGGCAATTCCAATCAACATTAATTGGTCCACTTAACGAGGCCACACGGACTTCCCACCCCGAATGCCGGCTCGCTGGCTGATTTGCTGGGACCGTGCTCACCAGCCCCCTGCGAACAAGCTCGAGCAGCAATTAAGCAGCACTTGCTCAGCCAACCCAGCCAGCTCGCAACAATGGCACCGAGGAGACCAGCCCCAAGATTCGGGAACGCTGACCTAGGGAGGCTTTCGGATATGGTGGAGGCCAGGGGGGATGTGCTGTTCCCCCAAGAGTACCGGAGGGTGAGCCACAAGACAGCAAGTGCTGCCTGGGACGAGGTGGCAGCAGCAGTCAGCTCGGGCAGTGTGACCAGGGGGACTGGCCTCCAGTGTCGGAAGTTCTTCATCCAGACACACGGAACAGCCACGGGGCCCAAATTCAAACCTCAAAATGCCAACATCTTCATGCACAAGTTTGAACAAGACCTCACCGCACAGGACCTTCAACCGACATTGTACACCAGATACATGGCCAAGAATCATTGAAACGACTACACGATGACATCAATAAATTCCATCCCACCATCAGACTCACCATGGACTACTCTTCAAAATCGGTTGCATTCTTAGACACTCATCTCCATCAAGGATGGTCACCTCAGCACTTCGCTTTACCGCAAGCCCAGAGATAACCTCACGATGCTCCACTTCTCCAGCTTCCACCCTAAACACATTAAAGAAGCCATCCCCTATGGACAAACCCTCCGTATACACAGGATCTGCTCAGACGGGAAGGAGCGTAACAGACATCTACAGACATTGAAAGATGCCCTCGTACGAATGGAATATGGCGCTCGACTCATCGATCGACAGTTCCAACGCAACACAGCAAACAACCGCACCAACTTCCTCAGAAGACAAACATGGAACACAACCGACAGACTACCCTTCGTCGTCCAGTATTTCCCCAGAGCGGAGAAACTACAACACCCTCTTTGCAGCCTTCAACACGTCATCGATGAAGACGAACATCTTGCCAAGGTCATCCCCACACCCCCACTATTTGCCTTCAAACAACCGCGCAACCTCAAACAAACCATTGTTTGCAGCAAACTACCCAGCCTTCAGAACAGCGACCACGACACCACACAACCCTGCCATCGCAATCTCTGCAAGACGTGCCAGATCATCGACATGGGTACCATCATTACACGTGAGAACACCACCCACCAGATATGCGGTACATACTCGTGGGACTTGGCCAATGTTGTCTACCTCATACGCTGCAGGAAAGGATGTCCCGAAGCGTGGTACATTGGCGAGACCATGCAGATGCTGCGACAATGGATGAACAGACCTCGCATGACAATCGCCAGGCAGGAATGTTCCCTTCCAGTCGGGGAACACTTCAGCAGTCAAGGGCATTCAGCCTCTGATCTCCGGATAAGCGTGCTCCAAGGCGGCCTTCAGGACGCGCGACAACGCATAATCGGCGAACAGAAATTTATAGCCAAGTTCCGCACACATGAGTACGGCCTCAACCGGGACCTGGGATTCATTTGTTAAAAAATAATATTTTATTAAGGGTTTGAAACTTTTTACAACAGTAACAAAAACAATGACATCAACATGGTAAAATAAACATTTCCCCCCCCCAGCCCAATCTTCACACACCTCAACCATACAACAACAATCCACCCGCCTCCCCCCCGCCCCCCCCCCCCACCACCACCCCACCCCCCTTGGAATACTGCATCTGCTGACATTTTAAATTTTCCCCGGGTAAGTCGACGAACGGTTGCCACCTCCAGGAGAACCATAACATTGACCCTCTTAAGGCAAACTTTATTTTCTCAAGACCGAGAAACCCAGCCGTGTCACTAACCCCAGTCTCCACACTCGGGGGCTTCGAGTCCCTCCACATTAATAAGATCCGTCTCCGGGCAACAGGGAGGCAAAGGCCAGGACGTCGGCCTCTTTTGCCCCCTGAACTCCCGGATCTTCTGACACTCCAAAGATCACTACCTCCGGACTTGGCACCACCCGTGTTTTTAGCACCGTGGACATTGCCTTAGCAAAACCCTGCCAAAACCCTCGAAGCTTCGGGCATGCCCAAAACATGTGGACATGATTTGCTGGGCTTCCCGCACACCTCGAACACCTATCCTCTACCCCGAAAAACTTGCTCATCCTAGCCACTGTCATGTGTGCCCGGTGGACTACCTTAAATTGTATCAGGCTAAGCCTGGCGCACGATGAGGAGGTATTAACCCTGCTTAGGGCATCCGCCCATAGACCCGCCTCTATCTCTTGCTAGCTCGTCCTCCCACTTACCCTTAAGCTCCTCCACCGGAGTTTCCTCCGCCTCCGAAAGCTCCTGGTAAATATCCGATACCTTCCCCTCTCCCACCCAGGTACTAGAAACTACTCTATCCTGTATCCCCCTTGGCGGCAGCAGCGGAAAGACCGGCACCTGTTTTCTCAGGAAGTCGCGCATCTGCAAATACCTAAAACCATTCCCTGCTGGCAATTTAAATTTATCCTCCAAAGCTTTCAAGCTGGGAAGCTCCCATCGATAAATAGATCCCCCATCCTCCTAATTCCTACCCTCTGCCAACTCCGGAACCCGCCATCTCGCCTACCCGGTACAAACCTGTGGTTGTTATAAATTGGGGTCCAAATCGATGCTCCCTCTGTTGTGTTATGCTTCTTCATGTAACATAAGCTGTTTCCTTGATGTATACTCTGACAAAGGAAGGTTCAGACTTAGAGATAGGTTTAACACATTTATTGAACAGTTAACAATTCTCCTACTTGAGTTCGACTCTCCTGCTGATCTTGCTATAGTAACTCAGTCTAACTAACCAGTCTGCTCTAATCCATGCGGTGGGTGTGATGCTTCCGATCTGCCCCTGTCCTTCTCTCTGAGTGTCACCTGTGGAAAAGAGAAAGAGCATGTGTGCCCTGTCCTTTTATATGGGTTGCCCCCTTGTGGTAGTGTCACCTCTGGGTGTCTTGACTGCCCATTGGTCGTGTCCTATCTGACTGACCTATTGGTTGAATGTCTGCATGTCATGATGTCTCTGGTGCTCCCTCTAGTGTTTATTTAGTTCTAGTGTATCTACATTAGCCCCTTGTGTATTTACAGTGATGCACATCACCATACCCTCCACTCTATTTTTCTCCTCCGCTGCCCCCAGATCCTCAGAGCCGCCACCACCGCCGGATTTGTGGAGCATCAAGCCGGTGAGAACGGCAGAGGTGCTGTTACCAATGCTCCCAGACTTGTGTCTTTACATGACGCCGCCTCCATCCACTCCCATGCCGACCCCTCCCCCACTACCCACTTCCTACTCATGGCTATATTAGCCACCCAGTAGTAATTGCAGAAGTTCGGCAGCGCCAACCCCCCCCCGAATGCGCTCCACCAACACTTTCTTAACTCGTGGGGTCTTACTCACCCACACAAAGCCCGAAATAATCTTATTAACCCGCTTGAAAAAGGCCTTAGGGATTAAGATGGGGAGCCACTGAAAGACAAACAGAAATCTGGGGAGGACCGTCATTTTCACAGTCTGTACCCTCCCCGCCAGTGATAGCGGGAGCATGTCCCACCTCTTAAAGTCCCCTTCCATCTGTTCTACCAACCAGGATAGGTTTAACTTGTGTAGTACCTCCCATTTCCAGGCCACCTGGATTCCCAGATATCGAAAGCTCTTCCCTACCATTCTAAGTGGCAGCTCTCCCAGTCTCTTCTCTTGCCTGGATCGCAAACATCTCGCTTTTCCCCATGTTCAATTTATACCCTGAAAAATTGCCAACTTCCCCCAAGATTCGCATTACTTCCCCCATCCCCTCCAACGGGTCCAAAATGTACAAGAGCAAGTCATCTGCGTAGAGCAAGACCTGGTGTTCCCCCCCCCCCTCCCCACCCCGAACCAGCCCTTTCCAGTTCCTAGAGGCTCTTAACGCCATGGCCAATGGCTCTATGGCCAGAGCAAACAGTAGCGGGGAGAGAAAAATAGAAACATAGAATTTACAGTGCAGAAGGAGGCCAATCAGCCTATCGAGTCTGCACTTGGAAAGAACACGCTACTTAAGCCCACGCCCCACCCTATCCCTTGAACCCAGTAACCCCACTTAACCTTTTTGCACAATAAGGGCAATTTATCATGGCCAATCCGCCTAACCTGCACATCTTTGGACTGTGGGAGGAAACCGGAGCACCCAGAGGTAACCCATGCAGACACGGGGAGAACGTGCAGACTCTGCACAGACAGTGACCCAAGCCGGGAATCGAACCTGGGACCCTGGAGCTGTGAAGTTAATCTGGAGAAGCTAACCACTGTGCTACCATACCGCCCTTAGAGATAGGAAAACATCAACATTAAATGAAAGGAGGGTGTTGTAGATGGGAACTGCACATTCCCCTCCATTTTCCCCACTATCCTACAATTTGTTTCCCCTTCAAGTATTTATCCAACTTCCCCTTTTGAGCGTCCCAATTGAATCTGCTTCCACTGCTCTTTCAGGCAGTTCCTTCCAGATCACAACAACTCGCTGTGTTAAAAAAATTCTTCTCATTCCTCTTTTGGTTCATTAACCAATCTCTCCAATCTATGCCCCCTCTGGTTACTGGCCCTCTTACCACTGGAAACTCATTCTCCCCATTTACTCTATCAAAACCCCCTTGTGATTGTGAATGCCTCGATTAAATCTCCCCCATAACCTTCTCTGCTCCAAGGAGAATAATCCCAGTTTCTCCAGATTAACTGAGGTCCCCTCATCCCTGGAACTGAACTGATAAATCTTCTCCAAGTCATCATTCCTAAAGTGTAGGGCCCAGAATTGGACACAATAGTCCAATGAGTTTCAGCAGAAAAAAAATGTTTCTGAGAGGGTGTACCCTTGCCTCGTCCCTCGGTGTAGTTCAAAATATCCCAACCTCAGCCGGTTCGTACGCACACTCGATACTGGTGCCTGATAGAGCAACCGCACCCAGTCAATAAAGCTCTCACCAAACCCAAACCTTCCCAGCGCCTCCCACAGGTAATTCCACTCCACCCGATCAAAAGCCTTCTCCGCATCCATCGCTACCACCACCTCCACCTCGTCTCCTTCTGAGGGCATCATAATAACCTTTAGAAGCCTTCGAACATTGGCCTTATGTTGTCTGCCCTTAACAAATCCCGTCTGGTCTTCCCCTATCACCCCCGGGACACAGTCCTCTATCCTTGTGGCCAGTACCTTAGCCAGCAGTTTGGCATCCACATTCAGTGGAGAAATCGGCCTGTATGACCCGCATTGCTCCGGATCCTTCTCCCGTTTCAAGATCGATGAAATCGAGGCCTGCGACATTGTTGGGGGGAGGACTCCCTTCTCTCTTGCTTCGTTAAATGTCCTCACCTGCAGTGGGCTCAATATCTCTGAACACTTCTTATAGAATTCCACCGGGTAGCCGTCAGGCCCCCGGGCCTTGCCCGACTGCATGCCCTCCAGCCCCTTGATTATTTCCTCAATCTCAATTGGGGCTCGCAGCCCCTCCACCAGGTCCTCCTCCACCCTCGGGAACCTCAACTGATCCAGAAATTGCCTCATCCCCTCCACCCCAGCTGGGGGTTCCGACTCATATATTTTACTATAAAAGTCCTTAAACACCTCTTTCACCCCCGCTGGGTCCAGGACAGTATTACCGTCTGTACTCTTTACTTTACCTATCTCCCTGGCCGCCTCCCTTTTCCTGAGCTGGTGCGCCAACATTCTGCTTGCCTTTTCCCCGTACTCATAAATCGCCCCCCTTGCCTTCCTCAACTGTTCCACTGCTTTCCCTGTGGTCAACAGCCCAAACTCCACCTGTAACCTCCACCGCTCCCTCAGTAGCCCCGCGTCTGGGACCTCCGAGTATCTCCTGTCCACCTGGAGTATCTCCTCCACTAATCTATCCCTCTCAGCCCGTTCCACCTATTCTCTGTGGGCCCGTATCTAGATTAATTCCCCTCTGACCACTGCCTTCAAAGCTTCCCAGACCATCGCTGCAGAGACCTCCCCCGTATCATTTGTTTCCAGGTAGTTCTGGATGGACTTGTTAACCCGCCCACAGACCGTCTCGTCCATTAGCAACCTCACATCCAGTCTCCACAGCGGGCGTTGCCCTCTCTCCACTCTAACTCTTGGATCCACCCAGTGTGGGGCATGATCCGACACTGCAATTGCCGAGTACTCAGTATTCACCACCTTCGGTATTAGCACCCTGCTCAGGACAAAAAAGTCGATGCGAGAGTATACCTTGTGGACATGTGAAAAAAAGGACCCGGCCGTGCAAACCACCATGGGTCTACTCCACCCCATCTGTTCCATAAAACCCTTCAATTCCTTTGCCGCGGCCGGCCTCCTCACTGTCCTGGATTTTGACCGGTCCAATTCCAGATCAATGACTGTGTTGAAGTCCCCTCCCATGATCACGTTATGTGACTCTAAGTCTGGGATCTTACCTAACACCTGCCTCATAAATTCCACGTCGTCCCAATTCGGAGCATATATGTTCACAAGTACCACTCGCACCCCCTCCAGCTTCCCACTCACAATTATGTACCTACCCCCCTTGTCTGACACGATTCTCCCTGCCTCGAATGCCACTCGTTTGCTGATCAAGATCGCTACCCCCCCTGGTCTTTGAGTCCAGTCCTGAGTGGAACACTTGGCTAACCCACCCTTTCCTCAATCTCGTCTGGTCTGTAACCTTTAGGTGTGTCCCTTGTAGCATTGCCATGTCCGCCTTCAGTTCCCTCAAATGCGCGAGCTCTTGAGCCCTCTTGACCGGCCATTCAGTCCTCTCACGTTCCATGTGATCAGCCTGGACGGGGGGCTTCTAACCTCCCCCCCTGCCAACTAGCCATCACCCTTTTTAGGCCAGCCTCAAGCTCGCGCCCTCCACTTCCTCAAGTCCCCACTCGGGCTGTCGCCGTTCTCGACCTCCCATTTGTCCCCTAATAACAATTCCTCCCCTGTCAGCAAAGCAGCTCCACCCCCTCCCTCCCCCCTAGCAACAACACTAAAATTCCAATCCCCTAAATCAAGCTCCAGCTTAACATTTGTCCACCCCCCACTGCGCTTCCGAGAGTCAGCTGACCCATGCTGACTCGATAGTCCCCGCCCCTGGCACCAAGCAGTCTGTCTCCCTATTGTACTCTCCTCCCTCTCGCCCCCGCCGCCACATGAATAAACATTTTAAAAGCATCACATTCCCCAGTAAACAAACAACAGAATAAAAACAGTGAAGAAACAATCACTTTAGAAAAATAGTCACCCAAAACGCAGAACTAAATTCAAAGTCCATCCTCCCCTCTAACAAGGTCCCTATAAGACAGATCAACCTTTAACCATCCAGAGCTACTTAAATTTTTACAAGCCAGCACCGCAAATCGCTGCCACAGCACTTCTCCAAGGCTCATTTGTCTTAATTCGCCTCCAGCTTCATTTCTTTAATAAGAAGGTCCATACTTCGTCTGGCGTTTCAAAGTAGAAGTCCCGTTCCTCATGTGTGACCCACAGGCAGGCTGGGTACAGCATCCTGAACTTCACCCCCTTCTTAAAGAGGGTCATTTTTGCCCGATTGAACCCAGCTCGCCTCTTGGCCAAATCCGCTCCCAGGTCCTGATAAATGCGCAACTCACAGTTCTCCTACTTGCTGCTCCGTTCTTTCTTGGCCCACCGCAAAACGTGTTCCTTGCCCATGAAAGAGTGAAAACGTACCACCATGGCCCTCGGCTGTTTGTTCGCTCTGGGCTTCCTCACGAGGGCTCTGTGTGCTCTCCAATTCCAGAGGCCGAGGGAACGCCCCAGCCCCCATTAACTTCTCCAACATGTCCACCACATAGGCCTTCGCATCCGATCCCTCACTGTCTTCAGGGAGGCCAACAATTCTGAAATTCTGCCTCCTGGACCTATTCTCCAGTTCTCCAGCTTCTCCTGCATTCTTTTCTGGCGGTCGTTCATCATCCCCACCTTGCTTTCCAGCACAGTTATATACTCCTCGTGCTCGGACAACTTTTGTTCCACCTCCTGGATCGCTGTCCCGTGGGTTTCCTGATTCTGAACCACTTGATCAATTGAAGCCGTAATCGGGTCCAGCGTGTCCTCCTTCAGCTTGGCGAAGAAATCCTTGAAAAACTTCACCAGCTGCTCTGTCGACCACTGTGCCATCTCCCCGCAGCCCTTGCCCTTCGCCATGCTGTCCCGTGTTACCAGCTCTGCTTGCGTCTCCCTTATAGGACTTTGTCGTCTCACACGGCCACTTCTGGTCCAATTCTCCATACACCGGAGGGGGATTTCTCCTTACTGCCTCACTCTTCACTGATTTATCCCATAAAATCCGTAAAACACCGGGGGAAAAGGTCCAAAAGTCCATTACAGGTGGGAGCTATCAAATGTGCGACCTACCCCTCCATGGCCGCCACCTGAAGTCGGGACCTTGGACTCATGTCGCATTACATTCACCCCCCCCACCATCTGGCCTGGGTGTGCGAAATCCTACCAACTGTCCTGGCTTGAGACAACTCACACCTCTTTAACCTGGGATTACCCCTCTCTCTGGATCTGTAAAGACTTAATTACCTGTAAATGCTCGCATTCAAAGCATTGTCTTGCATCTTTGACTTTGTCTATATATATGTTTCTGGAACCCACCTCTTCATTCACTTGAGGAAGGAGCAGTGCTCCGAAAGCTAGTATTTGAAACAAACCTGTTGGACTTTAACCTGGTGTTGTAAGACTTCTTACTGTGCTCACCCCAGTCCAACGCTGGCATCTCCACATCATGTCAGGAATAGTCGACTGTATCAGGATGAAAGTTTTGTGCGCACTGCCCGGGTATCGGGTGCAGACGTGCCTGATGCACATCTGATGGTCACATATCACCTGCATGTTCATCGAGTGGAACCCCTTCGGTTTCTGTCGAGCAGCCTATCATCTGCATCCCATCGATCACCCCCTGGACCTGGGACATGTCAGCGATGGTGACGAACCCTGCTGCCCGGGCATCCTAGTGGGCTCAGATGTATTGTGCCAACCGGGCATAGAGGCCCTCCATCACAGCGCGGATGTACCTGTGCACCGAGCTCTGTGAGATCCAGGACAGGTCCCTACTCAGCGCCTGGAAGAAGCCCGTGGGTAGAAGTACAGGGCGACCATCACCTTGACGGCCACTGGGAGCGGGCGTCCTCCCCCATTCCCCTGTGGTGCTCGGTGCGCCATCATCTGGAAGATATGTTGCACTGTCTCCCTGCTCAGCCGGAGCCTTCAACGGTGTGCCCGGTCCAGCAGGTCCTCGAATGACAGGCGCTGCTGGTACATATGAGGCCTCATGTAACGCCTCCTTTGCACCTCCTCATCCTTGGCCTGTTGGGCGCCTGTCTCTCCATCCTGGGCGGCTGCCTCCTGTTCCTCTGGGGCCGGTTCCGCTGTTGTAGCTTCCTCCTCCTCGAGCACCTCCAGCTCGTACAGCCGCAGGGCATCACCCAGTACTGCGGCGACTATCAGGAAGGACACCATTGCTGGTTGAATTCCAATATCCATTGTCTGCAGGGGGTGAAAGGTCGACATGTTAGCATGGTGCATACCCCCATGCCCAACCAAGTCCAACAGGCTACATGGTGCCTCCGGTTGGCACTGGGGACGCTGTCCCCACACGTTCCCCCTCCTCTTTCCCCACACCTTTGCCCACTTTGGTGCCGGGCACCATGGTGACTCTGGCCCTGGCTCTGGTCCCTGCTATGAGGGGTGCCATTGGCTGGCATTGCTCTTGCCAACGGTACGCTCCGCGGCCCCTGCCCGGTGGCCCCGGACGGGGTAATAGAAAGGGTGGAACTTAGAACAATCAACATTAATGGGGAACAGTACTGAACAAGCCATTGAGATTGAAGGCAGACAAGTCCCCAGGGCCTGATGGCCTTCGTCCTAGGGTGTTAAAGGAAGTAGCAGCGGAGATAGTGGATCCATTGGTTATAATATTCCAAAGTTCTTGGACATGGAAAAGGTTCCAGTGGATTGGAAAAATGATTATGTAACGCCCTTATTGAAAAAGGGAGGGAGGCAGAATGTCGGAAATTAAAGACCAGTTAGTTTAACATCTGTTTTGGGGAAATGGTTAGAATCCATTATTAAGGAAGTAATATCAGGACATAGAGTTCTTCAAGGATGTAACAAGCCAAGTGGATAATGGGGATCCTGTAGATGTAATATATCTGGACTTCTGGAAGTTGTTTGATAAGGTGCCGCATGGAAGGTTAATTCACAAGGTTAGATCACTGTACAAGACATTGATGAGACTGCAGCTGGAGTATTAAGACCATAAGACATAGGAGCAGAATTAGGCCACTTGGCCCATTGAGTCTGCTCCGCCATTCAGTCATGGCTGATATTTTCTCATCCCCATTCTCCTGCTTTCTCCCCATAACCCCTGATCCCCTTATTAATCAAGAACCTATCTATCTCTGTCTTAAAGACACTCAGTGATTTGGCCTCCATAGCCTTCTGCGGCAATGAGTTCCACAGATTCACCACCCTCTGGTGGAAGAAATTCCACCTCATCTCTGTTTTAAAGGATCGGCCCTTTAGTCTGAGATTGTGTCCTCTGCTTCTAGCTTTTCCTACTAGAGGAAAGATGTAGTGGCATTGGAGGCATTTCGGAGGAGGGTCAGGAGATTGATTCCAGAGATGAGGGTGTGTTTTATGGAGAGAGATTGAGCAGGTAGGCCTCTACTCTAGAGTTTAGAATGAGGGGAGATCAAATTGAGGTATATAAGATGATAAAAGGTATGGATAAAGTAGACGTGGAGCTGATGCTTCCTCTTGTGGGACATTCTAGAAGAAGAGGTCATAGTCTCAAGATAAGAGGTAGCAAATTTAAAACAGATGAGAAGAAACTACTTCTCCCAAAGGGTTGTGAATCTGTGGAAGTTGCTATCCCAGAGTGCGGTGAATACTGGAACAGTGAGTAAATTTAAGGAGGAGTTAGAAAGATTTTTCATTAGTAATGGCTTGAGATGCTAAATTGCCTACTCCTGCTCCTAGTACTTATGTTCTAAGAAAGAACTATTCTGTCTGATTACACCTTCCAGCTCTTAGTCTGTAGCCCTGTAGGTAACAGATCCTCAAACACAAATCTCGTGTTCTTGATTAATAAGGATATTTCTGGATTAATAAAGATTTAGGGGTTATGGAGAGAAGGAAGGAGAATGGGGATGAGGAACATATCAGCCATGATCGAATGGGGGAGCAGACTCGATGGGCCAAAAGGCCTAATTCTGCTCCTATATCTTATGGTCATATAGGTGGAATTTTGCAGCCCTTCCCACCAGCGGGATCTTCTGGTCCCGCCAAAGGTGCCTGCCCCCCCCCCCCCCACGCTGCGGGTTCTCTGATGGGGTGAACAGGTGGGCAAACCTCTGACGACATTGCTGGAAACAGATGATCCCACCGACGGCCAATGACCAGCCACCTCTGCTGCGGGGAAACATGCCATGAGGGGGAGTGGAAAATCCCACCCCATGTTATTGTATCCTGAGGGGGGAAGATGGAAGACAGGCCAGGAGTACATTGGGATAGTCCAGAGGCAACAAAGGCATGGAAAATCCTTACATCAGGTGCTACTGATATCAATACAGTTTATAATATTGATCAATGGAGCTTACCAATCCAATCCCCGGCCACTGTTGGACAATGTAGAGTGGAATGAATCACTTCTAGTTAATCAATGTACTGTCACCTTAATTACCAAAGGAAAACGAAAGCTTTATTCTCCGTACATCAGGACATGATTTTAGAATGATTCATAACTCTCGATTAAAGAAATCTGTACAGGGTAAGTGTATGTTATCCTCAGTAATGAGGCTATATTATTAAATCGATATTAATTACACATGCTGTGCTTTGCATCAATTGAAAAACTTCAGTTGTAAGCGGCAAATGTTATTAGCAGACACTTTATTAAAATATTCTGCTTTGATGGACCGTCAAATGATATTTTACAGGATCCTAGATTTCAGAAACTGCACCACATTTATTCTAAAAGGAGCCTCACTCTAAACTTGAGGCAATTTTCTGCACTGCACATGGTATATAAAAGAAAAAATATTATGCATTTGTATAGAACGCGATCTATCAGCCTTGCCGAGCAATCACATTTCCGGGATCGACCCGGCTCACCAGACTTCGCGAGTTCTAATAGGATCTCGCGAGATATCACGATCTGAATCCCGCCTGTTCTGGGTGTGGTCAGTATTTGGCAAATCTGCATCTGAGAGTGAGGCAGCTAGTCTCATTCTAATATGTGCTTGCCCAATCTACCGAGGACCTGGGATCTAATCTCTTCGCCTCGGAGATCTTTGGCGAACGCCGTTCAATGCTGGTTCCCACAAACGGGGACCAGACAGAAAGGCACTTGGGGGGGTTTCCCAGGTAACTAGCCACCTCCCTAGAAGTAGCGTTTCAAATCCTCAACGCTTTCCCTTCCGACCGCGCGACCCCCTCGTGGACTCCCGACCAGAGAATACCCCAGGCCTGTGCCGTGCGGCTGCCCGCCCAACCCGGGGGGCTACCCTGCTATTTCTGCGGCCAGCACCAGCACCCCAGCCAGCATTGCCCGGCTCGAAACACGAACTATAGTGACTGTGGCAAGGAAGGCCACTATGCCAAAGTTTGCCTGGTCAGGTCCAAGTCTTCCAAATCACAGGCCCGACTCTCAGACTCACAGGCCCGCAGACCCCGCAGCGTGGCTGCGTGCCTGCCGGCTCCGCCTCCTCTGGACGCGTCACCTGCCTCGTGTTGTCTGTGGGGGCAGCCATCTTCGACTCCGCACAACACGTGCGACTCACGGGGACCGCCATCTTGGCCACCGTCTCCCACGCGGCCGGCCATGTGCGACTCATGGGGGCCGCCATCTTGGGACCACACCACCACCTCTGATCACGCCGGCTACCCGCAACTCAGCACGGTCACCCTCGACCAGTCGCACCCAAAGCACCTCCGGAACTCCATGATGACCGTCCGGGTCAATGGACACGAAACGCCTTGCCTGTTTGACTCCGGGAGCAAAGAGAGCTTCGTTCACCCAGACACGGTAAGGCGCTGTGCGCTCCAAACCTCCCCCGCACTTCAAACAATCTCCCTTGCTTCCGGATCGCACTCAGTGCAGATCTGGGGGTACAGTGTCGCGAACCTCGCGATACAAGGCGTCGAATACGTAAAGCTATATGTACTCCCCAATCTATGCGCTCCTCTTCTGTTGTGACTGGACTTCCAGTGCAACCTCAGGAGCCTGACCCTGAAGTTCAGCGGGCCCCTACCCCCTCTCACCATATGTAGCCTCACGACCCTGAAGGTCGACCCTCCCCCGCTTTTCGCAAATCTCACCGCCGACTGTAAACCCGTCGCCACCAGGAGCAGGCGGTATAGTATCCAGGACAGGACTTTTATCAAGTCAGAGGTCCAGCAACTCTTGCGGGAAGGGATCATCGAGGCCAGTAAAAGCCTCTGGAGAGCTCAGGTGGTGGTCATCAGGACTGGGGAAAAGAGCCGGATGGTTGTAGACTACAGCCAAACTATAAACCAGTACACGCACCTCGATGCGTACCCCCTCCCCCGGATAGCGGACATGGTGAATCAGATTGTACACTACCGGGTGTTCTCCACGGTGGATCTGAAGTCCGCATACCACCAGCTCCCAATCCGCCCGGGGGACCGCCACTACACGGCCTTTAAGGCAGACAGCCGCCTCTTCCACTTCCTCCGGGTCCCCTTCGACGTCACCAATGGGGTCTCGGTCTTCCAAAGAACGATGGACCGAATGGGGTACCAGTACGGGATGCGGACCACATTTCCGTATCTGGACAACGTCACCACCTGCGGCCATGACCATCAGGACCACGACGCCAACCTCCAGAAGTTTCTCCAAACCACCCAAGCCCTCAACCTCACTTACAACAAGCAGAAATGCGTTTTCCGCACAACCAGACTGGCCATCCTCGGCTATGTCGTGGAAAACAGAGTTCTAGGGCTCGACCCTGAACGTATGCGCCCCCTCCTGCAACTCCCCCTTCCCCACTGCCCCAAGGCCCTGAAAAGGTGCCTCGGGTTCTTTTCCTATTACGCCCAGTGGGTCCCCAACTATGCGGACAAAGTACGCCCACTGATCAAAGCTACCACATTCCCACTGGCGGCTGAGGCCCACCAGGCCTTCAGCCGCATCAAGGCAGATATTGCCAAGGCCGCGATGCGCGCGGTGGACGAGTCCGTCCCCTTCCAGGTGGAGAGCGACGCATCAGAGGTCGCCCTCGCCGCTACCCACTGGCGGGCAGGCCAGTAGCATTTTTCTCCTGCACCCTCAACGCCTCCGAAATTCGACACTCCTCAGTCGAAAAAGAAGCTCAAGCCATTGTGGAAGCTGTACGGCACTGGAGGCACTACCTCGCTGGTAGGAGGTTTACCCTCGTCACCGACCAACAGTCGGTAGCCTTCATGTTCGACAATACACAGCGAGGCAAGATCATAGAACATAGAACATAGAACGATACAGCGCAGTACAGGCCCTTCGGCCCACGATGTTGCACCGACATGGGAAGTCAAAAAACAAAAGCCATCTAACCTACACTATGCCATTATCATCCATATGCTTATCCAATAAACTTTTAAATGTCCTCAATGTTGGCGAGTTCACTACTGTTGCAGGTAGGGCATTCCACGGCCTCACCACTCTTTGCATAAAGAACCTACCTCTGACCTCTGTCCTATATCTATTACCCCTCAGTTTAAGGCTATGTCCCCTCGTGCTAGCCATTTCCATCCGCGGGAGAAGGCTCTCACTGTCCACCCTATCCAACCCCCTGATCATTTTGTATGCCTCTATTAAGTCTCTTAACCTTCTTCTCTCTAACGAAAACAACCTCAAGTCCATCAGCCTTTCCTCATAAGATTTTCCCTCCATACCAGGCAACATCCTGGCAAATCTCCTCTGCACCCGCTCCAAAGCTTCCACGTCCTTCCTATAATGTGGTGACCAGAACTGTACGCAATACTCCAAATGCGGCCGTACCAGAGTTTTGTACAGCTGCAACATGACCTCATGACTCCGGAACTCAATCCCTCTACCAATAAAGGCCAACACTCCATAGGCCTTCTTCACAACCCTATCAACCTGGGTGGCAACTTTCAGGGATCTACGTACATGGACACCTAGATCCCTCTGCTTATCCACACTTTCAAGAACTTTACCATTAGCCAAATATTCCGCATTCCTGTTATTCCTTCCAAAGTGAATCACCTCACACTTCTCTACATTAAACTCCATTTGCCACCTCTCAGCCCAGCTCTGCAGCTTATCTATGTCCCTCTGTAACCTGCTACATCCTTCCGCACTGTCGACAACACCACCGACTTTAGTGTCGTCTGCAAATTTACTCACCCACCCTTCTGCGCCCTCCTCTAGGTCATTGATAAAAATGACAAACAGCAACGGCCCCAGAACAGATCCTTGTGGTACGCCACTTGTAACTGAACTCCATTCTGAACATTTCCATCAACCACCACCCGCTGTCTTCTTTCAGCTAGCCAATTTCTGATCCACATCTCTAAATCACCCTCAATCCCCAGCCTCCGTATTTTCTGCAATAGCCTACCGTGGGGAACCTTATCAAACGCTTTACTGAAATCCATATACACCACATCAACTGCTCTACCCTCGTCTACCTGTTCAGTCACCTTCTCAAAGAACTCGATAAGGTTTGTGAGGCATGACCTACCCTTCACAAAGCCATGCTGACTATCCCTAATCATATTATTCCTATCTAGATGATTATAAATCTTGTCTCTTATAATCCCCTCCAAGACTTTACCCACAACAGACGTGAGGCTCACCGGTCTATAGTTGCCGGGGTTGTCTCTACTCCCCTTCTTGAACAAAGGGACCACATTTGCTATCCTCCAGTCCTCTGGCACTATTCCTGTAGCCAATGATGACATAAAAATCAAAGCCAAAGGCCCAGCAATCTCTTCCCTGGCTTCCCAGAGAACCCTAGGATAAATCCCATCAGGCTCCGGGGACTTATCTATTTTCAACCTGTCCAGAATTGCCAACACCTCTTCCCTACGTACCTCAATGCCATCTATTCTAATAGCCTGGGTCTCAGCATTCTCCTCCACAACATTATCTTTTTCCTGAGTGAATACTGTCGAAAAATATTCATTTAATATCTCGCCTATCTCTTCAGATTCCACACACAACTTCCCATCCCTGTCCTTGACTGGCCCTACTCTTACCCTAGTCATTCTTTTATTCCTGACATACCTGTAGAAAGCTTTTGGGTTTTCCTTGATCCTACCTGCCAAATACTTCTCATGTCCCCTCCTTGCTCGTCTTAGCTCTCCCTTTAGATCCTTCCTCGCTACCTTGTAACTATCAAGCGCCCCAACTGAAACTTCACTCCTCATCTTCTCATAGGCCTCCTTCATCCTCTTAACAAGAGATTCCACTTCTTTGGTAAACCACGGTTCCCTCGCTCGACACCTTCCTCCCTGCCTGACCGGTACGTACTTATCAAGAACACGCAGTAGCTGCTCCTTAAACAAGCTCCACATATCCAGTGTGCCCAACACTTGCAGCCTACTTCTCCAACCTATCCCCCCCCCCAAGTCATGTCTAATGGCATCATAATTGCCCTTCCCCCAGCTATAACTCTTGCCCTGCGGGGTATACTTATCCCTTTCCATCACTAACGTAAACGTCATCGAATTGTGGTCACTGTCCCCAAAGTGCTCACCTACCTCCAAATCTAACACCTGGCCTGGTTCATTACCCAAAACCAAATCCAATGTGGCCTCTCCTCTTGTTGGCCTGTCAACATATTGTGTCAGGAAACCCTCCTGCACACATTGTACAAAAATCGACCCATCTAATGTACTCGAACTATATCTTTTCCAGTCAATATTTGGAAAGTTAAAGTCTCCCATAATAACTACCCTGTTACTTTCGCTCTTATCCAGAATCATCTTCGCCATCCTTTCCTCTACATCCCTAGAACTATTTGGAGGCCTATAGCAAACTCCCAACAGGGTGACCTCTCCTTTCCTGTTTCTAACCTCAGCCCATACTACCTCGGAAGAAGAGTCCCCATCTAGCATCCTCTCTGCCACCGTAATACTGTTTTTGACTAGCAGCGCCACACCGCCCCCTCTTTTGCCTCCTTCTCTGAGCTTACTAAAACACCTAAACCCCGGAATCTGCAACAACCATTCCTGTCCCTGCTCTATCCATGTCTCCGAAATGGCCACAACATCGAAGTCCCAGGTACCAACCCATGCTGTCAGTTCCCCTACCTTATTTCGTATACTCCTGGCATTGAAGTGGACACACTTCAAACCACCTACCTGAACCCTGGCCCCCTCCTGCGAAGTCAAATCTGTGCTCCTGCCTCTATACTCTCAATCTCTCGTACCCTAAAACTACAATCCAGGTTCCCATGCCCCTGCTGCATTAGTTTAAACCCCCCCAAAGAGCACTAGCAAATCTCCCCCCCAGGATATTTGTGCCCCTCTGGTTCAGGTGTAGACCATCCTGTCTGTAGAGGTCCCACCTTCCCCAGAAAGAGCCCCAGTTATCCAGAAGTCTGAATCCCTCCCGCCAGCACCATCCCTGTAGCCACGTGTTTAATTGCTCTCTCTCCCTATTCCTCATCTCATTATCACGTGGCACGGGCAACAACCCAGAGATAACAACTCTGTTTGTTCTCGTTCTGAGCTTCCATCCTAGCTCCCTGAAAGCCTGCCTGACATCCTTGTCCCCTTTCCTACCTATGTCGTTAGTACCAATGTGGACCACGACTTGGGGCTGCTCCCCCTCCCCCTTAAAGACCCGGAAAACATGATCCGAGACATCACGTACCCTTGCACCTGGGAGGCAACATACCAAACGTGAGTCTCTCTCGCTCCCACAAAATCTCCTATCTGTGCCCCTGACTATCGAGTCCCCAATTACTAATGCTCTGCTCCTCTCCCCCCTTCCCTTCTGAGCAACAGGGACAGACTCCGTGCCAGAGGCCCGTACCCCATGGCATACCCCTGGTAAGTTTTCCCACCCACAAGTATCCAAAGCGGTATACTTGTTACTCAGGGGAACGACCGCAGGGGATCCCTGCACTGACTGCTTCTTCCCAGTCCCTCTTACAGTTACCCATCTATCTCCAATCTTTGGTGTAACTAATTCCCTGAAGCTGCTATCTATGACCCCCTCTGCCTCCCGAATGATCCGAAGTTCATCCAACTCCAGCTCCAGTTCCCTAACTCGGTCTTGGAGGAGCTGGAGATGGCTGCACTTCCTGCAGGTAAAATCAGCAGGGACACTAACGGCATCCCTCACCTCAAACATCCTGCAGGAGGAACATTGCACTACATTCCCTGCCATCCCTCTAACCTCCAACCAAGATCTGGTTAATAAATAAATAATTTAAAAAATATATATAATAATAATATGGCACTTACCTCACACCAATGGGTCTTATTATTAGGTTAGAGGAGGAGGGTGGGTGGGGGACACTACACATGTAGTGTCTCGGGTTTCCTCTCCACCAGAATTTATTGGTTGGGGGGGGGGTGGCCTTCCCAGAAGTCCGCGGGTCGAACTTCCGGTTCCCGCCTTATATTAAAAATAAAAATTAAAAATAAAACAGAAAAGAAGAACAGAAACAGGACCAGGTAAGTGTTTTTAAAGTAAAAACTTACCTCCCAGAAGGCCCTTGTGCACCGCTCCCGCCGAAATCCAAAGGCCTGCTCCTGCAAAGGTAAGTGTCAATAACGATAAGGGGCGAAATTCTTAGGACACGGCGCGATGTCCGCCGACTGGCGCCCAAAACGGCGCAAATCAGATGGGCATCGCGCCGAGCCCCAACATTGAGGGGCTAGGTCAGCGCCGGACGGATTTCCGCCCCGCCAGCTGGCGGAAAAGGCCTTTGGTGCCCCGCCAGCTGGCGCGGAAATGACATCTCCGGGCGGCGCATGCGCAGGAGCGTCAGCGGCCGCTGACGGCATTCCCGCGCATGCGCAGTGGAGGGAGTCTCTTCTGCCTCCGCCATGGTGGAGACCGTGGCGGAGGCGGAAGGGAAAGAGTGCCCCCACGGCACAGGCCCGCCCGCGGATCGGTGGGCCCCGATCGCGGGCCAGGCCACCGTGGGGGCACCCCCTGGGGCCAGATCGCCCCGCGCCCCCCCCCCCAGGACCCCGGAGCCCGCCCGCGCCGCCTTGTCCCGCCGGTAAAGTAAGTGGTTTAATTTACGCCGGCGGGACAGGCATTTTAGCGGCGGGACTTCGGCCCATCCGGGCCGGAGAATCGAGCGGGGGGGCCCGCCAACTGGCGCGGCGCAATACCCGTCCCCGCCGAATATCCGGTGATGGAGACTTCAGCAACCGGCAGGGGCGGGATTCACGCCAGCCCTCTGCGATTCTCCGACCCGGCGGGGGGTCGAACTCTCCACCTATAATTACGATATAGTGTATCGTCCTGGGAAGCTCAATGAGCCCCTAGATGCCCTATTCCGCGGCACATGCGCCAGCGCGCAAGATGACCGACTCTGGGCCATCCACGATGACCTCTGTCACCCGGGGGTCACCCGGCTTCTCCACTACATCAAGGCCTACTCCACCGAGGAGGTCAGGGCCATGACCAGGGACTGCCAAATCTGCGTGGAGTGTAAGCCGCACTTCTATCAACTGGATATGGCCCACCTGGTGAAGGCAGGTATCGACCTCAAAGGGCCCCTCCCCTCTGCCAACCGCAACACGTATTTCCTCAACGTCGTTGACGAGTTCTCCCGCTTCCCCTTTGCAATCCCTTGCCCCGACATGACCGCGGCCACCGTCATTAAGGCCCTACATAGTATCTTCACCTTGTTCAGTTTCCCCACTTACGTCCACAGTGAACGGGGCTCCTCGTTTATGAGCGACGAACTGCGTCAGTACCTGCTCGGGAAGGGCATCGCCTCGAGCAGGACTATCAGTTACAACCCCCAGGGAGACGGACAGATGGAGAGGGAGAACGCGACGGTATGGAAGGCCGTCCTCCTGGCCCTACGGTCTAGGAATCTCGCAGTTTCCCACTGGCAGGAGGTCCTCCCCGACGCGCTCCACTCCATTAGGTCACTCCTTTGCACAGCCACGAACGAGACCCCTCATGACTGCCTGTTTGTTTTCCCTAGGAAATCCACCTCCGGGGTCTCGCTTCCGTCCTGGCTGAAGACACCAGGGCCCGTCCTACTCCACAAACACGTAAGGAGCCATAAGTCCGACCCCCTGGTCGAGAGGGTCCAGCTCCTTCACACCAACCCCCAGTACGCATATGTAGAGCACCCCGACGGCCGACAGGATACGGTCTCCCTCCGGGACCTGGCACCCGCAGGACCCCCTACCATCACCCCAACCTACCCCCCCCCCCAACCTACACCGAACAGCGCCCCTGCCCATACATGGACTCCACACTGCCTCTTATACCTCCTCCCCCCTTCACCGACCTACAGGAATGAAGCTCCTGAAGACACGCTCCCGGAGTCCAACCTGTGCCCGCATCGACGAGTTCACCACCCATGCCCGCACTGCCGAGTTCGACACCCGTGGCCGCTGCGAAACCAGAGCTCCGGCGATCGCAGCGCACGATAAGGGCGCTGGACAGACTGAGCATGTGAGCCCTTCACCCCTGCCGGACTTCAATTTTTTTAACAGGGGGTGAATGTGGTGAACGTATTATAGTAACCATTCACCACTGTACTACATTGTACCACGCTGTTGCCCATGTGGGCTCCACCTATGGACCATTGTACTGTACTACACTGATTGTATCATGTTGGTGCCCTTGTGGGCTCCGCCCCCTTGAGGGGAGGTATATAGAGCAGCTGCCCTGTAGGCGGCTCTCAGTACAGAGCAGTCGCAGGCAGGCACTGTTCTAGTTGATTAAAGCCACTGTTCACTTCAACTCTCTGTCTCGTGTGAATTGATGGTCGCATCACTAACTACTTCTTGAAATCATACAGATCGGGATTCTACATCGGCCGATGCCAAAATCAGGACAGGGTGGGAATCGGTTTTGACACCGAAATCAAGCCGAATCGCAATTCTCCGGTGTCTTGACAACGCCATAATTTTGTTGCACTCCTCACCTACAGTAAACGCTGTTCGCATTTCATTAGGGGGCCTGACCCGGTATTCTTCAGGGATCCGTGATCCTCCACCTCCACCAGGGGAAATTCCCAACGGTGCGGATCACTTGTGCTCATAAAAATCTGGAAACAGGCGCCATAGTTGATGAGGGAGAGAGAGGAGGTAGGATAGGCAGAGGCGCAACCGTGGGCTTGCTGGTCCTGACAATGGCCGGGCGCGCTGAAGGAGGATGGTGGGGGGTAGACCTCGGACATGGTGAGGTAACTAGCTCATTGCCTGTACACTCTGGCAGCATGGTAGTGGCATCTTCTGCAGGCCCATTCACATTGCTCTCACTGCTAGTCCTGCACCCCTTCGGTCTGAGCATCTCAGACACTCTCCCTTTTTCCCCTATCTTCCTCCTCAGAGGATGCCCCCAGTGGAGTATACAATCCCAATCTGCTGAAATGCAGATGACACTGCCCGTTGCACTTTAGGCTGAAATGGTCCAACAGAATTTGCAGAACATGGTTAACAATGCAAACACCTCACAGGAAACCAGGGCCTGAATTTTGAGTGCACAGCACCCACCATCCAGAGAGTCGCTGGGAAACGCATCTTCTCCAACTCTTGCAGGCCACTGCCATTTTACACCCAATTGAATGTTGATTGGCAGTAGGCAGGACTTCCATCCATCCTTGGACGGAGGTCCTTGGAGAGTTGTCATGCAATCAGATTGACCGACAGCTTTGCAGCCTCTCCAGACAGGGTGCTGTGATGACCAGAAGAGACCAGAAGACATAGGAGCAGAATTAGGCCACTCGGCCCATCGAGTCTGCCCCACCATTCAATCATGGCTGATATTTTTCTCCTCCCCCATTCTCCTGCCATCTCCCCATAACCCCTGATCCCTTTACAATCAAGAACCTACCTATCTCTGTCTTAAAGACACTCAGTGATTTGGCTTCCACAGCCCTTAAGCGGCAAAGAGTTCCACAGATTCACCACCCTCTGGCTGAAGAAATTCTTCCTCATCTCTGTTTTGAAGGATCGTCCCTTTACTCTGAGATTGTGCCCTCTAGTTCTAGTTTTTATGACAAATGGAAACATCCTCTCCACGTCCACTCTATCCAAGCCTTGCAGTATCCTGTAAGTTTCAATAAGATCCCCCTCATCCTTCTAAACTCCAACTAGTACAGACGCAGAGTCCTTTACCGTTCCTTACACGACAAGCTCTTCATTCCAGGGATCATTCTTGTGAACTTCCTCTGGACCCTTTCCAAGGCCAGCACATCCTTCCTTCGATACGGGGCCCAGAACTGCTCACAATACTCCAAATGGGATCTGACCAGAGCCTTATTTAGCCTCAGAAGTACACCCCTGGTCTTGTATTCTAGCCCTCTCAGCATGAATGCTAACATTGCATTTGCCTTCCTAACTGCCGACTGAACCTGCACGTTAACCTTAAGAGAATCGTGAACAAGGACTCCCAATTTCCTTTGTGCTTCTGATTTCCTAAGTATCTCCCCGTTTAGAAAACAGTCTATGCCTCCATTTCTCCTTCCAAAGTGCATAACCTCACACTTTTCCACATTATATTCCATCTGCCATTTCTTTGCCCACTCTCCTAGCCTGTCCAAGACCTTCTGCAGCCCGCCTGCTTCCTCAATACTACCTGCCCCTCTACAGATCTTTGTATCATCTGTAAACTTAGCAACAGTGCCTTCAGTTCCTTCTTCCAGACCATTAATGTATATTGTGAAAAGTTGTGGTCCCAGCACAGACCCCTGAGGCACACCACTAGTCACCTGCTGCCACCCTGAAAAAGACCCCTGTATCCACTGGTTCTCCTTTGTCTAACTTCCTTGTTACCTCCTCAAAGAACTCTAACAGATTTGTCAGACATGTCCTCCCCTTCACGAAGCCGTGCTGACTCAGTCCTATTTTATCATGCACTTCCAAGTACTCCGGGATCTCATCGTTAATAATGGACTTTAAAATCTTACCGAAGTCAGGCTAACATAATTTCCCGTCTTTTGCCTCCCTCCCTTCTTAAACAGTGGTGTTACATTAGCCACTTTCCAGTCCTCTGGGACCATTCCTGCCTCCACTGATTCCTGAAAGATCATCACTAATGCCTCCACAATCTCCTCAGCTATCTCTTTTCGAACCCTGGGATGTAGTCCATCCAGTCCAGGTGATTTATCCACCTTCAGGACTTTCAGTTTCCCCAGAACTTTCTCCTCAGTAATGGTCACTGCACTCACCTCTGCCCCCTGGTTCTCCTGGAGCTCTGGCATCCCATTGGTGTCTTCCACCCTGAAGACTGATGTAAAGTAACTATTCAGTTTGTCTGCCATTTCTTTGTTTCCTATTATTACTTCTCCAGCCACATTTTCCAGTGGTCCAATGCCTATTTCTGCCTCGCTCTTTCCTTTTATATATTGAAAAAAACTCTTCCTATCTTCTTTTATATTACTAGCTAGCGTGCGCTCATACTTCATCTTCTCATTCCTTATTTATTTTTTAATTGTCCTAAAGGCTTCCCAATCCTCTGGCTTCCCATTAATCCTTGCCACTTTGTATGCTTTTTCTTTAGCCTTTATGCTGTCCTTGACATCCCTCATCAGCCATGGATGCCTTGACCTCCCATTAGCATGGTTCCTCCTCCTTGGGATGAATTTCTGTTGTGCCTCCCGAATAACCCCCAAAAGCTCCTGCCATTGCTGTTCCACTGTCTTCCCTGCTAGGCTCCTTTTCCAATCAACTCTGACCAGCTCCTCCCTCATGTCTTTGTAGTTACCCTTATTTAATTGTAATACCGTTACATCTGATTGCAGCTTCACCCTCTCAAAGTACAGGGTAAATTCTAGTTAAATTAGAATGCAGGAAAGGAGCTTCATTCCAGGGAAGACCAAAACCCTTTGTTGCAGCTGGCCTCCGCCGCGCTGGAGCAGCGCGCCCCACCAGTTTGCTCCTCCCCGCCACCATCGTCCGAGTCCCCGGGTTCCACATGCGATCCATGGCCGGCGCCATCTTGGATGGGGCCCCAAGCCCCCAGCGTGGCTGGCTACGCGCCGCCCGACCAAAACCCTTTGTTGCAGCTGGCCTACGCCACGCTGGAGCAGCGTGCGCCGCCAGGTTGCTCCTCCCCGCCGCCATCTTCCGAGTCCCCGGACTCCACGTGCGATCCATGGCCGGCGCCATCTTGGATGGGGCCTCAAGCCCCCAGTGCGGCTGGCTACACGCTGCCCGACCAAAACCCTTTGTTGCAGCTGGCCTCCCCGCCGCCATTTTGTTTCTCCCCGCCGCCTTCCTCGGAGTCCCCGGACTCCATGTGCGATCCATGGACGGCGCCATCTTGGATGGGGCCTCAAGCCCCCAACACGGCTGACGATGCACTGCCCGATCTTCACTCCTTGCTGCAGCTGGCCTCCGTCACCCTGGACCAGAGTCGGCCCCGAACGCTAGCAAAGGCCACCACAACGATCGGCATCAACGGCCATGTGACGTCATGCCTCATCGACTCCGGGAGCACGGAGAGTTTCGTCCACCCCGACACGGTAAGGCGCTGTTCTCTGGTCACCTACCCCACCCAACAAAAGATCTCCCTGGCCTCCGGGTCACACGCGGTGCAGATAAAAGAGTTCTGCCTCGCGAACCTCACCATCCAAGGCAGGGAATTCCGCAATTTACGCCTATACGTGCTGCTGCACCTCTGCGCAGCCACCCTTGGGACTGGATTTCCAGTGCCACCTACAAAGCCTTACTTTTAAATTCGGCGGCCCTATACCCCCCTTACGGTTTGCAGCCTCGCGACCCTTAAGGTCGACCCACCTTCCCTGTTTGCGAACCTCACCCCGGATTGCAAACCTGTCGCCACCAGGAGCAGACGGTACAGCGCCCAGGACCGGACCTTCATCAGGTCCGAGGTCCAGAGGCTGCTGAAGGAAGGGGTCATCGAAGCGAGCAACAGCCCCTGGAGGGCTCAAGTAGTGGTGGTTAAGACCGGGGAGAAGCATAGGATGGTCATCGACTATAGCCAGACCATCAACCGGTTTACGCAACTGGACGCATACCCCCTCCCCCGTATTGCCGACCTGGTAAACAGGATCGCGCAATACAAGGTCTTCTCCACGGTGGATCTCAAGTCTGCCTACCACCAGCTACCCCTCCGTAATAGCGACCGCCAGCACACTGCCTTCGAAGCAGATGGGCGGCTCTACCACTTTTTAAGGGTTCCCTTCGGTGTCACAAACGGGGTCTCGGTCTTCCAGCGTGAGATGGACCGAATGGTTGACCGGTACGGCTCACACGCATCGTTCCCGTATCTTGACAACGTCACCATCTGCGGCAATGTCCAGCAGGACCACGACACCAACCTCCGTAAATTTCTCCAGACCGCGCACCTCCTGAATCTGACCTACAATAAGGAGAAGTGCGTGTTTAGCACCGACCGTCTAGCCATCCTAGGCTACGTAGGGCGAAATGGAGTCATAGGCCCCGACCCCGAACGCATGCGCCCCCTTATGGAGTTCCCCCTCCCTCACTGCCCCAAGGCCCTAAAGCGCTGCCTCGGCTTCTTTAGCTACTATGCACAATGGGTCCCTAATTACGCCGACAAGGCTCGACCCCTAATCCAATCCACGACCTTCCCCCTGTTGACGGAGGCCCGCCATGCCTTCTGCCGCATCAAAGCGGACATCGCAAAAGCCACGATGCGCGCCATCGACGAGTCCCTCCCCTTCCAGGTCGAGAGCGACGCATCTGACGTAGCTCTGGCCGCCACCCTCAACCAAGCAGACAGGCCCGTGGCTTTCTTCTCCCGCAATCTCCATGCCTCCGAAATTCGCCACTCCTTGGTCGAAAAGGAGGCCCAGGCCATAGTGGAAGCTGTGCGACACTGGAGGCATTACCTGGCCGGCAGGACATTCACTCTCCTCACGGACCAACGGTCGGTGGCCTTCATGTTCAATAATGCACAGCGGGGCAAGATTAAGAACAAGAAGATCTTGCGGTGGAGGATCGAACTCTCCACCTTCAATTACGAGACCTTGTATCGTCCCGGGAAGCTGAACGAGCATCCTGATGCCCTGTCCCACGGCACTTGTGCCACCGTACAAGTAGACTGCCTCCGAGCCCTCCACGAGGACCTCTGCCACCCAGGAGTTACCCGGTTCTTCCATTTTGTTAAGTCCCGGAACCTGCTTTTCTCCATCGAGGAGGTCAGGACTGTCACCAGGGACTGCCAAATCTGCGCGGAGTGCAAACCGCACTTCTACCGACCAGAGAGGGCACACCTGATAAAGGCTTCCCGTCCCTTTGAACGCCTCAGCATGGACTTCAAAGGCCCCCTCCCCTCCACCGACCGCAACACGTATTTCCTGAACGTGATTGATGAGCACTCCCGGTTCCCATTCGCCATCCCCTGCCCAGACATGACCACAATCACCGTCGTCAAGGCACTCCAAACTATTTTTACACTGTTCGGTTTCCCCGCATACATCCACAGTGATAGGGGGTCCTCCTTTATGAGCGACGAGCTGCGCCAGTTCCTGCTTAGCAAAGGCATCGCCTCGAGCAGGACGACCAGCTACAACCCCCGGGGAAACGGGCAGGTAGAAAGGGAGAACGGAACGGTCTGGAAGACCGTCCTACTGGCCCTTCGGTCCAGGAATCTCCCAGTCTCCCGCTGGCAAGAAGTCCTCCCAGTGGCCCTGCACTCCATTCGGTCAATGCTATGTACTACCACGAACCAGACACCTCATGAACGTCTCCTTGTTTTCCCCAGGAAGTCCTCCTCTGGGACCTCGCTCCCAACCTGGCTAGCAACACCCAGACCCGTCCTGCTGCGGAAACATGCGAGGGCGCACAAGTCGGACCCGCTGGTCGAAAGGGTACACCTGCTGCATGCCAACCCCCAGTACGCCTACGTAGCGTTCCCCGACGGTCGCCAAGATACGGTCTCCCTCCGGGACCTGGCGCCCGCCGGAGCACCATGCGCGCCCGAGTCACTGCCACCCCCCCCCCCCCCCTCCGTACCTGACCAGAGGGTCAGTTCTGCCGCCAGAACCCCGACCCAGAGCCGAGCAGGCACCGATGCCCCCTACAGGCACCCCTTCCTTCTGCTCATATTTCCACCTTACAGCGCCGCCTAGGGGTGACGAAACTGCCTGGGAGGAAGACGCCACGTTCCCGGAGTCACTACTGCCGGGGCCCTCACCAGGATTGCCGCCGACACTTAGACGCTCCAGTAGGACGACCAGGCCTCCCGATCGTCTGATTGCAGCACCATGAGGAAAATTAACAACGCAAGAACTTTCTCTGTAACCCTCGATAGCATGGTACCTTGCAATACCTGGTCCTACCATGAATAGGTGACAGTAATACTGGCCATCACCCCGCCGACTCTTTTTTTAACAGGGGGTGAATGTGGTAATACCAGGTATTGCGGTACCAGAGAGAGGAATAACCATTGGCTAGACCGCAGGGTCTACCATTGGGCAATGTACATAGCCCCGCCCTGAGAGGCGGGGTATAAGAACCAATGCCGTCCCAGCAGCCTTCACTTCTGTAACTTCGCTGCTGGGTACAGTTCTATCTGATTAAAGCTGAATCGATATGACTCCACATTGACTCAAGCGTATTGATTGCGTATCAACCACCAAGCCAGGGGATCAACCCTGGTTCAATGAAGGGTGCAGGAGGGTATGACAGGAGCAGCACCAGGCATACCGAAAAATGAAGTGAGAGCCTGGTGAAGCTCCAACACAGGACTACTTGCATGCCAAACAGCATAAGCAGCAAGTAATATACAATGCCAAGCCAACCCACAACCAACGGATCAGTTCTAAGCTCTGCAGTCCAGCCACATCCAGGCATACAATTATCATAGAATTTACAGTGCAGGAGACCATTCAGCCCATCGAGTCTGCACCGGACCTGGGAGACAGCACCCTACCCCAGCCCACACCTCTAACCTATCCCTGTAACCCCACACAACCTTTTTGGACACTAAGGGCAATTTAGCATGGCCAATCCACCTAACCTGCACATCTTTGGACTGTGGGAGGAAACTGGAGCCCCCAGAGGAAACCCACGCAGACACAGGGAGAACGTGCAGACTCCACATGGACAGTGACCCAAGCCGGGAAAAAACCTTGGACCCTGGAGCTGTGAAGCAACTGTGTTAACCACTGTGCTATTGTGCCACCCGTGATTGATGGTGGGCAATTAAACAACTCACCGGAGGAGGAGGCTCCACCAATATCCCCCATCTTCAAAGACAAGGAGGCCCAGCACATCAGTGCAAAAGGTAAGGCTGAAGCATTTGCAACAATCTTCAGCCAGAAATGCTGAGTGGTTGATCGATATTGGCCTCCTCAGGAGGTCCACAGCATCACACTTGTCAGTCTTCAGTCAATTCAGTTCATTCCATGAGATTTCAAGAAACTGAAGGCACTGGATACAGCAAAAGCCATGGGCCCTGACAATATTCTGACAATAGTACTGAAGATTTGTGCTCCAGAACTTGCCGTGTCCCTAGCCAAGCTGTTCCAGTACAGCTACAACTCTGGCATCTACCCGGATATGTGGAAAGTTGCCCAAATATGTCCTGTATACAAAAAGGTCAAACCCAAACTAGCCAATTACCGCCCCATCAGTCAACTATTGGTAAAGTGTTAGAAGGTGTCATCAACAGAGCAACCCAGCAGGGTGGGTTCAATTCCTGTACCAGCTGAGGTTATTCATGAACGCCCACCTTCTCAACCTCACCCCTCGCCTGAGGTGTGGTGATCTTCAGGTTAAATCACCAGCAGTCAGCTCTCCCACTTAAGGGGGAAAACAGCCTATGGTCACCTGGGACTATGGCGACTTTACCTTACCTTATTAAGTGGCACTTGGTTAGCAATAGCTTGCTCACTGAAGCTCAGTTTGGGTCCCACCGGGATCACTTAGCTTCTGAACTCATTACAGCTTTGATTCAAACCGGGACAAAAGGGCTGAATCCAGAGGTGAGGTGAGAGTGACTGCCCTTGGTATCAAGGCAGCATCTGACCAGCACGATGATGGCACAGTGGTTAGCAATGTTGCCTCACAACGCCAGGGACTGGTATTCGATTCAGACCTTGGGTGACTGTGTGGAGTTTGCACGTTCTCCCTGTCTCTGCGCGGGTTTCCTCCAGGTGGTCTGGTTTCCACCCATGGTCCAAAGATGGGGTGAGGGAGTGGGCCTAGGTAGGTGCTCTTTGTAGGGTCGGTGCAGACTCTATCTGCTGAATGGCCTATTTCTGCACTGTAGAGATTCTGTAGGGATTCTATGACTGAGCATGGCAACAAGGAGCCCTGGCAAAACTGGAGTCAATGGGAAACAGAGGGAAACCTCTCTGCTAGTTGGAGTCATACCTGGCACCAAGGAAGATGGTTGTGGTTGTTGAACGTCAATCATCTCAACTCCAGGACATCACTGCAGGGGTTCCGCAGGGTAGTGTCCTAGGCCCAACCATCTTCAGCTGCTTCATCAATGACCTCCCTTCCATCATAAGGTTGGAAGTGGGGAAGTTCGCTGATAGCACAATGCTCAGCACCATCTATGACTCTTCAGGTACTGTGTCCAAATCTGTGTCCAAATGTATCAAGACCTGGACAATATCCAGGCTTGGGCTAACACGTGGAAAGTGACATTCACATCACACAAGTGCTAGGCAATGACCATCTCCAGCAAGAGTTGAGTCTAACTATCACCCCTTGACATTCAATGGCATTACCATCACTGAAGCTCGGACTATCAATATTCTGGGGGGTTGCAGTTGTCCAGAAACTGAAATGGACTAGCCGTCTAAATTCTATCACTACAAGAGCAGGTCAAAGGCTAGGAATCTTGCGGCAAGTAACTCACAAACGCCTGTCCACCACCTACAAGGCACAAGTCAGGAGTGTAATGGAATACTCCCCACATGCCTGGATGAATGCAGCTCCAACAACACTGAAGAAACTTGACGTCATCCAGGACAAAGCAGCCCGCTTGATTGACACCCTTTCCACAAATATTCACACCCTTCACACCGATGCACAGTAGCAGCCGTGTATACGATCTATAAGATATACTGCAGGAACTCATCAAGGTTCTTTAGGCAGCACTTTCCAAACCCACGACCACCACTACCTAGAAGGACACGAGCAGCACACACATGGTATCACCACCAACTGGACGC
Organism: Scyliorhinus torazame; assembly: GCF_047496885.1. Taxonomy (NCBI): domain Eukaryota; kingdom Metazoa; phylum Chordata; class Chondrichthyes; order Carcharhiniformes; family Scyliorhinidae; genus Scyliorhinus; species Scyliorhinus torazame. The sequence goes on along the minus strand of NC_092707.1, from coordinate 139,308,889 downwards.
ACCCCACCCCGCGCCCACCCCCCCCCCCCCCAACACCCCCTCCCACCCCTCAAGTGACTCACCACCCTGACCTGGAAATATATCACCGTTCCTTTGCTGTCACTGGGTCAAAATCCTGGAATTCCCTCCCCAACAACACTGTGTGTGCACGTACACCCCAGGGTCTGCAGCAGTTCAAGAAAGCCACTCAAGGGAACTCACGGATACTGGCCTGGCCAGTGATGCCCATATCCTGGAAATTAATTTAAAAAAAATCAAATCCATGAATCATCTTAAACACCTCAATTAGATCACATGCCTCACCTGATTAAACTTAAAAGTAATCTGTGTGGCTATCACAAAAAAGGACATTTTTGGATTTGCGGAGGTGATTTAAGTATACATTAGGTTTTCACAGTGCAGTGATATTTCTTTCGGGTGAAGAATGTAATCATAGTTTTGGATAATTTGCACAATTGTTCCTTAGTGGTGATGTAACATAACCCAACACAAGCATTGTTCATATTGACAGGTAAATTGTTGGGTATTCTAAAAATGTAAAGCTCACTAGCTGTGGCTGGGCTCCTAATGCTGAAACTCCTTACTTAAGCTATCAAAAGATCTAAGGCTTGGAATGAAAAATGACCACTCCACCACAAAAAAAGAGAAACTCACATTTAAAAGCATGCCCAGAGATGTCCTCAAAAGTTTTATATACAATGAGTTATTTGAAGTTCAGTCTCTGTTCTTACCTAGACATACGCCGCAGTAACTTAATGTACAGCTAGATGTGGATAGCGGCGGTGAGATGGATAACCAACTAATCTGTGTTCGGTGGTACTCTCTGAGGGAGGAATGTTGTCCAGTACACCAGGCGATCCTCTTTAAATAGTGCCATGGAATCTTTAAAATCTACCTGCACACTGAAACAAGCCGGCAGGATGTTGTTTATAACATTTGATGTCAGGTTGTGTGCTCCGATCAATTCTGTGCTCCACATGAGAAGTTAAAAACCAGGTTAAAAAAAAAATAGGCCCGTGAGGGAAATAAAAAGTTCCCCTCTGACACTCTGAGGCACTCAAAATTAGTCTGGGATGATTTGCCATTGGCACATCATTAAAGCTTCATTCCGTTCCCTCTTCTGCTGGAAATCCTGGGGCAAAACTAAACAAGTGTCTAATTGGGGTGTGGCGAGGTCCACCATAGCCAAGACCCATTCCTGTCTTCAAGTATTGGGATGCGTGCAGCAGAAATTCCAGAATGCAGGATTACCATAATTGCTTATTTTTCTCTCTCTGCTACAAATCCTTATGATTGATGGAACATTGCTCAAAGGTGTTGCCAAGCTTTTACGAGGATAAGAATGGATCAGGTTTCAAGAGTCAGGGGACCTTTGAGAGATGACATTCAGAACCAAGTTTTCCTTGTCTTTGCCCTCTGAACATCAGAGCCTCCATCGCTGATCTTTCCCCCACATTTGGACTTACAAATGCATTGAGAAATAATTATAACATTGAAAGTTTTAACCAAAGCTGTGATGGATCTGAAGGTATTCTAAATGCACATAAAATAAATCACATTCACTATGAACTGAAATGAAAATGAAAATTTTCCTACTTCCGCCCCCCCCCCCCCCCCCACTGACTCCACACTACCTAAACTGATGAAATCTTGCAGCTCAAGAACGCAATTTAATACAGAATTTCGCTCATGTCAACATGTCTGGCGAATGAAGAATGTCGTAGTTGGGACTGAATGGTTTTCGAATGATTTAACCTTTTATCCTTCTCTACAAAGGTCAGGGGTCAAGCAAGCAGGTCCATTTTCAGTAAGAGGACCGTGGTGCAACATTTTTCCCTGTATATTTTCTTGCCTGAAGCTAGAATTTTCATTTAAATAAATTGAAATCCACACAACTTTAAACAATCCTTCACTTGAGGATTTGTAGAATGCCTGATTGAAGAGATCCAAAGGGTTCTTTAAAAGATAATGAAGTCTTATTACCAATAAAGCTGCTGGCAGTTCAGAAATATCACATTAATTGAGTAAAAACAGACTGTTGAAATAGCAATTCAATGTTTCATTTATCATTTAGCTGACTTGCAAAAACCAATCATTTAGAGTAAATCTCACTCAACTTGATTCAGAATTGTAGCTTGTTTTGATTCATCTTACTGCGAAATGCAGAGGCCTGTACTGCACACGACTTCAGGCCCCAAGGCTCTCCCCTGACTCCTCACTGTCTATCTCCCCCAACTTATGCTGCAATGGTTTACCTCCCGCACTGACTCCTCACTGGCTTATCTCCCATCACTGACTCCGCACTGGCCTACCTCCCCCACTGACTCCTCACTGGCCTACCTCCCCCACTGACTCCTCACTGTCCTACCTCCCCCACTGACTCCTCACTGGCCTACCTCCCCCACTGACTCCTCACTGGCCTACCTCCTCCCACTGACTCCTCACTGGCCTACCTCCTCCCACTGACTCCTCACTGGCTTACCTCCTCCCACTGACTCCTCACTGGCTTACCTCCGCCACTGACTCCTCACTGGCTTACCTCCCCCACTGACTCCTCACTGGCCTACCTCCTCCCACTGACTCCTCACTGGCTTACCTCCCCCACTGACTCCTCACTGGCCTACCTCCCCCACTGACTCCTCACTGGCCTACCTCCTCCCACTGACTCCTCACTGGCCTACCTCCCCCCACTGACTCCTCACTGGCCTACCTCCCCCACTGACTCCTCACTGGCCTACCTCCTCCCACTGACTCCTCACTGGCCTACCTCCCCCCACTGACTCCTCACTGGCTTACCTCCCCCACTGACTCCTCACTGGCCTACCTCCTCCCACTGACTCCTCACTGGCCTACCTCCCCCCACTGACTCCTCACTGGCCTACCTCCCCCACTGACTCCTCACTGGCCTACCTCCTCCCACTGACTCCTCACTGGCCTACCTCCTCCCACTGACTCCTCACTGGCTTACCTCCCCCACTGACTCCTCACTGGCCTACCTCCCCCACTGACTCCTCACTGGCCTACCTCCTCCCACTGACTCCTCACTGGCCTACCTCCCCCACTGACTCCTCACTGGCTTACCTCCTCCCACTGACTCCTCACTGGCTTACCTCCTCCCACTGACTCCTCACTGGCCTACCTCCCCCCACTGACTCCTCACTGGCTTACCTCCCCCACTGACTCCTCACTGGCCTACCTCCTCCCACTGACTCCTCACTGGCCTACCTCCTCCCACTGACTCCTCACTGGCTTACCTCCTCCCACTGACTCCTCACTGTCCTACCTCCCCCCACTGACTCCTCACTGGCCTACCTCCTCCCACTGACTCCTCACTGGCTTACCTCCCCCCACTGACTCCTCACTGGCTTACCTCCCCCACTGACTCCTCACTGGCCTACCTCCTCCCACTGACTCCTCACTGGCCTACCTCCCCCCACTGACTCCTCATTGGCTTACCTCCCCCACTGACTCCTCACTGGCCTACCTCCCCCACTGACTCCTCACTGGCTTACCTCCCCCATTGACTCCTCACTGGCCAACCTCCCCCACTGACTCCTCACTGGCCTACCTCCTCCCACTGACTCCTCACTGGCTTACCTCCTCCCACTGACTCCTCACTGTCCTACCTCCCCCCACTGACTCCTCACTGGCTTACCTCCCCCCACTGACTCCTCACTGGCCTACCTCCTCCCACTGACTCCTCACTGGCTTACCTCCCCCCACTGACTCCTCACTGGCTTACCTCCCCCCACTGACTCCTCACTGGCCTACCTCCCCCATTGACTCTACACTGGCCTACCTCCCCCACTGTATATAAAGTTATGTTCAGTGGGCAGCGTGCAGTGAGCACACTTCTCGGCAGCTGTCTGATTCTTTGGTAATTAAAGCCTTTGAATTATCAATCTTCTCTCCTGAGTCGTAATTGAGGGTATCTCAATTTAATTACCACAATACATCAAGATGGACAGCGGTCTAAAGCCGGAGAACCTCAATTTGGACGCTTGGTCGCCGGAGGCCACCGAAATTTTCAAACACTGGCTCCGGTGTTTTGAGGCCTATCTGAATTCCTCAGAGACTGCAGTAGACGGACCTCGCAAGCTGAGCTTACTACCTGCCCGGGTGGGCCACCGACTATCCTCCGTGATCGAGAAAGCTACGACGTACGAAACGGCGGTCGAAATCCTACAGAAGCGCTTCGTAAAGCCGATAAACGAGGTACACGCCAGACATTTGCTCTCGACATGCCGCCAGCGCTCTGGGGAACGCTAAACGAATATGTGGAGAGACTCATCGCGCTCGCCAGGAACTGCGACCATAAAGAGGTGACGGCAGAAGTCCACATGAACTTACATATTCGTGATGCTTTCGTGTCTGGTATCCGATCCACGTACATCCGGCAGCGGCTCCTAGAAGACGGAGCTAAGGACCTCCAAGGCACGGTAACGCTCGCCTCTTCCCTGGAAGCGGCCCACCATAATCTACGCACGTACTCCGCGGACCTTGCGAACCCCTCTCGATACCCTCCAGACCCGGCCACGCTAGAGGCCTGCGACGCGCGGCGACCCACTAACACCGGGGGCCCCCCATGCTATTTCTGTGGGCAAGGCCAGCACTCACGCCAGCGTTGCCCGGCCCGCTCCGCTATCTGCAACGAATGGGGAAAGATGGGGCACTTTGCAAAGGTCTGCCTGGCTGGGCCCAAAGACCAGAAACAAAAGTCTCATCGGGCCCAGAAATCGAACTCCCGGGACCAGCGGCCCCGCAACACGGCCGCGTGGCGGCCGGACACGCCTACTTCTGACGCGTCATTGTCCTCGTGCGAGTCATGGCGGTGGCCATCTTGGCGGCGGCCATTTGGGTCGGTGGGCTGGCTCGCCCACCGATGCCCTCCCTTCTACCGACGCTCCCCTCCCCGCACCGGCTGTCAACTCTGACTGCGCCCCCCCCCCCATAGCGCCCCCCTCCCCCCAGCTGGCGCTGGCGCCAATCACCCTAGTCACCACAGATACCCCCCTGCTCCAACGCGGGCAAAGGCTCAGGCAACCGTGCTCCCGGATATACCACCACCGAGGACGACCGTATCCACCGCACCACCACCGGAGCTGAGAAGGTCGACATGGACAATCAGACCACCCAAAAGACTGAACATGTAATTCCACTTTACCCCCGATGGACCATGCGTTTTTTTTAAACAGGGGGTGAATGTGATGAAAGATATCTGTATACACATGTACATTTAATGCGTAGACCCCTTTAAGACCGGGTTTGGAACCCTGGAGGACTCCGCGTCCGGCTCCACCCCCAGGGAACTGTATATAATGTTACGTTCAGTGGACAGCGTGCAGTGAGCACACTTCTCGGCAGCTGTCTGGTTCTCTGGTAATTAAAGCCTTTGAATTATCAATCTCCTTTCCTGAGTCATAATTGAGGGTATCTCGCCTTAGATAATCTCAGAACTCACCATTCTGGTGTGAGGTATTTATTCTTTGTTTTCCCCCCAAAAGTACCCAAAAATGGGGTTCTGCAATTTCTAGACCAGAAGCTCCACTGCTTTAAATGGCTGTAAAACATGCTTCACTCCTTTTGATCACTCCTGCATCACAGCGTTGACTGGACAATGCTACCAAGGGGTCACATTGGTTATGAAAGAGGATTCTCAATTAGTTCCCTCCCCCCTCCCCCAACCATCCTTGCCTGCAACATGGAAGGCAGATTAGGCACTTATTTAAAATACATAAAACTTCTGTGTTGAGAACTGAGATATCGAGGAAGATCTAAACAATGAAGAAAAGTGGAAGAGCACAGATTGCACATCCTACATTGGACAATATGATGCGACCATCAATTCACACGAGACGGAGAGTAGAAGTGAACAATGGTTTTCATCAGCTAGAACTGTGCCTGCCTGCGACTGCTCTGTACTGAGTGCCGCCTACAGGCTGCAGCTCTATGTACCTCCCCTGAGGGGCGGAGCCACAGGCAGAGCCCACAAGGGCATCAACATAATACAGTACAATGTAATGCAATTACAATGGTGAATGGTTGCAGTAATACATTCACCACACAGTATTACACTGTGGGAAAATAAAGGCACTCTGAATGGAATGCAGTGACTGCTTGAGCAGTGAAAGCAGCTTCAATTGTACATTTCAGAGTGGAATTGAACATTTGTTCAATAGCAGGGCTATGGAGAATGAGAGGGTCATGGGACTAATTGGATAGATCTTTCACAGAAACAACATTGACACAATGGACTCGATGGCCTTCTTCTGCACAGTATGATCCTGTTATAACCCTCTGTCGGATATGAGCTTCCTCGATGGGGGGGCGTGGGCATGCGGGGCTTCCCCTAAACTAGGAATACCCAGGAGACATGAAAATCCTGACCCGGATGTGAGTTGGGGTGAGAGACTCTTCGAGGAGTGGAGTTGTAGATAATAGTCCTCTGTAATTAAACCTTTTTTGTTTTGCCTTCATCTTCACTTCCTTGTGGTCACTCTGCCTGGATTCAACACTGGTGATGAGGATAAAGTGGAGCTGCCGACGGCACCACCTTCTCAAGACTGCCCACTTTTCATAGGCTTCAGGAGGCAGCTTCACCAATGACAGACATGCCACACATAGGGAAGTTGGAAAGTTTTGATGCAGGTACGAATGGAGCGAATGCAATATTTTTTCGCACAGGCGCCATCATTGGGATGAGTGGAAGATGGTCAGCCTCCTCGTGGCTTGCGGAGCTGCCACATATAGCATGACCAAGAGTCCAGTGTACCCCGATGCACGGACACATGGTCATTCGTAGACTTTGCCGCTTTGTTGGGTGGGATTTCAACCCCAGGCAGCCCATTATTGTGAGACGTTTTCCTTTCCACCCCGCCATCCAGAGCAAGGGGGACTCCATGACGGAATTTCTGGCCCACCTGTGGAAGCTCGCAGATTTCTGCCAATCCGGAAGCGCTGCGAGACAGGCTGGCTTGTGGGAACCGCAATGCAGTGACCCAGAGGAAACTATTAGCCAAACCACAGTTAGACCTGCATAGGGCAACTGAAATCGCTGTATCCGAGGAGAGCGCAAATCAAGGCTGACAGGAATCACAGGGCATGGAGCTTCTCGTTCTAGGGTGCTCGGCCCAGAGCGACGTCTCCGGAGTCCGAAGATACCTGCCCCCTACCCTGGGGCCATTACTACCGAGGGCCAGACCGGCATCAGAAATGTCAGGATACTACCCGGGCATTTTCCCCCGACAAGCGGACCCAGACCGCCAAGTCAGGAACACAATGGCCGCCGGGACCACGGTGAGAGATACCTGAGAGACGGCCTGCCCTTCACCCCACCTCCACCCCGCCCCACCCAGGACCAGATGTATTTTTTGGATGAATCTGCTGACGATGACCCGCAGCGGAATTGCATCACTTCACCGAATCTCGCTTCACATAAATGGCCACCCGGTCTTGATGAAGTTGAGTACAGGAGCTGCTGTCTCTGTCATCAGCCGTTGTATTTTCGATCGCACCAGGTCAGGAATCTAAGCCTTATCTTTGGAGAACATGGGCGCTCTGTTGGCCACCTACACCGGAAAGCCGTTAGCGATAGGCGGAACCTCGGTGGTTCCCACCGAATACGGACAGCAATCCACATGTTTGCTTAGGAATTTCTCACAAAGTGAGAGAAATGGCAACTGGATAAACTATGGGCTGGATTCTCCGTTTCTTTTTTTTTTTTAAATAATTTTTATTAAAGGTTTTCATAAAATATCAATAACAAAATGAGAAAGAAAAAGGAACCCAACGAGGTTAAGTACAAAACACAATCTAAAAACGCAACCCCCCAAACCCCTCCCCCCCGTACATAAATAATAAATTAACATTAACACCCCGACTTAACACAACAAGTGTATACACCCCCTCAGACCCTCCAGTGTAAATAACATAAACAAAAATAAAGTAACCCCCGCCCCCCCCCCCCCCCCGAGCTGCTGCTGCCATTGACCAATGTCTATCGTTCTGCCAGAAAGTCTAAGAACGGTTACCACCGCCTAAAGAACCCTTGTACCGACCCTCTCAAGGCGAATTTCTCCCTTTCCAATTTAATGAACCCTGCATGTTGCTGATCCAGGATTCCACGCTTGGGGGCCTCGTATCTTTCCACTGAAGGAGAATCCTTCGCCGGGCTACCAGGGACGCAAAGGCCAGAATTCTGGCCTCTTTCGCCTCCTGCACTCCCGGCTCCTCTGCCACCCCAAATATTGCGAGCCCTCAGCCCGGTCTGACCCTGGATCCTACCACCCTCGACACCGTCCTCGCTACGCCCTTCCAAAATTCCTCCAGCGCTGGGCATGCCCAGAACATATGGGTGTGATTTGCTGGGCTCCCTGAGCACCTAACACACCTGTCCTCACCCCCAAAGAACCGGCTCATCCTTGTCTCGGTCATGTGTGCCCTGTGCAGCACCTTAAACTGTATGAGGCTGAGCCTCATGCACGAAGAGGAAGAATTCACCCTCCCTAGGGCATCTGCCCACGTCCCCTCTTCGATCTCCTCTCCCAACTCCTTCTCCCACTTACCTTTCAACTCCACCACCACCCTCCTCCTCCTCCTGCATCACCTGGTAAGTTTCCGAGATCTACCCCACTCCCCCCCCACCCCCCGAGAGCACCCTGTCCTGTACTGTGTGTGGCAGTAGCCGCGAGAATTCCACCACCTGCCGTCTGGCAAACGCCCTTACCTGTAAGTACCTGTAGGTGCTCCCCGAGGGGAGCCCGTACTTCTCCTTCAGCTCACCCAAGCTCGCGAACTTCCCATCCACAAACAGATCCCCCAACTTTTGTATCCCTGTCCTGTGCCACCCCGAAAACCCTCCACCAGTTCTTCCTGGGGCGAACCGGTGGTTCCCCCGTAATGGGGTCCACGCCGAGGCCCCAACTTCCCCCCTATGCCGCCTCCACTGCCCTCAAATTTTGAGGGCCTCCACCACCACCGGGCTCGTGGTATACCTCCTTGGAGGGAGCGGCAGCGGCGCCGTTGCCAGCGCCCCCAGATTCGTATCCACACAGGACGCCGTCTCCAGCCTCTTCCATGCAGCCCCCTCCATCACCCACTTGCGCACCATCGTCGCATTGGCGGCCCAGTAGTACCCACAGAGGTTGGGCAGCGCCAGCCCCCCCTATCTCTACTCCGCTCCAGGAACATCCTTCTCACCCTCGGAGTCCCTCACGCCCACACAAACCCCATTATACTCCTGTTAACCCGCCTGAAAAAAGCCTTCGGGATAAACACGGGGAGGCACTGGAACAGGAACAAAAACCTTGGGAGCACCATCATTTTGATTGACTGCACCCTACCCGCCAAGGACCGCGGCAACGCGTCTCACCTCTTGAACTCCTCCTCCATTTGCTCCACCAGCCTTGTAAAGTTAAGCCTATGCAGGGCCCCCTAGTTCCTGGCCACCTGGACCCCCAAATATCTGAAGCTCCTCTCCGCCCTTTTTAGTGGGAGCTCGCCAATCCCCCTCTCCTGGTCCCCTGGGTGAACTACGAACAGCTCGCTCTTCCCCATATTGAGCTTGTACCCCGAAAAGTCCCCGAATTCCCTAAGGATCCTCATTACCTCTGGCATTCCTCCCACCGGGTCTGCAACATACAGCAGCAGGTTGTCTGCATAAAGTGACACCCTATGCTCCTCCCCACCCCGCACCAACCCCCTCCAGTTCCTCGACTGCCATAGCCAGGGGTTCAATCGCCAGTGCGAAGAGCAAGGGGGACAGGAGACACCCCTGTTCCGTCCCTTGGTGCAACCGAAAGTACTCGGACCTCCTCCTATTTGTGGCCACACTCGCCATCGGGACCTCATACAACAGCCTAACCCACCTGACAAACCCCTCCCCAACCCGAACCTCTTCAGCACCTCCCACAGGTACCCCCACTCTACCCTATCGAAGGCTTTCTCAGCGTCCATCGCCACCACATCTCCGCCTCCCCCTCCCTCGCCGGCATCATGATAACGTTCAAAAGCCTCCGCCCGTTCGCTTTCAACTGTCTCCCCTTCACAAACCCCGTCTGGTCTTCATGGATGATCTGCGGCACACAATCCTCAATCCTCGTGGCTAAGACCTTCGCCAGCACCTTGGCAACTACATTTAGCAAGGAAATCGGTCTGTAAGACCCACATTGCAGGGGATCCTTGTCCCGCTTCAGGATCAAGGAGATCAGTGCCCGGGACATCGTCGGGGTGTAGCGCACAATGACTTACGAGAGAGACGAGTAGAGATGAAGTCGATGAGGCTTTATTAAGCGAGACTTGTCCCCAGCAGTTCAGCAACAGAATGGAGCGGCGGGGAGAAGCTCAGGTTCTTATACTCCGCCTTCAGGGAGGAGCCAGGAGTCAACAGCCAACCAGGACCCGGGATCTGTCAGCCAATAGCATCACGGCTTCACAGTCTCACATGACCCCTAATACATACTACCACATTCACCCCTTGTTAAAAATGAACTCGGCGGGGTGGTGGTTCGCATGGTGGTAGGGGTTTACAAGGCTGGTCCTGGGAGGAAAAATTTCGGGCATGTCATTACAGTTTTAGCCCTACACTGGGCTATGTACAAGGTTTGTGAAACTATTTACGATATTAGTAAGAGAAAAACATTCTTGTTACAGTCCAACAACATTCTTGTGTTACACCGATGCCACGAGTCGAGCGGGCGGTCTGGTCTTCCTCGTCGATCGCCTCAGCCCCGGTGGTGCAGGTGCTTGTTCCGGCGTTGTCGTCTCCGGGAGCGTTTAGCTGTTTGTTCCTGTTTCACTCCTGGGCGGACACGGGAGGAGGACCGATCCTCCCGGGAAGGGGGCGGTCGCGGGGTGCGCCGGTGGCAGGGAGGGGATGATCGGTGTCGAGGGTGTGTGTGTGTTGCCGGCGGGCGCCAGGTCTCGCAGGGAGACCGTGTCCTGTCGTCCGTCGGGGTACGCCACGTAGGCGTACTGCGGGTTCGTGTGGAGGAGGTGAACCCTCTCGACCAACGGGTCCGACTTGTGCGCCCGCACATGTTTCCGGAGCAAGATGGGTCCTGGGGCTGCCAGCCAGGTTGGCAGCGACGTTCCGGAGGAGGACTTCCTGGGGAAGACAAGGAGGCGCTCATGAGGCGTTTGGTTAGTGCTAGTACACAGTAGTGACCGGATGGAGTGGAGGGCGTCCGGAAGGACCTCCTGCCACCGGGAAACTGGGAGATCCCTGGACCATAGGGCCAGTAGGACGGTCTTCCAGACCGTGCCGTTCTCCCTCTCTACTTGTCCGTTCCCCCGGAGGTTGTAGCTGGTCGTCCTGCTCGAGGCTATGCCCTTGCTGAGCAGGAACTGGCGCAGCTCGTCACTCATGAAGGAGGACCCCCTGTCGCTATGGATATATGCGGGGCAACCGAACAGAGTGAATATGGTGCCAAGGGCTTTAATGACTGGCCGCTGTCATGTCGGGGCAGGGGATGGCGAAGGGGAAACGGGAGTACTCGTCCACCACATTCAGGAAGTATGTGTTGCGGTCGGTGGAGGGGAGGGGCCCTTTGAAATCCAGACTGAGGCGTTCAAAGGGGTGGGAAGCCTTGATCAGGTGCGCTCTATCCGGCCTGAAAAAGTGCGGTTTGCACTCCGCGCAGATGTGGCAGTTCCTGGTGACTGTACAGGAATCCTCCACAGAGTAGGGGAGGTTGCGGGACTTTATAAAATGGTAGAACCGAGTGACCCCCGGGGGGCAGAGGTCCTCGTGGAGGGGTTGGAGACGGTCTATTTGTGCGTTGGCACATGTGCCGCGGGATTGGGCATCGGATGGCTCGTTCAGCTTTCCGGGACGGTACAAGATCTCGTAGTTGAAGGTGGAGAGCTCAATCCTCCACCTTAAGATCTTGTCATTTTTAATTTTGCCCCGCTGTGCATTATCAAACATGAAGGCTACCGACCGTTGGTCGGTGAGGAGAGTGAATCTCCTGCCGGCCAGGTAATGCCTCCAATGTTGCACAGCTTCCACTATGGCTTGGGCTTCCTTTTCCACTGAGGAGTGGCGGATTTCTGAGGCGTGGAGGGTTCGGGAGAAAAAGGCCACGGGCCTGCCCGCTTGGTTAAGGGTGGCCGCCAGAGCTACGTCGGATGCGTCGCTCTCGACCTGGAAGGGGAGGGACTCGTCGATGGCGCGCATCGTGGCCTTTGCGATATCCGCTTTGATGCGGCTGAAGGCCTGGCGAGCCTCTGTCGACAGGGGGAAGGTAGTGGTCTGTATTAGCGGGCGGGCCTTGTCTGCATACTGGGGGACCCACTGGGCGCAATATGAAAAGAACCCCAGGCAACGTTTCAGGGCTTTGGAGGAGTGGGGGAGGGGAAATTCCATGAGGGGGCGCATGCGTTCGGGGTCGGGGCCTATTATCCCATTGCGCACTACGTATCCCAGGATGGCCAACCGGTTTGTGCTAAAAACGCACTTTTCCTCGTTGTATGTGAGGTTCAAGGCGTTAGCGGTCTGGGGGAATTTTTGGAGGTTGGCGTCGTGGTCCTGCTGATCGTGGCCGCAGATGGTTACGTTGTCGAGATACGGGAACGTGGCCTGCAACCCGTGCTGGTCAACCATTCGGTCCATCTCCCGTTGGAAGACCGAAACCCCGTTCGTGACACCAAATGGGACCCTTAGGAAGTGGTATAGACGCCCGTCTGCCTCAAAGGCTGTGTACTTGCGGTCACCTGGGTGGATGGGGAGCTGGTGGTAGGTGGACGTGAGGTCCACGGTGGAGAAAACCTTATACTGGGCTATCCGATTTACCATGTCGGATATGCGGGGGAGAGGGTACGCATCTAGCTGTGTGTACCTGTTGATGGTCTGGCTATAGTCTATGACCATCCTTTGCTTTTCCCCGGTCTTTACTACTACCACCTGGGCTCTCCAGGACTATTGCTGGCCTGGATTATGCCTTCCGTCAGCAACCGCTGGACTTCAGACCGAATAAATATCCGGTCCTGGGCGCTGTACCGTCTGCTCCTAGTGGCGACGGGTTTGCAATCCGGGGTGAGGTTTGCAAACAAGGACGGCGGTTCAACCTTGAGAGTTGCAAGGCCGCAGATAGTGAGTGGGGGTATTGGGCCGCCGAATTGAAATGTTAGGCTCTGCAGGTTACACTGGAAGTCTAATCCCAGTAATGTGGGCGCGCAGAGTTGGGGAAGGACGTAGAGCCTGTAGTTTTTAAACTCCCTCCCTTGCACCGTTAGGTTCGCGATGCAGAACCCTTTGATCTGTACGGAGTGGCATCCTGCAGCTGGGGAAATCTTTTGCGTACTTGGATGGATGGTCAGAAAACAGCGTCTTACCGTGTCGGGGTGAATGAAACTTTCGGTGCTCCCGGAGTCGATCAGGCATGATGTCTCGTGTCCGTTGATCAGCACCGTTGTTGTCGTCGTCTGGAGCGTCCGGGGCCGTGATTGATCCAGCGTCGCCGAAGCCAGTCGTGGTCATAGTGTCTCGCCGTCTTCTTCGGACCCCGTGGAGCCGTCGATGCTGGGGTCCTTTGTTGTCATCCAAGATGGCGGCGTCCATGAATCGCACGCGGCCAGGGGTGGACAAAATGGCCACCCCCATGGATCGCACGTGGTCGGGGGTGGACAAAATGGCCGCCCCCATGAATCGCACGTGGCTGGGGAGTCACAAGATGGCGGCGCCCATCCTCCGCTCGTGGTGGCCGGGACCCAAAATGGCGGCGCCCGCGGGTCGCACATGGGGCGCTGGGGGGGTTGGGGAGCGTTTGGGATGCGCTGGGCTCCTTCTTCTCCGGGGATTGCGGCGACCCCCCCGGGACCGGCACACAGCCGCGTAATGGCCCTTCTTGCCGCAGCTTTTGCAAATAGCTGCGCGGGCCGGGCAGCGCTACCGGGGGTGTTTCGCTTGCCCGCAGAAATAGCAGCGGGCCCCCCTGGGATGATCTGGCGCTTTAACTGCGCAAGCCTGTGAGGGGGGGGGGGGGGGGTTTGTCACGACGGGGGTCCACGGAGTCCAAGGGGCTGCCGCGCGGTCGGGGCCGTAGGCGCGGGGGTTTTGCGAGGCCACATCTAGGGAAGCTGCAATGGCCCGTGCCTCTGAGAGTCCTAGCGACTCTTTTTCTAAAAGTCTTTGGCGGATTTGGGGAGAGTTCATACCTGCCACAAACGCATCGCGAATTAGCATGCCCGTGTGTTCAATCGCGTTCACCGGCGGGCAGCTGCAGCCCCGTCCCAAAATTAGCAGCGCGGCGTAGAATTCCTCTAACGATTCCCCGGGACTTTGCCGTCTCGTTGCGAGTTGGTAGCGTGCGTAGACCTGATTCACGGGGCGAACGTAGATGCTCTTCAGTGCTGCGAGCGCCGTCGGGAAATCCTCTGCGTCTTCTATGAGAGTGTAAATTTCCGGGCTTACCCTCGAATGCAGGACCTGCATTTTCTGGTCTTCTGTGATCCGGCCGGGGGCCGTTCGGAGGTAGCCTTCAAAACAAGCTTGCCAGTGTTTATAAACTGCTGCCGAGTTCGCTGCGTGGGGGCTGATCCGCAGGCATTCCGGGGCAATCCGGAGCTCCATAGTCCTTTAAGCTCGCTTAATAAATTGTAGCGCACAATGACTTACGAGAGAGACGAGTAGAGATGAAGTCGATGAGGCTTTATTAAGCGAGACTTGTCCCCAGCAGTTCAGCAACAGAATGGAGCGGCGGGGAGAAGCTCGGGTTCTTATACGCCGCCTTCAGGGCCTAGCCAGGAGTCAACAGCCAACCAGGACCCGGGACCTGTCAGCCAATAGCATCACGGCTTCACAGTCCCACATGACCCCTACTACATACTACCACACGGGGGTAAAGCCCCCCCCCCCCTCCCTTACCTCATTAAAGGTCCTAACTAACAGCGGGCCCAACAGGTCCATATATTTTTTGTAGAACTCGACCGGGAAACCGTCCGGCCCCGGTGCCTTCCCCGCCTGCATGCTTCCTATCCCTTTGATCAGCTCCTCCAGCCCAATCGGGGCCCCCAGTCCCGCCACCAGTCCCTCTTCCACCTTTGGAAACCTCAATTGGTCCAGGAAACGGCCCATCCCTCCCTCCTCCCGTGGGGGCTCGGATCGGTACAATTCCTCGTAGAAGTCCCTGAAGACCCCATTGATGCCAACCCCACTCCGCACCACGCTCCCTCCACTGTCCTTACCTCCCCCGATCTCCCTAGCTGCGTCCCGCTTCCGAAGCTGATGCGCCAGCATCCGGCTTGCCTTTTACCCATACTCGTAGACCGCCCCCTGGGCCTTCCTCCACTGCATCTCCGCCTTCCTGGTGATCACCAGGTCGAACTCGGCCTGGAGGCTGCGCCTCTTCCTCAACAATCCTTCCTCAGGCTCATCCGCATACCTCCTGTCTACCCTCACCATCTCCCCCACCAGCCTCTCCATCTCCCCCCCGCTCCCTCCGCTCCTTGTGGGCCCTGATGGAGATCAGCTCTCCCCTCACCACCACCTTCAGTGCCTCCCATACCATCCCCACTCGGACCTCCCCGTTGTCGTTGGTCTCCAAGTACCTCTCTATACTTCCTCGGACCCGCTCGCTCACATCCTCGTCCGCCAACAGCCCCACCTCCAAGCGCCACAGCGGGCGCTGGTCCCTCTCCTCCCCCATCTTCAAGTCATAGAATTTATCATAGCATTTACAGTGCAGAAGTCCACCCAATGTGGGGCGTAGTCCGAAATGGCTATTGCCGAATACTCTGTATCCTCTCCTCTCGCTATCAGCGCCCTCTCAAAATGAAAAAGTCGATTCGAGAATAAGCCTTATGGACATGTGAAAAGAATGAAAATTCTTGCAAATCTCCAAGGGTCCACCCCTCCCGTTTGGTCAATAAATCCCCTCAACACTCTAGCCGCCGCCGGCTTCCTACCCGTCCTAGACCTGGAGCGATCCAGTGCCGGATCCAACACCATGTTAAAGTCTCCCCCCATTATCAGGCCCCCCACTTCCAAGTCTGGGATCCGACCCAACATACGCCGCATAAAACCCGCATCGTCCCAGTTCGGGGCATACACATTGACCAGTACCACCCTCTCTCTCTGCAACTTACCACTTACCATTATGTACCTACCGCCATTATCTGCCACAATGCCCGACGCCTCGAATGACACCTTCTTTCCCACCAAGATCCCCACCCCTCGATTTTTGGCATCTAGCCCCGAGTGAAACACCTGACCTACCCACCCTTTCCTCAGTCTTACCTGGTCTGCCACCTTCAGATGTGTCTCCTGGAGCATAACCACATCCGCCTTGAGCCCCTTCAGGTGCGCGAACACGCGGGCCCGCTTAACCGGCCCATTCAGTCCCCTTACATTCCAGTTTATCAGCCGGATCAGGGGGTTAACCGCTCCCCTCCCCCGCCGACTAGCCATGACCCCTCCTCGGCCAGCCACGCGCCCGCACCCCACACCCGGCCCGTTCCCCACAGCGGCATACCCCCGTCTCGACCCCCCCCCCCCCACTCGCTCCAGCTCCTCCTTGACCTTAGCAGCAGCAACTCGATTCCACGTCTGGCCCCTCCAGCCCCTCCGGGAGGCCCAAAATCCCCAAGTTCGTCCGCCTCAACCGATTCTCCATCTCCTCGAACCGCTCCTGCCATTTCTTGTGGAGCACCTCGTGCGCCTCCACCTTTACCGCCAGGACTAAGATCTCGTCCTCATTGTCAGAGATCTTTTGTCGAGCCTCTGGGATCGCCACCCCCTGGGCCGTGCGATAGTGAGAGTTTGGTAACCGAGGGAGTATAAGGCTTCATTTTTATCTAAAGTTTAGTCTTTCTTTTATTTAGTTAATTAACTTAAAAGTTGCTGTTTGGTTTAGAAGAAGGTGAATTTTCAATCAGCTTTAAACAGGCTTCTACTTCTAGGCACTTGCAGCTGGAGCTTGTTAATTAGTTAATTGGATTAGGCCAGTTTTTCAGAGGCTAGATTCACAGTATAAAAGTGATCCCCTACAGTGCAGACTTTGTTTGCACTGAGTGCTGAATTTGGTGATTTTTGAGTGCGATAGTGAGAGTTTGGTGACCGAGGGAGTTAGGTGAGGAGGGAGTAAGGTGCTCCTTTCATTTTGTTTCCGACATTTCCGCAAAGAGTGCGAAGAGAGCCAGGAGTTTACAGGAAGTGTAGCTGACTGGGAGCAGAGTCGGAGGGCGGAGATCTAGTTAGTCCACACAGCAGCTATATTCTGTAAGGTAAGAGGGGATGGAGGCTAGGCCAGTTACATGCTCCTCCTGTAGGATGTGGGTGGTGAGGGATACCACCGGTGTCCCCGCTGACTATACCTGCGGGAAGTGCACCCAACTTCAGCTCCTCAAAGACCGTGTTAGGGAACTGGAGCTGAAGCTGGATGAACTTCGGATCATCCGGGAGGCAGAGGGGGTGATTGAGAAGAGTTACAGGGAGGTAACCACACCCAAGGTACAGGACAAGAATAGCTGGGTTACAGTCAGGGGGAAAAAAACAAACAGGCCGACAGTGCAGGGATCCCTCGTGGCCGTTCCCCTTCAAAACAAGTATACCGTTTTGGATGCTGTTGGGGGGGATGACCTACCGGGGGAAGGCCCTAGCGGCCAGGTCTCTGGCACTGAGTCTGGCTCTGGGGCTCAGAAGGGAAGGGGGGAGAATAGAAAAGCAATAGTTGTAGGAGATTCAATGGTTAGGGGAATAGATAGGAGATTCTGTGGTCGCGAGCGAGACTCCCGGAAGGTATGTTGCCTCCCGGGTGCCAGGGCCAGGGATGTCTCGGATCGTGTCTTCAGGATCCTTAAGGGGGAGGGGGAGCAGCCAGAAGTCGTGGTGCACATTGGTACCAACGACATAGGTAGGAAAAGGGGTGTGGAGGTAATAAACAAGTTTAGGGAGTTAGGCTGGAAGTTGAAAGCCAGGACAGACAGAGTTGTCATCTCTGGTTTGTTGCCGGTGCCACGTGATAGCGAGGCTAGGAATAGAGAGAGAGTGCAGTTGAACACGTGGCTGCAGGAATGGTGTAGGAGGGAGGGCTTCAGGTATTTGGATAATTGGAGCGCATTCTGGGGAAGGTGGGACCTGTACAAGCAGGACGGGTTGCACCTGAACCAGAGGGGCACCAATATCCTGGGAGGGAGGTTTGCTAGTACTCTTCGGGAGGGTTTAAACTAATTTGGCAGGGGAATGGGAACCGGATTTGTAGTCCAGCAACTAAGGTAGCCGATATTCAGGACGCCAAAGCTTGTAATGAGGCAGTGGGGAAGGGAACACTGACAAAGGAGAGTATTTGCAGGCACGGAGATGGGTTGAAGTGTGTATACTTCAACGCAAGAAGCATCAGGAATAAGGTGGGTGAACTTATGGCATGGATCGGTACTTGGGACTACGATGTGG
This sequence comes from Scyliorhinus torazame, assembly GCF_047496885.1. Taxonomy (NCBI): domain Eukaryota; kingdom Metazoa; phylum Chordata; class Chondrichthyes; order Carcharhiniformes; family Scyliorhinidae; genus Scyliorhinus; species Scyliorhinus torazame. The sequence continues at coordinate 139,290,501 of NC_092707.1, read as the reverse complement.
TGGCCATCACGGAAACTTGGATAGAAGAGGGGCAGAAATGGTTGTTGGAGGTCCCTGGTTATAGATGTTTCAATAAGATTAGGGAGGGTGGTAAAAGAGGTGGGGGGGTGGCATTATTAATTAGAGATAGTATAACAGCTGCAGAAAGGCAGTTTGAGGAGTATCACCCTATTGAGGTAGTATGGGTTGAAGTCAGAAATAGGAAAGGAGCAGTCACCTTGTTAGGAGTTTTCTATAGGCCCCCCAATAGTAGCAGAGATGTGGAGGAACAGATTGGGAAACAGATTTTGGAAAGGTGCAGAAGTCATAGGGTAGTAGTCCTGGGCGACTTTAACTTCCCAAATATTGAGTGGAAACTCTTTAGATCAAATAGTTTGGATGGGGTGGTGTTTGTGCAGTGTGTCCAGGAAGCTTTTCTAACACAGTATGTAGATTGTCCAACCAGAGGAGGGGCAATATTGGATTTAGTACTGGGTAATGAACCAGGGCAAGTGATAGATTTGTTAGTGGGGGAGCATTTTGGAGATAGTGACCACAATTCTGTGACTTTCACTTTAGTAATGGAGAGGGATAGGTACGTGCAACAGGGCAAGGTTTACAATTGGGGGAAGGGTAAATACGATGTTGTCAGACAAGAATTGAAGTGCATAAGTTGGGAACATAGGCTGGCAGGGAAGGACACAAGTGAAATGTGGAACTTGTTCAAGGAACAGGTGCTACGTGTCCTTGATATGTATGTCCCTGTCAGGCAGGGAAGAGATGGTCGAGTGAGGGAACCATGGTTGACAAGAGAGGTTGAATGTCTTGTTAAGAGGAAAAAGGTGACTTATGTAAGGCTGAGGAAACAAGGTTCAGACAGGGCATTGGAGGGATACAAGATAGCCAGGAGGGAACTGAAGAAAGGGATTAGGAGAGCTAAGAGAGGGCATGAGCAATCTTTGGCGGGTAGGATCAAGGAAAACCCCAAGGCCTTTTACACATATGTGAGAAATATGAGAATGACTAGAGCGAGGGTAGGTCCGATCAAGGACGGTAGCGGGAGATTGTGTATTGAGTCTGAAGAGATAGGAGAGGTCTTGAATGAGTACTTTTCTTCTGTATTTACAAATGAGAGGGGCGATATTGTTGGAGAGGACAGTGTGAAACAGATTGGTAAGCTCGAGGAAATACTTGTTAGGAAGGAAGATGTGTTGGGCATTTTGAAAAACTTGAGGATAGACAAGTCCCCCGGGCCTGACGGGATATATCCAAGGATTCTATGGGAAGCAAGAGATGAAATTGCAGAGCCGTTGGCAATTATCTTTTCGTCCTCACTGTCAACAGGGGTGGTACCAGGGGATTGGAGAGTGGCGAATGTCGTGCCCCTGTTCAAAAAAGGAACTAGGGATAACCCTGGGAATTACAGGCCAGTTAGTCTTACTTCGGTGGTAGGCAAAGTAATGGAAAGGGTACTGAAGGATAGGATTTCTGAGCATCTGGAAAGACACTGCTTGATTAGGGATAGTCAGCACGGATTTGTGAGGGGTAGGTCTTGCCTTACAAATCTTATTGAATTCTTTGAGGAGGTGACCAAGCATGTGGATGAAGGTAAAGCAGTGGATGTAGTGTACATGGATTTTAGTAAGGCATTTGATAAAGTTCCCCATGGTAGGCTTCTGCACAAAGTAAGGAGGCATGGGATAGTGGGAAATTTGGCCAGTTGGATAACGAACTGGCTAACCGATCGAAGTCAGAGAGTGGTGGTGGATGGTAAATATTCAGCCTGGATCCCAGTTACCAGTGGTGTACCGCAGGGATCAGTTCTGGGTCCTCTGCTGTTTGTGATTTTCATTAATGACTTGGATGAGGGAGTTGAAGGGTGGGTCAGTAAATTTGCAGACGATACGAAGATTGGTGGAGTTGTGGATAGTAAGGAGGGCTGTTGTCGGCTGCAAAGAGACATAGATAGGATGCAGAGCTGGGCTGAGAAGTGGCAGATGGAGTTTAACCCTGAAAAGTGTGAGGTTGTCCATTTTGGAAGGACAAATATGAATGCGGAATACAGGGTTAACGGTAGAGTTCTTGGCATTGTGGAGGAGCAGAGAGACCTTGGGGTCTATGTTCATACATCTTTGAAAGTTGCCACTCAAGTGGATAGAGCTGTGAAGAAGGCCTATGGTGTGCTCGCGTTCATTAACAGAGGGATTGAATTTAAGAGCCATGAGGTAATGATGCAGCTGTACAGAACCTTGGTGAGGCCACATTTGGAGTACTGTGTACAGTTCTGGTCGCCTCATTTTAGGAAGGATGTGGAAGCTCTGGAAAAGGTGCAAAGAAGATTTACCAGGATGTTGCCTGGAATGGAGAGTAGGTCTTACGAGGAAAGGTTGAGGGTGCTAGGCCTTTTCTCATTAGAGCGGAGAAGGATGAGGGGCGACTTGATAGAGGTTTATAAGATGATCAGGGGAATAGATAGAGTAGACAGTCAGAGACTTTTTCCCCAGGTGGAACATACCATTACAAGGGGACATAAATTTAAGGTGAAAGGTGGAAGATATAGGAGGGATATCAGAGGTAGGTTCTTTACCCAGAGAGTAGTGGGGGCATGGAATGCACTGCCTGTGGAAGTAGTTGAGTCGGAAACATTAGGGACCTTCAAGCAGCTGTTGGATAGGTACATGGATTACGGGAAAATGATATAGTGTAGATTTATTTGTTCTTAAGGGCAGCACGGTAGCATTGTGGATAGCACAATTGCTTCACAGATCCATGGTCCCAGGTTCGATTCCAGCTTGGGTCATTGTCTGTGCGGAGTCTGCACGTCCTCCCCGTGTCTGCGTGGGTTTCCTCCGGGTGCTCCGGTTTCCTCCCACAGTCCAAAGATGTGCGGGTTAGGTGAATTGGCCAATGATAAATTGCCCTTAATGTCCAAATTGCCCTTGGTGGTGGGTGGAGGTGTTGAGTTTGGGTAGGGTGCTCTTTCCAAGAGCTGGTGCAGACTCAAGGGGCCGAATGGCCTCCTTCTGCACTGTAAATTCAATGATAATCTATGATTAATCTAGGACAAAGGTTCGGCACAACATCGTGGGCCGAAGGGCCTGTTCTGTGCTGTGTTTTCTATGTTCTATGTTCTTCTGGTCCACCACGACCTTTTCTGTCACCCCGCTCCTAGTTAAAGCCATATACTGACGGGGAGCTATTATTAACTCCTTCCCACACCGGGAAACGTCGAAAAAGTGCCCTTGGAGGCCCTGAAAAAAGCCCAAAAGTCAGTTTTTGGGGGAGCCGCCGAATGTGCGACTTAGCTCCGCATAGCCGCAACCGGAAGTCTCGAGAGGGAATCCTTTTGGCAGTGTTCGCTTCACCAATCTGCCCCAAAAAGTCTATGGAAACTCCTGAAAAAGGTCTGAGAGTCCGTTCCAGACGGGAGCTGCCGAATGCGCGACCTACTCCTCCATGGCCTCCACCGGAAGCCTCGTCCCCGCTTCTTCAATGGCCTTGGTAGATCTTTTCACAGTTGTTCCCTCTGCTGCTAGAATTCACCTTTAATACAGGCCCTCAAGTCAGCTTGCAGCTTTAAGCTTGCCCTTCCCCCGCCTGCATGCTGGAAGAGGCCCCTCTCTCCCCTGCAGTTACAGCCAAATCTTTTACTGTTTCTGCCGGGTCTGGTAACCAAGAGACATACCATTCCTGTGGGACACTGTCAGGGGAATGTTGCAGCCTTCTTCCCACACCGGGAAATGTCAAACAAATGCCGTGGGGACCCTGTAAAAGAGCCCAAAAGTCCATTCCAAGCGGGAGCTACCAAACATGCGACCTAGCTCTGCATAGCCGCTCCCGGAAGTCGGATTCTCCATTTCTGAGACTAAGTGTTGACGCCAGCGGAGAATCCGTGGACTTTCACGCCAGAAAAATCAGCGCCACACCTGCACCGATTCTGCTACTATTAATGAGCTAGCACCGGCGCCACGTGGAACACAATCAATTCGACTAGTAACGGTGCCGGATTCACGCGTCCGTGATTGACACTCAGGAGGCTGACAAGCTGCAGCCGCACATAAACGATTCTCCCCGCACACACTCCATCCCAGCTAACAGGATGGCTGTAAGGAGAGCAGCGCAACCGTTCACGGACGCGGAACTGGAGACCCTCCTGGACGCGGTGGAGGACCTTGTACCACGGCCCGGGAAGGAGACTGCCAGCCGCTGCCATCTGTCGTGCCTGCGTGCAGCTGGCAGTGTTGGTGAGTGCTATGGGCAATGTCGGCTGCACTGGCATGCAGTGCCGGTCTTCACGGCCACCTCAGGGCGCCCAGGGTGAGTAGGCAGCACTGTGCACCCCGGCCCAAACCCCGCCCCCCCCCACACACCTGTAACCCCCCCCGGGAGGACAGCCGAATTCCCATCCTGCCCCACATGCCAGCACCCATACCAGCCGCCTCAGCCAGGTGCCCTGGCCACTGAGGCCACCAGTCACCCACCCCCGGGCTGCATGCGTCAGAATGTCTAACGCTGTTGTTGTATGTGTTCCCCCTCCCCAGGAGAAGGCCGCACATAATGCAGGAGTGGGAGAAGGGTCTAGAATGTTGGGGACAGTCGAAACACTTAAGGAGTATAAAGAAAGTAGGAAGGTACTGAGGCGGAAAATTAGGAGGGCTAGGAGGGGGTCAGAAAAAATCCTTGGCAAGTAGGATTTAGGATAATCCCAAAGCTTTTTATTCATATGTAAAAAGCAAGAGGGTGGCCAGGGACAGTGGGGGGAATCTATGTGTTGAGCCAGAGGAAATGGGCGAGGTACTAAATGAATACGTTGCATCAGTGTTCACTAAAGAAAGTGACTTTGTGAAAGATGATTCTTGGGTAGGGTGTGTAGGGCCGGATGGGATTTACCCCAGAATACTGAGGGAAGCAAGAGAGGAAATTGCTGGGGCCTTGACTGACATATTTGTATCCTCATTGGCTACAGGTGAGATCCCGGAGGACTGGAGAATATTTAATGTGGTACTGCAGTTTAATAAATGTAGCAGGGAGACTTCCGGTTGCGTTCGCGAGCGGGTCGGCCGCATTGAAAGGAGCTCCCGCCGATGGACACTGTTTATGGTGCTTTCGGGGGTTTCCCCAATTTTTCGCTCTCCCCCCGATTTTCATCGACCTTTGGGGCAATCCCGGGAGCCAAGCCGGGCCGGTTTGAGAACCGGCGAAGAACCCCGCGCGAGTATCGGGCTGCCGGAGCTGAGGCGTCGGGCCCGGGACTTGCGCCATTTGGAGCAGCGGGGGCAGAGTTGAACTGAGGATGAGGCGGCAGGCCCGAAGCCAGGGCGGATTTAGGGAGATGTTCCACATTGGGTGGCTCCCGCTTAGAATGTGTTTGGTTTAAGAAGTCTGAAGTCCGGTCCCACTGCTTACGTAAAAGATGACCGAGGTGGTGGCTGTGGAGCTGGAAAGGTAGTTTGTGAGGCACATGGAGGCATTGAGGAAGGAGAAGGCTGTCGCACTGAAGTCATTGGTGGAGGAGGCAATCGCCCCGGTGATGGTAGCTGTGGCAAAGACAGCGGCCGAGGTGAAAGAGCAGGGCGAGAAGATGAAGGAAGTGGAGGAGGCCATGTCGCAGCACAGCGACCTACTCACCTCGATGGGGGACGAGCTGCGGAGGGTGGTGGAGGTCAATAGAGGACTCCAAGCAAAGCTCGAGGACTTGGAGAACCGCTCGAGGCAACACAATCTGAGAATTGTGGGCTTGCCCAAAGGGACAGAGGGCTCAAGGCCAACAGAGTACTTCGCTAAGATGCTGGCGGAGTTGATGGTGGAGGGTGAGAACCCCTCCCATTATGAGCTGGACCGAGCTCATCGGTCGTTAAGGTTGAACCCAAAGTAAACGAACCGCCAAGAACAGTAATTATCTGCTTCCATAAATACTGCATGAAGGAGTAGGTGTTAAGCTGGGCGAAGCAGAAGCGCGAGGTGCGGTGGGATGGTGCCAGAGTTCGGATTTACCAGGACTTGACGGTGGAGTTGGCAAAGAGACGAGCGGTGTTCGGCCGAGTGAAGGCGGCACTGTACAACAAGGGGTGCGATTTGGTATGGTATACCCGGCGAAGCTGAGGGTGACGTATAACGCCAAAGACTTTTATTTCGAAACAGTGGAGGCAGAACGCTTGGGACAGACATGCGGAGCGGAGCTGGAAGAGAGACTGTGGACTGTGATTGGCAAGCTGGAAAATGCTTCAATGCCAGAACTTTCTTTTCATTGACGGGTGTTGTAATTTACTTCACTTCATATTGTTATAGAGTTTAAGTTTTTGTTTGGGTTGATTGGCATTCTTTGTTGCAACGGTTCTATGTTATTTTAGTGAATTGTGTGGGTTGGATTGGTTTTTTTTCTGTGACTGGGTGAGAGGGGACAGTATACCTTGCCGGGGGGGGGGGGGGGGGGGGGGCACCCGCGCTAGCTAACTAAAATCGGCTAGTGAATGGAGGTGAGGGAGGAGGAGGAGGGCTGCGGTCACTGGAGCCTGGTTAGCAGATTTTGATGGGCCTACGAGGCGAGCAAGGGGGGGGAAGGGATCGATACTGGGAGACGTTTTTTCGAGAGGAAGTGCAGGGGGCATTCTGGGAGGGGAGAAGGCGTTCGATGTTAATAATGGATAGGGGTGGGTAAGGCTCATGGGGCAGGGCCCTGTGGTATGATGATGGTGGATAAGAAAGGGGGGGTGAGAGACCCCCAGTTAGGATAGTCACGTGGAACATGAGGGGGTTAGGAGGTCCAGTCAAGAGGTCAAGGGTGCTTGCGTATCTTAAAAGTTTGAAATGCTGCAGGACACCCACTTGAGGGTGAAGGACCAGGTGAGACTTAAAAAGGGCTGGGTTAGTTAGGTGTTTCACTCTGAATTTGACAGAAGGGCTCGAGGGGTAGTTGTAATGTTCAGCAAAAGAGTACGTTTCCAGATGGAGAATGTGGTTGCAGATCAGGGGGGTAGATATGTGATTGTGGCAGGGGTGCTGGAGGGGAGATTAGTGGCGCTGGTAAGTGCATATGGTCCCAATTGGGACGATGTGGGATTGGCGAAGAAGGTGTTTGGGGCCATCCCCGACTTGGACACATACGAACTGATAGTTGTGGGGGGGGGACTGGAACCTGGTGCAGGAGCCAAGGTTGGACAGGTCACGGCCGCGCTCGCTGGTCCCATCAGGGGGGGCGAAGGCGTTGGCTGGGCTAATAGTGGAAATAGGGGCGGTGGACCCTTGGAGGTTTCTGCACCTGAGGGAGTGGGAGTACTCGTTTTTCTCGGCAGTCCATAAAGTATTCTCGAGGATCGACTTTTTTAAGGTGGGGAAGACTTTGCTGGCTGGGGTTAAGGGGTCGGAGCAATTGCAGTATCAAATCATGCTCCGCATTGGGTGGATATTGTACTGGAGAAGGGGGTAGTACAGAGGCCAGGGTGGAAATTAGATGTGGGACTTTTGGGGGACCGAGGGTTCTGTGACAACACTGAAAAAGTAATTGAGGAATATGTAGGTTTCAACTGTACGGGTGAGGTGTCGAAGGCAGTTATCTGGGAGGCTCTAAAGGCGGTGGTGAGGGGTGAGGTGATCTCGCTTAAGGCCAGGGTGGACAAAGAGGAGAGGTTGGAGTGGCAGAGGATAATAGATGAGATGCTGGAGGTAGATAGGAATTATGCAGAAGGTGGGGACTCAGCGAAGTTGGAAAAGAGGAAGGAACTACAGGCGAGCTTTGACCAACTATCTACCAGGAAGGCGGTGCGCCAACTCAGGCGAGCAGGGGGTGCAGTTTACGAGCATGGAGATGTCTGTTAGCGGGTCAGCTTCAGGAAATTGTTCAGGTGTTGGACAGGGTAGGGAAGTTGGTGGTGGCTCCGGATCTGATTAACAAGGTCTTTGAGGAATTCTATGAGAGGTTGTACAGGTCAGAGCCACCTGGGGGAGACCGGGAGATGCAGGAATTTCTAGATGGGCTGGAGTACCCGAGGTTAGGGGAGGGGGACAGGGCTACATTAGAAGGAGCGATAGTGGAGCAGGGGATAAAAGATGCGATTGGGAGGATGCAGTCGGGGAAGGTGGCAGGGCCGGATGGGTTTCCGGTGGAATATTATAAAAAATTCAAGGATATGCTGGCACCCCTGATGGTGGGGATGTTTGAGGAGGTGATAAGGAAGGGTGTGTTACCACAAACGTTGGCAGGCATCGATTTCCCTGTTGCTTAAAAAAGATAAGGATCCGACGGAGTGTGGGTCGGATAGGCCCATATCACTTTTAAACGTGGACACAAAAGTATTGGCGAAGGTACTGGCAGGTAGGCTAGAGGAGTGCCTCCCGAAGGTGATCGGTGAAGATCAGGGGCGTCATTCTCCGACCCCCCGCCGGGTCGGAGAATGGCCGTTGGCCGCCGTGAATCCCGCCCCCGCCCCCGCCGAAGTCTCCGGTACCGGAGATTGGGCAGGGGCGAGAATCGGGCCGCGCCGGTTGGCGGGACCCCCCGCTCAATTCTCCGGCCCGGATGGGCCGAAGTCCCGCCCAGAAATTGCCTGTCCCGCCGGCGTAAATCAAAGCTGGTATTTACCGGCGGGCCCAGGCGGCGTGGGCGGGCTCCGGGGTCCTGGGGGGGCGCGGGGCGATCTGACACCGGGGGGTGCCCCCGCGGTGGCCTGGCCCGCGATCGGGGCCCACCGATCCGCGGGCGGGCCTGTGCCGTGGGGGCACTCTTTCCCTTCCGCCTCCGCCAGGGCCTCCACCATGGCGGAGGCGGAAGAGACTCTCCCCACTGCGCATGCGCGGGAAACTGTCGGCGGCCGCTGACGCTCCCGCGCATGCGCCGCATTTCCGCGCCAGCTGGCGGGGCAACAAACGCCATTTCCGCCAGCTGGCGGGGCGGAAATCCCTCCGGCGCCGGCCTAGCCCCTCAATGTTGGGGCTCGGCCCCCAAAGATGCGGAGAATTCCGCATCTTTGGGCCGGCGCGATGCCCGTCTGATTGGCTCCGTTTTTGGCGCCAGTCGGCGGACATCGCGCCGTTGGGGGAGAATTTCGCCCCAGATTTGACTTGATGTGATTTGATTTATTATTGTCACATGTATTAGTATACAGTGAAAAGTGTTGTTTCTTGCATGCTGTACAATCAATGCATACCGTACATAGGGAAGGAAGGAGAGACTGCAGAATATAATGTTAGTTATCGCAAGGTGGAGAGAAAAGATCAACTTAATACGAGGTAGGTCCATTCAGCACGGTAGCATAGTGGTTAGCATAATTGCTTCACAGCTCCAGGGTCCCAGGTTAGGTTCCCTGCTTAGGTCACCGTCTGTGCGGAGTCTGCATGTTCTCCCCGTGTGTGCGTGGGTTTCCTCCGGGTGCTCCGGTTTCCTCCCACAGTCCAAAGATGTGCAGGTTAGGTACATTGGCCATGATAAATTGCCCTTAGTGTCCAAAATTGCCCTTAGTGTCGGGTGGGGTTACTGGGTTATGGGGATAGAGGGGAGGTGTGGGCTTGGGTCGGGTGCTCTTTCCAAGAGCCGGTGCAGACTCGATGGGCTGAATGGCCTCCTTCAGCACTGTAAATTCTATATATATATATAAAAGTCTGATGGCAGTCGGGAAGAAGCTGTTCTTGAGTCGGTTGGTACATGACCTCAAACTTTGGTATCTTTTTCCTGACGGAAGAAGGTGGAAGAGAGTATGTCCGGGGTGCGTGGGGTCCTTAATTATGCTGGCTGCCTTTCCGAGGCAGCGGGAATTATAGATAGAGTCAATGGATGGGAGGCTGGTTTGCGTGATGGACTGGGCTACATTCACAACCTTTTGTAGTTTCCTGCGGTCTTGGGCAGAGCAGGCTCCATACCAAGCTGTGATACAACCAGAAAGAATGCTTTCTATGGTGCATCTGTAGAAGTTGGTGCGGGTCGTAGCTGACATGCCAAATTTCCTTAGTCTTCTGAGAAAGTAGAGTCGTTGGTGGGCTTTCTTAACTATAGTGTCGGCATGGGGGGGCCAGGACAGGCTGTTGGTGATCTGTGCACCTAAAAACTTGAAGCTCTCGACCCTTTCTACTTCCATCGATGTAGACAGGGGCATGTTCTCCACTACGCTTCCTGAAGTCGATGACAATCTCCTTTGTTTTGTTGACATTGAGGGAGAGATTATTGTCGTCGCACCAGATTCTCTATCTCATTCCTGTACTCTATCTCGTCATTGTTTGAGATCCGACCCACTACGGTGGTGTCATCAGCAAATTTGAAAATCGAGTTGGTGGGGAATTTGGTCACACAGTCATAGGTGTATAAGGAATATAGTAGTGGGCTGAGGACACAGCCTTGTGGGGCACCAGTGTTGAGGATGATCATGGAGGAGGTGTTGTTGCCTGTTAGAAAGTTAGAAAGTTCAGCATCCAGTAGCAGAGGGAGGAGCCAAGGCCAAGGCCCCAAGGCCACGGAATTTGGAGATGAGTTTTGTAGGAATGATGGTGTTGAAGGCTGAGCTGTAGTTGATAAATAGGAGTCTGACATAGGTGTCTTTGTTATCTCGGTGTTCCAGGGTAGAGTGCAGGGCAATGGAGATGGTGTCTACTGTGGACCTGTTGCAGCGGTAGGCGAACTGTAGTGGATCAAGGCAATCCGGGAGGCTGGAGTTGATTCGTGCCATGACTAACCTTTCTAAGCACTTCATGATAATGGATGTCAGAGCCACTGTACGATAGTCATTAAGGCACGCTGCTTGACTTTCTTTTAGTACAGGGATGATGGTCGTCTTCTTGAAGCAGATAGGGACCTCAGATTGTTGTAAAGAGAGGTTGAAGATCTCTACGAACACCCCAGCCAGCTGATCCGCGCAAGACCTGAGTAGTCATCCGGATACCCCATCTGGGCCTGTGGCTTTCCGTGGGTTGACTTTCAAGAAGGCTGCTCTGACATCTGCAGTGGTGATCTCAGATACAAGTTCATCCGCGGCTTCTGGGGTGGAGGGCTCGCTCTCGCTGACCTCTTGCTCAAAGTGGGCATAGAATGCGTTGAGCTCATCGGGGGGGGTGAGTTGGAGCTGACGATTTTACATGCCTTCATCTTGTAGCCCATTATGTCTTGCAGACCTTGCCTTAGACGGCGGGGATCCGTGTGGCTAGCCTGGGACTCGAGCTTGGTCCGGTACTGTCTTTTGGCATCTTTGATGGATTTCTTTTGATCATATCTGGCTTTCTTGTAGATGTCAGGGTCGCCTGACTTGAACGCCTCAGACCTTGACTTCAGCAAGCAGTGGATATCCCTGTTCATCCAGGGTTTCCGGTTGGGAAATACGTGGATTTGCTTATTTGGCACACAGTCTTCTACACACTTACTAATGAAGTCCGTTACTGTCAGACGGGGTCCGTGAGAGGGAGGCAGCTCTTTTCAAACGTTAGAAGGGTATTGAACGTTGTTATGGCACCGGCAGAGGGGAAGGAAACAGAGGTGGTTGTGGCATTGGACACGTTTGACCAGGTAGAACGGGGGCACTTGAAGGCAGTTCTGGAGCGGTTTGGGATTGGACCAAGATTTGTGGACTGGGTAAAGCTACTATATAAGGAGCCGAGGGCGAGTGTCCGCACAAACAACATCAGCTTGAGATACTTTTCTCTCCACCGTGGGACTAGGCGGGGATGTCCTATGTCCCCCCTGCTGTTTGTACTCGCGATTGTGCCGTTGGCCATCGCATTAAGAAGTTCAGGGGTATGGAAAGAGATAGTCAGGGGGGGGTGGAGCATAGGGTGTCCTTATATGCCGATGATTTGCTGTTATACGTGTCAGAACCGAGTGTCAATAGGGGGGAATACTGGAGCTGCTTCGAGTGTTTGGATCTTTCTCGGGGTACAAATTAAATCTAGAGAAGAATGAGTATTTTGTGGTGTCTCGGCCGGGGGCGGGGGCAGGGGTGGGGGGGCTGCCATTGCGTAGGGCAGGGACTCAGTTTAGATACCTGAGAGTGCAGGTTGCTTGGGATTGGGGGGAGGGGGTCTGTAGGTACAACATTTCTAATTTGGTGGGGTGGGTGAAAGCTGATCTGGCAAGGTGGGATTGGTCTCCCTCTGTCATTGGCAGGTCGGGTATAGGCGGTTAAAATGAAAGTGTTGCCGCGACTTCTGTTTATTTTCCAATGCCTGCCGATTTTCCTGCCAAAGGCATTTTTTAGAGAAACTGAAGGAATGATTATCTCGTTCATATGGGGAGGGAAGGTGGCCAGAGTTAGAAAGGTGCTGCTACAGAGGGGAAGGCAGGCAGGGAGTTTGGGTCTTGCGAACCGGATGTATTACTACTAGGCGGCGAATGGGGAGAAGGTGCGGAGCTGGGTCAGAGGGGTTGATTCCCAGTGGGTCAGAGTGGAGGAGAGTTTGTGCAGGGGGTCGGGATTGAAGGCGCTAGCAACAGCATGGCTCCCAATGGCCCCGGGGAAATACTCAGGGAGTGCGGTAATAATAGTTTCATTGAGAATTTGGAGGCAGTTTCACCAACACTTCGGGTTGGGGGCAGGGTCAAGGGGCAGCACAGTAGCATAGTGGTTAGCAAAGTTGCTTCAAAGCTCTAGGGTCCCAGGTTCGATTCCCAGCTTGGGTCACTGTCTGTGTGGAGTCTGCATGTTCTCCCCGTGTCTGTGTGGGTTTCCTCCGGGTGCTCCCACAGTCCAAAGATGTGCGGGTTAGAGGGATTGGCCGCGCTAAATTGCCATCAGTGTCCAAAACAAAATGGTAAATTGGGGTTACTGGGTTAAGGGGATAGGCTGGAGGGGGTGTTTGCTTGAGTGGGGTGCTCCTTCCAAGGGCTGGTGCAGACTCGATGGGCCGAATGGCCTCCTTCTGCACTGTAAATTCTATGATTACATGAAATGCCGATTTGGGGGAACCACAGATTGAGCCAGGGAAGTGGGACGGAAATCTTCGGAAATGGGAGGAGAAGGAGATTAAAACACTAAAAGATTTGTTTCTTGGTGGTCAGTTTGCAGGATTGAAGGAGCTGGAAACAAGTATACCGCTTTGGATACTTGTGGGGGGGGGGACTTACCAGGGGTAAGCCATGGGGTACGGGCCTCTGGCACAGAGTCTGTCCCTGTTGCTCAGAAGGGAAGGGGGGAGAGGAGCAGAGCATTAGTAATTGGGGACTCTATAGTCAGGGGCACAGATAAGAGATTTTGTGGGAGCGTGAGAGACTCACGTTTGGTATGTTGCCTCCCAGGTGCAAGGGTACGTGATGTCTCGGATCGTGTTTTCCGGGTCCTTAAGGGGGAGGGGGAGCAGCCCCAAGTCGTGGTCCACATTGGCACTAACGACATAGGTAGGAAAGGGGATAAGGATGTCAGGCAGGCTTTCAGGGAGCTAGGATGGAAGCTCAGAACTAGAACAAACAGAGTTGTTATCTCTGGGTTGTTGCCCGTGCCACGTGATAGTGAGATGAGGAATAGGGAGAGAGAGCAATTAAACTCGTGGCTACAGGGATGGTGCAGGCAGGAGGGATTCAGATTTCTGGATAACTGGGGCTCTTTCTGGGGAAGGTGGGACCTCTACAGACAGGATGGTCTACATCTGAACCTGCGGGGCACAAATATCCTGGGGGGGAGATTTGTTAGTGCTCTTTGGGGGGGTTTAAACTAATGCAGCAGGGGCATGGGAACCTGGATTGTAGTTTTAGGGTAAGGGAGAATGAGAGTATAGAGGTCAGGAGCTCAGATTTGACGTCGCAGGAGGGGGCCAGTGTTCAGGTAGGTGGTTTGAAGTGTGTCTACTTCAATGCCAGGAGTATACGAAATAAGGTAGGGGAACTGGCAGCATGGGTTGGTACCTGGGACTTCGATGTTGTGGCCATTTCGGAGACATGGATAGAGCAGGGACAGGAATGGATGTTGCAGGTTCCGGGGTTTAGGTGTTTTAGTAAGCTCAGAGAAGGAGGCAAAAGAGGGGGAGGTGTGGCGCTGCTAGTCAAGAGCAGTATTACGGTGGCGGAGAGGATGCTAGATGGGGACTCATCTTCCGAGGTAGTATGGGCTGAGGTTAGAAACAGGAAAGGAGAGGTCACCCTGTTGGGAGTTTTCTATAGGCCTCCAAATAGTTCTAGGGATGTAGAGGAAAGGATGGCGAGGATGATCCTGGATAAGAGCGAAAGTAATAGGGTAGTTATTATGGGAGACTTTAACTTTCCAAATATTGACTGGAAAAGATATAGTTCGAGTACATTAGATGGGTCGTTTTTTGTACAGTGTGTGCAGGAGGGTTTCCTGACACAGTTTGTTGACAGGCCAACAAGAGGCGAGGCCACATTGGATTTGGTTTTGGGTAATGAACCAGGCCAGGTGTTGGATTTGGAGGTAGGTGAGCACTTTGGGGACAGTGACCACAATTCGGTGACGTTTACGTTATGAATGGAAAGGGATAAGTATACACCGCAGGGCAAGAGTTATAGCTGGGGGAAGGGAAATTATGATGCCTTTAGACGTGACTTGGGGGGGATAAGGTGGAGAAGTAGGCTGCAAGTGTTGGACACACTGGATAAGTGGAGCTTGTTCAAGGATCAGCTACTGCGTGTTCTTGATAAGTATGTACCGGTCAGGCAGGGAGGAAGGTGCCGAGCGAGGGAACCGTGGTTTACCAAAGAAGTGGAATCTCTTGTTAAGAGGAAGAAGGAGGCCTATGTGAAGATGAGGTGTGAAGTTTCAGTTGGGGCGATGGATAGTTACAAGGTAGCGAGGAAGGATCTAAAGAGAGAGCTAAGATGAGCAAGGAGGGGACATGAGAAGTATTTGGCAGGAAGGATCAAGGAAAACCCAAAAGCTTTCTATAGGTATGTCAGGAATAAGCGAATGACTAGGGACAGAGTAGGACCAGTCAAGGACAGGGATGGGAAGTTGTGTGTAGAGTCTGAAGAGATAGGCGAGATACTAAATGAATATTTTTCGTCAGTATTCACTCAGGAAAAAGATAATGTTGTGGAGGAGAATGCTGAGCTCCAGGTAAATAGATTAGATGGCATTGAGATACGTAGGGAAGAGGTGTTGGCAATTCTGGACAGGCTGAAAATAGATAAGTCCCCGGGACCTGATGGGATTTATCCTAGGATTCTCTGGGAGGCCAGGGAAGAGATTGCTGGACCATTGGCTTTGATTTTTATGTCATCATTGGATACAGGAATAGTGCCAGAGGACTGGAGGATAGCAAATGTGGTCCCTTTGTTCAAAAAGGGGAGCAGAGACAACCCCGGCAACTATAGACCGGTGAGCCTCACGTCTGTAGTGGGTAAAGTCTTGGAGGGGATTATAAGAGACAAGATTTATAATCATCTAGATAGGAATAATATGATCAGGGATAGTAGGTCATGCCTCACAAACCTTATCGAGTTCTTTGAGAAGGTGACTGAACAGGTAGACGAGGGTAGAGCAGTTGATGTGGTGTATATGGATTTCAGCAAAGCGTTTGATAAGGTTCCCCACGGTAGGCTATTGCAGAAAATACGGAGGCTGGGGATTGAGGGTGATTTAGAGATGTGGATCAGAAATTGGCTAGCTGAAAGAAGACAGAGGGCGGTGGTTGATGGGAAATGTTCAGAATGGAGTTCTGTCACAAGTGGAGTACCACAAGGATCTGTTCTGGGGCCGTTGCTGTTTGTCATTTTTATCAATGACCTAGAGGAAGGCGCAGAAGGGTGGGTGAGTAAATTTGCAGACGATACTAAAGTCGGTGGTGTTGTCGATAGTGTGGAAGGAAGTAGCAGGTTACAGAGGGATATAGATAAGCTGCAGTGCTGGGCTGAGAGGTGGCAAATGGAGTTTAATGTAGAGAAGTGTGAGGTGATTCACTTTGGAAGGAAAAACAGGAATGTGGAATATTTGGCTAATGGTAAAGTTCTTGAAAGTGTGGATGAGCAGAGGCATCTAGGTGTCCATGTACATAGATCCCTGAAAGTTGCCACCCAGGTTGATAGGGTGGTGAAGAAGGCCTATGGAGTGTTGGCCTTTATTGGTAGAGGGATTGAGTTCCGGAGTCAGGAGGTCATGTTGCAGCTGTACAGAACTCTGGTACGGCCGCATTTGGAGTATTGCGTACAGTTCTGGTCACCGCATTATAGGAAGGACGTGGAGGCTTTGGAGCGGGTGCAGAGGAGATTTACCAGGATGTTGCCTGGTATGGAGGGAAAATCTTATGAGGAAAGGCTGATGGACTTGAGGTTGTTTTCGTTGGAGAGAAGAAGGTTAAGAGGAGACTTAATAGAGGCATACAAAATGATCAGGGGGTTAGATAGGGTGGACAGTGAGAGCCTTCTCCCGCGGATGGAAATGGCTGGCACGAGGGGACATAGCTTTAAACTGAGGGGTACTAGATATAGGACAGAGGTCAGAGGTAGGTTCTTTACGCAAAGAGTAGTGAGGCCGTGGAATGCCCTACCTGCTACAGTAGTGAACTCGCCAACATTGAGGGCATTTAAAAGTTTATTGGATAAACATATGGATGATAATGGTATAGTGTAGGTTAGATGGCTTTTGTTTCGGTGCAACATCGTGGGCCGAAGGGCCTGTACTGCGCTGTATTGTTCTATGTTCTATGAAGCGAAGTATGGGCTGGAGCAGGGGGAAATGTTTAGATACATGCAAGTTTGAGATTTTGCCAGGAAGGAGATAATAGAGCTTCACGGTGGAGCCGGCCTCCACATTGCTGGAGGAGGCGCTGACGACAGGGGGACTGGAGAAGGGGGTAGTGTCGGCGGTTTACAGGGCTATTTTGGAAGAGGAGAAGGTACCACTTAAAAGCAAAGTGGGAGGAAGAGTTAGGAGAGGGTATGGAGGAGGGGTGATTTATTTAGATTTCTAGAATGCCTTTGACAAGGCGCCGCATAGGAGCCTGTTAAATAAGTTAAAAGCCCATGGTGTTAAGGGTAAGATCCTGGCATGGTGTAGCCATCTGGGATGGCCACTTCCAACTAGGTCCAGAGAAACTCGCAAAGCCTAGCGGGTAAAATGGACAAGCCAAGACTCAGGCAGGTTCAGAGCCTGAAATGCATATTTGTAAGCAAGAAGTCCAGGCGGTACTGAAACTCCGTCCAATTAGCATTTTAATGGGGCCGATTAGCATTTGATGGCCCACCTTCCCCAAGACAAAGGACTGGTACTCAAGTAACCGGGACTGTCCCAAACATTTCGGCGCCACTCCCTGTTCAAGGGAAGCGTAAACAACGGGGTCAGTGACCGCTTGGGACACACCCAGTCATCCAGATCCCCGCCCACTTATTGGCTAAGGAATCGAACGGAGTGATCAGGGATCACCCAATTAGTAAGGTCCAAGTCGAAGGACAGCCCAAAAGAGCGCGAAAACCCCCCGAGTATAAGAAGACGAGTCCGCCATTTGAGCACATCAAAACCAGGGGCCAAGGTGGGTGGTCACTGGGTGCGCAGCAAGATGGCCACCATAATGGCAGTCCGTGTCTAGACACTGCCCCAGTCCCATGGGGGGGGGGGGGGTCACCCTGGCCGCTCGGCCTGTTCCCCGCCCCCCCTTCCCCCCCTCCTCCCCGTCCCCCCACCCCAGCCAGCGCGGCCAGTATCCAGGCCGGCAGCCACATTTGCTTTTCTCCATGTCCTAACTCCTCTCTCTCTCTCTCAGCAGCCACCACTCCAGGTTCGCGATTTTTAAAAGCACAAGTGGACCGCACCGTCAGGAACCCGGCCCATTGGAGGCAGAAAATCGTGGGTGGGCCCACTAACGAGATGCAAACGGTGTTAAAACTACGCGTGGCGTGCATCGCATTGGCGTCATTTCCGAGGTGTCGGAGAATCACGATTTGGCATCAAAACGGCACCTGCCGCAATTTTGGAGTCGGAAGCTATTCTCCACCCAATCGCATTTCCCGATTTCGGCATCGGCTAACGGAGAATCCCACCCTACGAGTGTATTTCTATGTATGAAAAATTAAATTTATTCCAGTGAAACACTTAATGGGGACTGTAAGGACTTAGCTCAGTTTGCTGTTGGCTTAGAAACAACTGAAAAGTACTTAGTAGAAATCTACATTTGAAAGCAGCATTGAATCATTATAACCATGACTGTACCTTTTCAGCATTCTAAACATAGGCTGAGCATTATCAGTAGATATCACATTCTGCTTTTCTAAATTCAACAACCAGGAAAAGTAGCTGTGGGTTTATTTTCCTCTTTGTGCTGTCTCTTTGTGATAAGGTGCGAAAAAGATTCTTAAGGATGGTGCCTTGAACTGATGTTCAAACTATAAGATAAGCTGAACACGCTGAGGTTATTTTTCTCGACAGGAAAGTGTGGAGAGGTGACCTAATAGAGGTTTTTCTTTCATGATGAAGACAGGGATGGTGGTGCTAGGGATAGATATAGGGATGTTTCTTATGGGAAAATCCAGTACTCGAGGTCATAGATATGGGATAGTGATTAATAAAATCAATAGAGAATTCAGGGGAGAATTCTTTACCCGGAGAGCGGTGGGAATGGAGAACGGGCCGCTATATTTTATTTTAGTGTGTGCAATATCTTTCACAGTGAATTTTCTCAGGGCGCAGATGATGAGAGTCATTGACTGGGATTCACCACAGCTGCAGTCTCAGTTCCCTGCAAGGCCCCGCAGATGCCAATTTGCAGCACAGAGGCCTTGGCCAGTGTGAAAACAGTTGAGAAGCGCCCAATGTTGGCATGGCGGGCTGAAGCTAGGTGGGCGGCACCCAGATCTGTGATGAGCCATAAGGATTACTTGAAGAGAATAGCATTTATGAATTTAAGGGGAAGTAAGGGCAGCATGGTGGCACAGCGATTAGCACTGCTGCCTCACGGCACCGAGGACTCGGGTTCGATCCCGGCCCCGGGTCACTGTCCGTGTGGTGTTTGCACATTCTCCCCGTGTCTGCGTGGGTCTCACCCCCCACAACCAAAAAGATGTGCCGGGTAGGTGGATTGGCCTCGCTAAATTGCCCCTTAATTGGAAGAAAAAGAATTGGGTACTCTAAATTTATTTTTTTTCATGAATTTAAGGGGAAGCTAGTTAGATAGTAGAAAGGGATAGAATGATAGGCTGATAGGTAGTGCTTCCAGTGAGACACAAGTGTGTGGCCACGCAGCAATGTTGAAGGAATAGTGCAGGTACCACAATGACTCACCAAACCCCTTCTTACACATGGTCGCTACCCCCTGGAAGGACAAGGGCAGCAGGCGCATGGGAACACCACCACCAACAAGCTCCCCTCGAAGCCACACCTCACCTTGACTTCGGACTATATCGTCATTCCTTGACTGTCTCTGGGTCGAAATCCTGGAACTCCCCCCCCCCCCCCAAACACCCCCCCCCCCCCACCCCCCCCCCCCCCCCCCCCGGCCAAACCTCCCACCCCGCCCCCTTACAGCACTGTGGCCTTACCAACGCCGCATGGACTGCAGCGTTTCGGAAAGGTAGCTCACCATTTCCATCTTATGGGTGATAGCCATGATGTGGAGATGCGGGCGTTGGACTGGGGAGAGCACAGTAAGAAGTCTTACAACACCAGGTTAAAGTCCAACAGGTTTGTTTCAAACACGAGCTTTCGGAGCACTGCTTCCTTCACCTGAGGAAGGAGCAGTGCTCCGAAAGCTAGTGTTTGAAACAAACCTGTTGGACTTTAACCTGGTGTTGTAAGACTTCTTACTGTACCCATCTTACGGGTGATTAGGGATAAATGTTGGCCTAGCCAGCAACATTCACATCCCATGAAAATTTAAAAAATTTAAATGACAGTGACTAGTGGGGTACCACAGGCATCTGTGCTAGGACCCCAACTGTTCACATTATATTTTAATGATTTGGACGAGGGAGCTAAATATATTGGGCGGGATTTATCTCCAAATTTGCAGATGATACAAAGTTGGGTGGGAGGGTGAGCTGTGAGGAGGATGCAGAGATGCTTCAGCGGGATTTGGACAGGATGAGTGAGTGGGCAAATGAATGGCAGATGCAGTATAATGTGGATAAATGTGAGGTTGTCTGATTTGGTTGCAAAAATAGGAAGGCAGATTATTGTATGAATGAGTGTAAGTTGAGAGAGGTGGATACTCAGCGAGATCTTGGTGTCCGTGTGCATCTGTCGCAGGTACAGCAGGCAGTAAAGAAGGCAAATGGTATGTTGATCTTCACAGCGAGAGGATTTGAGTATCGAATAGAGATGTTTTACTCCAATGTATAGGGCATTGCTGAGGCCACACCTGGAGTATTGTGGGCAGTTTTGCTGTCCTTATCTGAGGAAGGATGTTCTTACTATGGAGGGAGCGCAGCGAAGGTTTACCAGGCTGATTCCTGGGATGGTGGGATGAATTATGAAGAGAGACTAAGTCAGTTAGGATTATATTCATTGAAGTTTAGAAAAGTGAGAGGGGATCTTATAAAATCTCTTCACCCAGAGAGTGGCGAATCTGTGGAATTCACTGCCACAAAAAGTAGTTGAGGCGAAACGTTGTGTAATGTCAGGAAGGAATTAAATATAGCTCTTGAGGCTATATCAAGGGATGGGGGGGAAAGGCGGGATCAGGGTATTTAACTGATGATCAGCCATGATCATAAAGAATGGCACAGCAGTCTCGAAGGGCTGAATGGCCTCCTCCTGATTCTATTTTCTATGTTTCTATGAAAGGAAGACAAATAATGCTGAGAAATACTTCCGGCTTTCTAACTCCTGATAACCTTTGGTTCTTGCCGGCTGTTAGTGGGAGAGGATCTCAAAGAAATCACTCAACGCCCAGGGCAACTGGTCCTCGCATCAAAGGTTTATTTTGCCGGCGGGGAGATGGCTTCTGTTAAAGTCCCAGACCGTCTCTCCACTGAACAAAGGAAAACATCCATTCTTATACATTTTTCAAAACAGCAACACAGCCACTTTCGGCTGGACCTTGTCCAATAATATTAGTTATACATTACATACATTAGTTATATATCCAATTGAATTTAATATTACGTAAAGTGGGTTGGCCCCTTACCAGCCCCTGACCTAATGAAGACGTCAGTCATACTAACTGTTAAAGTTATCTCTTCTGCCTGCAACTGGTGTCCTTGAGCTGGTGTGGATACATAATGCTCTTTGTCCTGTGGAGCTGATATCACTCGCTGGTGAAGTACTCTCATCATAGAATTTATGAATTTATCATAGAATTTACAGTGCAGAAGGGGGCCATTCGGCCCATTGAATCTGCACCGGCTCTTGGAAAGAACACCCTGCCCAAGGTCAACACTTCCACCCTATCCCCATAACCCAGTAACCCCACCCAACACTAAGGGCAAGTTTGGACACTAAGGGCAATTTATCATGGCTAATCCACCTAACTTGCACATCTTTGGACTGTGGGAGGAAACCGGAGCACCCGGAGGAAACCCAAGCCACATGTGGAGGATGTGCAGACTCTGCACAGACAGTGACCCAAGCCAGGAATCAAACCTGGGACCCTGGAGCTGTGAAGCAGTTGTGCTATCCACAATGCTACCGTGCTGTTTCCCATGTCTGTTTCAATCATTCTTGTCCCCCTGACTAACTCTGCTGTCTGTAATTAAATGATGTTATTTATACCAGCTTGCAACTTAATCCAGCTAATGGTTGTTCAGGAATGTGGCTAGGTCAGCTAAAAGCCATTTTGTGTCTTTAGTATTGCTAGCTCAGCTAACGTCCATTTTGTGTCCTTTCTGATATTAGTAATTCTTCGGTTATAAAATCACATGCATTGTTTATGCACTAACTATTCCTACAAGTTGCCTCTTATACAGGCATCTTTTGTCTAAAAGCCTTCTTTCTAAATCTGACTTCAGCACGGGCCAACAAGTCCATCATCATTGGCTGATCATCTTAAAGTTACAATTCCACAACGTCACTGTGTTCCTGAGCATAAGATTTGTGGAACTCTTCATATCTCATGCATTACTCACAGCAGATTGCGGTGTGACATTTCTGCTTGTATGTGCTCGTTGTTATTCAATGTGCATCTCAGTCGACTCTGATGCTTTGAAAGGGGAATAATAAAAAGTGTAACACTGCAAAGCAAAAATGTCACTATCTGGCAAACAAATGATGGCGGTGGCTGTTGATTTATCTGTATGCCAAATTCACAGACACATTCACTTTAAAAGCTGCCCCCCTTCAAAGCAAAAAGGGTAACGTGAAATCAAAGACACTGCGGGGTAACGATCATGGATTGTTGAGATGGTTTCCCTTAATTAATCATAGAATAAATAAGATATATTTTCTATTTTCCTGTGCAGCTGATACTTCTTCACCTTTCCAAATCCATCTTAAAAAATGTGTAAGAATAAATGTAGAGAACATGGCAAAAGAATATACTGTTGTATGCATCATATTCCTGACAGCCAGTTGGGGAAAGAAGAATCCAAAGCCCACATTGTCACCATGTCTGCATGGGTCTCGCTCCCACAACCCAAAGATGTGCATGGTAGGTGGATTGGCCATGCTACATTGCCCTTTAATTGGAAAAATAAATAATTGGGTACTCTAAATTTTTTTTTTTAAATAGCCCAAAGCCAGTCTTTACTTGGGATACAGTTAGCCACAGGGTGAAATATTACAGGTATACATCACCTGACTGCACTCCACTCATGGAGCAGGAAGTATCTCTTTATAGGTACTCAAGTCACCATCCAATCAATTCCCACCACCAGCATGTACTTAACTTCAATTAATACAATTAACCAATGTGGATCATACAACTAGCGTAGAAAATGTGTTCTCTTCCATGTCATGTTAGGTACCTGTACTCTCAGCTCTGAATCAATACGTTGTGTGTTCAAGAACCACTCAAGAACCTGGGCGAAATTCTCCGGAAACGGCGCGATGTCTGCCGACTGGTGCCCAAAACGGCGCAAATCAGACGGACATCGCGCCGCCCCAAAGGTGCGGAATGCTCCGCATCTTTGGGGGCCGAGCCCCAACATTGAGGGGCTAGGTCGGCGCCGGACGAATTTCCGCCCCGCCAGCTGGCGGAAAAGGCTTTTGGTGCCCCGCCAGCTGGCACGGAAATGACATCTCCGGGCGGCGCATGCGCGGGAGCGTCAGCGGACGCTGACAGTTTCCCACGCATGCGCAGTGGAGGGAGTCTCTTCTGCCTCCGCTATGGTGGAGACCGTGGCGGAGGCGGAATGGTAAGAGTGCCCCCACGGCACAGGCCCGCCCGCAGATCGGTGGGCCCCGATCGCGGGCCAGGCCACCGTGGGGGCACCCCCCGGGGCCAGATCGCCCCGCGCCCCCCCCCAGGACCCCGGAGCCCGCCCGCGCCGCCTTGTCCCGCCCGTAAGGTAGGTGGTTTAATTTACGCCGGCAGGACAGGCATTTTGGCGGCGGGACTTCGGCCCATCCGTGCCGGAGAATCGTGCGGGGGGGCCCGCCAACCGGCGCGGCGTGATTCCCGTCCCCGCCGAATATCCGGTGCTGGAGACTTCGGCAACCGGCGGGGGCGGGATTCACGCCAGCCCCCGGCGATTCGCCGACCCAGCGGGGGGTCGGAGAATTTCGCCCCCTATGCACATAAGCTGGCATTTTGGAAGTGCTGTGTCCTTGGAGGTGCTGCCTTTCAGACAGTATATTAAAGTGAGGTTCTGCCTTTTATTCAGGCGGCTTAAAAGATCCCATGGTGATTTCTGGATGAGCAGAGTTCCTCAGAATTTTACTGGTTAGCTTTAATCCCTTAACTAACATCACCAACACAGATCATAGAATCATAGAATTTACAGTGCAGAAGGAGGCCATTTGCCCATCAAGTCTGCACCGGCTGTTTGAAAGAGCACCCTACCCATGCCCACACCTCCACCCTATCCCCATAACCCAGTAACCCCAACTAACATTTCTGGCCACTAAAGGTAATTTAGCATGGCCAATCCACCTAACCTGCACATCTTTGGACTGTGGGAGGAAACCGGAGCACCCGGAGGAAACCCACGCACACACGGGGAGAATGTGCCGACTCCGCACAGACAGTGACCCGAGCCGGAATCGAACCTGGGACCCTGGAGCTGTGAAGTAACTGTGCTAACCACTGTGCTACCATGCTGCCCCAAGATCAGTATTCTCCCTTCATTGTACTTATTTAAGGAGAACCTTTTTTCAAAAAGTATTTTTATTGGCATTTTCAATTTTATATAGTGAAACCTTGCATCCGATATTTACAGTTTATACAGTTCTTATGTACATATATTCTTTCTTTATATATCTTCTCCTGCCCCTACCCCTCTCCCGACCCCCTCCCTGACTCCTCCTTGGTATCCCCTTCTTCCGCTCTGGGTGTTCTACTAAATAGTGATAATTTTATTGTCACAAATAGGCTTACGTTAATACTGCAATGAAGTTACTGTGAAAACCCCCTAGTCGCCACACTCCAGCGCCTGTTCAGGTACACTGAGGGAGAATTCAGAACGCCCAAATGACCTACCAGCACGTCTTTCGGACTTGTGGGAGGAAACTGGAGCACATGGAGGAAACCCACGCAGACACGAGGAGAGCGTGCAGACTTCACACACACAGTGACACGAGCAAATCTGAGAGCCTGGAGCTGTGAAGCGACTGTGCTAACCACTGTGCTACCGTGCCACTCCCTACTGGGGCTACTGAACTCCTGCTTTCCCCTTCCCCCCCTTTCCTTCGGTGTTTTTATTGCAGACCTTTTCCTCCCCCCTTCCCTTTTTGGATCTCTTAGTGTTGTGTGTTTTTGTCTGCTCTGCCCCCCATTTCCCCCTCTTTCCCTAGTTGCTGTTGGCCTTGAACAGGTCTTGCCTGCATGCTTTGTGGAATCTCTTCCGACCCTCGGATGGTGAATTTGATCTTCTCCAGATGGAGCCATTCCGCCAGGTCTGCTAGCCCGTCTGCAGCTGTGGGTGGTGCCGCTGATCGCCAGCCGAGCAGGATTCTCCGGCGTGCGATTAGGGAAGCGAAAGCAAGGCCATCGGCCCTCTTCCCTATGTGTAGCTCTGGCTGCACTGATACCCCGAAGATGGCCACTCTTGGGTACAGCTCCACCCTCACCCCCACAACCTTGGACATTGCCTCGAAGAAGGCTGTCCAGAACCCTACAAGTCTGGGGCAAGCCCAGAATATTTGGTGTCATTGACCGGACCTTTCTTGCAACGTTCACATTTATCTTCCACCTCCGGGAAGAACCTGCTCATTCGGGTTCCGGTCAGGTGCGCTCTGTGCACCACTTTGAGCTGCATTAGGCTGAGCCTTGCGCAGGAGGAGGTGGAGTTGGCCCTGCTCAGTGCTTCACTCCAGAGACCCCACCCCACTTCCGTCCCCAGTTCGTCCTCCCATTTTCGTCTGGCTTCGTCCAGTGGAAGTCACACCCTGTCTAGTAGCTGTCTGTAGATTTTCCCGCTGTTCCCCCCTTCCCTACTGGTCCTTCAAGAGACTGGTTCTCAGGGCACTGGGGTATCCTACCATCTCATTGCGGAGAACGTGCTTTACTGTCCTGGCGTTAGTTCCGGGTCCTCCGTCAGTTCGCTCAGTGGCGCTAGTCTGTCTCTCATGTAAAAGTCCCTAACTGATAGCGTCCCCCTGTCCTGTCTCCATTTGTTGAAGGTGGAGTCCCGCATGGCTGGTGGGAATTTGTGGTTTCCGCAGATGGGGGCCGTGGGGGACATCTCGGTCAGACCGAAATGTTGCCGCATCTGGTTCCATGTCCTTAGTGTGGCTACCACCACTGGGCAGGATGTGTGTTTCATTGGGGGGGGGGGGGGGGGGGAACGCTGCAGTGGCGAGGGCCCAGAGGGTCTTTCCCTTGCAGGAAGACTCCTCCACCCTCACCCATTCCGAGGTGGGTTCGTGTATCCATCCCCAACTCTCTCTGCTGTAACTGCCCAGTGGTAATATTGTAGATTCGGTAGTTCCAGACCGCCCATGACTTTTCTCCTTTGCTGTGTTGATTTGGGGATTCTTGGATTCTTACCACCCCCCCACCGCCGCCAGCCCCCCCCCCCCCCCCCCCCCCCCCCCCCCCCCACAGACACACACACACACAAACGCCATGATCATTTTGTCTATGTTTTGGAAGAAAGCCTTGTGGATGAAGATCCGGATGAATCTGAACAGGAAGAGGAACCTCGGCGGTAGATTCATTTTGATCGTCTGCACCTTCCCGGCAGGGAGAGCGGGTCCCATCTCTGTAGGTTCTTTTTAACTTCCTCCGCCAGGCTGGTCAGGCTCCACTTATGGATCTGTGTCCAGTCCCAGGCTATTTGGATCCCCAGGTGACGGAATTTATTTTTGGCTAGTTTGAATGGGAGTCCCTCCAGCTCTGTCCCTTCCCCATTTGGGTTCACCGGGAATGCCTCGCTCTTGCCCAGGTTAAGCTTGTAATCCGAAAAGGTTCCGAACTCTTTCAGGAGCTGCATGATTGCTCACAGTCCTTCCACTGGTTCTGAGACGTAGAGGAGCAGGTCGTCTGCATAGAGTGAGACTCTGCTCTATGCATCTCCTCTGGATGCCCTTCCAGCTTTTTGCGTCTCGCAGAGTGATCGGCAGAGGTTCAGTCGCTAGGGCAAACTGGAGCGGGGACAGTGGGCATCCCTGCCACGTGCCTCTGTGCAGCTGGAAGTATTCGGAGCTGGTGGTGTTGGTTCGAATGCTCGCCTTGGGGGCGTTGTACAGGATTTTCACCCAGGAGGTGAACCCTGTCCCCAGCCCAAACCGCTCCAGTACCTCGAAGACGTACTTCCACTCAACTCTGTCGAAGTCCTTTTCTGCGTCCAGGGAAATGATCACCTCTGGTTTTCTCTCCCCGGTGGGGGTGGTCATTATTACATTCATCAGCCGCCTAATGTTCACAGTTAGCTGCCTACCCTTGACAAAGCCCACCTGGTCCTCTGCGACCACCTCTGACACGCAGTTCTCCAGTCTCTTGGCCAGGACCTTTGTGACTATCTTCACGTCTACATTAAGCAGCGAAATGGATCTGTACAATCTGCATTCCATCGGGTCTTTGTGTTTTTTGGGTGTCTGCGATATAGTGGCCTGTGTTAGCGTAGGGGGTAGGGTGCCCTCGCTAGTAAGTCTGCGAACATGTCTCTTAGGTGTGGGGCCAGGGCCGGCGCGAATATTATATGGAAGTCCGCCGGGTACCCATCGGGTTCCGGCGCCTTCCCTGCCTGCATGGAGCTGTGCTCTCCATGATTTCTCCCAGATCTATTGGTGCTTCCAGTTCCCCTCTGCCTGTCCTCCCCCACAACTGGCATGCACAGTCCATCGAGGAACTGTTTCATCCCCGCGTCCCCACGGGGGACTCGGAGGTTTACAGCCCTCGGTAAAAGGTTTCAAATGGCCAGCTTTTGACTCGGTTACCCATCTGCCTCCGCTGTTTTTTATCTGCGGTATTTCCCTCGTGACTGCCTGCTTTCTCAGTTGGTGAGCCAGGAGACGGCCAGCCTTTTCTCCGTGTTCATAGAAGGTGCCCCGTGTCTGGCAGAGTTGGTGTATTGCTTTCCTAGTGGATAGCAGGTTAAAGCTTTTTCCTCTCCGCCAGAAGCTTTTCGGTCGGGGCTTTGGAGTACTTCCTGTCCACCTCCAGAATGGAGTTGATCAGCTGTTTCCTGGCCGTCCTCTCTTCCCTATCTCTGCTATAATTTCTCCTTGGATCACAGTCTTTAGTGCCTCTCAGAATGTGGAAGGTGAGACTTCCCCGTTCCGGTTGTTAGTCACGTAGTAGCCTATGGCCTGTGATGTTTTCTGGCAGAAGGCCTTGTAGGCCAGGAGGTCCGTGTCCAGCCTCCATGTGGAATGCTGGGCATGGCCCGTCTTCAACCTCACATCCATGTAGTGCAGACCGTGGTCGGAGATGACTATCGTCGAGTATTCCGCTCTTACTATTCCTGGAAGTACCAATTTTCCCCTCTGCAAAGAAGTCGATCTGGGTGTATACTTTGTGGACCGGTGTGAAGAACGAGAATTCCCTCTCACCGGGGTGCAGGAACAGCCATGGGTCCACTGCCCCCATCTGTTCCGTGAATGTTCCCAGTTCCCTAGCAATGCCTGTCCTTTTCCCCGTTCTGGGGTTTGATCGGTCGGTCAGTGGGTCCTGTGCTCAGTTAAAGTCACCCCCCATAATCAGTCGGTGTGTGTCAATGTCTGGGATTTACACCATGGCCTTCATTATAAAGTCTATGTCGTCCCAGTTGGGAGTATACACATTTACCAGCACTACCGGTGCCCCGTCTAGGACACCTCTGACCATGACGTACCGTCCCCCTTTGCCCGTAACCGTCCTTGTCTCTGTGAACCTCGTCCTCCTGTTGGTCAGTAAGCTACTTCCCTAGCCCTCGCCCCGTAGCACGAATGGTACACCTGTCCCACCCAGCCCTTTCTTACATGCAGTCGGCCCTTCTCCCTCAGGTGTGTCTCCTGCAGGAAGATTATGTCGGCCATCAGGCTCCACAGGTGGGCGAAGACTCTGGATCTTTCCACCGGACCATTGAGTCCACTTACATTCCAGGTGACTATCCTGATGGGGGGTTTCTGTCCCCCCCCCGTTCCTGCGGGATCAACCATACATATCTGGCGTACACGCCCCAGCGCTCCGGGGTTTCCCTTTGTTAGGGGGGTCGTCCAAAATGGCCGCAGTCAACATTCTCCCCATGAGGTCGGGCACCTGCGCTCCGGGTTTCCCCTTTGTCCAGGGGGCACCCAACATGGCCGCCAACTGTGTGTACGCCACGTGGTTACGCCCCTGTACGCCAGGGTCTTCCTTTGTTTAGGGACCCTCCTGCTTGTGGCGCCATCTTGTTTCCTTGGCCTACTCCTTGCCTGCCAAAGCCAATCCGAGTGCCAACTCTTTTTCCTGTCCTATTTCCTAATGTGTTCTTTGTTCCACCTGCCCCCATCCCCCCTCCTTACACCCCCCCACCCCCCCGTGTTCCCTTTCCCTGTCCCTGTGTCTCCCCTCGCCCCCCTTACTGATTTAAGAATAACCTTGAAAGGGCTCACCAGTTAGGTCACAACCTGATGCACCGTCAATTACCACAAGAAGAGAATGGTGGAACAATCGAGGCTTTATTGAGCAAGATGTTGTGCCTCCTGTAGCTGGAACGAGAATGGCTGCAGCATCGGAGAGCACACACTTCTATACACCGCCTGCCGGGCGGAGCCAGCAGGCAGGGATTTACCATTGTACCCTTAATATACGGGCAGTGCCGTAATACATATAATATGCCACTAGTGGTGACTACCACATTCACCCCCTGTTAAAAAAAGAGTCCGGCGGGGGTGGTGGAAAAAATTACAAGTTCAGTCTGTCGGGGGCCTTGACCCTCCTCTGCGATCGCCTCAGTCCTGGTGGTGATGTGGGCGCCGACTTGGTCACCTGCGACTCCGGGAGCGTGTCGTCCTCATCTTCGTCACCCCTGAGTGGATGGGGTGGGAGGATGGATCCTGCTGGGGTGGGGGCTGCGGTCAGGTTCACTGGAGGGAGGATGAGTGGCGCAGGGGTGAGTGAGGCAACCGGGGTGGGGGGGTGGGGGGGGGGGGGGGTACAGTGTCAGGTCGGGGGTATGGGTAGGGATCCAGCATGTGCCAGGTCCCGGAGGGAGACAGTGTCCTGGCACAAGTCGGGGTGTGCCATGTAGGCGTACTGCGGGTTTGCGTGTAAGACCTTTTTGACCAAGGGGTCCGATTTATGGGGCCGCACATGCTTCCGAAGGAGGACGGGTCCAGGAACTGTCAGCCATGTTGGGAGCGAGATCCCAGAGGTGGACTTTCTGGGGAAGGCAAACACACGTTCGTGAAGGGTCTCCTTAGTCGCGGTGCAGAGGATCGATCGGATGGAGTGGAGCGCATCGGGGAGGACCTCCTGCCAGCGGGAGACCGGGAGATGCTTAGACCACAGGGACAGCAGGACGGCTGTCAGACCGCCCCGTTCTCCCTCCCCACCTGCCCGTTTCCCCGGGGGTTGTAGCTTGTCGTCCTGCTCGAGGCGATGCCCTTGCTGAGCAGGAACTGACGCAGCTCATCACTCATAAAGGAGGATCCACGATCGCTGTGGATATAGGTGGGGAAACCGAACAGAGTGAAGATGCTGTGCAGGGCTTCGATTACCGTGGCAGAAGTCATATCGGGGTATGGGATGGCAAAAGGGAACCGGGAGTACTCATCAATCACATTCAGGAAATACGTGTTGCGGTCGGTGGAGGGGAGGGGCCCATTGAAGTCCACGCTGAGGCGTTCAAAGGGGCGGGAGGCCTTCACCAGATGCGCTCGATCTGGCCGGTAGAAGTGCGGCTTGCACTCTGCGCAGACCTGGCAGTCTCTGGTGACGGTCCTGACCTCCTCAATGGAGTAGGGCAGGTTGCGGGCCTTGATGACCCCCGGGTGGCAGAGGTCTTAGTGGAGAGCCCGGAGTCGGTCCACGTGTGCGCTGGCACATGTACCGCAGGATAGGGCACCAGGGGGCTCGTTGAGCTTCCCCGGGCGATACAAGATCTCATAATAATAGGTGGAGAGCTCGATCCTCCACCTCAAGATCTTGTCATTTTTGATCTTGCCCCGCTGTGTGTTATTAAACATAAAGGCAACCAACCGTTGGTCAGTGAGGAGAGTGCTGGCCAGGTAATGCCTCCAATGTCGCACAGCTTCCACAATGCTTGGGCCTCCTTTTCGACAGAGGAGTACAAAATTTCAGAGGCATGGAGGGTTCGGGAAAAGAAAGCCACAGGCCTGCCTGCCTGGTTGAGGGTGGCGGCCAGGGCTACATCCGATGCATCACTCTCCACCTGAAAGGGAGGGACTCGTCGACCGCGTGCATCGTGGCCTTGGTGATGTCTGCCTTGGTGCGGTTGAAGGCCTGGCGGGCCTCAGCCGCCAGGGGAAAAACTGTGGACTGAATGAGTGGGCGGGCCTTGTCCGCATAATTAGGGACCCACTGGGCGTAATAGGAGAAAAACCCCAGGCATCGTTTCAGGGACTTGGGGCAGTGGGGGAGAGGGAGTTCCGGGAGGGGCGCATGCAGTCGGGGTTGGGCCCTAAGACTCCATTTTGGATTGGATTGGATTTGTTTATTGTCACGTGTACCGAGGTACAGTGAAAAGTATTTTTCTGCGAGCAGCTCAACAGATCATTAAATACATGAGAAGAAAAGGGAATAAAAGAAAATACATAATAGGGCAACACAACATATACAATGTAACTACATAAGAGTTTTAGAATTAATTTTTAAAAGATTAGAATGAGTATAAGTTAAGTAAAAAGTGGATCTGTTTGGGAGAGCTCGCAAAGAGTCGCCTCGCTCCGGCGCCATCTTGGTAAAGAATTTCCACGACATAGCCAAGGATGGCTAAGTGGTTGGCGCGGAACACGCATTTCTCCTTATTGTATGTGAGATTAAGGAGTTTGGCGGTCTGGAGGAATTTTTGGAGGTTTGCTTCGTGGTCCTGCTGATCGTGGCCCCAGATGGTGACGTTATCTAGGTATGGGAAGGTGGCCCGCAGTTCGTACCGGTCAACCATTAGGTCCATCTCTCGCTGGAAGATCGAGACCCCATTAGTGACGCCGAAGGGAACCCTAAGGAAGTGATAGAGGCGGCCATCTGCTTCGAACGCAGTGTATTGACGGTCCTCCGGGCGGATGGGCAGCTGGTGGTAGGCGGACTTCAAGTCCACTGTGGAAAAGACTCGATACTGCGCAATCTGATTGACCATGTCAGATATGCGTGGAAGTGAGTACGCGTCGAGCTGCGTGTACTGATTGATGGTCTGACTGTAGTCAATGCCCATCCTATGCTTCTCCCCAGTCTTCACTACCACCACTTGAGCTCTCCAGGGGCTGTTGCTGGCCTCAATGACTCCTTCCCGCAGAAGCCGTTAGATCTCTGACCTGATGAAGGTCCTGTCCTGGGCACTGCACCATCTGCTCCTAGTGGCGACCGGTTCGCAATCCGGGGTGAGATTCACTAACAGGGAAGGTGGATCGACCTTAAGGGTCGTGAGGCAGCAGACGGTGAGGTGGGGTAGGGGTCCGCTGAATTTTAAAGTTAGGCTTTGGAGATGGCACTGGAAGTCCAGGCCGAGCAATGGGGCAGCGCAGAGGTGGGGGAGGACGTAGAGCCGGAAGTTGCTGAATTCTCCGCCTTGGACGGTGAGGGTCGCAATGCAGTACCCTTGGATTTCCATGGAATGGGATCCGGAAGCCAGGGAGATTTTCTGCATGACGGGGTGTACCGGGAGGGAGCAGCGCCTTATCGTAGTCGGGTGGATGAAGCTCTCGGTGCCCCCGGAGAAAAAGAGGCAGGTCGTCTCGTGCCCATCGATCTTCACTGTCATCGTCGCGGTCGCGAGATTGAGGGGACGGGACTGATCCAGGGTGATAGAGGCGAGCTGTGGCAGAGGCTGGGAGATCCC
Source organism: Scyliorhinus torazame (assembly GCF_047496885.1). Taxonomy (NCBI): domain Eukaryota; kingdom Metazoa; phylum Chordata; class Chondrichthyes; order Carcharhiniformes; family Scyliorhinidae; genus Scyliorhinus; species Scyliorhinus torazame. The sequence goes on along the minus strand of NC_092707.1, from coordinate 139,258,160 downwards.
GGGCTGGTCAGCGGTGGTGGAGGTAGCAGCAGGCGATGAACGGCCAGGCGAGCAGGGGTCCTGAGGCGCTGTCCAAAATGGCGCCGAAGATGGCGGCGCCCATGGGCGCACATGGCAGGCAGCATCAAAGATGGCGGCGCCCACGGGCCGCATGTAACTTGCGGTGACGAAGATGGCGGCACCCACGGGCCGCACGTGGCTTGCGAAGGGGAAAATGGCAGCGCTCCTGGGTCGCACGTGGGGGGTGTAGGAACGCCGGGGCTGTAAACAGCGGCGACCGACCGGGCCTGGCAAACAGCAGCGAAGTGTCCTTTCTCCCCACACCCGTTGCAGGTCGCGCTCCGCGCCTGGCAGCGCTGCCTGGGGTGTTTGTTTTGCCCGCAAAAATAGCACTTGGGCCCCCCAGAGTTGGCTGGCTGCCACGCGTCGCAGGCTTGCGGTGAGTTAGAGTCGGCAGCTGGTGGGGCCCACGATGCCCACGAGGGTACCGCGCGGTCAGGGGCGTAAGACTGGACGTTACGGGAGGCCACTTCTAACGAATTAGCGAGCTGCCCCCTTCACGCATACCCCCTTCCAGTAGCCGCTGCGGACGTACGCAAACTACATGCCTGTGACGTAAGCTTCTCGAATTAAAAGTTCGGTGTGCTGGACTGCCGAAACTGCCTGGCAGTCACAGTTCCTACTTAGGATGTGCAGGGCACGCCAGAAATCGTCCAGAGACTCCCCGGGCAGTTGCTGTCTCATGGCCAGGAGGTGTCTGGCGTATACTTGATTCACTGGCCGAACGTAATGTCCCTTCAGGAGCTCCATCGCTTCGGAGTAGGTGGCGCATCCCGGATCAGGGGAAAAATGTCAGGGCTCACCCGTGAATAGAGGACTTGGAGCTTCTGCGAGTCCGAGGGTTCTTCAGCGGCTGCTCTGAGGTAGCTTTCGAAGCAGGCTAGCCAGTGGTCAAAGGCGGACATAGATTTGGCTGCTTGAGGGCTCAGCTGCAGGTGATTAGGCTTGATGCAGAGATCCATCGTTTAAAAAATCTTGCTCAATAAATTGATGCACCGTCAATTACCACAAAGACGAGAGTAGTGGAACAATCGAGGCTTTATTGAGCAAGATGTTGTGCCTCCTGTAGCTGGAACCAGAATGGCTGCAGCATCGGAGAGCACACACTTCTATACGCAGCCTGCTGGGCGGAGCCAGCAGGCAGGGATTTACCTTTGTACCCTTAATATATGGGCAGTGCCGTAATACATATGATATGCCACTAGTGGTGACTACCACACAACCAAGAGACAAAAGATATTACAATGTGTTTACTGAAACGTGGAACCAGCAGGAGGTTGAGTACTCTGTGCTCACACTTTCACATTCAAAGAGGGTAGGGCCCTCTTGGCTGCCATTATGTCTCCTTCCAAACCACCCCCAGTTGCTTTCACTAACCGCACCCCTACCCATGCCGACCACCAACTCAGCCACTGCAGCCTAATGACAGTCACCCCACCCCCTCATCACTTACCTGAGGGTGGCTTCTGGCATTGCAGTGACCTGATCTTCCACCCTATGTTGGTGATTGTGGTGAATGTATTACAGCAACCATTCACCACTGTATTGCATTGTACTATGTTGTTGCCCTTTTGGGCTCCACCTATGGACCACTGTATCACATTACACCTCACTGTATCATGTCGGTGCCCTTGTGGGCTCTGCCCCTGGCTCCGCCCCCCTTGGGGGAGGTATACAGATCTGCTGCCCTGCAGGCAGCTCTCAGTGCAGAGCAGTCACAGGCAGGCACAGTTCTAGCTGATTAAAACCACTGTTCACTTCAACTTTCCGTCTCGCCTGAATTGATGGTCGCATCAATTTAATCAGCTACAACATCGCGATGGAAGCAGCCCTCAAACCTGACCGACTGGAACTCGACTCACAGGCCGCTGAAGCCAAAGGGATTTTTTTGCACTGGCTCCGCTGTTTTGAGGCCTACCTTGCCGCCTCCTCCTCGCCCTCCGTCACCGAGGAACAGTAACTGAGCGTCCTCCACGCCCGGGCGAGCCACAGAATCTCCGCGCAGATCGAGGGAGCGACCACATACGCAGATGCGGTCGCGATCCTGAGAAGGCAATGCGTGAGGCCGGTGAACGAAGTGTTCGCGCAGCATCTCCTCACCACTCGCCGCCAATGCCCCGGGGAATCGCTGGAGGAGTACCTACGCGACCTGAAAGGCCTCGCGCGAAGCTGCAATTACAATGCCGTCACGGCCCAACAACACATGGAACTCGCCATCCGGGGCGCCTACGTGGCTGGAGTCCAGTCCAACTACATCAGACAGCACCTGCTCGAGAAGGGCACCCTCCACCTAGAAGAGACGGTAAAACTATCCACCTCCCTAGAAGTAGCGTCCCAAAGCCTCAATGCTTTCCCCTCCGACCACGCGACCCCCTCGTGGACACCCGACCAGAGGGTGCCCCAGGCCTGTGCCGCGCGGCTGCCCGCCCAACCCGGGGGGCTGCCCTGCTATTTCTGCGGCCAGCACCAGCACCCCAGGCAGCGTTGCACGGCTCGTTTACCTGTAGCAAGAACCTGAGGCAAGAAAGGACACTTTGCCAAAGTCTGCCTGGCCAGATCCCAAAACTCTAAATCACAGGCCCAACCTTCAGACTCACAGGCCCGCAGACCCCGCAGCCTGCCGGCTCTGCCCCCTTCGGACGCATCATCTGCCTCGTGTTGTCCGTGGGGGCAGCCATCTTTGACTCTACCCAACACGTGCGACTCATGGGGGCCGCCATCTTGGCCACCATTTTCATCGCCGCCTGACACATGCGACCGATGGGGGCCGCCATCTTGGTCCCCATCATCATCGCCGCCTGACACGTGCAACCGACAGGGGCAGCCATCTTGGGACCACACCATCACCTCTGACCACGCCGGCTATCCGCAATTCGGCGCGGTTACTCTCGACCAATCACGCCCCAAGCACATCAGGAACTCGATGATGACTGTCTGGGTCAATGGGCACGAAACGCCCTGTCTGTTTGACTCCGGGAGCACGGATAGCTTCGGACACCCAGACACGATAAGGCGCTGTTCTCTTTGAATTTCCCCCGCATTCCAAACAATCTCCCTCGCTTCCGGATCCCATTCAGTGCAGATCCGGGGGTACTGTGTCACGAACCTCACGGTACAGGGCGCCGAGTACGCCAATTTGAAACCATATGTTCTCCCCGATCTCTGCGCTCCTCTCCTGTTGGGACTGGACTTCCAGTGCAACGTCAGGAGCCTGACTCTGAAGTTCGAAGGGCCCCTACCCCCCTCACCATATGTAGCCTCGCGACCCTAAAGGTCGACCCTCCCCCGCTCTTCACGAACCTCACCACCGACTGTAAACCTGTCGCCACCAGGAGCAGGCGGTACAGTGCCCAGGACAGGACTTTTATCAGGTCCGAGGTCCAGCGGCTCTTGAGGGAGGGAATCATCAAGGCCAGTAATAGCCCCTGGAGAGCTCAGGTGGTGGTCGTCAGGACTGGGGAGAAGAACCGGACGCTTGTAGACTACAGCCAAGCCATAAACCGGTACACGCACCTCGATGCGTACCCCCTTCCCCGGTTAGCGGACATGGTGAATCAGATTGCACACTACCGGGTGTTCTCCACGGTAGATCTGAAGTCCGCATACCACCAGCTTCCAATCCGCCCGGAGGATCGCCACTACACGGCCTTTGAGGCAAATGGCCACCCCTTCCACTTCCTCCGGGTCCCCTTCGGCGTCACCAACCGGGTCTTGGTCTTCCAAAGAAAGGTGGACAGAATGGTGGACCAGTATGGGCTGCGGGCCACGTACTTGGACAACGACCAGCAGGACCACGACACCAACCTTCAGATGTTTCTCCAAACCGCCCAAGTCCTCAACCTCACTTATAACAAGGAGAAATGCGTTTTCCGCACAACCCGACTGGCCATCCTCGGCTATGTTGTGGAAAACGGAGTCCTAGGGCCCGACCCCGACTGCATGCACCCCCTCCTGCAACACCTCCTCCCCCACTGCCCAAGGCCCTGAAAAGACGCCTCGGGTTCTTTTCCTATTATGCCCAGTGGGTCCCCATCTATGCGGACAAAGGCCGCCCACTGATCAAAGCCACCATCTTCCCACTGACGGCTGCGGCCCGCCAGGCCTTCAGCCGTATCAAGGCAGATATCGCCAAAGCCGCGATGTACGTGTTGGTGAGTCTACCCCCTTCTAGGTGGAGAGCGATGCGTCAGAGGTCGCCCTCGCCGCTACCCTTTTTTTTTTAAATAATATTTTATTGAAAATTTTTGGTCAACCAACACAGTACATTGTGCATCCTTTACACAACATTGTAACAATACAGATAAAAATGACGTTTTTTAAATTTAAACAAAAACAACAACAAATAAATAAATATTAAATAACAAAAAAAAAAAAACTAGCCCTAATTGGCAACAGCCTTGTCTCAGGCCACACCCCCCCCCATCCCCCCCCATCCCTCCCCCCCCCAAGTCCTGGGCCGCTGCTGCTGCCTTCTTTGTTCTCCCCTATCTATCATTCCGCAAGATATTCGACGAACGGTTGCCACCGCCCAGTAAACCCTTGAGCCGACCCCCTTAGGACGAACTTAATCCGCTCTAACTTTATGAACCCCGCCATATCATTTATCCAGGTCTCCACCCCCGGGGGCTTGGCTTCTTTCCACATTAGCAATATTCTGCGCCGGGCTACTAGGGACGCAAAGGCCAAAACATCGGCCTCTTTCGCCTCCTGCACTCCCGGCTCTTGTGCAACCCCAAATATAGCCAACCCCCAGCTTGGTTCGACCCGGACTCCTACTACTTTCGAAAGCACCTTTGTCACCCCCATCCAAAACCCCTGTAGTGCCGGGCATGACCAAAACATATGGGTATGATTCGCTGGGCTTCTCGAGCACCTCGCACACCTATCCTCCACCCCAAAAAATTTACTGAGCCGTGTTCCAGTCATATGTGCCCTGTGTAATACCTTAAACTGAATCAGGCTTAGCCTGGCGCACGAGGACGACGAGTTTACCCTGTTTAGGGCATCTGCCCACATCCCCTCCTCAATCTCCTCCCCTAGCTCTTCTTCCCATTTCCCTTTTAGTTCGTCCATCATAGTCTCCCCTTCGTCTCTCATTTCCCTATATATATCCGACACCTTACCGTCCCCCACCCATTTCTTTGAGATGACTCTGTCCTGCACCTCTTGTGTCGGGAGCTGCGGGAATTCCCTCACCTGCTGCCTCGCAAAAGCCCTCAATTGCATGTACCTGAATGCATTCCCTTGGGGCAACCCATATTTCTCGGTCAGCGCTCCCAGACTCGCAAACTTCCCATCCACAAATAGATCTTTCAATTGCGTTATACCTGCTCTTTGCCACATTCCATATCCCCCATCCATTCCCCCCGGGGCAAACCTATGGTTGTTTCTTATCGGGGACCCCCCCCAGTGCTCCGGTCTTTCCCCTATGTCGTCTCCACTGTCCCAAATCTTCAGTGTAGCTACCACCACCGGACTCGTGGTATAGTTCCTTGGTGAGAACGGCAATGGGGCTGTCACCATAGCCTGCAGGCTGGTCCCCCTACAGGACGCCCTCTCTAATCTCTTCCACGCCGCTCCTTCCTCCTCTCCCATCCACTTACTCACCATTGAAATATTAGCGGCCCAATAATACTCACTTAGGCTCGGTAGTGCCAGCCCCCCCCTATCCCTACTACGCTGTAAGAATCCCTTCCTCACTCTCGGAGTCTTCCCGGCCCAAACAAAACCCATGATACTCTTTTCTATCCTTTTGAAAAAAGCCTTCGTGATCACCACCGGGAGACACTGAAACACAAAAAGGAATCTCGGGAGGACCACCATCTTAACTGCCTGCACCCTCCCTGCCATTGACAATGCTACCATGTCCCATCTCTTGAAATCTTCCTCCATCTGTTCCACCAACCGCGTCAAATTTAGCCTGTGCAATGTGCCCCAATTCTTAGCTATCTGGATCCCCAGGTAACGAAAGTCTCTTGTTACCTTCCTCAACGGTAGGTCTTCTATTTCTCTACTCTGCTCCCCTGGATGCACCACAAACAGCTCACTCTTTCCCATGTTCAATTTATACCCTGAAAAATCCCCAAACTCCCCAAGTATCCGCATTATTTCTGGCATCCCCTCCGCTGGATCCGCCACATATAGTAGCAGATCATCCGCATATAAAGATACCCGGTGTTCTTCTCCTCCCCTAAGTATTCCCCTCCATCCCTTGGAACCTCTCAGCGCTATCGCCAGGGGCTCAATCGCCAGTGCAAACAGTAATGGGGACAGAGGACATCCCTGCCTTGTCCCTCTATGGAGCCGAAAATATGCCGATCCCCGTCCATTCGTGACCACACTTGCCACTGGGGCCCTATACAACAGCTGCACCCATCTAACATACCCCTCTCCGAACCCAAATCTCCTCAACACCTCCCACAGATAATCCCACTCCACTCTATCAAATGCTTTCTCGGCATCCATCGCCACTACTATCTCCGTTTCACCCTCTGGTGGGGCCATCATCATTACCCCTAACAACCTCCGTATGTTCGTGTTCAGCTGTCTCCCCTTCACAAACCCAGTTTGGTCCTCATGAACCACCCCCGGGACACATTCCTCTATTCTCATTGCCATTACCTTGGCCAAGACCTTGGCATCTACATTGAGGAGGGAGATTGGTCTGTAGGACCCGCATTGTAGCGGATCCTTTTCCTTCTTTAAAAGAAGCGATATCGTTGCTTCTGACATAGTCGGGGGCAGTTGTCCCCTTTCCTTTGCCTCGTTGAAGGTCCTCGTCAGTAGCGGGGCGAGCAAGTCCAAATATTTTCTGTAAAATTCAACTGGGAATCCGTCCGGTCCCGGGGCCTTTCCCGTCTGCATGTTCCTAATTCCTTTCACCACTTCTTCTACCGTGATCTGTGCTCCCAATCCCATCCTTTCCTGCTCTTCCACCTTGGGAATTTCCAGCCGATCCAAAAACTCCATCATTCTCTCCCTCCCATCCGGGGGTTGAGCTTCATACAATTTTTTATAAAATGTCTTAAAAACACTTCATTCACTCTCTCCGCTCCCCGCTCCGTCTCTCCATCTTCGTCTCTCACCCCCCCTATTTCCCTCGCTGCTCCCCTTTTCCTCAATTGGTGTGCCAGCAATCTGCTCGCCTTCTCTCCATATTCATACTGTACACCCTGCGCCTTCCTCCATTGTGCCTCTGCAGTGCCTGTGGTCAGCAAGTCAAATTCCACATGCAGCCTTTGCCTTTCCCTATACAGTCCCTCCTCCGGTGCTTCCGCATACTGTCTGTCCACCCTCAAAAGTTCTTGCAACAACCGCTCCCGTTCCTTACTCTCCTGCTTCCCTTTATGTGTCCTTATTGATATCAGCTCCCCCCTAACCACCGCCTTCAACGCCTCCCAGACCACTCCCACCTGAACCTCCCCATTGTCATTGAGTTCCAAGTACTTTTCAATGCATCCCCTCACCCTTAAGCACACCCCCTCATCCGCCATTAGTCCCATATCCATTCTCCAGGGTGGACGCCCTCTTGTTTCCTCCCCTATCTCCAAGTCTACCCAGTGTGGGGCATGATCCGAAATGGCTATAGCCGTATATTCCGTTCCCCTCACCCTCGGGATCAATGCCCTACCCAACACAAAAAAGTCTATGCGTGAATAGACTTTATGGACATAGGAGAAAAACGAGAACTCCTTACTCCTAGGTCTACTGAATCTCCACGGGTCCACCCCTCCCACCTGCTCCATAAAATCCTTAAGCACCTTGGCTGCTGCCGGCCTCCTACCAGTCCTGGACTTCGACCTATCCAGCCTTGGTTCCAACACCGTGTTAAAGTCTCCCCCCATTATCAGCTTTCCGGTCTCTAGGTCTGGGATGCGTCCTAGCATTCGCCTCATAAAATTGGCATCGTCCCAATTCGGGGCATACACGTTTACCAACACCACCATCTCTCCCTGTAATTTGCCACTCACCATCACGTATCTGCCCCCGTTATCCGCCACTATAGTCTTTGCCTCGAACATTACCCACTTCCCCACTAATATAGCCACCACCCTGTTTTTCGCATCCAGCCCCGAATGGAACACCTGCCCTACCCATCCTTTGCGCAACCTAACCTGATCTATCAGTTTCAGGTGCGTTTCCTGTAACATGACCACATCTGCTTTAAGTTTCTTAAGGTGTGCGAGTACTCGTGCCCTCTTTATCGGCCCGTTAAGCCCCCTCACGTTCCACGTGATCAGCCGAGTTGGGGGCTTCCCACCGCCCCCCCTTGCCGGTTAGCCATCATCTTTTTCCAGCTTCTCGCCCAGTTCCCACGCGGCTGTATTTCTCCCAGACGGTGCCCCCCCGCCCATCCTTTCCCGTACCCACTCCCCCCTTTCCCCAGCAGCAGCAACCCAGTAATTCCCCCCTCCCCCCCCCCGCTAGACCCCCCGCTAGCGTAATTACTCCCCCCATGTTGCTCCCAGAAGTCAGCAAACTCTGGCTGACCTCGGCTTCCCCCCGTGATCACGGCTCGCCCCGTGTGGCGCCCCCTCCTTCCTGCTTCTCTATTCCCGCCATAATTATCATAGCGCGGGAACCAAGCCCGCGCCTCTCCCTCGGCCCCGCCTCCCATGGCCAACGCCCCATCTCCTCTCCCTCCCCACCTCCCCCCATCACCACCTGTGGGAGAAAGAAAAGTTACCATACCGCAGGATTAATCATACAATCCCTCTTCGCCCCCCCCCCCCCACTCGTCCCACCACTTTGTCCAAACGTTCATTTTCGTAGTCCAATCATTCCAATTTTTCTTCTACAATAAAAGTCCACGCTTCATCCGCCGTCTCAAAGTAGTGGTGCCTCCCTTGATATGTGACCCACAGTCTTGCCGGTTGCAGCATTCCAAATTTTATCTTTTTTTTGTGAAGTACCGCTTTGGCCCGATTAAAGCTCGCCCTCCTTCTCGCCACCTCCGCACTCCAATCTTGATAGACGCGGATCACCGCGTTCTCCCATTTACTACACCGAGTTTTCTTCGCCCATCTAAGGACCATTTCTCTATCCTTAAAACGGAGAAATCTCACCACTATGGCTCTGGGAGCTTCTCCTGCTCTCGGTCCTCGCACCATAACTCGGTATGCTCCCTCCACCTCCAACGGACCCGTCGGGGCCTCCACTCCCATTAACGAGTGCAGCATCGTGCTCACATATGCCCCGACGTCCGCCCCCTCCACACCTTCAGGAAGGCCAAGAATCCTCAAGTTGTTCCTCCTTGCGTTATTTTCCAGTGCCTCCAACCTCTCCACAGATCGTTTCTGGTGTGCCTCCTGTATCTCCGACTTCACCACCAGGCCCTGTATGTCGTTTTCATTCTCTGCTGCTTTCGCCTTCACGACCCGAAGCTCCTGCTCCTGGATCTTTTGTTCCTCTTTCAGCCCTTCAATCGCCTGTAATATCGGGGCCAACAACTCTTTCTTCATTTCCTTTTTTATCTCCTCCACGCAGCGTTTCAAAAACTCTTGTTGTTCAGGGCCCCATATGAAACTGCCACCTTCCGACGCCATCTTGGTTTCTGCTTGCCTTCCTTGCCGTTGTTCCAAAGGATCCGCTGCAATCCGGCCACTTTCCTCTCCTTTTTCCATCCGTGTCCAGGGGGAACACCCTTCTGGTTTACCGCACGGTGTTTTTAGCCGTTAAAATTGCCGTTGGGGCTCCTATCAAGAGCCCAAAAGTCCGTTTCACAGGGAGCTGCCGAAACGTGCGACTCAGCTGGTCATCGCCGCACCCGGAAGTCCTCGCCGCTACCCTTAACCAGGCGGGCAGGTATGTAGCCTTTTTCTCCCGTACCCTCAATGCCTCCGAGATTCAACACTCCTCAGTCGAAAAAGAAACCCCACCTGTATTGCATTGGAGGCACTACCTCGCTGGTAGGAGGTTTGCCCTCGTCACCGACAACGGTCGGTTGCCTTCATGTTCGACAACACACAGCAGGGCAAGATCAAGAATGATAAAATCTTGAGGTGGAGGATCGAACTCTCCACCTATAATTACGATATCATGTATCGTCCTGGGCAAGGGATTGCAAAGGGGAAGCGGGAGTACTCGTCAATGACGTTGAGGAAATACGTGTTGCGGGTGGTAGAGGGGAGGGGCCCTTTGAAGTCGATGCTGAGGCGCTCAAAGGGCCGGGATGCCTTTACCAGGTGGGCCTTATCTGGTCGATAGAAGTGTGGCTTACACTCCGCGCAGATTTGGCAGCCCCTGGTCATGGCCCTGACCTCCTCGGTGGAGTAGGGCAGGTTGCGGGCCTTGATGTAGTGGAGAAGCCGGGTGACCCCCAGGTGGCAGAGGTCATTGTGGATGGCCCGGAGTCGGTCATCTTGCGCGCTGGCGCATGTGCCGCGGGATAGGGCATCAGAAGGCTCGTTTAGCTTCCCGGAATGATACAAGATCTCATAGTTGTAGGTGGAGAGCTTGATCCTCCACCGTAAGATCTTATCGTTCTTTATCTTGCCCCGCTGTGCATTATCGAACATGAAAGCAACCGACCTGCCGGCCAGGTAATGCCTCCAGTGCCGCACAGCTTCTACTATGGCCTGGGCCTCCTTTTCAACTGAGGAATGGCGGATTTCTGAAGCGTGAGAAGAAGGCCACGGGACTGCCCGCTTGGTTGATGGTGGCTGCCAGAGCTACGTCGGACGTGTCGCTCTCGACTTGGAAGGGAAGGGATTCATCGATTGCGTGCATCGTGGCCTTTGCAATGTCTGCTTTGATGCGGCTGAAGGCCTGGCGGGCCTCTGCCGACAGGGGAAAAAACGTGGATTGAATTAGTGTGCGGGCCTTGTCCGCATTGATGGGGATCCACTGGGCATAATATGAAAAATAATCCCAGGCAGCGTTTCATGGCCTAGGAGCAGTGGGGGAGGGGGAACTCCATGAGGGGGCGCATGCGTTCGGGATCTGGGCCTATAACTGCATCATGCACTACGTAGCCGAGAATGGCTAGACGGTCGGTGCTGAACAAGCATTTGTCCTTGTTGTAGGTTAGATTAAGGGTTTTTGCTGTATGGAGGAATTTTCGGAGATTGGTGTCGTGATCCTGCTGGTCGTGGCCGCAGCTGGTGACATTATCGAGGTACTGAAACGTGGCCCGCAAACCATACCAATCAACCAATCGGTCCATCTCCCGTTGGAAGACCAAGACTCCATTTGTGACACCGAAGGGAACCCTTAGGAAGTGGTAGAGCTGCCCATCTGCTTCAAATGCAGTGTATTTGCGGTCGCTAGGGCGGATGGGGAGCTGGTGGTAGGTGGATTTTAGATCCACTGTGGAAAAGACCTTATATTGTGCAATCTGATTGACCAGATCAGAAATGCGGGGGAGAGGGTACACATCGAGCTGCGTATAGCTGTTGATGGTCTGACTATAATCGATGACAATCCTGTGCTTCTCCCCGATCTTTACAACCACTACTTGAGCTCTCCAGGGACTGTTGCTAGCCTCAATAATACCTTCCTTCAGTAACCGCTGGACTTCCGACCTAATGAAAGTCCGGTCCTGGGCACTGTACCGTCTGCTCCTGGTGCCGGGGTGAGGTTCGCAAAAAGGGAAGGCGGATCGACCTTGAGGGTCTCGAGGCTGCAGACAGTGAGGGAGGGTATAGGGCCGCTGAATTTAAAAGTTAAACTCTGGAGGTTACATTGGAAATCTAACCCTAGGATCGTGGCAGCGCAGAGGTGAGGGAGGACGTAGAGGCGGAAATGTTTTAATTCCCTTCCCTGGACCGTGAGGGTCGCTACGCAGAACCCTTTGATCTCTACCAAGTGAGACCCGGAGGCCAGGGAGATTTTTTGATTTACTGGGTGGATGGGAAGAGAACAGCGCCTTACCGTGTTGCGGTGTATGAGTCTCTCTGTGCTCCCGGAGTCGATCAGGCAGGATGTTTCGTGCCCATTGATGAGCACGGTCGTCGTCACGTTCGAGAGCGTTCGGGGCCGAGACTGGTCCAGGGTCGCTGAGGCAAGTTGTGGCAGAAGTTGGAGGTTTTCCTCGGGCGGTGTGTGGTCATCGGAACCAGGGTCCTGAGATGCCAGCCAAGATGGCAGCACCCACTGGTCGCACATGGCTGGGGCTGTGCAAGATGGCGGCGCCCATCCATCGCACGTGGTCCCCGGGGAACAAGATGGCGGCACCCGGGGCCCGCACGTGGCCCTGGAACAGGAAAGTGGCGGCGCCCGCTGGCCGCACATGGCTCGTGGAATTGGCCATGATAAATTGCCCGTAGTGTCCAAAATTGCCCTTGGTGTTGGGTGGAGGTGTTGAGTTAGGGTAGGGTGCTCTTTCCAAGAGCCGGTGCAGACTCAGGGGGCCGAATGGCCTCCTTCTGCACTGTAAATTCAATGATAATCTATGATTAATCTAGGACAAAGGTTCGGCACAACATCGTGGGCCGAAGGGCCTGTTCTGTGCTGTATTTTCTATGTTCTATGTTCTATGTGGAGAGGGTTGGGGTGGCAGTCCCGGTTCACCCCCAGACACCGCGGCGACCGCCCGGGCTTGGCATACCGCCACAAAATGGCCCTTTTTGCCGCACCCTTTGCAGGTGGAGGAGCGGGCCGGGCAGCGCTGCCGGGGGTGCTTGGCTTGCCCGCAAAAATAGCAGCGGAGCCCCCTGGGGTTGCCTGGTAGTCGCGCAGCACAAGCTTATGGGGCGTTGGGGGATGCATTGTAGTTGGCCGCGGGGGGGGGGGGGGAGGTTCCACGCTGCCCAAGGGGCCGCGCGCGGTTGGGTGCGTAAACGTGGGCGTTTCGGGAGGCAACATCCAGGGAGCTAGCAAGAGCCCGTGCTTCCTTGAGGCCTAGTGTCTCTTTTTCTAGCAGCCGCTGGCGGATTTGGGAGGACAGCATACCTGCAACGAAGCGTCCCCGATCAAAGGTTCTGTGTGGTCACTGGCTGAAACTTGCGGGCAGTCACAGTTCCTACCTAACACCAGGAGCGCACGGTAGAATTCCTCCAGCGATTCACCGGGGATTTGTCGCCTCGTCGCTAGCAGATGTCGGGCGTAGACCTGGTTTACTGGGCGAATATAGTGTCCTTTCAGCAGGATCATTGCGGCCTCGAAATCATCCGCATCCTCAATGAGGGTGTAGATCACTGCGCTCACCCTCAAGTGGAGAACGTGCAGTTTCTGGTCCTCCATAGGTTCAGTCTTGGCCGTCCTGAGGTACCTTTTGAAGCACGCCAGCCTATGTTTGAAGGTTGCCGCTGAGTTTGCCGCGTGGGGCCTGAGTTGCAGACACTCCAGCTTGATTCGGAGCTCCATTCTTTAAAATCTAGTCCAATAAATTGATGCTCGATCAATAACTCCAGAAGCGAGATTGGAAGACAATTGAAGGCTTTATTGGACTAGGTACAGAATGCAGTTGCTAGGGAGACACAGGCTCTTATACTCCGCCTTACTGGGCGGAACCAGCAGGCAGGCTTCACCAATGATATTGCTGTCTCAGGTACCTCCCACACCAATGGTCTTACAGCATCGACCTGGGTACCGTAATACCCCTAATACTGACTACCGCAGTGTGCATTGATGGTCGCTGTACCTGCAGCGACCATCAGTGATGAGCTGCCTGTCAATGTTTGAAGATCACTGACTTGATGGAAATCATGCCAGGACCCAATATCAGGTGTACCCTGGACCTCACCACCCCTCAGCAGCTGTCTGTCCCCACTGGCTGAAAATGGGTGTGTCCAAATGTCCATATCCATGATGTTAAGCTGGAGTTTTTCAAGTATTTGTTGTTTTAATATGTTGATCCATTTGAGGTGAGGTTAGATTTATTGTCACAAGAAGGCTTACATTAGTACTGCAATGAAGTTAATGTGAAAAGCCCCTGGTCGCCACATTCCGGCGCCTGTTCGGGTACACAGAGGGAGAATTCAGAATGTACAAATTACCTAACAGCATGTCTTTCGGGACTTGGGGAGGAAACCGGAGCACCCGGAGGAAACCCACGCAGACACGGGCAGAATGTGCAGACTCCGCACAGACTGACTCAAGCTGGGAATCGAATCTGGGACCATGGCGCTGTGAAGCAACAGTGCTAACCACTGTGCTACCGAGCCGCCCAGATGCACGAGAATGGATGAATTGACATCTTGTGGGAATCTATAATTTAAAAGTCTGCACATCCTATGTATTTTTTCTTCAGAGTAACCTTTCCAATCTATAAGTACTTCTCTGCAAGATCAATGCCAAGTGCCTAGTGAAAACTGACAAAGATGTGTCTGAGTTTTCAATGCTCTGTTTGAAGTCAGTAGATGAGGAGAAGTCTTGCATTAATATAACATCTTGCATAATCTCAGGACGGTGAAAAGTACTTTATAGTCACTGAAGAGCTTCTGATGTTCAGCCACTTGTATAATGTTGGACATGTGGGCGGTACGGTAGCACAGTGGTTAGCACCGTTGCTTCACAGCACCAGGGTCCCAGGTTCGATTCCCTGCTTGGGGCACTATCTGTGCGGAGTCGGCACGTTCTCCCTGTGCCTGCGTGGGTTTCCTCCGGGTGCTCCGGTTTCCTCCCACAAGTGCTTGTCAGGTAGTTTGGACATTCTGAATTCTCCCTCTGTGTACCCGAACAGGCGCCGGAATGTGGCGACTAGGGGCGTTTCACAGTAACTTCATTGCAGTGTTAATGTAAGCCTACTTGCGACAATAAAGATTATTATTGTACAGCAGATCATTTGTGCACAGCAAGATCCCGCCAACAGCAAAGTGACAATAACCAGATCATCATGCTTCAGTGATGCTGGTTGATGAATAAATATTGGCAGCTGACAAGGCAGGTGAGGCCTCGGTTTAGCATCTCATCCCAAACTCAGCGGCTGGATTCTGCGTTTGGGAGACTATGGGCTGGATTCTCCGCTGTCAGGGTTCTCCGTTGCGCCGCCAGTGCCCCCACGCCAGGGGATTTCCCGACTGCGTGGGGCTGGCCACAATGGGAAACCCCATTGGCCGGATGACGGGAGGGAGAATCCCACTGCCGGTGGGGGCTGGCCGGAGAATCCCGGCCCATGTTCTCCCGTCGAAGCTGAATTGTGTACACTTCGCATTTCCACTGGGTGCGCTGTTCAAAGGAAATTCAGGTCATGCAAATGGGCCAAGACTCTGCCCACATGAAATTCATGTGATTCCATGTCCCCCTGACATCGGATTCACTGAGGCCAGGATTTGCGTTAAAGAGCCTGACAAGCTAGAGCTGTTTATAAGTGCTCCACTCACCACACACTCTCATTTCAGCCATGAAGATGGCAGTGGGAAGACCTCCGCCCTGCTTTCGGGAGTCCGAGGTGGACAGAATGCTTAATGCCATCGAGGAGAGGAGGGACACCGTATTCCCCAGGGTGGGGCGGAGACTCAAACCCGCCCTTCTCAACAGTGCCATGGATGAGTTAGCAGAGGCTGTGAGTGCTGCCAGCCTCGCCAGGAAGACCGGCACGCAATGCCGCAAGAAGATGAAGCACCTCCTTATGGAGGTGTGAGTCACCACCTCTGTGCCCCTGGTATCACTCCCATCCCTCGCTTCTCACATCACCCCCAATCCCCTCGGGGGCAACAGCACCCCACCTGCCTGCATCTCCCTTACAACCCACCCTCGACCAAACCCCAACACATGTATTGTCCTCTTGGCCAGGAGCCTTGCACACACCAGCTACAGACCCCCTGTCGATCTCACCTCCCAGCATCTCACTATGTCCTTACTGTGTCCGCAAGGATGAGGCGGCACATAATAGGCACAAGTGCCAGAAGACTGGAGGGGGCATAACAGACATTTGGGTCCAGACCCCAGCTGAGGAGAGGGCCATGCAACTCGCAGGCAAGGCAAAAGGGAGGGCACTAGCAATGGTGGAGGTCAGCATGTGGCGAATAAGTGAGAACCCAATGCTAAAGTGATGTCCCTGTAGCAAGTGAGTCACCCCTCTCCCACAGACCAGTCCTTCCCAACATCCCACCCTATTTAATTTTGTCTTGCAAGATCAGTATCAGACGAGGTTGGGCTGTCTGGGATCGCTGCCCCTCCAGCCTCTAATAAAGGTTATTATTATTATTACATCGGAGCACCAGTCCAGGGAAGACACCAACGGTTCATCACTGCTGTCACCTGTGCCCTCCACCATTACAGATACTGTCACCTCAGTGGGGTATTTTAGTGATGAGGCTCCTGGGTCACCTTCTGGTGCGCACTAAACACATGCTGCAGTGCATCAGGTGCAGGCAGGGACTCCCGAGGGATCGGACAGTCGGAGGGCTGCCCAATCCCAGGAAACAGTTGTCATCCGGAGAGGTGTCACGCTCTGGAAAGTATGATCCCATCATTGGTATAGATGCAGACACAGAGCTGGGATTTACAGGAGCAGGTGTCACCAAAATTCCAGCACCTGCAGGTACAGCTGGAGAAGTCCAACTGCCTTCAGGCACAGGAGATCTTGCTGACAATGTGTGGTACCCACTGAACGGGTGGCGTCCGCAGTTGAAGGCCTGCATGATCAGAACCATCAAGATGTCCAAGGTTTGGGGAACACTGCTGTCCACGGCTGGGTCCCAGGACATTGAGGAATATGACGCAGTCTCAGTGCGCCATGGCTGAGGACATCGAGACCATGGCTCAAACAAGGGCGGGCTTCCAGGACTGGGAGCACCAGGTGACGGTAGAGCCTCCAGAGCTCACTCCAGCCTCACCTCTGTCCCATGGAGTAGCCCGGGGGCTAGCAAGCACCCCGAGGGAGGAGGAAGTGATGGGGCCCAAGTGCCTCCCGCTTCCGAATCCCTTAGCACTTGCGAATCTCCCCACATCTCATGGACAGTTGGCAGAACAGGGTGGCACTCCATCACCTGTGACCCCGAAAGTCGGTTCGGTCCATCCAGGCCCAGGCCCTCCAGAGGATGCCCGCCAAGGGTCAGGTCAGAGGGCAAAATACTCAGCAGGCAGCCTCCACATCTGATGTGCTGTCTGGGGTTACACCAAGAAAAAGTGGTAGGCAACGCAAGATAAAAAAGGTAATGACTCTTACGTTTGCATGGGGTAGCACAAAGACGATAGTTCGCAGTAAGGGCACATCAAAGTGCCTCAAAACTCTACCTGATGAGTGCGAAGGATGGGCTGGGCCTGTGTTTAGAGCATCTGCATGGTGGGAAGACGGAGGTGGGGGAGAGTTGGGGCAGAGCAGGGAGCCATCACACATAAACGTCCCACATGGTGTTACCCTCAGGACATGGAGATGGTAGTATAAGCCTTTCTTGCATGACTGCAACCCCAGTGAGTGAGCCCCAACCATTCACCATCTCCCACAACCCCAGTGAGTGAGCCCTAACCATTCACCATCCCCCACATCCCCAGTGAGTGAGTTCTAACCATTCGCCATCTCCCACATCCCCAGTGAGTGAACCCTAACCATTTGCAATCTCCCACATCTCCAGTGAGTGAACCCTAACCATTCACCATCACCCACATCCCCAGTGAGTGAGCTCTAACCATTCACCATCCCCCACAACCCCAGTGAGTGAGCTCTAACCATTCACCATCCCCCACGACCCCAGTGAGTGAGCTCTAACCATTCGCCATCCCCCACATCCCCAGTGAGTGAGCCCCAACCATTCGCCATCACCCACAACCCCTGTGAGTGAACCCTAACCATTCGCCACCTCCCACAACCCCAGTGAGTGAACCCTAACCATTCACCATCCCCCACATCCCCAGAGAGTGAACCCTAACCATTCACCATCCCCCACATCCCCAGAGAGTGAGCCCTAACCATTCACCATCCACCACAACCCCAGTGAGTGAGCCCTAACCATTCGCCATCCCCCACATCGCCAGTGAGTGAACCCTAACCATTCGACATCTCCCACATCCCCAGTGAGTGAGCCCTAACCATTCACCATCTCCCACATCCCCTGTGAGTGAGCCCTAACCATTCACCATCACCCACATCTCCAGTGAGAGAACCCTAACCATTCACCATCCCCCACATCCCCAGTCTGTAAACCCTAACCATTCGTCATCTCCCACAACCCCAGTGAGTGACCCCTAACCATTCACCATCCCCCACATCCCCAGTGAGTGAATCCTAACCATTCACCATCACCCACATCTCCAGTGAGAGAACCCTAACCATTCACCATCCACCACATCCCCAGTGAGTGAGTCCTAACCATTCGCCATCCACCACAACCCCAGTGAGTGAGCCTTAACCATTCACCATCTCCCTCAACCCCAGTGAGTGAATCCTAACCATTCGCCATCCCCCACATCCCCAGTGAGTGAACCCGAACCATTCACCATCTCCCACAACCCCTGTGAGTGAGCCCTAACCATTCACCATCCACCACAACCCCAGTGAGTGAGCCCTAACCATTCACCATCTCCCACAACCCCTGTGAGTGAATCCTAACCATTCGCCATCCACCACAACCCCAGTGAGTGAGCCCTAACCATTCACCATCTCCCACAACCCCTGTGAGAGAATCCTAACCATTCGCCATCCACCACAACCCCAGTGAGTGAGCCCTAACCATTCGCCATCACCCACATCCCCAGTGAGTGAGCCCTAACCATTCACCATCTCTCACAACCCCTGTGAGTGAGCCTTAACCATTCACCATCACCCACAATCCCTGTGAGTGAGCCTTAACCATTCGCCATCCACCCCATCCCCAGTGAGTGAACCCTAACCATTCGCCATCACCCACATCCCCAGTGAGTGAGCCCTAACCATTCACCATCTCTCACAACCCCTGTGAGTGAGCCTTAACCATTCACCATCACCCACAATCACTGTGAGTGAGCCTTAACCATTCGCCATCACCCACATCCCCAGTGAGTGAGCCCTAACCATTCGCCATCACCCACATCCCCAGTGAGTGAGCCCTAACCATTCACCATCTCTCACAACCCCTGTGAGTGAGCCCTAACCATTCACCATCCCCCACATCCCCAGTGAATGAGCCCTAACCATTCACCATCCCCCACATCCCCAGTGAGTGAGCCCAACCATTCACCATTCACCACAACCCCAGTGAGTGAGCCCTAACCATTCGCCATCACCCACAACCCCTGTGAGTGAATCCTAACCATTCACCATCCCCCACATCCCCAGTGAGTGAGCCCAACGATTCACCATTCACCACAACCCCTGTCAGTGAGCCCTAACCATTCACCATCACCCACATCCCCAGTGAGTGAGCCCTAACCATTCACCATCCCCCACATCCCCAGTGAGTGAGCCCAACGATTCACCATTCACCACAACCCCTGTGAGTGAGCCCTAACCATTCGCCATCACCCACAACCCCTGTGAGTGAGCCTTAACCATTCGCCATCACCCACAACCCCTGTGAGTGATCCTTAACCATTCGTCATCACCCACAGCCCCAGTGAGTGAATCCTAACCATTCACCATCACCCACAGCCCCAGTGAGTGAGCCCTAACCATTCGCCATCACCCACAACCCCAGTGTGTGAGCCCTAACCATTCGCCATCCCCCACAACCCCAGTGAGTGAGCCCTAACCATTCACCATCACCCACATCCCCAGTGAGTGAGCCTTAACCATTCGCCATCACCCACAACCCCTGTGAGTGAGCCTTAACCATTCGCCATCAACCACAGCCCCAGTGAGTGAACCCTAACCATTCACCATCGACCACATCCCCAGTGAGTGAGCCCTAACCATTCACCATCCACCACATCCCCAGTGAGTGAGCCCTAACCATTCACCATCTCCCACATCCCCAGTGAGTGAGCCCTAACCATTCGCCATCTCCCACAACTCCAGTGTGTGAGCCCTAACCATTCACCACCTCCCACAACCCCAGGGTGTAAACCCTAACATTCACCATCCCCCACATCCCCAGTGAGTGAGCTCAAACCATTCACAATCTCCGACATCCCCAGTGAGTGACCCCTAAACATTCACCATCTCCCACATCCCCAGTGAGTGAGCCCCAACCATTCGCCATCCCCCACATCCCCAGTGAGTGAGCTCTAACCATTCGCAATCTCCCACCTCTCCAGTGAGTGAACCCTAACCATTCGCCATCTCCCACATCCCCAGTGAGTCAACTCTAACCATTCACCATCCCCCACATCCCCAGTGAGTGAGCTCAAACCATTCACAATCTCCGACATCCCCAGTGAGTGACCCCTAAACATTCACCATCTCCCACATCCCCAGTGAGTGAGCCCCAACCATTCGCCATCCCCCACATCCCCAGTGAGTGAGCTCTAACCATTCGCAATCTCCCACCTCTCCAGTGAGTGAACCCTAACCATTCGCCATCTCCCACATCCCCAGTGAGTCAACTCTAACCATTCACCATCTCCCACATCCCCAGTGAGTGAACCCTAACCAGTCACCATCACCCACATCCCCAGTGAGTGAGCTCTAACCATTCGCAATCTCCCACATCCCCAGTGAGTGAGCTCTAACCATTCGCAATCTCCCACATCCCCAGTGAGTGAACCCTAACCATTCACCATCTCCCACATCCCCAGTGAGTGAGCCCTAATCATTCGGCTTTACCCACAACCCCAGTGAGTGAGCCCTAACCATTCGCCATCACCCACATCCCCAGTGAGTGAGTTCTAACCATTCGCAATCTCCCACATCCCCAGTGAGTGAACCCTAACCATTCGCCATCCACCACATCCCCAGTGAGTGAGCCCTAACCATTCACCATCCCCCACATCCCCAGTGAGTGAGCTCTAACCATTCGCAATCTCCCACATCCCCAGTGAGTGAACCCTACCCATTCACCATCTCCCACATCCCCAGTGAGTGAGCCCTAATCATTCGGCTTTACCCACAACCCCAGTGAGTGAGCCCTAACCATTCGCCATCTCCCACATCCCCAGTGAGTGAGTTCTAACCATTCGCAATCTCCCACATCCCCAGTGAGTGAGCCCTAACCATTCGCCAACTCCCACATCCCCAGTGAGTGAGCCCTAACCATTCACCATCCCCCACATCCCCAGTGAGTGAGCTCTAACCATTCACCATCCCCCACAACCCCAGTGATTGAGCCCTAATCATTCACGATCCCCCACAACCCCAGTGAGTGAGCCCTAACCATTCACCATCCCCCACATTCCCAGTGAGCGAACCCTAACCATTAGCCATTCGCCACAGCCCCAGTGTGTAAACCCTAAACATTCGCCATCCCCAACAACCCCTGTGAGTGAGCCCTAACCATTAACCATCCACCACATCCCCAGTGAGTGAATCCTAACCATTCACCATCCACCACAAGCCCAGTGAGTGAGCCTTAACCATTCACCATCTCCCACATCCCCAGTGACTGAGCCTTCACCATTCGCCATCACCCACAACCCCAGTGAGTGAATCCTAACCATTCACCATCCACCACATCCCCAGTGAGTGAGCCCTAACCATTCACCATCCACCACAACCCTAGTGAGTGAGCTCTAACCAATCACCATCCACCACAACCCCAATGAGTGAGTCCTAACCATTCACCATCCACCACATCCCCAGTGAGTGAGCCCTAACCATTCACCATCTCCCTCAACCGCAGTGAGAGAATCCTAACCATTCGCCATCACCCACAACCCCAGTGAGTGAGCCCTAACCATTCACCATCCCCCACATCTCCATTGAGTGAGCCCTAACCATTCACCATCCCACGCATCCCCAGTGAGTGAGCCCTAACCATTCCCCATCCCCCACATCCCCAGTGATTGTGCCCTAACCATTCACCATCACCCACAGCCCCAGTGAGTGAATCCTAACCATTCACCATCCACCACAACCCCAGTGAGTGAGCCCTAACCATTCACCATCCACCACAACCCCAGTGAGTGAGCTCTAACCATTCACCATCACCCACATCCCCAGTGAGTGAGCTCTAACCATTCACCATCCACCATAACCCCAGCTAGTGAGCTCTAACCATTCGCCATCCCCCACATCCCCAGTGAGTGAGCCCCAACCATTTACCATCCCCCACAACTCCTGTGAGTGAATCCTAACCATTCGTCATCACCCACAACCCCTGTAAGTGAGCCTTAACCATTCGACATCACCCACATCCCCAGTGTGTGAGCCCTAACCATTCGCCATCCACCACAACCCCAGTGTGTGAGCCCGAACCATTCGCCATCCCCCACATTCCCAGTGAGTGAGCCCTAACCATTCACCATCCCCCACATCGCCAGTGACTGAGCCCTAACCATTCACCATCACCCACAACCCCTGTGAGTGAGCCTTAACCATTCGCCATCCCCCACAACCCCAGTGAGTGAGCCTTAACCATTCGCCATCCCCCACATCCCCAGTGACTGAGGCCTAACCATTCGCCATCACCCACAACCCCTGTGAGTGAGCCTGAACCATTCGCCATCCACCATCAACCCCAGTGAGTGAGCCCTCACCATTCACCATCCCCCACATCCGCAGTGAGTGAGCCCTAACCATTCGTCATCCACCACATCCCCAGTGAGTGAGCCCTAAGCATTCACCATCACCCACATCCCCAGTGAGTGAGCCCTAACCATTGGCCACCTCCCACAACCCCAGGGTGTAAACCCTAACCATTCACCATCCCCCACATCCCCAGTGAGTGACCCCCGAACCATTCACCATCACCCACATCCCCAGTGAGTGAGCCCTAACCATTCACCATCCCCCACATCCCTAGTGAGTGAGCCCTAACCATTCACCATCTCCCACATCCCCAGTGAGTGAGCCCTAACCATTCACCATCCCCCACATCCCTAGTGAGTGAGCCCCAACCATTCACCATCCCCCACATCCCCAGTGAGTGAGCCCTAAGCATTTACCATCCCCCACATCCCCAGTGAGTGAGCCTTAAGCATTCACCATCCACCATCAACCCCAGTGAGTGAGCCCTAACCATTCACCATCTCCCACATCCCCAGTGAGTGAGCTCTAACCATTCGCCATCCTCCACATCCCCAGTGAGTGAGCCCTAAGCATTCACCATCACCCACATCCCCAGTGAGTGAGCCCTAACCATTCGCCATCCTCCACATCCCCAGTGAGTGAGCCCTCACGATTTGCCAACACCCACAACACCAGTGATTGAGCTCTAACCATTCGCCATCCCCCACATCCCCAGTGAGCGAACACTAACCATTCGCCATCCGCCACAACCCCAGTGTGTAAACCCTAAGCATTCGTCATCTCCCACAACCCCAGTGAGTGACCCCTAACCATTCACCATCCCCCACAACCCCAGTGAGTGAGCCCTAACCATTCACCATCTCCCACATCCCCAGTGAGTGAGCTCTAACCATTCGCCATCCTCCACATCCCCAGTGAGTGAGCCCTAACCATTCACCATCTCCCACATCCCCAGTGAGTGAGCCCTAACCATTCACCATCTCCCACATCCCCAGTGAGTGAGCTCTAACCATTCACCATCTCCCACATCCCCAGTGAGTGAGCTCTAACCATTCACCATCACCCACATCCCCAGTGAGTGAGCCCAAACCATTCACCATCCCCCACAACCCCAGTGATTGAGCCCTAATCATTCACCATCCCCCACGACCCCAGTGAGTGAGCCCTAACCATTCACCATCCCCCAAATTCCCAGTGAGCGAACCCTAACCATTAGCCATCCGCCACAGCCCCAGTGTGTAAACCCTAACCATTCGCCATCCCCAACAACCCCTGTGAGTGAGCCCTAACCATTAACCATCCACCACATCCCCAGTGAGTGAATCCTAACCATTCACCATCCACCACAACCCCAGTGAGTGAGCCTTAACCATTCACCATCTCCCACATCCCCAGTGACTGAGCCTTCACCATTCGCCATCACCCACAACCCCAGTGAGTGAATCCTAACCATTCACCATCCACCACATCCCCAGTGAGTGAGCCCTAACCATTCACCATCCACCACAACCCCAGTGAGTGAGCTCTAACCATTCACCATCCACCACAACCCCAATGAGTGAGTCCTAACCATTCACCATCCACCACATCCCCAGTGAGTGAGCCCTAACCATTCACCATCTCCCTCAACCGCAGTGAGAGAATCCTAACCATTCGCCATCACCCACAACCCCAGTGAGTGAGCCCTAACCATTCACCATCCCCCACATCTCCAGTGAGTGAGCCCTAACCATTCACCATCCCCCACATCCCCAGTGAGTGAGCCCTAAACATTCCCCATCCCCCACATCCCCAGTGATTGTGCCCTAACCATTCACCATCATCCACAGCCCCAGTGAGTGAATCCTAACCATTCACCATCCACCACAACCCCAGTGAGGGAGCCCTAACCATTCACCATCCACCACAACCCCAGTGAGTGAGCTCTAACCATTCACCGTCACCCACATCCCCAGTGAGTGAGCTCTAACCATTCACCATCCACCACAACCCCAGCGAGTGAGCTCTAACCATTCGCCATCCCCCACAACTCCTGTGAGTGAAACCTAACCATTCGTCATCACCCACTACCCCTGTGAGTGAATCCTAACCATTCGTCATCACCCACAACCCCTGTAAGTGAGCCTTAACCATTCGACATCACCCACATCCCCAGTGTGTGAGCCCTAACCATTCGCCATCCACCACAACCCCAGTGTGTGAGCCCGAACCATTCGCCATCCCCCACATTCCCAGTGAGTGAGCCCTAACCATTCACCATCCCCCACATCCCCAGTGACTGAGCCCTAACCATTCACCATCACCCACAACCCCTGTGAGTGAGCCTTAACCATTCGCCATCCCCCACAACCCCAGTGAGTGAGCCTTAACCATTCGCCATCCCCCACATCCCCAGTGACTGAGGCCTAACCATTCGCCATCACCCACAACCCCTGTGAGTGAGCCTGAACCATTCGCCATCCACCATCAACCCCAGTGAGTGAGCCCTCACCATTCACCATCCCCCACATCCGCAGTGAATGAGCCCTAACCATTCGCCATCCACCACATCCCCAGTGAGTGAGCCCTAAGCATTCACCATCACCCACATCCCCAGTGAGTGAGCCCTAACCATTGGCCACCTCCCACAACCCCAGGGTGTAAACCCTAACCATTCACCATCCCCCACATCCCCAGTGAGTGACCCGCGAACCATTCACCATCACCCACATCCCCAGTGAGTGAGCCCTAACCATTCACCATCCCCCACATCCCCAGTGAGTGAGCCCTAACCATTCACCATCTCCCACATCCCCAGTGAGTGAGCCCTAACCATTCACCATCCCCCACATCCCCAGTGAGTGAGCCCCAACCATTCACCATCCCCTACATCCCCAGTGAGTGAGCCCTAAGCATTCACCATCCCCCACATCCCCAGTGAGTGAGCCCTAAGCATTCACCATCCACCATCAACCCCAGTGAGTGAGCCATAACCATTCACCATCTCCCACATCCCCAGTGAGTGAGCTCTAACCATTCGCCATCCTCCACATCCCCAGTGAGTGAGCCCTAAGCATTCACCATCACCCACATCCCCAGTGAGTGAGCCCTAACCATTCGCCATCCTCCACATCCCCAGTGAGTGAGCCTTAACGATTTGCCAACACCCACAACACCAGTGATTGAGCTCTAACCATTCGCCATCCCCCACATCCCCAGTGAGCGAACCCTAACCATTCGCCATCCGCCACAACCCCAGTGTGTAAACCCTAAGCATTCGTCATCTCCCACAACCCCAGTGAGTGACCCCTAACCATTCACCATCCCCCACAACCCAAGTGAGTGAGCCCTAACCATTCACCATCTCCCACATCCCCAGTGAGTGAGCTCTAACCATTCGCCATCCTCCACATCCCCAGTGAGTGAGCCCTAACCATTCACCATCTCCCACATCCCCAGTGAGTGAGCCCTAACCATTCGCCATCTCCCACATCCCCAGTGAGTGAGCTCTAACCATTCACCATCTCCCACATCCCCAGTGAGTGAGCTCTAACCATTCACCATCACCCACATCCCCAGTGAGTGAGCCCTAACCATTCGACATCCCCCACAACCCCAGTGATTGAGCCCTAATTATTCACCATCCCCCACAACCCCAGTGATTGAGCCCTAACCATTCGCCAACCCCACATTCCCAGTGAGCGAACCCTAACCATTAGCCATCCGCCACAGCCCCAGTGTGTAAACCCTAACCATTCACCATCCCCAACAACCCCTGTGAGTGAGCCCTAACCATTAACCATCCACCACATCCCCAGTGAGTGAATCCTAACCATTCACCATCCACCACAACCCCAGTGAGTGAGCCTTAACCATTCACCATCACCCACATCCCCAGTGAATGAGCCTTAACCATTTGCCATCACCCACAACCCCAGTGAGTGAATCCTAACCATTCACCATCCACCACATCCCCAGTGAGTGAGCCCTAACCATTCACCATCCCCCACATCCCCAGTGAGTGAGCTCTAACCATTCACCATCCCCCACATCCCCAGTGAGTGAGCCCTAACCATTCACCATCCCCCACATCCCCAGTGAGTGAGCCCTAACCATTAACCATCCCCCACATTCCCAGTGAGTGAGCCCTAACCATTCACCATCCCCCACAAACCCCAGTGAGTGAGCCCTAACCATTCACCATCCACCACATCCCCAGTGAGTGAGCCCTAACAATTCATCATCCACCACAACCCCAGTGAGTGAGCTCTAACCATTCACCATCCACCACAACCCCAGTGAGTGAGACCTAACCATTCACCATCCACCAGATCCCCAGTGAGTGAGCCCTAACCATTCACCATTTCCCTCAACCGCAGTGAGAGAATCCTAACCATTCGCCATCACCCACAACCCCAGTGAGTGAGCCCTAACCATTCACCATCCCCCACATCCCCAGTGAGTGAGCCCTAACCATTCACCATC
Organism: Scyliorhinus torazame; assembly: GCF_047496885.1. NCBI lineage: Eukaryota > Metazoa > Chordata > Chondrichthyes > Carcharhiniformes > Scyliorhinidae > Scyliorhinus > Scyliorhinus torazame. The sequence goes on along the minus strand of NC_092707.1, from coordinate 139,231,213 downwards.
CCCCACAAACCCCAGTGAGTGAGCCCTAACCATTCACCATCTCCCACAACCCCAGTGAGTGAGCCCTAACCATTCCCCATCCCCCACATCCCCAGTGATTGTGCCCTAACCATTCACCATCACCCACAGCCCCAGTGAGTGAATCCTAACCATTCACCATCCACCACATCCCCAGTGAGTGAGCCTTAATCATTCACCATCCACCACAACCCCAGTGAGTGAGCTCTAACCATTCACCATCACCCACATCCCCAGTGAGTGAGCTCTAACCATTCACCATCCACCACAACCCCAGTGAGTGAGCTCTAACCATTCGCCATCCCCCACATCCCCAGTGTGTGAGCCCCAACCATTCACCATCCCCCACAACCCCTGTGAGTGAATCCTAACCATTCGTCATCACCCACAACCCCTGTAAGTGAGCCTTAACCATTCGACATCACCCACATCCCCAGTGTGTGAGCCCTAACCATTCGCCATCCACCACATCCCGTGTGTGAGCCCTAACCATTCGCCATCACCCACAACCCCTGTGAGTTAGCCTTAACCATTCGCCATCCCCCACAACCCCAGTGAGTGAGCCTTAACCATTCGCCATCCCCCACATCCCCAGTGACTGAGCCCTAACCATTCGCCATCACCCACAACCCCTGTGAGTGAGCCTGAACCATTCGCCATCCACCATCAACCCCAGTGAGTGAGCCCTAACCATTCACCATCCCCGACATCCGCAGTGAGTGAGCCCTAACCATTCGCCATCCACCACATCCCCAGTGAGTGAGCCCTAAGCATTCACCATCACCCACATCCCCAGTGAGTGAGCCCTAACCATTCGCCACCTCCCACAACCCCAGGGTGTAAACCCTAACCATTCACCATCCCCCACATCCCCAGTGAGTGACCCCCGAACCATTCACCATCACCCACAACCCCTGTGAGTGAGCCTTAACCATTCGCCATCACCCACAACCCCAGTGAGTGAGCCCTAATCATTCGCCATCTCCCACATCCCCAGTGAGTGAACCCTAACCATTCACCATCACCCACATCCCCAGAGAGTGAGCCCTAATCATTCACCATCTCCCACATCCCCAGTGAGTGAGCCCTAACCATTCACCATCCCCCACATCCCCAGTGAGTGAGCCCTAACCATTCACCATCTCCCACATCCCCAGTGAGTGAGCCCTAACCATTCACCATCCCCCACATCCCCAGTGAGTGAGCCCCAACCATTCGCCAACCCCCACATCCCCAGTGAGTGAGCCTGAACCATTCGCCATCACCCACAACCCCATTGAGTGAGCCCTAAGCATTCACCATCCCCCACATCCCCAGTGAGTGAGCCCTAAGCATTCACCATCCCCCACATCCCCAGTGAGTGAGCCCTAAGCATTCACCATCCACCATCAACCCCAGTGAGTGAGCCCTAACCATTCACCATCACCCACATCCCCAGTGAGTGAGCTCTAACCATTCACCATCCCCCACAACCACAGTGAGTGACCCCTAACCATTCACCATCGCCCACATCCCCAGTGAGTGAGCCCTAAGCATTCACCATCCCCCACATCCCCAGTGAGTGAGCCCTAAGCATTCACCATCCCCCACATCCCCAGTGAGTGAGCCCTAAGCATTCACCATCCACCATCAACCCCAGTGAGTGAGCTCTAACCATTCGCCATCCTCCATATCCCCAGTGAGTGAGTCCTAACGATTTGCCAACACCCACAACACCAGTGAGTGAGCCCTAACCATTCGCCATCCCCCACAACCCCAGTGATTGAGCCCTAACCATTCGCCATCCCTCACATCCCCAGTGAGCGAACCCTAACCATTCGCCATCCGCCACAACCCCAGTGTGTAAACCCTAAGCATTCGTCATCTCCCACAACCCCAGTGAGTGACCCCTAACCATTCACCATCCCCCACAACCCCAGTGAGTGACCCCTAACCATTCGCCATCCCCCACATCGCCAGTGTGTGAGCCCTAACCATTCGACATCTCCCACAACCCCAGTGAGTGAGCCCTAACCATTCACCAATCCCCCACAAGCCCTGTGAGTGAGCCCTAACCATTCGACATCTCCCACAACCCCTGTGAGTGAACCCTAACCATTCACCATCCACCACATCCCCAGTGAGTGAGCCCTAACCATTCGCCATCCACCACATCCCCAGTGAGTGAGCCCTAACCATTCACCATCTCCCACAACCCCTGTGAGTGAATCCTAACCATTCGCCACCTCCCACATCCCCAGTGAGTGAGCCCTAACCATTCACCATCTCCCACAACCCCAGTGAGTGAGCCCTAACCATTCACCATCCACCACATCCCCAGTGTGTGAGCCCTAACCATACACCATCCCCCACATCCCCAGTGAGTGAGCCCTAACCATTCGCCATCACCCACAACCCCAGTGAGTGAGCCCTAACCATTCACCACCCCCCACATCCCCAGTGAGTGAGCCCTAACCATTCACCATCCCCCACAAACCCCAGTGAGTGAGCCCTAACCATTCACCATCTCCCACAACCCCAGTGAGTGAGCCCTAACCATTCCCCATCCCCCACATCCCCAGTGATTGTGCCCTAACCATTCACCATCACCCACAGCCCCAGTGAGTGAATCCTAACCATTCACCATCCACCACATCCCCAGTGAGTGAGCCTTAATCATTCACCATCCACCACAACCCCAGTGAGTGAGCTCTAACCATTCACCATCACCCACATCCCCAGTGAGTGAGCTCTAACCATTCACCATCCCCCACATCCCCTGTGAGTGAATCCTAACCATTCGTCATCACCCACAACCCCAGTGTGTGAGCCCTAACCATTCGCCATCCACCACAACCCCAGTGTGTGAGCCTTAACCATTCGACATCACCCACATCCCCAGTGTGTGAGCCCTAACCATTCGCCATCCACCACAACCCCAGTGTGTGAGCCCTAACCATTCGACATCACCCACATCCCGTGTGTGAGCCCTAACCATTCGCCATCACCCACAACCCCTGTGAGTTAGCCTTAACCATTCGCCATCCCCCACAACCCCAGTGAGTGAGCCTTAACCATTCGCCATCCCCCACATCCCCAGTGACTGAGCCCTAACCATTCGCCATCACCCACAACCCCTGTGAGTGAGCCTGAACCATTCGCCATCCACCATCAACCCCAGTGAGTGAGCCCTAACCATTCACCATCCCCCACATCCGCAGTGAGTGAGCCCTAACCATTCGCCATCCACCACATCCCCAGTGAGTGACCCCTAACCATTCACCATCACCCACATCCCCAGTGAGTGAGCCCTAACCATTCGCCACCTCCCACAACCCCAGGGTGTAAACCCTAACCATTCACCATCCCCCACATCCCCAGTGAGTGACCCCCGAACCATTCACCATCACCCACAACCCCTGTGAGTGAGCCTTAACCATTCGCCATCACCCACAACCCCAGTGAGTGAGCCCTAATCATTCGCCATCTCCCACATCCCCAGTGAGTGAACCCTAACCATTTACCATCACCCACATCCCCAGAGAGTGAGCCCTAACCATTCACCATCTCCCACATCCCCAGTGAGTGAGCCCTAACCATTCACCATCCCCCACATCCCCAGTGAGTGAGCCCTAACCATTCACCATCTCCCACATCCCCAGTGAGTGAGCCCTAACCATTCACCATCCCCCACATCCCCAGTGAGTGAGCCCCAACCATTCGCCAACCCCCACATCCCCAGTGAGTGAGCCTGAACCATTCGCCATCACCCACAACCCCAGTGAGTGAGCCCTAAGCATTCACCATCCCCCACATCCCCAGTGAGTGAGCCCTAAGCATTCACCATCCACCACATCCCCAGTGAGTGAGCCCTAAGCATTCACCATCCACCATCAACCCCAGTGAGTGAGCCCTAACCATTCACCATCACCCACATCCCCAGTGAGTGAGCTCTAACCATTCACCATCCCCCACAACCACAGTGAGTGACCCCTAACCATTCACCATCGCCCACATCCCCAGTGAGTGAGCCCTAAGCATTCACCATCCCCCACATCCCCAGTGAGTGAGCCCTAAGCATTCACCATCCCCCACATCCCCAGTGAGTGAGCCCTAAGCATTCACCATCCACCATCAACCCCAGTGAGTGAGCTCTAACCATTCGCCATCCTCCACATCCCCAGTGAGTGAGCCCTAACGATTTGCCAACACCCACAACACCAGTGAGTGAGCCCTAACCATTCGCCATCCCCCACTACCCCAGTGATTGAGCCCTAACCATTCGCCATCCCTCACATCCCCAGTGAGCGAACCCTAACCATTCGCCATCCGCCACAACCCCAGTGTGTAAACCCTAAGCATTCGTCATCTCCCACAACCCCAGTGAGTGACCCCTAACCATTCACCATCCCCCACAACCCCAGTGAGTGACCCCTAACCATTCGCCATCCCCCACATCGCCAGTGTGTGAGCCCTAACCATTCAACATCTCCCACAACCCCAGTGAGTGAGCCCTAACCATTCACCAATCCCCCACAACCCCTGTGAGTGAACCCTAACCATTCGACATCTCCCACAACCCCTGTGAGTGAATCCTAACCATTCGCCACCTCCCACATCCCCAGGGAGTGAGCCCTAACCATTCACCATCTCCCACAACCCCAGTGAGTGAGCCCTAACCATTCACCATCCCCCACATCCCCAGTGAGTGAGCCCTAACCATTCGCCATCACCCACAACCCCTGTGAGTGAGCCTTAACCATTCGCCATCCCCCACATCCCCAGTGAGTGAGCCCTAACCATTCACCATCCCCCACATCCCCAGTGAGTGAGCCCTAACCATTCGCCATCCCCCACATCCCCAGTGAGTGAGCCTTAACCATTCGCCATCACCCACAACCCCTGTGAGTGAGCCTTAACCATTCGCCATCACCCACAACCCCTGTGAGTGAGCCTTAACCATTCGCCATCACCCACATCCCCAGTGAGTGAATCCTAACCATTCGCCATCACCCACATCCCCAGTGAGTGAGCTCTAACCATTCACCATCACCCACAACCCCAGTGAGTGAGCCTTAACCATTCGCCATCCCCCACAAACCCCTGTGAGTGAGCCCTAACCATTCACCATCCACCATCAACCCCAGAGAGTGAGCCTTAACCATTCACCATCTCCCACATCCCCAGTGAGTGAGCCCTAACCATTCGCCATCTCCCACAACCCCTGTGAGTGAGCCCTAACCATTCACCATCTCCCACAACCTCTGTGAGTGAATCCTAACCATTCGCCATCCACCACAACCCAAGTGAGTGAGCCCTAACCATTCACCATCTCCCACAACCCCAGTGAGTGAATCCTAACCATTCGCCATCCCCCACAACCCCAGTGAGTGAGCTCTAACCATTCACCATCCACCAACAACCCCAGTGAGTGAGCCCTAACCATTCGCCATCCCCCACATCCCCAGTGAGTGAGCCCTAACCATTCGCCATCCCCCACATCGCCAGTGAGTGAGCCCTAACCATTCGCCATCCCCCACATCCCCAGTGAGTGAGCCCTAACCATTCACCATCCCCCACATCGCCAGTGAGTGAGCCCTAACCATTCACCATCCCCCACATCGCCAGTGAGTGAGCCGTAACCATTCCCCATCCCCCACATCCCCAGTGAGTGAGCGCTAACCATTCACCATCCCCCACATCCCCAGTGAGTGAATCCTAACCATTCGCCATCCCCCACATCCCCAGTGAGTGAGCCCTAACCATTCACCATCCCCCACATCGCCAGTGAGTGAGCCCTAACCATTCACCATCCCCCACATCGCCAGTGAGTGAGCCCTAACCATTCCCCATCCCCCACATCCCCAGTGAGTGAGCCCTAACCATTCACCATCCCCCACATCCCCAGTGAGTGAATCCTAACCATTCACCATCCCCCACAACCCCTGTGAGTGAGCCTTAACCATTCACCATCCCCCACATCCCCAGTGAGTGAATCCTAACCATTCGCCATCACCCACAACCCGTTAGTGAGCCTTAACCATTCGCCATCACCCACAACCCCAGTGTGTGAGCCCTAACCATTCACCATCACCCACAGTCCCAGTGAGTGAGCCCTAACCATTCACCATCCCCCACATCCCCAGTGAGTGAATCCTAACCATTCGCCATCACCCACAACCCCTGTGAGTGAGCCTTAACCATTCACCATCCCCCACATCCCCAGTGAGTGAATCCTAACCATTCGCCATCACCCACATCCCCAGTAACTGAGCCCTAACCATTCGGCATCACCCACATCCCCAGTGAGTGAGCCCTAACCATTCACCATCACCCACATCCCCAGTGAGTGAGCCTTAACCATTCACCATCTCCCACATCCCCAGTGTGTAAACCCTAACATTCACCATCCCCCACATCCCCAGTGAGTGACCCCCGAACCATTCACCATCCCCCACATCCCCAGTGACTGAGCCCTAACCATTCACCATCCCCCACAACCCCAGTGAGTGAGCCTTAACCATTCGCCATCACCCACAAACCCCAGTGAGTGAGCCCTAACCATTCACCATCCCCCACAACCCCAGTGAGTGAGCCCTAACCATTCACCATCCCCCACAAACCCCAGTGAGTGAGCCCTAACCATTCACCATCCACCATCAACCCCAGTGAGTGAGCCCTCACGATTCGCCATCTCCCACAACCCCAGTGAGTGAGCCCTAACCATTCGCCATCCCCCACATCCCCAGTGAGTGAATCCTAACCATTCACCGTCCCCCACAAACCCCAGTGACTGAGCCCTAACCATTCGCCATCCCCCACAAACCCCAGTGAGTGAGCCCTAACCATTCACCATCCACCATCAACCCCAGTGAGTGAGCCCTCACGATTCGCCATCTCCCACAACCCCAGTGAGTGAGCCTTAACCATTCACCATCTCCCACATCCCCAGTGTGTGAGCCCTAACCATTCGCCACCTCCCATAACCCCAGTGTGTAAACCCTAACATTCACCATCCCCCACATCCCCAGTGAGTGAACCCCGAACCATTCACCATCCCCCACATCCCCAGTGAGTGACCCCCGAACCATTCACCATCCCCCACATCCCCAGTGACTGAGCCCTAACCATTCACCATCCCCCACAACCCCAGTGAGTGAGCCTTAACCATTCACCATCACCCACAAACCCCAGTGAGTGAGCCCTAACCATTCACCATCCCCCACAAACCCCAGTGAGTGAGCCCTAACCATTCACCATCCCCCACAAACCCCAGTGAGTGAGCCCTAACCATTCACCATCCCCCACAAACCCCAGTGAGTGAGCCCTAACCATTCACCATCCACCATCAACCCCAGTGAGTGAGCCCTAACCATTCACCATCCCCCACAAACCCCAGTGAGTGAGCCCTAACCATTCACCATCCACCATCAACCCTAGTGAGTGAGCCCTCACGATTCGCCATCTCCCACAACCCCAGTGAGTGAGCCCTAACCATTCGCCATCCCCCACATCCCCAGTGAGTGAATCCTAACCATTCACCATCCCCCACAAACCCCAGTGAGTGAGCCCTAACCATTCACCATCCCCCACAAACCCCAGTGAGTGAGCCCTAACCATCCACCATCCACCATCAACCCCAGTGAGTGAGCCCTCACGATTCGCCATCCCCCACAACCCCAGTGAGTGAGCCCTAACCATTCACCATCCCCCACAAACCCCAGTGAGTGAGCCCTAACCATTCACCATCCACCATCAACCACAGTGAGTGAGCCCTCACGATTCGCCATCTCCCACAACCCCAGTGAGTGAATCCTAACCATTCACCATCCCCCACAAACCCCAGTGACTGAGCCCTAACCATTCACCATCCCCCACAACCCCAGTGAGTGAGCCCTAACCATTCACCATCCCCCACAACCCCAGTGAGTGAGCCCTAACCATTCACCATCCCCCACAAACCCCAGTGAGTGAGCCCTAACCATTCACCATCCACCATCAACCCCAGTGAGTGAGCCCTCACGATTCGCCATCTCCCACAACCCCAGTGAGTGAGCCCTAACCATTCACCATCACCCACATCCCCAGTGACTGAACCCTAACCATTCGACATCTCCCACATCCCCAGTGAGTGAATCCTAACCATTCGACATCTCCCACATCCCCAGTGAGTGAGCCCTAATCATTCACCATCACCCACAACCCCAGTGAGTGAGCCCTAACCATTCACCATCACCCACATCCCCAGTGACTGAACCCTAACCATTCACCATCCCCCACAAACCCCAGTGAGTGAGCCCTAACCATTCACCATCCCCCACAAACCCCAGTGAGTGAGCCCTAACCATTCACCATCCACCATCAACCCCAGTGAGTGAGCCCTCACGATTCGCCATCTCCCACAACCCCAGTGAGTGAATCCTAACCATTCACCATCCCCCACAAACCCCAGTGAGTGAGCCCTAACCATTCACCATCCCCCACAAACCCCAGTGAGTGAGCCCTAACCATTCACCATCCCCCACAACCCCAGTGAGTGAGCCCTAACCATTCACCATCCCCCACAAACCCCAGTGAGTGAGCCCTAACCATTCACCATCCACCATCAACCCCAGTGAGTGAGCCCTCACGATTCGCCATCTCCCACAACCCCAGTGAGTGAGCCCTAACCATTCACCATCTCCCACATCCCCAGTGACTGAACCCTAAACATTCGACATCTCCCACATCCCCAGTGAGTGAGCCCTAATCATTCACCATCACCCACATCCCCAGTGACTGAACCCTAACCATTCGCCATCTCCCACATCCCCAGTGACTGAACCCTAACCATTCGCCATCTCCCACATCCCCAGTGAGTGAGCCCCAACCATTCACCATCACCCACATCCCCAGTGACTGAACCCTAACCATTCGCCATCCACCATCAACCTCAGTGAGTGAGTTCTAACCATTCGTCATCTCCCGCATCCCCAGTGAGTGAACCCTAACCATTCGCCATCCACCACATCCCCAGTGAGTGAACCCTAACCATTTGCCATCACCCACAACCCCAGTGAGTGAGCCCTAATCATTCGCCATCCCCCACAACCCCAGAAGTGTGAAGCCACCTTGTATGACAGCTTTCCCAGTGGGTGTCCCAGATGAGTCACCTATCATCACTCACCATCTCCAGAGTCCAACTGCCACGAGCCCCACCACCCAAGATCCATGGGCCCGAGATGGATTGGCGAGCGCACATTCAGATCACCCGGGCGGACAGAAAAATGTCATCCTAAAGACCGATGTCAGATTCTGTCAAACAATGCTGAGCGCCAGAGATGATCTCATAGCAAGTCATCATCGCCTTCCATCCAGTGGTGATACTGGCAGGACCCTCTAAAGGGGGAGGGGAGCTGTGGCAGTGGGAAGGAGTGGAAGGCAAGGGAGAAGGTGAAGTGAAAGACTAAGGGACAGGGAAGGGGTGAGAGATTGCTGTAATGGTGGGTTATGTGTGTGTGTTGGAGGGCGGGTTAAGGGGGGGGGGGGGGAGAATGGGGTGCAGAGGTTGGGACAGCCAAGCCTCTTAATTGGTAAATTGGGAGGTGATGAGTTTGCCCTGTGTGCGGCGGCACTGGATCACATGTTGGGTGACCTACAGTGCCTGCCTCAGCTTCACACCGGAGTCTTCATAGACACCCTCCTCATGCTCCTCATCTGGCGTTCTTCCTCCCCCTCCAACATGTTGCCCCTCTTCTGGGTTATGAAGGATGCAGCAGACTGCCACAATGCTCGAGACCCTCCTATATTGGAAGCCGCACCAGAGCAGTTCAGGCATCGGAGGTGCATCTTAAGGATGCAGAATCATCTCGGTCTGGGGTTTCTGCACAGGCGTCATTAGCCATGACCTCAGCGGGTAACCAATCGGTAACCGTCACCTGAGGGAGCGCCTCGAAGGAGCCAGGAACCTTAGAGTACGCCAGGATGAATGCATCATGTGCACTGACAGGGTATCGGGCGCAGATAGACGTGCATGATGTGCAGCTGCTGGGGGCACACCAACTGCATATTCAGGGAGTGGACGCCTTTCCTATTGATGAATGGTACCCCCTGATGAATTGTTGCCTGGAGGGCGACATGCTGGAATATGTGGAATACCAGTGATGGTAAACTCTGTTGTCCGGGCATCTTGTTGGATTGGTCCAGATTGAGGTGATGTCTGTAGGTGGCTGGGCGCATAGGGCATCTTTGTCAACACGGATGTATCTGTTCATGGATGTTTGCAAGATCCCACACAGGTCCCCGCTCGAGACCTGGACTCAGCCAGAGGCATAAATGTTCAGGGTGATCATCACCTTGATAGCTGACGGTAGGGAATGCCCTCCTCCATACACATATAGTGCATGGTCTCCCTTCTGAGCTGGAGTCATCGACGGCACACGCGGTCCAGTAGTTCCTTGAACGACAAGCCCTGACGGTATACATGTGACCTGATGCAGCGCCTCCTCTGAACCTCCTCCTCGACCTGTTGAACGGCCGGCACTCAAGCCTCACTGGCTGGTCCCTGCTCTTTTGAGGCAGGCTCCTCTGGTGCAGGGTTCTCCCTGAGCTGGCCCTGACGCTCCACTCATCTGCAACAACTGTACTAGTGGCCAGGCAGATAGCGAGCATAGCTGGCTGTACTCTGAAATCCATTTCTCTGCAATGGGGGCACCTTCCACATGCGTTGTTGTCCACACGGCACCCCTGTCCCCAGCAGTGAGTGGCACTGGGGATCCGAAGACCATAAGACATAGGAGTGGAAGTAAGGCCATTCGGCCCATCGAGTCCACTCCACCATTCAATCATGGCTGATTTCAACTCCATTTACCCGCTCTCTCTCCATAGCCCTGAATTACTCAAGAAATCAAGAATTTATCAACTTCTGTCTCAAAGACACTCAACTTTCCGGCCTCCACCGCCCTCTGTGGCAATGAATTCCACAGACCCACCACTCTCTGGCTGAAGAAATTTCTCCTCATCTCTGTTCTAAAGTGACTCCCTTTTATTCTAAGGCTGTGCCCCCGGATCCTAGTCTCCCCTGCTAATGGAAACAACTTCCCTACATCCACCCTATCTAAGCCATTCATTATCTTGTAAGTTTCTATTAGATCTCCCCTCAACCTCCTAAACTCCAATGAATATAATCCCAGGATCCTCAGACGTTCATCGTATGTTAGGCCTACCATTCCTGGGATCATCCGTGTGAATCTCCGCTGGACCCGCTCCAGTGCCAGTATGTCCTTCCTGAGGTGTGGGGCCCAAAATTGCTCACAGTATTCTAAATGGGGCCTAACTAATGCTTTATAAAGCTTCAGAAGTACATCCCTGCTTTTATATTCCAAGCCTCTTGAGATGAATGACAACATTGCATTTGCTTTCTTAATTACGGACTCAACCTGCAAGTTTACCTTTAGAGAATCCTGGACTAGGACTCCCAAGTCCCTTTGCACTTCAGCATTATGAATTTTGTCACCGTTTAGAAAATAGTCCACGCCTCTATTCTTTTTTCCAAAGTGCAAGACCTCACACTTGCCGACGTTGAATTTCATCAGCCATTTCTTGGACCACTCTCCTAAACTGTCTAAATCTTTCTGAAGCCTCCCCACCTCCTCCATACTACCTGCCCCTCCACCTATCTTCGTTACATCGGCAAACTTAGCCAGAATGCCCTCAGTCCCGTCATCTAGATCGTTAATATATAAAGAGAACAGCTGTGGCCCCAACACTGAACCCTGCGGGACACCACTCGTCACCGGTTGCCATTCCGAAAAAGAACCTTTTATCCCAACTCTCTGCCTTCTGCCTGACAGCCAATCGTCAATCCATGTTAGTACCTTGCCTCGAATACCATGGGCCCTTATTTTACTCAGCAGTCTCCCGTGAGGCACCTTATCAAAGGCCTTTTGGAAGTCAAGATAGATAACATCCATTGGCTCTCCTTGGTCTAACCTATTTGTTATCTCTTCAAAGAACTCTAACAGGTTTGTCAGGCACGACCTCCCCTTACTAAATCCATGCTGACTTGTCCTAATCCGACCCTGCACTTCCAAGAATTTAGAAATCTCATCCTTAACAATGGATTCTAGAATCTTGCCAACAACCGAGGTTAGGCTAATTGGCCTATAATTTTCCATCTTTTTCCTTGTTCCCTTCTTGAACAGGGGGGTTACAACAGCGATTTTCCAATCCTCTGGTACTTTCCCTGACTCCAGTGACTGTTAAAACATCATCACCAACGCCTCCACTATTTCTTCAGCTATCTCCTTTAGAACTCTAGGATGTAGCCCATCTGGGCTCAGAGATTTATCAATTTTTAGACCTCTTAGTTTCTCTAGCACTTTCTCCTTTGTGATGGCTACCATATTCAACTCTGCCCCCTGACTCTCCGGAATTGTTGGGATATTACTCATGTCTTCTACTGTGAAGACTGACGCAAAGTACTTATTTAGTTCCCTGGATGTTTAAATGCCAGTCCTGAACCCCCTGCAACCACGTCTCTGTGATGCCTACCACATCATACCTGCCAGTCACAATCTGGGCCACAAGCTCATCTACCTTGTTCCGTACACTGTGCGCATTTAAATATAGCACCTTTAATTCTCGATTGACCGTCCCTTTTTGTTTTCTCTAGCACTTTCTCCTTTGTGATGGCTACCATGTTCAACTCTGTCCCCTGACTCTCCGGAATTGTTGGGATATTAATCATGTCTTCTACTGTGAAGACTGACGCAAAGTACTTATTCAGTTCCTCGGCTATTTCCTTGTCTCCCATCACAAAATTACCAGTGTCATTTTGGAGCGGCCCAATGTCAACTTTTGCCTCCCGTTTGTTTTTAATGTATTTAAATAAACTTTTACTATCATTCCTAATGTTACTGTCTAGCCTACCTTCAAATTTGATCCTCTCTTTCCTTATCTCTCTCTTTGTTATCCTCTATTTGTTTTTGTAGCCTTCCCAATCTTCTGACTTCCCACTACTCTTTGCCACATTATAGGTTTTCTCTTTTGCTTTGATGCATTCCCTAACTTCCTTTGTCAGCCATGGTTGCCTAATCCTCCCTCTGATAACCTTTCTTTTCTTTGGGATGAACCTCTGTGCTGTGTCCTCAATTACTCCCAGAAACTCCTGCCATTGCTGTTCTACTGTCTTTCCCACTAGGGTCTGCTCCCAGTCGATTTTCATCAGTTCCTCCCTCATGCCCCTGTAGTTATCTTTATTTAACTGTAACACCTTTACATCTGATTCTACCTTCTTTCTTTCAAATTGGAGATTGAATTCGACCATATTATGATCACTGCCTCCTAAGTGCTCCCTTACTTTAAGATCTTTAATCAAGTCTGGCTCATTACATAACACTAAGTCCAGAATGGCCTGTTCCCTCGTGGGCTCCATCACAAGCTGTTCCAAAAAGCCCTCCTGTAAACATTCAATGAATTCCCTTTCCTTGGGTCCACTGGCAGTATTATTTACCCAGTCCACCTGCATATTGAAGTCCCCCATGATCACTGTGACCTTGCCTTTCTGACATGCACTTTCCATTTTGTGGTGCATCTTGTGCCACTGGTCCTGACCACTGTTAGGAGGCCTGTACATAACTCCCATTATGTTTTTTTGCCTTTGTGGTTCCTCAACTCTACCCCCACAGACTCCACATCATCCGACCCCATGTCGATTAGTGCTATTGATTTAATTTCATTCCTAATTAACAAGGCAACCCCGCCCCCTCTGCCCACCTCTCTGTCTTTTCGATAGGTTGTGAATCCCTGGATATTTAAATGCCAGTCCTGAACCCCCTGCAACCACGTCTCTGTGATGCCTACCACATCATACCTGCCAGTCACAATCTGGGCCACAAGCTCATCTACCTTGTTCCGTACACTGCGCGCATTTAAATATAGCACCTTTAATTCTCTATTGACCGTCCCTTTTTGTTTTCTTAGTGTGGTGGACCTTGGTTTACTGAGCCTTTCCATACACTGTGTCATATTTTGTGGGATGGGACTATTGTAACCTCTCCTGAGTTCTGTCTTCTCGTGCTTTTTTGTATTCCTAGGCAGCTACGCTTCCCACTGATTGCTTCACCTCTTGGTTCCCTGACTTTCCCTTCCCCCCCAATCTTTAGTTTAAAGCCCTATTGACCACTCTATTTACTCTTTTCGCCAGAACACTGGTCCCAGCTCGGTTCAGGTGGAGACCATCCCAACGGTATAGGTCCCCCCTGTCCCAAAACTGATGCCAGTGTCCCATGAAAAGGAACCCCTCTTTCCCACACCACTCTTTCAGCCACATGTTAACTTCCCTTATTCTTGCCTCCCTATGCCAATTTGCACGTGGCTCGGGCAGTAATCCGGAGATTATGACCCTTGAGGACCTGTTTTTTAATTTGAATCCTAGCTCTTTATAATCTCTAAACAGGTCCTCTTTCCTAGACTTGCCTATGTTGTTGGTACCGACATGGACCACAACAACTGGATCCTCCCCCTCCCTCTCCAGTATCCTCTATCCTCATTACCCATCCCTGCCACCAGGAGTACTGGTGGCTGCTGCCACCCATGTCAGCGATATGCTCTGGGGCCCCTGCCCTGTTTCCCCTCGTGGGATCTAGTATGGGTCTCCTCACTGGGTGGGCCATGTGTTATACCGCCAGCAGGGTAGCAACTGGTTGTGTGGTGGAGGCAGTCAATGTGTGCCACCAATCACCTCCATGCTTAGAGGCTTGTGGGCGAGCAGGTACTACAGATAGGAGTGAGTGCGGGTGTTTGCAGGGACCTTAGCTGCAGTGTAATGTGAGGCCTGCGTGTAACACACAGGCTGTGACAGAGAGCTGGCCGGGGGCAGGATGGATGGGATTGGGGGCGCAGTGGACAGGCAGCGCTTGGAGGCAGCTCGTGATCCTGAATGGTTGGCTAGCTGATAGTGTCACTGGTGAGGCCTCTAGTCTGAGTGAGGCTGTGTGCCAGGCAGGGTTCCAATGGCCATGGTGCATGTGCCCTTAGCTGGGGTTGAGCGCTGCTATTTCCCTGCTTCTTGTGCTGTGGGACTGGGCTTATGAGGAGCGCCAGCACCTCGGGTGCCGGTGATTGAACTTGGCCACGCCCAACCCCTTGATAATGATGCTGGGGTATGAGGATGTCCAGAGGGGCGGGTTGCGTGGGTCCCCACATCACCAGAGGCTCTCTGAGCATGTAGTGAGCAGTTTGCAGTGTGAACAGCCACCAGCCTGTAAGTGGCAGCAGAGGGGTAGGTTTCACTCACGTGCTGCAGCAATGGCGGTTTGAGCCAGCTCAATCCGATCCGAGGGGGACACCCTAAGTGCACGGACTTGGCACCAAGTCATTCCCTGCTACTCCCTGTCATCCAGACAGCCACCCACCAGCAAGGCCGAAAGGATTTGAGAGTTTTCTTACCTTCTTTTTTTTAAAAACCTTTTATTGGCATTTTCAACATTATGACCATTGGCGTTTGTGTTTATTTATTGTACAGGGTAACGCAAAACATACTTCTATCTTACTTTACTTTATTTACAGATTGTTGCTGTCTAATTCGCCGTGTCCTCCCCCCCCCACTGCACCTCCACTAGCCCCCCTTTCCCTCACCCCTCCCCATCTCCCCCTGCCTCTCCTTGCTATCCTCCCTGGTCGATACAGGGGGGGTGGGTGCTCCCCCTTTTCCTTGCTAAGCCCCCCTTGTCTTCTCCCTTTGTCGGTTTCAGCCTTGGGTTTTTTTTGCGGATGAGTGGTGGGGGCGGTCAGGTTCCCCCTCCTCCCCCTGTGTTGTCCCTCTTTCCCCTTCTCAGACTCTCTGCCCCCCCCACCTCCGACCCCCAGGTTGCGTGTCGCTGGTGTTCTTCCTTGTCTTTTTTTCCCCCTCTCTAATCCTTCCAGTTCTCCCTCTAGTGGTTGTTGTTGGGCTCAAATAGGTTTTGGAACAGACCGACAAATTGCCCCCATGCAGTAAGGAAGCCTTCCTCCGACCCTCGGATGGCGTGTTTTATCTTCTCCAGGTGGAGAAATTCCGAAAGGTCAGCAGCTGTGGGTGGTGCTGCTGATCACCAGCCGAGCAGGATACTCCGGCATGCGATTAGGGAACCGAAAGCTAGGGCATCGGCCCTCTTCCCCATGTGTAGTTCTGGCTGCTCTGATACCCCGAAGATTGCCACATTTGGGCACGGCTTCACCCTCACCTCCAGAACCTTGGACATTGCCTCGTGGAAGTCTGTCCAGAACCCGGCAAGTTTGGGACAAGCCCAGAACATGTGGGTGTGGTTGGCCGGGCCCCTCTGGCACCGTTCACATTTATCCTCCACCTCCGGGAAGAACCTGCTCATTCGGGTTCCGGTCAGGTTCGCTCTGTGCACCACTTTGAGCTGCATTAGGCTGAGCCTTGCACAGGAGGAGGTGGAGTTCACCCTGCTCAGTGCTCCAGGGTCCCCACCCGACCACCGTCTGTCGTGTTAGGTACACTGGTGTAACACTGGCTGCAACTGGATGCAGCTTAGATCAGAAAGATACTCCAGACCTTGAAGTTAGTTCAGTCAGGTTTATTGAACTAATAGCATAGTTAGCATAGTACTCTGTGAGTTCGACTCTCTGCTAACCTATGTGTGGTTATTCTGTCTGACTGAACCAGACTAGCTCTTAGCCACGTGGTGGAGGTGTGAGATTGTAACAACACCCTTGACTGACTCTCTAGATGTTCATCAGTGGAAAGAGGCGGAGTGTGAGTGCCTCGTGTCTTTTATAGTCAGATCCCACCCCTGAGTGTCCTGCCTGCTTATTGGCCATGTCCTGTTCTCTGTGTCCATTAGCTGCTTGTCTGTGTATCATTATGTGTGTGTCTGTATATCATGACATCTCCCTTTTTTTTATGTTTGGATGACATATGTGAACGTATTTACAAGAATAGGCCAATATTAATATGTATACATGCAGTGAATGTGAACATATGTACATGTGAAAACAGCTGTCTAATGCGAGAGCACAGAACAAAGCAAACAGAACAAATGTTCATAAATCCAGTCTCTGTGGCTTGCGTCTGATCCTGGTCGACCGCCGGAGAGGTGGTGGTGGGGCGACAGTGCCTTGATGGGCGGGATTGAAGCCTGACTGGTGGCCTCGTGAGTCGACGTAACAGGAGGTGGCAAAACAACAGAAGGAAATGGAGAAGAATGTGGTTGCGGGCAGGCAACTTTGCGCAGTGCCCGTCTGTTTCGTCGCACAACAGAACCATCAGCCAGACGCACAACATACGAGTGGGAGGCAGCCAGTCGAACAACGACAGCTGAAGCTGACCAGCCTCCATCAGGGAACTTGACCCGAACAGTGTCTGACGGGGATAACATGAGCAAATCGGTGGCATGAGCATCAAAGCCCTGTTTTTGCCGGTCTCGGAGTTGCTGCACCTTCTGCAGCACCGGGAGGTGATCCGAGTTGGGCACGTGTATGGCTGGAAGTGTCGTTTGCAGATCCCTGTTCATCAGGAGTTGAGCCGGCGACATGCCAGTGGACAGCGGGGTCACCCTGTACGCAAGCAGCGCAAGGTGAATGTCAGACGCAGAATCCGCGGCCTTGCAGATGAGCTGCTTCACTATGTGCACCCCTTTCTCAACTTTACCGTTTGACTGAGGATAGTGTGGGCTGGAAGTGACGTGTTTGAACTGATACGACTGGACAAACAGAAATGAAATGAAAAAATGAAAATCGCTTATTGTCACGAGTAGGCTTCAATGAAGTTACTGTGAAAAACTCCTAGTCACCACATTCCGGCGCCTGTTCGGGGAGGCTGGTACGGAGGCTGGTACCATTCATGGCTGCTGAAGCACGGGCCATTATCACTCATGACAGTGAGTGGGATACCATGCCTGGAGAACGTCTCCTCACAGGCCTTGATGACGGTCCGAGATGTGAGGTCTGAGAGCTTCATGACTTCAGGGTAATTGGAAAAATAATCAATGATTAACATGTAATCATGACCATTCACATGAAAGAGGTCGATGCCAACCTTGGACCATGGAGAGGTTTCGATTTCATGCTGCTGAAGTGTCTCCTTACTCTGCGCTGGCTGGAAGCGTTGACAGGTCGCACAGTTAAGGACCATGTTCGCAATGTCCTGCCTGATCCTGGGCCAGTAGACAGCCTGCCTGGATCTGCGACAGCACTTTTCCACACCCAGGTGGCCCTCATGGGTTTGACGGAGCACCAAGCTCTGGAGACTGCGTGGAATTACAATCCGGTCCAGTTTGAGGAGGATACCATCAACCACTGTCAAGTCGTTCATTACATTGAAAAATTGAGGGCACTGCCCTTTTTGCCAGCCATTGGCTATGTGTTGCATAACATGCTGCAAGAGAGGGTCTTTGGCTGTCTCCTCACGGATACGAATCACTTTCTCATCAGATGCCGGGAGGGTGCAAGCACACAGCTGCACCTGTGACTCAACCTGTGACTCAATTTGCCGGATGATGTTCAGTGGTTCACTAGGCACGGTGATGGCGCGGGACACTGTATCGGCAATGATGAGCCCCATGCCAGGCGTGTACACCAGGTCAAAGTCGTACCTTCTGAGTTTGAGGAGGATGCACTGTAACCGAGGCGTCATGTCATTAAGGTCCTTGTGGATAATGTGAACCAGGGGCCTGTGATCCGTCTTGACTGTGAATGTCGGCCGTAGACATAATCGTGAAACTTGAGAATACCAGTGAGAAGGCCCAGGCATTCCTTTTCTATTTGTGCATACCTTTGTTCGGTGGGCATCATTGCCCTTGATGCGTAGGCAACCGGTGCCCAGGATGAGGTCTCATTGCCGTGCAGCAGGACCGCACCGATGCCATCCTGGCTCGCATCTGTCGAGATTTTTGTTTCCCTGTCTGGTCGCAAAATGCCAATATGGGTGCAGTGGTGAGCTTGGCTTTCAGCTCCAACCACTCTGCCTGATGGTCCGCCTTCCACTCGAAGGTAGTGGACTTCTTCACTAGGTTTCGTAGGGCTGTGGTGTGTGAGGCCATGTTTGGGATGAACTTGCCCAGAAAATTGACCATGCCCAGGAAGCGCAATACCGCCTTCTTGTCTTCCGGGACCTTCATGGCTGCGATGGCCTTGACCTTGCCTGTGTTGGGGCACACGCCCTGCTGAGAGATCTGGTCTCCTAAGAACTTGAGTATCAACATGCCAAAGCAACATTTGGCCCTGTTCAGCTTCAGGTCATTGGCATGGACACGGCGGAATATCTGCTGGAGACGGGAAACATGCTCCTCACGGGTCGTGGACCATATGTTGACATCGTCCACGTGCACACGAACCCCTTCGATGCCCTCCATCATCTGCTCCATGATGCAATGAAATATCTCTAATGCCGAGACGATGCCGAACGGCATGCGGTTATAGCAGTACCTGCCAAACAGCGTGTTGAAGGAGCAGAGCCTTCTGCTGGACTCATCCAGCTGGATTTGCCAGAATCCATGTGACGTATCTAACTTCGTGAAAAACCGTGCATGTGCCATCTCACTGGTGAGTTCCTGCCGCTTCGGGATGGGGTAGTGTTCCGTATTATATTCCGGTTGATATCCTTGGGATCAATGCAGATGCGCAGGTCTCCAGAGGGTTTTTTAACCACCACCATCGAGCTGACCCAGTCAGTCGGTTCGGTTACCCTGGAAATGATCCCCTGCTGCTGCAGCTCCTTGAGCTGTTCCTTCAGGCGCTCCTTCAGCGGAGCCGGGACCCGGTGTGGTGCATGGACCACTGGTTTGGCATCAGGTCGCAGTAGGATCTTGTACCGATATGGCAAAGTGCCCATCACGTGAAACACATCTGGATACTGAGCGAGGATGTCGTCAATGCCAGCTTGAAGATCCATGTTGGAGGATGTTTTTGAATAAATCCACTGCACCAGGTTTAGCTTTTTGCAGGCATGCGCACCCAGTAGGGATGTCCTGAAAATTTCAAACCTTAGCCGTGCATGGGTGCTCCAGTTGGAGACGAGTAGATGGCAGGACCCCAGTGCCGTGATGGCATTACTGTTATAGTCCAGGAGCTGGCAGGTTGCTGGAAGGACCTTGGGGGGCTTCTTGATGCGTTTGAAGTCTGCCTGTGAGAGGAGGTTGGCAGAAGCACCTGTGTCCAACTTGAACTAGATGGAGCAGCGATTGACCTGCATCACCGCACGCCATTCGTCTGCAGAATCCACAGCGAGGATGGACCGAATGCGAGATGAGTTAGGTGTGGCATGTTCATGTGTGGTAATGATGCCCACTCAGTAGGTGGACTCCAGGCACTCGTCCTCTGGATCCGTCGTACTGCCAGGATCAGAATCCTGTAATCGTCGTTGCACATTCTGGACGCGCGTCGTGGGAATTGGGAGCTCTGGCCCCTGACTGGTGGTGCAGACCTGCACAAGCTGCATAGTGTCCAGGCTTCCCACAGTTTAAACATCACCTGCCTCTTACAGGGCAGTGTTTCTTTAAGTGGTCGTTGCCGCAGTTCGGGCACGTCATGACGTCGGCGCCGTGACGCGGTGTACATCGTTGCACATGCGTAGTGCGGTCGGCAGACGTCTGCACCTGCGCAGTGTGGGTGTCGGCCGCTTCGTTATCCCGTTCGCAATGTGCATGCGTGGGGCTCCGGGAAAAGCCCGCGAGATGGCTGCTGTCTTCAATGCTGAGGCACTCCATCCGGGAGATGGCCTGCACACTCACTGCCTCGTGGGAGGCACGTTTCTCATTTTCAGCTGATTTGTATTGGGAATACCGATTTTTTGCGTGATCATGCACTGTACATGTTTCAATCGCGACCGGCAGGGTCATATGCTTGATTTTTAAGAGCTGCTCTCTCAGAGGATCAGAGTGAACGCCTAACACGATTTGGTCTCTGATCATGGAGTCAGCAATATCATCAAAGTTGCAGGACAGCGCTAGCAGGCGGAGGCTAGTTAAGAAGGCATTGAAAGGTTCATCTTTACCTTGAAGATGTTGTTTGAATATGTAGCCCTCGAAGATTTCATTGGTGTCCACTTCACAGTGACTATCGAACTTGTCCAGGATGGTCTGAAACTTGTCTTGTCCTGGCGTTCGTGAAGTTAAACGAGTTGAAGAGTTCGGGCTCTGTCCAGTAGCTATCCGTATATTTTCCCACAGAATCCGCTGTTGCGAGGAGAAGCGCGATCTTTCTCACATCAGACGCACCCTCGAGGTCTGAGGCTTCGATGTACAGCAGAACCTTTTGCTTGAATGTCCGCCAGTTGGCAATGAGATTACCGGAGGTCTTGAGCTGGTGAGGAGCCTGAATCTTCTCCATGGTGCCGGGATACAGTTGCTGGTCGTCACGGAACTGACTGAGGTAAGCCACCATAAATTAGTAGGATCCTAGTATCATGTCGTGTTAGGTACACTGGTCTAACACTGGCTGCAACTGGATGCAGTTTAGATCAAAAAGATACTCCAGACCTTGAAGTTAGTTCAATCAGGCTTATTGAACTAATAGCACAGTTAGCACAGTTCTCTGTGAGTTCGACTCTCTGCTAACTTAATGTGGTTACTCTGTCTGACTGAACCAGACTAGCTCTTAGCCACGTGGTGGAGGTGTGAGATTGTAACAACACCCTTGACTGACTCTCTAGATGTTCATCAGTGGAAAGAGGCAGAGTGTGAGTGCCTCGTGTCTTTTATAGTCAGATCCCACCCCTGAGTGTCCGGCCTGCTTATTGGTCATGTCCTGTTCTCTGTGTCCATTAGCTGCTTGTCTGTGCCTGCCTGTATATCATTATGTGTGTGTCTACATATCATGACACTGTCCCCAGTTCGTCCTACCATTTCCGTCTGGTTTCGTCCAGTGGTGTTCGGGCTCTATCCAGTAGCTATCCGTATATTTTCCCACAGAGTCCCGCTTCTTTACTGTCCGTGTTCATCAGGTCCTCTAATAGTGTGTTCTCCGGGGCCCTGGGGTATCCTACTGTCTCTTTGCGGAGGAAATGTTTTATTTGAAGGTGTCTCATATCCTGCCTGGCAGTAATTCCCATTCCTCCGTCAGTTCGTTCGGTGTCGCTAGTCTGTGCCCTACGTAGGAGTCCCTAACTGTCAGCGTTCTCCCGTCCTGCCTCCCTTTTTTAAATGTTGCATCTAGCTAGGCTGGCGGGAATCTGTGGTTACCGCAGATGGAGGCCATGGGGGACATCCCAGTCAGCCCGAAATGTTGTCTTAGCTGGCCCCATGTTTTCAGTGTGAGACATAGAGGAGCAGATCATCTGCATAGAGTGAGACTCTGTGCTCTCTGTCTCCTCTCTTGGTGCCCTTCCAGTTTTCCGCACCCCGTAGGACTATCGCCAGTGGTTTGATTGCTAATGCAAACAGGAGCGGTGACAGTGGGCATCCTGCCTTGTGCCTCTTTGTAGCTGGAACTATTCAGAGCTGGTGGTGTTAGTTCGAACACTCGCCTTGGGAGCGTTGTTCCGGAGTCTCCCCCAGGCGGTGAATCCTGCTCCTAGCCCAAACCGTTCCACTACCCTGAGGACGTACTTCCATTCAACACTGTCAAAGGCCTTTTCTGCGTCCAGGGAGACGATCACCTCTGGTGTTCGCTCCCCGGGGGAGGGAGGGGCCATTATTACGTTCATCAGCTGCCTGATGTTCGCAGTGAGTTGCCTATCCTTGACAAAGCGCATCTGGTGTTCGGCGGCCACCTCTGGTATGGCGTTCTCCAGCCTTTTGGCCAGGACCTTTGCGAGTATTTCCGCATTTACATTCAGCAGCAAAATGGGTCTATATGATCCACATTCCGTCGGGTCTTTGATTTGGAGGAAAATGTAACTGGTCTGATTAGTAAGTTTGCGGATGACACAAAGGTTGGTGGAATTGCAGATAGCGATGAGGACTGTCGGAGGATACAGCAGGATTTAGATCGTTTGAAGACTTGGGCAGCGAGATGGCAGATGAGGTTTAATCCGGACAAATGTGAGGGAATACATTTTGGAAGGTCTAATGCAGGTAGGGAATATACAGTGAATGGTAGAATCCTCAAGAGTATTGACAGTCAGGGAGATCTTGGTGTACAGGTCCACAGGTCACTGAAAGGGGCAACACAGGTGGAGAAGGTAGTCAAGAAGGCATACGGCATGCTTGCCTTCATTGGCTGGGGCATTGAGTATAAGAATTGGTAAGTCATGTTGCAGCTGTATAGAACCTTAGTTAGGCCACACTTGAAGTATAGTGTTCAATTCTGGTCGCCACACTACCAGAAGAATGTGGAGGCTTTAGAGAGGGTGCAGAAGAGATTTACCAGGATGATTCCTGGTATGGAGTGCATTAGCTATGAGGAGAGGTTGAATAAACTTGGTTTGTTCTCACTGGAACGAAGCAAGTTGAGGGGCGACCTGATATGAGGGGCACAGACAGAGTGGATAGTCAGAGACTTTTTCCCAGGGTAGAGGGGTCAATTACTAGGGGACATAGGTTTAGAACATAGAACATAGAACAATACAGCGCAGTACAGGCCCTTCGGCCCACGATGTTGCACCGAAACAAAAGCCATCTAACCTACACTATACCATTATCATCCATATGTTTATCCAATAAACTTTTAAATGCCCTCAATGTTATAGGTGCGAGAGGCAAGGTTTATAGGAGATGTACGAGGTAAGTTTTTTACACAGAAGGTAGTGGGTGCCTGGAACTCGCTGCCGGAGGAGGTGGTGGAAGCAGGGACGATAGTGACGTTTAAGGGGCATCTTGACAAATACATGAATAGGATGGGAATAGAGGGATACGGACCACGGAAGTGTAGATTTAATTTAGACGGGCAGCATGGTCGGCGCAGGCTTGGAGGGCCGAAAGGCCTGTTCCTGTGCTGTACTTTTCTTTGTTCTTTGTTCTTTGAACCCATGAGGTCCTGGTGCCTCCCTGCCTGCATGGAGCTTATGCTCTCCATGATTTCTCCTAGATCTATTGGTGCTTCCAGCTCCACCCGCCTGTCCTCCCCCACAACCGGCATTTCCACTCTGTCAAGAAACTGTTTGTTCCTTGGGGAGGCACAACAGAAATTCATCCCAAGGAGGAGGAAACATGCTAAGGGGTGGACAAGGCATCCGTGGCTGACGAGGGATGTCAAGGACAGCATAAAGGCTAAAGAAAAAGCATACAAAGTGGCGAGCATTAGTGGGAAACCAGAGGATTGGGAAGCCTTTAACAGCAGGCAGACGATAACTAAAAAAGCGATGTACGAAGTCTTACAACACCAGGTTAAAGTCCAACAGGTTTGTTTCGATGTCACTAGCTTTCGGAGCGCTGCTCCTTCCTCAGGTGAATGAAGAGGTATGTTCCAGAAACACATATATAGACAAATTCAAAGATACCAAACAATGCTTGGAATGCGACCATTAGCAGGTGATTAAATCTTTACAGATCCAGAGATGGGGTAACCCCAGGTTAAAGAGGTGTGAATTGTGTCAAGCCAGGACAGTTGGTAAGATTTCGCAGGCCAGATGGTGGGGGATGAATGTAATGTGACATGAATCCCAGGTCCCGGTTGAGGCCGCACTCATGTGTGCGGAACTTGGCTATAAGTTTCTGCTCGGCGATTCTGCGTTGTTGCGCGTCCTGAAGGCCGCCTTGGAGAACGCTTACCCGGAGATCAGAGGCTGAATGCCCTTGTATACACAGGATCTGCTCAGACGAGGAGGAGCGTAACAGACATCTACAGACGTTGAAAGATGCCCTCGTACGAACTATACCCCAGGATTCTAAAGGAGATAGCTGAGGAAATTGTGGAGGCATTAGTGATGATCTTTCAGGAATCACTGGTGCCAGGAAGGGTCCCAGAGGACTGGAAAGTGGCTAATGTAACACCCCTGTTTAAGAAGGGAGGGAGGCAGAAGATGGGAAATTATAGGCCGGTTAGCCTGACTTCTGTCATTGGTAAGATTTTAGAGTCTGTTATTAAAGATGAGATTGCGAAGTACTTGAAAGTGCATGATAAAATAGAACTGAGTCAGCATGGCTTTGTCAAAGGGAGGTCGTGTCTGACAAATCTGTTAGAGTTCTTTGAGGAGGTAACAAGCAAGTTAGACAAAGGAGAACCAGTGGACGGGATTTATTTAGATTTCCAGAAGGCCTTTGACAAGGTGCCGCATAGGATACTGTAAAAATATGTTAAAAGCCCATAGTGTTAAGGGTAAGATCCTGGCATGGATAAAGGATTGACTGACTGGCAGAAGGCAGAGAGTGGGGGTAAAGGGGTCTTTTTCAGGATGGCAGCCGGTGACTAGCGGTGTGCCTCAGAGGTCTGTCCTGGGACCACAACGTTTCACAATATACATTAATGATCTGGAAGAAGGAACTGAGGGCACTGTTGCTAAGTTTGCAGATGATACAAAGATCTGTAGAGGGACAGGTAGTATTGAGGAAGCAAGGGGGCTGCAGAAGGACTTGGACAAGCTAGGAGAGTGGACAAATGAAATACAATGTTGAAAAGTGTGAGGTTATGCACTTTGGAAGGGGAAATTTAGGCATAGACTATTTTCTAAATGGGGAAATGCTTCGGAAATCAGAAGCACAAAGGGACTTGGGAGTCCTTGTTCACGATTCCCTTCAGGTTAACGTGCAGGTTTAGTCAGCAGTTAGGAAGGCAAATGCAATGTCAGCAATCATGTCAAGAGGGCTAGAATACAAGACCAGGGATGTACCTCTGAGGTTGTACAAGGCTCTGTTCAGACCCCATTTGGAGTATTGTGAGCAGTTTTGGGCCCGTATCTAAGGAAGAATGTGTTGGCTTTGGAAAGGGTCCAGAGGAGGTTCACAAGAATGATTCCTGGAATGAAGAACTTGTCGAATGAGGAATGTTTGAGGACTCTAGGTCTGTACTCTTAGAGTTTAGAAGGATGAGAGGGGATCTTATTGAAACTTACAAGATACTGAGAGGCCTGGATAGAGTGGACGTGGAGAGGATGTTTCCACTTGTAGGAAAAACTAGAATCAGAGGACACCATCTCAGACTAAAGGGACTATCCTTTAAAACAGAGATGAGGAGGAATTTCTTCAGCCAGAGGGTGGTGAATCTATGGAACTCTTTGCCGCAGAAGGCTGTGGAGGCCAATTCACTGAGTGTCTTTAAGACAGAGATAGATAGGTTCATGATTATTAAGGGGATCAGGTGTTACGGGGAGAAGGCAGGAGAATGGGGCTGAGAAAATATCAGCCATGATTGGATGGCGGAGCAGACTCGAAGGGCTGAGTGGCCTAATTCTGCTCCTATGTTTGATGTTTCATCCCTGCATCCCCGCAGGGGACTCGGAGGTGTACAGTCATCGGTAGAAGGTCTGAAATGCTTGGTTGACCTCTTTTGGTTCCGCTAGCAGTCTGCCTCTGACGTCCTTTATCTGCGCTATTTCCCTCATGGCTGCCTGCTTTCTCAGCTGGTGAGCCAGTAGGCGGCCAGCCTTTTCTCTGTGTTCGTAAAAGATCCCCAGTGTCTGGCGGAGTTGGTACACAATGCTTTCCTGGTGGATAGCAGGTTAAAGTCCATTTGTAGCTTTTTCCTCTCTGCCATCTTGTCAGCGCTTTTGCTGGTCCTCTCATTCGATGGCGAACCCGGGTTTCCTCCCTTCTTCCCAGCTGATTTTTGCATCCTTTAACGACTTATTTTTTTCTCCGTCTTTCTTCAATCCTAAAATAGATGTAAAACTAAAAAAATTCCAAAATCAAAAAATCTCTTTCCCCAGGACTGGACTTCAAACTTCTCAAAAATTCATTTTCAGCGGGAGCCACCCGATGTGCTCTACCCCCCCCCCCCCCCCCCCCCTCCCCTCCTCTACATCACATCCTGGATTCGGGCCTGCCGCCTCGACTGCCTCGCCTCATGTTAACCGCCACCCCCGCCACTCACTTTGGGCTCGATGCCCCCCGCTCCAGCCGGACACGCCCGCAGGGCTCTCACTGGCTCCAAAGCGGCCCGACCCGGCGCTCGTCCCTCAGGCCCCAAAGGCCGACGAAATTCGAATCGAAAGAACAACAGGGAAACCCCTGAAAATGTCCGAAATATCGCAGACCGGCGGGAGCCTCTTCCCGATGCGACGGCTCCACTCACGAGCATCACAGGAAGTTGGTGTCTTATGGGTTTTTAGGAGGCTTTCTGAGCAAAGAATCCTTGAAAATTTGCTATTTTGGGTCCGATTGAGAGCCACCTGATGTGCGGCCGCTCAGCACGTCAGCACCACCGGAAGTCTGTGTTCTTACCTTTTTATCATAGATTATCATAGATTATCATAGAATTTACAGTGCAGAAGGAGGCCATTCGGCCCATCGAGTCTGCACCGGCTCTTGGAAAGAGCACCCTACCCAAGGTCAACACCTCCACCCTATCCCCATAACCCAGTAACCCCACCCAACACCAAGGGCAATTTTGGACACTAAGGGCAATTTATCATGGCCAATCCACCTAACCTGCACATCTTTGGACTGTGGGAGGAAACCGGAGCACCAGGAGGAAACCCACGCACACACGGGGAGGATGTGCAGACTCCGCACAGACAGTGACCCAAGCCGGAATCGAACCTGGGACCCTGGAGCTGTGAAGCGATTGTGCTATCCACAATGCTACCGTGCTCCCCTTCAACAGCCATAGGTCCCAGTCGTAAATACTTGCACCAATTCACGCCCACATGACTCCCGCCTGAGTGTGGCGGAGCATCGTGGAGGGGTGGAACATCCAGTGCCTCACCCGTTAACCGCAATAAAATCCATGCAAATGACGGATTTGCATGGCACCACTGGCGCGGGGCACGAACCTCACTGCTGCCACCAGCGGGAGGTCGGAGCATCGCGCCGGAATCGGCGCCGGGCGCAAATTCCGATTTTTGCTCCATGCGACATTCTCTGCCCGACCATGATTCTTGCTGCCAGCATCGGGCAGCATCTCCGACAGTGCAGCATGTCCTCAGTACTGTGATTTTCTGCTCAAGACTCTGGAAGAGGGATTGAACCCACCACATTCTCTGACCAGTTGTTTTGTATAAGCCCCAGAGGTTGCATGGACCTTTTTCAGAATCCCTTGTGTGTTGGAGCATTTCAAAACGCCACGTGTGAGAGTCTCCAACATCTGAAAAGTTTATTAAATGTAGTAATTGCTTACTGGATGCCTCATCAAAAGTCACTTATGAGTATCCTGTCCTGCTTACGGAGGCAGAGAAAAATCATGCGTCAGTAAGTCTATGTAATGTCTTCCTGTGGTGGTATTGAATGCTGTTCTCTTATAATTACTTTGCGCAAGTCTTTGCGATCAATGCAAATCCATTTTCTTATTGACCTTTGCTATCTGGAAAAGATTTCCACTGTAGCAAAGAAGATTGAAATAGGAACTTTTGTTCAAAATGTGTAGAGTTTTAACAGAATGTACAGGAAAAGGCAACGTAAAGCTGATGGGTTATCAATTTAAAATAATTACTGGGAAAGTGAGGAGAGGGAATAGGAGAAATATCCTTACACAGAGCATTGCTGAAACATGGAATCATGAATCCCTACAGTGCAGAAGGAGGCCATTTGGCCCATCGAGTCTGCACCAACCATCTGAAAGAGCACCCTCCCTAGGGTCAAGCCCCCACCCTATCCCATAATCCAGTAACCCCACCTAATCTTTTGGACACTAAGGGATAATTTAGCATGGCCAATCCACCTAACCTGCACATTTTTGGACTGTGGGAGAAAACCGTGCTGCCCTAATGCTTTGTCAGAACAAACAGTTGAGGCGGAGTTCCATGCAAATTCTAAGGGAAAATTGGCTAAATATTTGAAACAGAGGAAGATGAAAGAGGTAAGTAGCTGGACGATGGAACTATTGTTGTTTTGCCCCAACAGACAGCTAGCATTGACATGATGGGCCAAAAAGCTTCCTTCTGTGCAGTAGTCTTATTTGGGTCTATGGTACTATAACTGAGCTCACCTACAATGCCCGTGCATTACCTTTTTGACGATACTCATTTTCTCTGCACGCTTCAGTTCTTCCATTACTTCAGCATGTAATTCCAGAGATAGTCTCGTGGGCACATGGGCAAAATGGTATTATTTCTTCCATTGATACTTAGCCTGTATCAAAACAATCAATTATATCACTGTACCCTTTGTGTACATGTCCAGTGAGGTTTTGACAACAAAGTCTATCTCTATATTCATCGGTACCATGACAAGCTCCATACATGGTTTCTTACCATGAGTCACTTTAACACTATGGCTCACCGCTTGACAATTGAAAGCATTTACTTCATCTGGCGGGTGACAGTTGCATTATTTTGCCTATTTGGTCTTACATTGTGCTTGTTCAATAATTTCTGATCCTAACAATCATTCCCACTTTACTGTTCAGCAACTCTCTTTTTATTCACTTGTGCGATGTAAACATCACTCCAAGGGAGGGTGGCACGATGGCACAGTGGTTAGCACTGCTGCCTCATGGCGCCGAGGACCCAGGTTCCATCCCAGCCCCGGGTCACTGTCCGTGAGAAGTTTGCAAATTCTCCTTAAGTCTGTGTGGGTCTCACCCCCACAACCCA
Organism: Scyliorhinus torazame; assembly: GCF_047496885.1. NCBI lineage: Eukaryota > Metazoa > Chordata > Chondrichthyes > Carcharhiniformes > Scyliorhinidae > Scyliorhinus > Scyliorhinus torazame. Next base: position 139,201,668 of record NC_092707.1, on the reverse strand, counting down.
AAGATGTGCAGGATAGGTGGATTGGCCACGCTAAATTGTCCCTTAGTTGGAAACTAAATAAATAAATAAATAAAACATCACTCCAAAACCAGCATATATTGCCTACCCCTAATCACCCTTGAGAAGGTAGTGGTGAGCCTCCTTCTTCAGCCTCTGCATTCCATGTGGTGTCGGCACACTTGCATGTGTTGAAAGCGCCCCCCTCGGCGATTTTCCAGACCTCGACGGGCCGAGTTCCCACCGAGTTCGGCCGAGTCCCGCCTACGTCGGTTACTCATGGCCCACACAGCTGGACTGGAAGGTGTGTCTGCGATGACCGTCCTGGAGGGGGGGGGGCAGGGGGATCCGACCCCGGGAGGGGGGGGGGGCCTCCACGGTGGCCTGGCCCACGATCGGGGCCTACCGATCGGCGGGCGGGCTGGTTCCATGGCGGCCTATGTTCCTCCGCGCCGGCCTATGTTCCTCCACGTAGGACTCCACCATATTGCTCGGGGGCCGGCGCGGAGACGGGAACCCACGCGCATGCGCGGAATCACGCCCGCGTCTCCCCTGGAGATTCTCCGACCCAGCGCTGGCTGCCCATGCGTGAACCCGCGCCGGCCTTTCCGCGCCAACTGGAGTTGCGGGGACCACTCCGGTGCCGACCTAGCCCCATAGGAAGGGGAGCATTCCTGATTATCAGAGACCGTTGACGCCGGAGTGGTTGGTGCCGCTTTTCACACCGGCATCAGCACTTGGCCGCAGGATTGAAGAATCCCGGCCATACCATCTGTCATTTTGTTACACATCTGTCTTGCATTCTATCATACACTTTCCCTTTCATTCTTTCCCCCTTCCATCTTTTCCCTGCCCTTTAATTGTTTAAGAAAATTGGTACATCGTTTCCCAGTTCTGACAAAAGGCCCCCTGCAGAGGGCATTCTCTTCTTATTTCAGATTTCCAGAACTTACAGCAATTTGTTTTTCTCGAGTTACATTTTGCCATGCTTCACCTTGTGCACATTGGCTTGTGCATTAGTATCAAGCTTGAAGCTTTTAATGTTGTCATCAGTGATGCTCAACCCTGTCAATATTCACTCATGTACATAATGAGATGCAGACAGGCAGTGATTGACACACATGATAACCAATGAACACACGACACATAACAACCAATCACCAGACAGGACACACCACTATAAAGCACACAGGGCATTAAGACTCTCCCTCTCTCTACAGGACACAGCTACTGAGGCAGTAAGAGTGCACAAGCCAGTGAGCACTATCACCATGAGGTAGAGAGTTAGTCTGGTCAAGCCAGTAGGAGGTTATCAGTTAGATAGAGTGTCAACTCACAGCAGACTATGTACTGCAATCAGGAAGTTCAATAAAACAGTGTTGGACCATCTCCTGTGTCAGAAGCCTGTTTCTAGTTTCACTGCATCCAGTTGCAGTCAACGTTGAACCAACTTACTTAACACATCAAACCCAATCATCACAATCATTCATTTCACTTACTTCCAATAGTGAACTCATTTAATGCTTCATGGGAGATGATTCCACTTCAGGGGATTTTCTGGGCCACTCATTGTTTTCCTTCCGTCTCTCCCTTGTATGTTATAACTCTCTAACATGTATGTCATTGTCTTTGTTAATGGCAGCTGGCATTTACGTTCTCCCTACCACGTAGCGCTTCAATTCATCTATTACCTTTGCTGCCCTTCTTACAGTGTTTTCTGTGCTGGAGTTGTTTCAGGGATAGTTATCGATCGACTGCTTTTTTCTGACATAGCTCCTTCAGTGCCTTAAAGACATAGGAATGAGGTTGCCATTTTTGGGCAAACCAAAATTGGGGGCCATAAATATAAGACAACCACCAATAAATTCCTCAATTCAGGATTTACCGAGTGGCAAGACTGTCGATCTCACTCCCACAAGGATGAGGTTAAATTACACCATTTGGGGAGACAACGGTGTGGTGGTAACGTCACTAGACTAGCAATCCAGAGGCCTTGACCCAGGTCCATCCTCTGGGGGAACATGGGTTCAAATCCCACCATGACAGCTGGTGGAATTTAAATTCAATTAATAAATCTGGAATTGAAAAGCTAGTCTCAGATGGTGGCCATGACAACCATCATTGATTATCGTAAAAACCCTTCTGGTTCAATAATGTCCTTAGTGGGGATCAGGGGGGCAACTCTCTGCTGGTTGGAGTCATACCTGGAACAAAGGAAGATGGTTGTGGTGGTGGTTAGAGGTCAATCATCTCAGCTCCATGACATCACGACAGGAGTTCCTCAAGGTAGTGTCCAAGGCCCAACTATTTTCAGCTGCTCCATCAATGACCTCCATTCCATCATGGGAGTGGGGATGTTTGTGGATGACTGGACAATATTCAGCACCATTCGTGACTCCTCGTATAACAAAGCAGTCCATCTCCAAATGCAGCAAGACCTGAACAATATCCAGGCTTGGGCTGACAAGTGGCAAGTTACATTCGCGCCACACAAGTGCCAGGCAATGATCATCTCCTACAAGAGAGGATCTAAACATATCCCCTTGACATTCAATGGCATTACTATCGCTGAATACCCTACAATCAACATCCTGGGGGTTACCATTGATCAGAATCTGAACTGGTCTAGCCATATTAATACTGTGACTACCAGGGCAGGTCAAAAGCTAGGAATCCTACGGTGAGTAATTCACTTCCTCAACCCCCAAAGCCTGTCCACCATCAACAAGACACAAGTCAGGAGTGTAATAGAATACTTTCCACTTGCCTGGATGAGTGCAGCTCCAACAACACTCAAGAAGCTCGACACCATCCAGGACAAAGCAGCCCGCATGACTTATAGAACATAGAACATAGAACAATACAGCGCAGTACAGGCCCTTCGGCCCACGATGTTGCACAGAAACAAAAGCCATCTAACCTACACTATACCATTATCATCCATATGTTTATCCAATAAACTTTTAAATGCCCTCAATGTTGGCGAGTTCACTACTGTAGCAGGTAGGGCATTCCACGGCCTCACTACTCTTTGCGTAAAGAACCTACCTCTGACCTCTGTCCTATATCTATTACCCCTCAGTTTAAAGCTATGTCCCCTCATGCCAGCCATTTCCATCCGCGGGAGAAGGCTCTCACTGTCCACCCTATTCAACCCCCTGATCATTTTGTATGCCTCTGTTAAAGTCTCCTCTTAACCTTCTTCTCTCCAACGAAAACAACATCAAGTCCATCAGCCTTTCCTCATAAGATTTTCCCTCCATACCAGGCAACATCCTGGTAAATCTCCTCTGCACCCGCTCCAAAGCCTCCACGTCCTTCCTATAATGCGGTGACCAGAACTGTACGCAATACTCCAAATGCGGCCGTACCAGAGTTCTGTAAAGCTGCAACATGACCTCCTGACTCCGGAACTCAATCCCTCTACCAATAAAGGCCAACACTCCATAGGCCTTCTTCACAACCCTATCAACCTGGGTGGCAACTTTCAGGGATCTATGTACATGGACACCTAGATCCCTCTGCTCATCCACACTTTCAAGAACTTTACCATTAGCCAAATATTCCACATTCCTGTTATTCCTTCCAAAGTGAATCACCTCACACTTCTCTACATTAAACTCCATTTGCCACCTCTCAGCCCAGCTCTGCAGCTTATCTATATCCCTCTGTAACCTGCGACATCCTTCCACACTATCGACAACACCACCGACTTTAGTATCGTCTGCAAATTTACTCACCCACCCTTCTGCGCCTTCCTCTAGGTCATTGATAAAAATGACAAACAGCAACGGCCCCAGAACAGATCCTTGTGGTACTCCACTTGTGACTGAACTCCATTCTGAACATTTCCCATCAACCACCACCCTCTGTCTTCTTTCAGCTAGCCAATTTCTGATCCACATCTCTAAATCACCCTCAATCCCCAGCCTCCGTATTTTCTGCAATAGCCTACCGTGGGGAACCTTATCAAACGCTTTGCTGAAATCCATATACACCACATCAACTGCTCTACCCTCGTCTACCTGTTCAGTCACCTTCTCAAAGAACTCGATAAGGTTTGTGAGGCATGACCTACCCTTCACAAAGCCATGCTGACTATCCCTGATCATATTATTCCTATCTAGATGATTATAAATCTTGTCTCTTATAATCCCCTCCAAGACTTTACCCACTACAGACGTGAGGCTCACCGGTCTATAGTTGCCGGGGTTGTCTCTGCTCCCCTTTTTGAACAAAGGGACCACATTTGTTATCCTCCAGTCCTCTGGCACTATTCCTGTAGCCAATGATGACATAAAAATCAAAGCCAATGGTCCAGCAATCTCTTCCCTGGCCTCCCAGAGAATCCTAGGATAAATCCCATCAGGTCCCGGGGACTTATCTATTTTCAGCCTGTCCAGAATTGCCAACACCTCTTCCCTACGTACCTCAATGCCATCTAAACTATTTACCTGGTGCTCAGCATTCTCCTCCACAACATTATCTTTTTCCTGAGTGAATACTGACGAAAAATATTCATTTAGTATCTCACCTATCTCTTCAGACTCTACACACAACTTCCCATCCCTGTCCTTGACTGGTCCTACTCTTTCCCGAGTCATTCGCTTATTCCTGACATACCTATAGAAAGCTTTTGGGTTTTCCTTGATCCTTCCTGCCAAATACTTCTCATGTCCCCTCCTTGCTCGTCTTAGCTCTCTCTTTAGATCCTTCCTCGCTACCTTGTAACTATCCATCGCCCCAACTGAAACTTCACACCTCATCTTCACATAGGCCTCCTTCTTCCTCTTAACAAGAGATTCCACTTCTTTGGTAAACCACGGTTCCCTCGCTCGACGCCTTCCTCCCTGCCTGACCGGTACATACTTATCAAGAACACGCAGTAGCTGATCTTTGAACAAGCTCCACTTATCCAGTGTGCCCAACACTTGCAGCCTACTTCTCCACCTTATCCCCCCCAAGTCACATCTAATGGCATCATAATTTCCCTTCCCCCAGCTATAACTCTTGCCCTGCGGTGTATACTTACACTTCTCTCACTTCCACAAACATTCAAACCCTCCACCACCGATGAACAGTGGCAGCTGTGTGTACCATCTACAAGATGCACTGCAGTAACTCATCAAGGTTCCCCAGAGAGCACCTTCCAAACCCACAACCACTACAATCCAGAAGGACAAGATCTGCTGATACCTGGGAACCGCACCACCTGGACAATCCCCTCCAAGTCACTCATCACCCTGACTTGGAAATATTTCACTGTTCCTTCACTGCCACTGGGGCGAAATCCTCGAACTCCCTCCCTAACAGCATAGGGGTGTACCTACACCTGGAGGACTGTAGCGGTTCAAGAAGGCAACTTAGTACCACCTTCTGAAGGGCAACTAGGGATGGTCCTGACCAGTGACACCCACATCCCATAAATGAATTAAATAAAAGTGGATGGCCAGCTGTGGCTCCTGCCCTGTGACCTGGGTCCCCTTTGGAGTCTATCGTCTGGATGCAACCGGGCCTGGATGGGCCCAGCTGCTGCTCGGGCTAGGGATGGGCAATAAATGCTGGCCTAACCAGCGAAACCCACTTCCCGTAAATGAATAAAAAATAAATTAGAAAACTGTAGAACTTGCCCCCACAGAGATTAATTGAGGTGAATAGAATAGATGCATTTCAGGAGAGATTTGGTAAATACATGAGGAAGATGTGTTGGAACTGAATGGGTGGGAGGGTATGAAGCATAAGCACCAGTGTGGACCAGTTGACCTGAATCGCCTGTTTCTGTGCTGTAAATACAATGTAATTGAGAAAAGATAATTCAAAGCCTTGTCCAATATTCCCATTACTATATTGTCACCTTAAGAGTCTCCGTTGGACATAGGATCGGGCTGCGTAGCACCAATAGTTACCCAGAAAAGGTTAGATGAATTAAAACCTTTTCTAACTTCTGGTAACTATTGTAATCCCCCCCCCCCCAGAGCTCCAACCCCCAGGGGACTCACTCGACACCCCGAGTATCCCCCACACCACGGGCTACCCCACACATCCAACCCCAAGGGGACTCTCCTGAAAGCCCAAGTAGCCCCCCATCCCACAGACAACTCCCAGACCCCCAACCCACAGGGGTTTCCTTCCGACACCCCGAGTACCCGCCAGTCCATGGCACTCCCCCCATGCCCCAACACCAAAGGGACTCTTCTGGCACCTAAATACCCCCCACCCCACAGTACTCCCCACCCTTACTAATCAAACCCCACCCAGCCCCAGCTCCCTGTTGGATTCCCCCGACCCAACCAGAACCCCTGCACCCCCCTCCCCTCCCCTGCAGGCCTGACCACCCCTCCTTGAGCACAGTGGACCCCCTCTGAGAGGCCTGACTCTCCCTTACTTCCAACCTGCGCAACACTCCTGCCACCCACCCGGGGTCTGACCACTCTTCCAACCTCCGCACCAACCCCCCCCAAAGTCCAACAAGAGATTTGACACCCCTCCCATTGCCCCTAAGGTCCAACCAACCCCGACCTCCACTGAGGTCCTACACCCTCCCACCCTTCAGGTCTGAACCCCCAAACATTGCACTGAATTCCTACCCTCCCATCCCACCGCCAAGGTCCAACCACCCCCTGAAGTCCAACTGCCCCCAACCCTCCCCACCCTGAGGCCCATCCCTGAGGTCCAACCCCTCTGACCCCCACCCTTCCAAACGACCCACCTGCTCCCACCCACTGATATCTGACCAACCGCGCAACCACTCCCCCAAATTCTGACCCCCCTCAACCCACCCAAGATCTGACCATCACCCGAGGTCCAACTGCCCCCAACGGTGCCTTAAGTGGCCTTTAAGTAGCTCAATTGACTGCCTACTGCTTTTGGGAGGACATCCGTGCTGTGCCCCCATCCTGCCTTTGAGAAAAGAGCCTGGGGCAGGGTGGTGCTGGTAAACCAGCATGCCAGCCGCTGAAATTAAATTATAGACCTGGCTGGCTCTGTGCTTGCCCATATTAGGGCCTAAAATCTTGATCTATATCTCACCCCTCAGACAGGAAATTACTTTTCCTGGTCTAATTTTATCCTATTTGCTGGACCTGTTGTCACACGGCATCAATGAAGTTTCCAGCCTCAGGTGAATTATATTTCACTGGGTGAACAATTGATTTTGAATTTAATTGATTTTTGAAGCATCCTAATTGGGTTCACCAACACCTTTCATGTTTTGGGCTTCTCTCAGTTTGATGCTTACACGGACTCCTGAGCCTTTTTTCTTTAATTCACCCTCGATAACGACTTGTATTTATTTATATTGTCTGTGTTACGGGGAAAAATGTACCAAGGTGTAGTGAGACAAAAGCAGAGCCAAAAAAATGGAATGATAATGATGCAAACCAAAAGCTTGGTCAAAGGAATGGGTCTGAAGGAGGAATTTAAAGGAGAAGAGAGGAGACAGGTTTTAAGGAGGACAGAGGAAGGTGCTGACGTTTAAGGAGCAGAGAGAGGGAGATTGGGCTTTAAGAAGAAGAGAGAGAGAGAGAGGGGACCCGGCTTCAAGGAGGGAATCTCAGATTGAGGGAATCAGACAGCTGAAGGGGCACAGAAGCCAATGGTGAGGCCAATGAATGGCGTCAGAGGGGGAGTACACAAGACACCGAAGAGCTCTGGCCCTTTTCTGCTCAGTGAGATAGTGTGATCATCTGGGTTCTTGAGAGATCAATGAATGTTGTTGCTACATGAGCTGAAACATCTTGAATCTTAACGAGCTTTGTGACTGTGTTATAAACATAAATGCTCAAAATGCTCTTCATCTCTGAAATTGTGCATGTACATTTTCTTGGGCTTATTTGTGGTACTTTCAAAATCTTCCCTCTGTTTTATATTCTTGTTATCCTGAGCAGATGGCATACTGTAATGGGGATTTCAAAAAAATCTATTTTATGTTGGGGTGATGATCCCTTTAAGAAGTAGGGGCTGGATTTCCCACCCCACCGCGCAACATTTCTGTTTCACCCCGCTGGCGTGATGCTCCATTACCCCGGACGGTCAATGAAGTTTCCCATTGTGGGTCAGCCCCACGCCGTCGGGAAAACCCCGGGCTGCTGGCAAAATGGAGCATCCCACCGGCAGAAAATCCAGCCCATGGTTTCTCTAGTTGATTTCTGGTAAATCACCTGACTTCCAGAGAGTGATTATGTGATCAGGTTGCCTGGGAGATAATAAATAGAATAGTAAAGGGCGAACAAGAAGTTAGAAGAGAGAAAGGAGGGGAATGGGTGTGAGAGACTGAGTTATTTCTCGATACAATACTCCAGAGCTAAAGAATATTAGAATCAGGGGAGTTCTCACTCGAGGTGGCTATGCCAGTCATGATGATATTATATGTAAGTGTGTAATATTCATCTTTAATTTCATTTGCTGATCAAATAAATATTGCAGAGTCTTAAAAGAACTTTTAAAAATCAGGCAAAACCTTAGTAAGATGCCTGCCACAGGCCCCCTGACATTTATGGTATTACAAGTTGGCCTGTTCCTGGAAGTCTTCAAAGTGAGTTACAATTTGGACATGCAAAGCAAACTTCTTATGGAATTTCATGCCTGCTGATGTCAAGAATTACTTCAAAATGAATTGGCTCTGACCATTTGCATTTATGTAAAGCCATCTTTTAGGCAGAGACAGAAACTGTGAAGGGACAATGGCTACATAGAAGGTGCTGAAATGATCTTCTAGCTCATCACAGGGAAGAATGGTCTATTCAGAAGTGATGGCTGGGACATCAAAGAATTTGTCACCTAGGCCAACACAATAGCCAAGGTCTGTCTGTATGTGAGCTAATCAATTACCTCCTGTGGAATACCTAACTCGTTATGGAGAGAGGTTATGTGAAGAGAATAACCAGTTTGAAATGTATTTTGTTTCAACAAGCTGATTGTTTTTGAACAATCCTGAAGTCTAATGGAGCATTAATGTCATTTTTCTTTCCTTGTTCTCAAATTCAGAGTTCTGACTCTGACTCTGTGGAATCCATCACAGAAATAGAGAATTTCAATTGAAAGGAGTCTCAGATACAAGAGCACTGACATTTTGGAAAGAATGATGATGGTTTAAGGGGCAGCACGGTAGCACAGTGGTTAGCACAGTTCCAGGATCCCAGGTTCGATTCCCGGCTTGGGTCACTGTCTGTGCCGAGTCTGCACGTTATCCCCGTGTCTGTGTGTGTTTCCTCCGGGTGCTCCGATTTCCTACCACAGTCCAAAGATGTGCGGGTTAGGTGGATTGGCCATGCTAAATTGCCCTTAGTGTCTAAAAAGGTTAGGTGGGATTACTGGGTTACAGGGACAGGGTGGAGGTCTGGGCTTAAGTGGGGGTGCTATTTCCAAGGGCCGGTGCAGACGCGATGGGCCGAATGGCCTCCTTCTGCACTGTAAATTCTATGATTCTATGACTGTCTCCAGAAATGGCAGCTTACATCGTCCTTAATCCCACTGGAATCTCTTTTTTTTTTAATAAATGTTTTATTGAAAATTTTTTCCCAAACAACAATTTTTCCCCTCTTACAAAGCAAACGCAACAATAACAATACAGAAATTTTAAACAATACACAAGTAACAAAACCCCTTTATCTTTGACCTAAACTAACCCCCCCCCCCCTCCCCCCCTCCCCCCCTGGGTTGCTGCTGCTGGTCATCTGTCTTCCCTCTAACGTTCCCCTAGGTAGTCGAGAAATGGCTGCCACCGCCTGGTGAACCCTTGAGCCGATCCTCTCAGGGCAAACTTTATCTGCTCCAGTTTAATAAACCCCGCCATATCATTTACCCAGGCCTCCAGTCCGGGGGGTTTCGCCTCCTTCCACATGAGTAGGATCCTGCGCCGGGCTACTAGGGACGCAAAGGCCACAACGTCGGCCTCTTTCGCCTCCTGCACTCCCGGCTCTTCCGCAACTCCAAATAGAGCTAACCCCCAGCCTGGTTTGACCCGGGCCTTCACCACCCGCGAAATCACTCCCGTCACTCCCTTCCAATACCCTTCCAGTGCCGGGCATGCCAAAACATATGTGCGTGGTTTGCCGGGCTCCCACCACACCTCCCACATTTGTCCTCCACTCCAAAGAACCTGCTCAATCTTGCTCCCGTTATGTGTGCTCTATGTAGCACCTTAAATTGAATCAGGCTAAGCCTGGCGCATGAGGAAGAGGAATTTACCCTGCTTAGAGCATCAGCCCACATACCCTCCTCTATCTCCTCCCCTAGTTCTTCTTCCCACTTTCCTTTTAGTTCGCCCACCGACTCCTCCCCCTCTTCCCTCATCTCTCGGTAAATCTCTGACACATTGCCCTCTCCGACCCACACCCCTGAAAGCACCCTGTCCTGTATCCCCTGTGTCGGGAGCAACGGAAATTCCCTCACCTGTTGTCTAGTAAATGCCCTCACCTGCATATATCTCAAGAAATTTCCCCGGGGCAACTTATACTTTTCCTCCAATGCTCCCAAGCTCGCAAAAGTCCCATCTATAAATAAATCTCCCACCCTCCTAATTCCCAACTGGAACCAGCTCTGAAATCCTCCATCCATTCTTCCTGGGGCGAACCTATGGTTGTTCCTGATTGGGGACCCCACCAGGGCTCCCCGCACCCCTCTCTGTCGCCTCCACTGTCCCCAGATATTCAATGTTGCCGCCACCACCGGGTTTGTGGTAAACTTTTTAGGTGAGATCGGTAGCGGCGCCGTCACCAGCGCCTCTAAACTCGTCCCTTTACAGGACTTTCTCTCCAGTCTTTCCCACGCCGCTCCCTCACCCTCCATCATCCATTTACGTATCATTGCCACATTGGCGGCCCAATAGTAATCGCCCAAGTTCGGTAGTGCCAATCCTCCTCTGTCCCTACTACGCTGAAGGAACCCCCTCCTTACTCTCGGAACTTTCCCTGCCCACACGAAGCTCGTGATGCTCCTGTCTATTTTATTAAAAAAGGTCTTAGTGATTAGTATAGGGAGACATTGAAATACAAATAAGAACCTCGGGAGGACCATCATCTTAATTGCTTGCACCCTGCCCACCAGCGATAGAGGCTGCATGTCCCACCTCTTGAAGTCCTCCTCCATTTGTTCTACCAACCGTGTCAGATTAAGTCTGTGCAAGGTTCCCCAACTCCTAGCGATCTGAATCCCCAGGTATCGGAAGTTTCTTTCCACTTTCCTTAGAGGCAAGCCTTCTATCTCTCTACTCTGGTCCCCTGGATGTATCACAAATAATTCACTCTTCCCCATGTTTAGCCTATACCCCGAGAAATCCCCGAACCCCCTCAAAATTCGCATAACCTCTATCATTCCCCCCGCTGGGTCCGACACGTATAACAATAGGTCATCCGCATATAACGAGACTCGGTGTTCTTCTCCCCCTCTAATCACCCCTCTCCATTTCCTGGAGTCTCTCAACGCCATGGCCAGAGGTTCAATTGCCAACGCGAACAACAATGGAGACAGCGGGCATCCCTGTCTTGTTCCCCTATATAGTCGGAAATACTCCGATCTATGTCGACCTGTAACTACGCTTGCCGTTGGAGCCCCATAAAGAAGTCTAACCCAGCTAATAAACCCGTTCCCAAACCCAAACCTCTTTAACACTTCCCATAAATACTCCCACTCCACCCTATCAAATGCCTTCTCTGCGTCCATTGCCGCCACTATCTCTGCCTCCCCCTCCACTGGGGGCATCATTATCACCCCTAATAGTCGTCGCACGTTAACATTCAGTTGTCTCCCTTTTACGAACCCTGTCTGATCTTCGTGCACCACCCCCGGGACACAGTCCTCTATCCTCGATGCCAGTACCTTTGCCAACAATTTGGCGTCCACGTTCAACAATGAAATGGGTCTATAGGACCCGCACTGCAACGGATCTTTATCCCTCTTCAAAATTAACGATATCGTCGCCTCCGACATCGTCGGGGGTAGAGTCCCCCCTTTCCTGGCCTCATTGAACGTCCTCACCATCAACGGGGCCAACAAGTCCACATATTTTCTGTAATACTCCACCGGGAACCCGTCTGGTCCTGGGGCCTTCCCTGCTTGCATGCTTCCCAGTCCCTTAATAACCTTGTCCACCCCAATCGGTGCCCCCAGGCCTACCACCCCCCGCTCCTCCACTTTTGGGAACCTCAATTGGTCCAGGAACTGCCGCATCCCCTCCTCTCCCTCTGGGGGTTGAGACCTATACAGTTCCTCATAGAAGGTCTTGAACACCTCATTTATCTTTCCTGCCCTTCGCACCGTGTCTCCCCTTTCGTCTCTAATTCCTCCTATCTCCCTCGCTGCTGCCCTCTTTCGCAATTGATGAGCCAACAGGCGACTCGCCTTTTCCCCATATTCATACCTCCTCCCCTGTGCCTTCCTCCACAGTACCTCCGCCTTTCTGGTGGTCAGAAGATCAAATTCCGTCTGGAGTCGTCTCCTCTCCCTGTACAATTCCTCCTCCGGGGTCTCTGCAAATTCCCTATCCACCCTTAAAATCTCCCCCAGTAATCTTTCCCTTTCCTTGGCCTCTGTTTTCCTTTTGTGGGCCCCAATGGAGATCAGCTCTCCTCTGACCACCGCTTTTAGTGCTTCCCATACCACTCCCACAGGGACCTCGCCGTCGTCATTGACCTCCAGATATCTCTCAATACACGCCCGCACTCTTGCACACACTCCCTCATCCGCCATCAGTCCCACATCTAATCGCCAGAGTGTTCTCTGCTCCCTTTCCTCTCCTAATTCCAGGTCCACCCAATGTGGGGCATGATCCGAAACCGCTATGGCTGAGTACTCAGCTTCTTCCACCCTAGAGATCAACGACCTTCCCAAAACAAAAAAATCTATCCGGGAGTACACTTTATGGACATGGGAGAAGAAGGAAAACTCCCTAGCCCTAGGTCTAAGAAATCGCCATGGATCCACTCCCCCCATTTGGTCCATAAACCCCTTAAGTACCTTGGCCGCTGCCGGCCTTCTTCCGGTCCTTGAGCTGGATCTATCTAGCCCCGGGTCCAGCACCGTATTAAAGTCCCCTCCTAAAATCAAGTTTCCTACCTCCAGGTCCGGTATACGCCCCAGCATCCGTCTCATAAATCCCGCATCGTCCCAGTTTGGGGCATACACGTTAACCAACACGACCTCCATTCCCTCCAGCCTGCCACTCACCATTACATATCTACCTCCGCTATCTGCTACGATGTTCTTTGCTTCAAATGCGACCTGTTTCCCCACCCCTCTATTCTTTGCGTCCAGTCCTGAGTGGAACACCTGTCCCACCCATCCTTTCCTTAGCGTAACTTGGTCCGCCACTTTTAGGTGCGTCTCTTGGAGCATAACCACGTCTGCCCTTAGTCCTTTCAAATGCGCGAGCACTCTGGCCCTTTTTATCGGTCCGTTCAGGCCTCTCACGTTCCACGTGATCAGCCTCACTAGGGGGCTACCTGCCCCCCTCCCGTGTCGACTAGCCATTACCTTCTCTAGGCCAGTCCCATATCCCGCCTCCGCGCTCCCGCTCGCTCCCCCAGCGTCGCACACCATCCCCGCCCACCCACTCTTTAGCCATTTCCTTTTGGATTTCCGCAGCAGCAACCCAGTTGTCCCCCACCCGCCCCCCCCCTCCCTCCCCCCCTCCCCGCTAGATCTCTTTCTAGCATGATTGCTCCCCCCATATTACTTCCGTAAGTCAGCTGACTTCAACTGACCCCGGCTACTCCTGCTCACTCCTCGACCCCCCCATGTGGGGAACTCCCATCCGCCTTGCGCCTGTCTTCCCGCCTTATTCTTTCTGGTGCGGGAACATCCCTTTACCTGACCCGCCTCTTATGGCGCAGCTCCCTTTCCCCTCCCCCTCCCCTTCCCCATTCTCCAACTATGTCCCGTCTTTCCCCCCTCACCGGCGCCCACATTTCCCCAATGTCTCCCCCCTTCCCTGTTTACTTCTCAATTAACTTCCACCGTAACATTAACAATAACATTTCCTGCAGCATCAGTCCCTCAGTTCCGATCCAATTTCTCTTCTTTGATGAAGGTCCATGCTTCCTCCGCCGTCTCGAAATAATGGTGTCTCTCCTGATACGTGACCCATAGTCTTGCCGGCTGCAGCATCCCGAACTTCACCTTCCTTTTATGCAACACCTCTTTGGCTCGGTTGAAGCTCGCCCTCCTTCTCGCCACCTCCGCACTCCAATCCTGGTATACCCGTACCACTGCATTCTCCCATCTGCTACTCCGCACCTTTTTAGCCCATCTCAGGACCTCTTCTCTATCCTTAAGGCGGCAAAATCGCACGATTATCGCCCTGGGTGGTTCTCCCGCTTTTGGTCTTCTCGCCGGAATCCAATTTGCCCACTCCACCTCCAAGGGGCCCGTAGGGGCCTCAGCACCCATCAGTGAGCTCAGCATCGTACTTGCGTACGCTCCACAGTCCACTCCTTCCACACCCTCAGGGAGACCCAGTATCCGAAGGTTCTTCCTTCGCGCTCCATTTTCTAGGGCTTCGATCCTTTCAGTACACTTTTTATGAAGTGCCTCGTGCGTCTGTGTCTTAACCGCCAGGCCCAGGATCTCGTCCTCAATATCTGTCACCTTCTGCTCCACCACGCGGAGCTCTGTCTCCTGGGTCTTTAATGTCTCCTTGAGCCCCTCAATTGCCTGTAGCAACGGGGTCAGCACCTCCCTCTTCAGCAGCTCCACGCACCGTCTCACAATTTCATGCTCAGGCCCCCATGTCGCCTGCGCTTTCTCCGCCGCCATCTTGTACTTCTCTCTTTCTGACCCTTTGGTCGACGATTCCTCGCGCTGCAGCCGCCGCCGCCGGTTTTTTCCCCCTTCGTTTGGGGGGGACTCCCTTCTCACACGCCCCACACCGGGTTGCGTCGTCGAAAAATTCCCCGTTGGGGCTCTTAAAAGAGCCCGAAGGTCCGTCGGAGCTGGAGCCGCCGAAGCGTGCGGCTAGCTAGGCATCACCGCAACCGGAAGTCCCTTCAGTGGCCTTGATGAGGTCTTTTCACAGTTGTTCCCTCTGCTGCTAGAATTCACTTTTGATACAGGCCCTCAGGTCAGCTTGCAGCTTTAAGCTTGCCCTTCCCCCGCCTGCATGCTGGAAGAGGCCCTGTTTATCCTGCAGTTGCAGCCAAATCTTTTACTGTTTCTGCGTGTGTCTGGCAACCAAGAGACATACCCTTCCTGGGGGACACTGTCGGGGGAATATTGCAGCCTTCTTTCCACACCGGGAAATGTCAAACAAATGCCGTGGGGGCCCTGTAAAAGAGCCCAAAAGTCCGTTCCAAGCAGGAGCTGCCGAATATGCGACCTAGCTCTGCATAGCCGCACCCGGAAGTCAATCCCACTGGAATCTCAAGACACCATGAAATATTTGGTAGACCATGAACAGTGGCAAAGAACTCATAAACAGTGAACTCCTTTTTTTTACCTTTTACCATTGAATCTTCATTTGGCCAAAAAATAACAGCCTCTACTGTATTACATGTAATTTTGTAGGCTTGTGAATATGTGTGTATTGCAAAGATGGGGACATGTGTTTACCTTTATAAGTATCTTTATATCTTTATCTTGGTGGGGTTTTAAGCACAATAAAAACGAATGCATTTGTGTTTAAATTCAATAAAGCCTGTTGGACTGAGGTCTTTGCCATCGGCACAAAATTTGGTAAGTAGAGGCTGAATGAATATCTTCATCGCTATAAATTATGAAAAATCCCTGTTGTGATCAGCTGAGAATTGGAAAAGGAAGGTCGAGCTTTGACACCATTCCTTCCTGGTCATAGCAAGCCTGTGTTGAATTGGGAACCTACAACCGTGGGAGAAGATCTGAAGCAGAGAGAGAGATTGCAGAACTCAGTCGTACAGAGGGACCTGGCTGTTCAGGTAAGTGAATCACAAAACTTCAGTAAGCAGGTACAGCAAGTGATTAGGAAGGCAAATAGAATGTTGGCTTTTATTGGAAGGGGAATGGAATATAAATGTAGGGAAATTTAACTGCAGCTGTACAGGGTGTTGGTGAGAACACGGGCGGGATTCTCCGACCCCCCGCCGGGTTGGAGAATCGGCGGGGGGGGCGGCGTGAATACCGCCCCCGCCGGCCGCCGAATTCTCTGGCACCGGAGATTCGGCGGGGGCGGGAATCACGTCGCGCCGGTCGACGGGCCCCCCTCGGCGATTCTCCGGCCCACGATGGGCCGAAGTCCCGCTGCTCCTATGCCGGTCCCGCTGGCGTAAATTGAACCAGGTCTCTTACCGGCAGGACATGGCAGCGCGGGCGGGCTCCAGGGTCCTGGGGGGGGGGCGATCTGGCCCCGGGGGGTGCCCCCACGGTGGCCTGGCCCGCGATCGGTGCCCACCGATCCGCAGGCGGGCCTATGCCGTGGGGGCACTCTTTTTCTTCCGCCTTCGCCATGGTCTTCACTATGGCAGAGGCAGAAGAGACCCCCTCCCCAGCGCTTGCGCGGGGATGACATCAACTGACGCTCCTGCGCATGCGTCGCCCGGCGAAGACCTTTCGGCCCCGGCTGGCATGGCGCCAAAGGCCTTTCCCGCTTTTAACAATTTTAACATAATTGACTATTTAAGATGGAGTGTAGTTATGAATAGGTGTCTTTTTTTATTTTTGTTTGGTTAGGCAGCACGTTAGCATTGTGGATAGCACAAATGCTTCACAGCTCCAGGGTCCCAGGTTCGATTCCGGCTTGGGTCACTGTCTGTGCGGAGTCTGCACATCCTCCCCGTGTGTGCGTGGGTTTCCTCCGGGTGCTCCGGTTTCCTCCCACAGTCCAAAGATGTGCGAGTTAGGTGGATTGGCCATGCTAAATTGCCCATAGTGTCCGAAATTGCCCTTAGTGTTGGGTGGGGTTACTGGGTTATGGGGATAGGGTGGAAGTGTAGACCTTGGGTAGGGTGCTCTTTCCAAGAGCCGGTGCAGACTCGATGGGCCGAATGGCCTCCTTCTGCACTGTAAATTCTATGATTCTATGATTCTATAAGTTCATTTGATTTAATCTGTAGGAATCTTGTGGCTTCATTCTTTTAGTAAATATCTGGGCCTGGATTCTCCAATTTTGAGGCTATATCTGGAGCATGTGTCTAGTCTTATGACCAAAATATTGCCGCCACCCCCACACCGATGCTCCACCCGGTGGGGGGCTAGCAGCCGACGTAAAGCCCCCAGCGTTACCTGCAAATACGGACGGAAAATTGGCGTGTTCGTGGCCGCGTATGCGCACGGGGGCGACCTGCGGCGGTCGCACCGTACATGGCACTGGCCACGCGCGGACCCGGCCTTCCAGATAGTGCCCCCCGTAACTCACCTCACCACCCCCACCAGTCCCCCCAACGCTGCTGAAGCCCCTCCCGGCCAGTGGAACGGCTCCCCCCTCCCCCGACTGTGGCAGGGCTGGACATAGGCGACAGCTGTCACGTGAAGTCCCGGAAACTGTGAGGACACGCGTCCTATCCCATTGGGAAGTCGGCCCATGGGGGCGGAGCATCGAGGGAGGGCCTTCAGGTGATGTCCAGGGGCTGTGCCAATGGCGTGCGGCGTACTCAGCGATGCCGCTGTTTTTGAGGGGGTAGAGCGTCCAAAAAACAGCGCCGCCCCGATTTCGGCGTCAAAACGGATTCTCCGACCAATCGCCGAATATGATTTCGGCATCAGCAATCGGAAAATCCAGCCCCTGGATTTTCAGATTCTTAAAAAGTAAAGAAAGACATCGCTGGCCTCTGCTGTGATTTTAACAATACATTTCATTCCAATCTGCAGAGTAAGAGTTATCGGGCAGAGGTTTACGGTCCCGTTGAACTTAGTGGACATTTGAACGGCACCGGCCTTGCCCCCCACCATGAGCAGGTCATACAATTCCACCTTATGTTCACCTCCCATGCGAGGGGTACCTGGTTTAATACTGGGCAGAAACTTCAGGTTTGGACATCTGTGATCAGGGATTAATTAATGAGGAAAATCCTGTTTGTGTTGTCCTGCCTCCAGCATGAACGTATTGTTCTTCTAGTGGGACTGCTCTGGTTGCTGGGGAAAACTAAGTGACCCTTAAAAAGTTCCTCCTCCATTCCCATTGTTGCTTCCTTTTTTCAACAAAGTTGGATTTGAGCAATAAAGGTCCTGCTTTTCTTCCAAATATTAACTGTGTCTTGTGAGAGTACCTTTAAGAAATGGGTGTTTATCAGTGATGTCAGAGTGTGGGTGGAGCTAGGCTGTCTGTCAGCTTTTTACTTTCATTTTAGGCTGTTTGCCGCAGGGTGTGTTTTAGTTTTGTTTTCAGTGTTGGAGCTGAAGCCAGACAGAGCATGTATACTGTTGATCTCTCTGCCATGAAAAGACTATCTCTTGATCATTTGGTGAATTCAGAATTATAAATGTTTTCAGTAGTGAATGTAAACCTGATGTGTTTCTGTTAAAAGGTGTTTTTTCTGTCTTCTGGATGTTGTTTGGGAGGTTATTAAGGATTACTTAGTGTTGTATTCTTTGGAGGTTGTATTTGAATTGATGGTTGCTAAGATGTTCACTGTATGTTTCAAAAATGTTAACTTGAGTTCATAGAATAAACATTGTTTTGCTTTAAAAATTACTTTTCCATTTCTGCTGTACCACACCTGTAGAGTGGGCCGTGTGCTCCCCCTACCACAATCTATTGAAAGTTGTGGGTCAGGTGAACTCCATGATACACTTTGGGGTTCTCTAAACCCTGGCCCATAACAAATGGCAATCAAATTTTAAACCGAGAAACCTCTGGTGCTATAATTGTAAGTTGTAGTATGCATGAAAGCATAAATAATGACATGATAGCCCTTGTAAAAATGTCAAAAAACAGCTGTTGTATTGATTAGAACAGATTTTTTTCAATATTCACTGACGAGGAAGCATTTTTTATCTTTAATGGGCTGGGGATTTAAATAACTTCACAACTTGACAGTACCTTATCTGCCCTTCATGAGCATTTACATTGAAAATTGTGACTCCCACACTGCAAGCTATGGCCCACAGCAACAATGGAGTCTGTTCAAACTTAGCACTGAGTTCAAATGGCCATGCTGAGTTTAGATTTCTCCCATGTGGGAATCACGCCCTGCCTCCTTTTCCCCTACTGAAAATGGTATCTGTCAGAAATAGGACTTCAAATCCAGGTCCCATCTGCTATTTTAAAGCTGTCTCCACAATCCTACAAAAATCCAGTCCAATATGTATGCCAACTCGTGAATTTATCATGACATGATATCTAAGCAATATCCAGTCTGGATTATGCAATCCGAGGGTTTTTCACAGGTATTTTAAAGTTGGCGTTTCATAGGCTGCTGCACCCCTACTGCTCCCTGCGATGTGCTTTCCACTTCGGTTTCCTATCCTTCTCCATTTCTCTCTTTCTCTCTCACGTAGTTGTTCTGCTCAGGTTCGCCCTGGGGCTCAGCTTGCTCCCCAAGGAGAGGATGCGTATTCTGCTCGGTTCTGAGTTGCTTAAGCTGGCAGCCAACAGGCAATAGAGGGTGAGGCGCAGAAGGAAAACTGGAATCAGCGGGGTTGGCCTTTTGGGCCTACCACACCAAGTTAATGGGACTTTCCACAACAAATCCTAGAGTGCAAAATTTGGATCTGTATAACCACTGAACACGCCAAATATACTCCATCCTGGGAAGGGCTGTCACACAGTGCGTTGCAGACCCTGGTTGATTTGATGCTCCATTCACAAAATTGAACAATTCTGGCAGGACTACTTGGATCCTTGTTTGTCACTCACCAAGAACATGCATGCAGCTGCAAGGGGGCCCAGCATTATTGAAAAGGATGGGCATCAAATTTGCCAGGAAGGTAATTGAGAATAATGCTGGAGCAAAGCCTCTGCAAGTACTGTGAAGTGTTTTTGGAGGTTGTGTGGTACGTTTCCAGGGAGTGCTGTTATAGTTGCCTCTACTCAACAATAATTTGAGTTTATACAGCACTATAAATGCAATAATACAATCTAAGACACCTCATAGGAGTGTTATAATGAAAATTAGATAGCAAACCACAGAAGGATATATTAGGGGGGATGACCAAAGGCTTCGTCAAAGTGGTGGGGTTTGAAGAAGGAAATGAAGTTGACGAGGCAGAGACTTTGGGACAGAATTTGAGAGCTGAGCTCTCAAATGGCAGAACAATTTAAATAAAGCATGTTCAAGGGACCAGAATTAGATGAAAGCACTGTAGGAAAGATTACAGAGATTATGAGGGGGTGAGGCCATGGAGGGATTTGAAAGGATGAGAATTTTTTAAAATCGAAAAGTTGCTTAACTGGAAGCCAAGAATAAGTTGAGAGATGTGGTGCTGAGGGAGTCCTGGGAGCTTGTGCCTGTACATGTGAAAAACAACGCAATGCTTTTGGATGCCCCGAGGGGCAGCATGTAGATGAGAAATAGGAAGGAGTCTTAGGGGGCATGGTGGCACAGTGGTTCGCACTACTGCCTCACAGCTCCAGGGGCCCGGGTTCAATTCCAGCCTCGGGTGACTGTCTGTGTGGAGTTTGCGCTTTCTCCCCTGTGTGCGTGGGTTTCCTCCCAAAGTCCAAAGACATGCAGGTTAGGTAGATTGGTCCTGCTAAATTGCCCCTTAGTGTCCAAAGGTTAGGTGGGGTTACTGGGTTACAGGGATAGGGTGGAGGTGGGGAGCTGAATGATCTCCTTCGGCACTGTAAATCTATGATTCTATGAGTCAAGGATAGATCCTTGGGGTAATGGTGCCGGAATTGGAAGAGAGGCTATCGAAGATGAGACTGCTTGTTTGCTAGATTATAGTCTATCCATTTGATACGGACAGTGCAGTAACCAAAACCGATAATATGCATATTTACATTGACATGGCTTTTCCCCATAGCTCTGGCCAATTTCAATTAATTAGTTTCAACTACAGGCAGTAGAGTCTGTGGCTTGGGAATTTATTCAGTCTTTCCTCCTCTCTTTAATATCTCAACTGGTGGTTGAAACAAATACATTTGACCCACAGTTTGGACAGTTGAAGAATTTGTTGTTTCATTATTTCAAATGTCAGATTTACCTAAACTGACTCCCCAGGACCCCATCCACAGACATCAAATGTCCTAACTCTACTCACCTACCCATCCACAGACATCTGATTTCCTAACTCTACTCACCTACCCACCCACAGACATCAAATTTCCTAACTCTACTCACCTTCCCATCCACAGACATCAAATTTCCTAACTCTACTCACCTTCCCATCCACGGACATCAAACTTCCTAACTCTACTCACCTTCCCATCCACAGACATTAAATTTCCTAACTCTACTCACCTTCCCATCCACAGACACAAATGTCCTAACTCTACTCACCTTCCCATCCACAGACATCAAATTTCCTAACTCTACTCACCTTCCCATCCACAGACATCAAATTTCCTAACTCTACTCACTTTCTGGTGCTTGGTCTTTAAGATTTGTCCCATTTTCATTGCATCAATTTTTTATACATTTGGCGCTGAATCCTGTTGGAGTGATCTGTATATCTGCTGGTATGTAAGGGGTTAACATCAGTATTATGTGCTAGACAAACACTAGATGGCAGCACCAGATCTATGTATATGAGCTACACGCAATGGAGATTCCCGCCTCTTCGCATCGGGAGTGACTAGTGAGCAGAGTGTTAGAGATATAGCTCAGTTAGCACGTGTAGTTAAACATTATATATACTTATTCTTATTTACCTCATCTTCAGTTATAGTTGTGGAAGAGTGAACAAACTGACAGATATTTATACTCGTTATTCAATTCAATAGTGAACAACAACCATCAGACCATTCCGGAAGCAAGCAAAAGAGTAACGACAATACTATCATGTAATCTAGCACCTGTGTTTCTTTTCCTATGTGTTAGCTTCCCTCCAGTCCATGTGTATTTCAATCTTGACTGCCTTGCTCAAATTTATAACCTCCATGTTATATAACGAGATTGCTCGTGTCCTATCATGCGTGTTTTGGCTGCTACACTGAACACATGCTAGTCACTTCAATTTCCCTCTTCTCCCTTTCTCTCCTTACCCTTCACACTATCATACCTCTTTCTTTTCTCTGCCTTGTGGTAATCCACCCGCATAAGCTCCATTACTTCCATGCTCATCGTCTTTCCAGCTCTCACGCCAGCATTCTGCAGCTGAAACTTTCACTCCTTCCTGTCACCTCCAGATATAGCATTCCTGACCAGTATTGTAATTTCTACCTTCCCCTAAACTAAATTTCCAAGTACGTGTCCTCTATTTGGCTGAGTGCAAAACAATTAATACCAATCACCTGTTTCTCTTAACCTTAACAACTTAATTGACATGACATTAACATCCTTCACCCTCCACTCGGGAAAGCATCAAAGCATCGCGGACACCTGCAGCTCCCCAGTTTCTTTCAAGAAGTGGCCCTTCTTGCAGCCAGAGAGTGAGTGTTGGAAGGTTATTGGACATTGGAACCAGGATGCTGAAGTACTGCCCTCACCTGATGTGTACATGTGAGAATTGTACATGTGTGCTCACCCCAGTC
Source organism: Scyliorhinus torazame (assembly GCF_047496885.1). NCBI lineage: Eukaryota > Metazoa > Chordata > Chondrichthyes > Carcharhiniformes > Scyliorhinidae > Scyliorhinus > Scyliorhinus torazame. The sequence goes on along the minus strand of NC_092707.1, from coordinate 139,179,131 downwards.
CAACGCCGGGATCTCCACATCATGTGAGAATTGTACATGTGTGCTCACCCCAGTCCAATGCCGGGATCTCCACATCATGTGAGAATTGTACATGTGTGCTCACCCCAGTCCAACGCCGGCATCTCCACATCATGTGAGAATTGCCAGTGGACGTCAATTGCTCAATGTTAAAGTTATGAATACAGAAGAGCAGTTGCAGCTCTATTCTATTAGTCCTTGTAGTATGTATCAGTGAAGATGACATTGGGTTCAAAATTAGATGTCCAAATGCCGGCATGGTGGCGCAGAGGTTAGCACTGCTGCCTCATGGCGTTGAGGACCCGGGTTCGCTCCTAGCCCCGGGTCACTGTCCGTGTGGGGTTTGTACATTCTCCCCGTGTCTGCGTGAGTCTCACCCAAAGATGGGCAGGGTAGTTGGATTGGCCACACTAAATTGCCCCTTAATTGGAAATAAAATAATTGGTTACTCTAAATTTAAAAATAATAGATGTCCAAAAATCTGAAATTTCGTTCATAAAGTAAGTGGATGTTAAAGATTCCACAGCAACATTTCAAAGAAGAGCAGTGGAGTTCTCCCTGGCCTCCTGGCCAATATTTATCCCTTAATCAACAACACTAATAAAAACAGATCATCGGGCCATTATCACAGTGCTGTTTATAGCAGCTTGCTGTGCACAGATTGGCTGCTGCGTTTCCTACACGACAAACTTGACTACGCTTCAAATAGTTCTGCATAGGCTGGAAGGCACGTTGACACGTCCTGTGGTCACGAAAGACAGTAATAATAATAATAATAATAATCTCTTATTGTCACAAGTAGGCTTCAATGAAGTTACTGTGAAGAGCCCCTAGTCGCCACATTCCAGCGCCTGTTCGGGGAGGCCGGTACGGGAATTGAACCCGCACTGCTGCCTTGTTCTGCATTACAAGCCAGCTGTTTAGCCCAGTGTGCTAAACCAGCCCCTAAACCAGAAAGGTGCTATATAAATGCCAAGCTTTCTTTTCTTTTTCATGCCTGTTGGCAAAATGGCCAAAAAATTGAGTCATGTTTGCCCACTTAACAATAGTTACTCCACTTATCCATTTTGGTAGGAATAACAGCAAAAGGGATTATTATTTAAATGATAAAATTTTAAAACATGCTGCTGTGCAGAGAGACCTGGGTATGCTAGTGCATGAGTCGCAGAAAGTTGGTTTACAGGTGCAACAGGTGATTAAGAAGGCAAAAGGAATGTTGTCCTTCATTGCTAGAGGGATGGAGTTTAAGATTAGGGAGGTTATGCAGCAATTGTATAAGGTGTTATTGAGGCCACACCTGGAGTATTGTGTTCAGTTTTGGTCTCCTTACTTGAGAAAGGACGTACTGGCACTGGAGGGTGTGCAGAGGATATTCACTAGGTTAATCCCAGAGCTGAAGGGGTTGGATTACGAGGAGAGGTTGAGTAGACTGGGACTGTACTCATTGGAATTTAGAAGGATGAGGGGGGGATCTTATAGAAACATATAAAATTATGAAGGGAATAGATAGGATAGATGCGGGCAGGTTGTTTCCACTGGCGGGTGAAAGCAGAACTAGGGGGCATAGCCTCAAAATAAGGGGAAGTAGATTTAAGACTGAGTTTAGGAGGAACCTCTTCACCCAAAGGGTTGTGAATCTATGGAATTCCTTGCCCAGTGAAGCAGTAGAGGCTCCTTCATTAAATGTTTTTAAGATAAAGATAGATTGTTTTTTGAAGAATAAAGGGATTAAGGGTTATGGTGTTCGGGCCGGAAAGTGGAGCTGAGTCCACAAAAGATCAGCCATGATCTCATTGAATGGCGGAGCAGGCTCGAGGGGCCAGATGGCATACTCCTGCTCCTAGTTCTTATGTTCTTATGTTCAAAGTATTTCAATGAAGGTGAAGCACTTTGAAAAAACAGGATGAAGTGCTACATAAGTGAAAAAAACTGTTTTGAATTTAACCTTTACAGAGAGCAAGTTACAGTATTTGCATTTAACATGGAGTAAAAGATTGATTACGCTTTGATCTTCTGTTCATACTTCACATTGCCATTAACCAAATCCAACCTTCAAAAACATTAGGATACAAATTGCTAATGAAGCAAGATGGAAATGTGCAACCTCTTTGCATGACGTGCTCAAATAAACATGAATGATTTCATTTGCACTTCAATTACCATTTTGTGGCAAGCTTTTGGAAGCTAATCTGAGACCCAAGAGAGGAGAAAGGAAGACACAGTTTAAAAGGCTTTCTGGAAGGGCTGAAATGACTGGGTGATCAGATGAAAGCAAATCTTCTTAGCAAGAGAAATTGAAGAGATGATAGCTCCCTCATTGGTGTATTTATGAACTGTCACAAATTAAACTTGCCTAATTGTGACATTGCTGTTATATATTTCAGTGCATCAATCACCTTGGCTAAAAAAATGTTCTCCGTAAACTCATTTTCCCTTCCAAATCACTGCCCATGTCTCAAACTCTACAAAAGTTTGCAGCCTTCTGATATGTTGCGCAATGGCTTTCTGTGTGTTTGCAGATACTGAGGGTGAGCAATCTATTTAATCACAGCAGGCACTAAACCTTGGTCCTGTTCTCACTCAGCATCCTGGCACCTTCACAACTGCAGCATTACTACTTTCTGCGCTGGAATGTTAACTGAGATTACGCGCTCAAGTATTGGAATGAAGCTTGAATCCATAAGTTTGTGCTTCAGTCAAGTGAGCCCGACAGTTTGATCCAAGCTGACATGTTGACTGTCATCTCTGTTTTCTGTGTCCGTTCCACATTGGAACACACAAATCACAAAACAAAAATATAATCAAGGGGCTATTAAAGTAAGGATCATAAAACAATTATCAGAGAAAAAGATGCTTGGTCAAGACAAAGATGATCAGTAACTTTCATTTGAACAAGGTGCTGGAAGATAACCGAACCTCATATATGTGCCGATGTCTTCAGAGGAGAAACAGAGAAATCCAATAAGGAGAAAGAGCACAATTTTGTATTTTTAAAAATTAGTCATACAGTTTGTAGAAGCACATTAAACAATGGTTCAAATTTGTCATTACATAACTGCAAGACAATTCAATTTCTTTCAATATAGTATGCGGCACTCTGAGGTGCATCACCACACTTACAATTACATTTTTACAAATACATTTCATGTCAAACATACCACCCTAGGGATCTGCAAGATTTCTAGTTCCTCAATGTACCATGGCTAGTCGACCATACATTGCACTCTTTCCTCATTCAGTCTTTGCAGCATCTGCCCCTAGCTTTAGTCTCTCCATCAGCGCGTAGTCTTGGACTTTGGAATATGCCACAGTGCAGCACTGGTTCATGGAGAGCTCCTTGCCCTTTGCCCCTCAATGAAGATTGTTCTCGGTATTCTAAAAGAACAGAGAAAGAATTTTAATTTGCGTTTTCATAGTACTTTAATGACCTCAGGATGTCCCAAAGAGCTTTCCAGCCAATGGCATACTTAAAGTATAGTCACTGTGGTAATGTCTAGAGGTTACTTTGAACCCTGAACCATGGACAAATGCTGTGGTATTTTGTCGCCCTTCTGTGTGACCTCTGACATCACTATCGCCAACTTGCTGAGTGAAACTTACTGCATTTTCAATTCTCACAGAATCTTTACACATTTTCCGCTTTTGGTTTTTATTGTTGTTACGACAGCTGCTTCCTTCATGCTCTCTTTGCGCGAGTATGTTTTAATCATGCTAATTGCAAATGTACACGTTCAAATTGAAACAATTTGATCTCCCCAATTTTTTTGGAAGACATAACATTTAGAATTTATTTTGATGAGGCATCTAGCAGCAATCAATTCCTGATTGGAGCTGAATTTCCAGATGCAGGTTCTGCTGACCCGGAATGTGTTTTCCATGACCCACAATGCAGAATCTATAAAGTGGCGAGGTATTACTAGAACATCTCATCCAGTGTTGAGGCTGCTTTTAATGTTTGCCAATTACAATGCGCATTTCATAAGAGCGTATGAATTAGGAGCTGGAGTAGTTCTTGGGACCCTCGAGCCTGCTCCATCATTTACCTAAATCACGGTTGCTCTAATTGTAACCTCAACCTCACATTCCTGCCTCCTCCAATAATTTTTCACCCCCTCCTTGTTAATAAGGAATTTGTATAGCTTTGCCTTTAAAATATTCAAAGATTCTGCTTCCAATCAGGAAGAGAGTTCCAAAGACTCACAATCCTCTGAGAGAAAAACAATTATCCGCATCTCTGTCTTAAATGAGCAACTCCTTTTTACACAGTGACCCCCTAGTTCTAGATTCTCTCACAAGAGGAAACATCCTCTCCACATTCACCCTGTCAATACCCCTCAGGATCTTAATGGTTTCAATCAAGTTGCCTTTTACTCTTCTAAACTCCAGTGGATACAAGCCTAACTTCTCCAATCGTTCCCCATTCCTGATATGAGTCCAGTAAATCTTCTAACACCATTCGGCCTCTCAAGCCTGCATTCAATACAATCACAGGTCATCTACCTCAAACATTTGCTTGTACTCCTTTCAATCTTGAATATACTTAAGGGTGGATCTGGACAATCCCAAAAATTCACAACCCTCAACTGAGTGAAGAAATTTCTCCTCATCTCAGTCATAGAATCATAGAATCCCTACAGTGCAGAAGTAGAACATTCAGCCTGTCGAGCCCGCACCAACCCCACCCAGGCCCACTTCCCCACCCTATCCCTTTTTAAAGAAAAATGTAAATCATTTTTTTTTAAATTTTTTACAAATATAAATTTAGAGTATCCAATTTTTTTCCAATTAAGGGGCAAATTAGCGTGGTCAATTCACCTACCCACATCTTTTTGGGTTGTGGGGGTGAGACCCACACACATGGGGAGAATGTGCAAACTCCACACGGACAGTGACCCAGAGCCGGGATCGAACCCGGGTCCTCAGCACCGTGATGCAGCAGTGCTAACCACTGCGCCGCCTTCCCCACCCTATCCCTGTAACCTCACCTGACCTTTGTACAATAAGGGGCAATTTAGCATAGTCAGTCCACCTAACCTGCACGTGGATTGTGGAAGGGGAGCACCCGGAGGAAACCCACGCAGGCACAGGGATAATGTGCAAACTCCACACAACCTATATGATGGTCACCTTACCCTGCTACTGTGCCCACTCCATTTCCCCAGCTTGGGGAAACAATCTCTCCTTGGCTACCCTGTCAAGCCGCTTCAGAATATTAGTGATGTTTGAATTTGGAACAACTGGCGGTAAGATGAAAGAACTAGCAAACTTGCATTTAAATGGCATCTTCCGGGATTTGATGATAAAAAGCTTTCATAAATTACTTTTGTGAATGGGATATTGCTCGCTGCTGTTTTTGTGAGCAGAATGGTGCTGAAAACGGATACCATTACCAAATGATGACAATGCCTGAGTGACACTATTGTTTGATTGCAGGTGGTAACGCATTTAAAATATTTTAAAGAAAGCGTACGCACGTGTTCGACTGTGTGAACTTTCGATCCAGAGTTCAAGATTTAGCAGGAACTATCTTGGGAGTTGTTCTCTTTCCCATCGCAGGTTGGCTGCATACACGTACACATTTTGTGCAAACTGCTCATGTTACAAAGTTGAACTAGCAAATTGTATCGGATCCAAAGGTCATCCCGGAAGAACGTTACTCTGCTCAGAATTTAGGATTTGAGGCGGATCCACATCCCGGAAAGGGTTAAAATCAAGTGAACCCGCAAATGCAAAAACAGCCGAATCAAACCAGAACTCCCGACCAAGGGGAGGGAAACGGATTGAAAGTTCTGCATTGCATGCTCGAGGTAGCATACACAGACCTGAGCACGAAGCAGCCTAGCTCTGCATACTGGCAGAATTGTAGCAATGCTGAGTGAGCGTGATGCAAAGGACAAACTTTCTGAAGACGCAGACGCCTGACTTATTGGTGTTCCTTGAATGGAATTAAAATGCTGACCCTTGCTCCATGCAGTTTGGGCTGTCCTTAAAGCCTAACTTATTGTGGGTCTCCAGAAAACAAATTGCAGGGGAGTGGGACCAGGTGAGCCCTTGCACAGGCCGAGTGGTTCTGAGAGCATCCTCTGTGATGTGGTAAAGGTTAAATCGGAGGCTGAATGTTTTCTGAGGGATCTGCATGAGGGAGCATCCACTGATTGAGATTTTTCAAAAAATTGCAACGTATCCCTCTCCTACAGCATTCCATATAGCTGCTTTTGACAGCATGTCTCAACGTGGACATTAAATAATCACAGAACCACTTAGAGATTTGTTTTACTATGTCATTTAAAAACCCAGGTGACCCAGTAGCAGGCCACCCACCGAGACAAGGCCAATAAATTAGGGTAAGGATAAAATAAGTAATCATTAGATACTTGTAATTCGGATACTGTTGCAGATTCAAAAAGGATCATGTGTTGAAAATCGCAATTATTGCTTGAGGGTTGAATGCTGGGCAAAATGTTCTCTGCTTATAGTAAATGTCGAGAGAAGCAGAATTAGGACTGTTATTTTGCTTATTGCTTCTAAGTGAAATTAGATATTACAGATGAAAAGTTGCACCCTTCCCTCCCGAGCTCAGTATGTGCAGAATGAAGGCACAATTGCCTGCTTATTGTTTTTTAACGTCTAGTCACATGATTCGGAAGTAGAGAGAGAGATGGTCTTTTGTGATTCAGTAGCATGGATCAAATGCATCGAAATTCTTGCTTAGCAGGTGGCACTCGCCATTGTCATGATGTTGACCCAATGATTGACACAACAATTTTAAATCGCTTCTCTCTTATTTTCAATGGGGTGAGAGTGAAATGTATTATTTTTTTGCGCTGACATTGTGAGACCTCAGCTTCCATGTATTTTTCACGTTTTAACCCTTTGCATTTAAACGCACATAAACATATGTCTTGGAGAATTGAGTCTGGGAGAGTGAATGCACTACATCAAATCCTGCGGGTGAAATACTCGGATCGTTCCCAGCCTGCCAACTTGCAGGCAATTCTTCATTGTTATTTCGATGACCGGTGCTGAATCCTAATGCTGAAATTAATTGATATCGCGGACGGCCTCCAATTGTCAATGTGCGATTGAAAATGCCTTTGTTCCAGATATTTTTGAATTCTTTAGAGTCAGTTTCTGCGGTAGTTGTTTCATTCACGGCTCCTCTTGATTCCTTCCTTCTCTTGTGCAGAGAGTCTCTTATCCCCTAGCTGCCTCTGATTACCTCACTGGGGGTCTAACTTCCTTTTTTACAATGTCGCTCGATGTGCTCGCACTGAATTCCTTTCTGCGGTACATTAGCATATCATGCAAAGGATTTTATTTTCTCTCCTGAACATATTAATGAGGTACCAGAGGAAATGAAATGCATCCACATGAGAGAGCTCTCCAGGCTCCTTCTGACCTGAAGACCCATTCTATTGTATCAAATTAAATTTGATGTGTGGATGCGAGAGATCCTATCATCGACATGCTAACACATGGGACCCAAGAACGGGAAAGACAAAAGCACAAAAAAGCGCGGCTTTATTTTAGGAAGACGCTTTTGGGAAGGATCTTCCCCTCCACTGACGAAGGGATGGGGTGGTGAAGAGAGAATGTGGCTGATTATAATCGCCATCAGTGGTTAGCCTATCTTGTTAAATAGTGATGTTGTATGCAGCACCATTGTACTCAACACCAACTCTCAAATGGTAATTTTTGACCCCCGTGTTTCTGTCGGTCGGTAGCATTATCAGCTGAGTGATATTTATCACAGTAGCCTCTTATATTAAAATAGTTTCTTTCATCAGTTATTCCTGATTGAATCTACTCAATAGATGCCAGAGTGTTAAATGAAGATAGGCATAGCTAGGCTGGCTGTATTTATTTAAATGTAATGTATTGCATTTACAAACACTTGTGATCAATAACAAACATCTAAATTATTGCTGCTCCCTGTATAGTTGTCATAGATTATCATAGAATTTACAGTGCAGTTAATGAAACCATGTTTAAAACTGAATGAATATGCCCCATTGATCCATATTTTTAACAAAGGTTTGTGTGGCACAGTGATTAGCACTGCTGCCTCACAGGGACCCGGCTTCAATTCCAGCCTCCGATGACTGTGTGGAGTTTGCACATTCTCCCCGTGTCTGCATTGGTTTCCTCCCTCAGTCCAAAGATGTGCAGGTTAGGTGGATTGGCCAAGCTAAATTGACCCTTGGTGTCCAAAAGGTTAGGTGGGGTGACTGGGTTACGGGGATACCAGGTAGATGATCTGCGAAATTCCTCAAAGCTGCTCCCACTCCTCCAGTGTTACTGTGCCAGATGTGCAATGGAGCTGGCTTGAGAGCTATACCAGCCAGAGAATCCTTTTGAATTATGGCAATTGTGTGTGGGGGATAAAAACAAACTCGCAGCACTGTGTCCTGGCAGGAGATGCATCAAAACTGTGGAAAGCTAAATTTTCCTGATAAGATATAGCAATCCCACTGCTTATCAAATGCAACTTGCTTTTGGGAAAGAATTCCCACCACTTAGAAGGGCTTGAGGTTCATAAGGAGGAACTGGAAAGTGTGAAAATAGATAAGTCCCCTGGGCCGGATTCTCTGGGAAGCTAGGGAGGAGATTGCTGAGCCTTTGGCTTTGATCTTTAAGTCATCTTGGTCTACAGGAATAGTGCCAGAAGACTGGAGGATAGCAAATGTTGTCCCCTTGTTCAAGAAGGGGAGTAGAGACAACCCCGGTAACTATAGACCAGTGAGCCTTACTTCTGTTGTGGGCAAAATCTTGGAAAGGTTTATAAGAGATAGGATGTATAATCATCTGGAAAGGAATAATTTGATTAGAGATAGTCAACACGGTTTTGTGAAGGGTAGGTCGTGCCTCACAAACATTATTGAGTTCTTTGAGAAGGTGACCAAACAGGTGGATGAGGGTAAAGCAGTTGATGTGGTGTGTATGGATTTCAGTAAAGCGTTTGATAAGGTTCCCCACGGTAGGCTACTACAGAAAATATGGAGGCATGGGATTCAGGGTGATTTAGCAGTTTGGATCAGAAATTGGCTAGCTAGAAGAAGACAAAGTGTGGTGGTTGATGGGAAATGTTCAGATTGGAGTCCAGTTACTAGTGGTGTACCACAAGGATCTGATTTGGAGCCACTGCTGTTTGTCATTTTTATAAATGACCTGGAGGAGGGCGTAGAAGGATGGGTGAATAGATTTGCAAATGACACTAGAGTTGTGGACAGTGCGGAAGGATGTTACAAGTTACAGAGGGACATAGATAAGCTGCAGCGCTGGGCTGAGAGGTGGCAAATGGAGTTTAATGCAGAAAAGTGTGAGGTGATTCATTTTGGAAGGAATAACAGGAAGACAGAGTACTGGGCTAATGGTAAGATTCTTGGCAGTGTGGATGAGCAGAGAGATCTCGGTGTCCATGTACATAGATCCCTGAAAGTTGCCACCCAGGTTGAGAGGATTGTTAAGAAGGTGTACGGTGTGTTAGCTTTTATTTCGGAGCCATGAGGTCATGTTGCAGCTGTACAAAACTCTGGTGCGGCCGCATTTGGAGTATTGCGTGCAATTCTGGTTGGCGCATTATAGGAAGGATGTGGAAGCATTGGAAAGGGTGCAGAGGAGATTTACCAGAATGTTGCCTGGTATGGAGGGAAGAACTTATGAGGAAAGGCTGAGGGACTTGAGGCTGTTTTCGTTAGAGAGAAGAAGGTTAAGAGGTGACTTATTTGAGGCATACAAGATGATCAGAGGATTGGATAGGGTGGACACTGAGAGCCTTTTTCCTCGGATGGTGATGTCTAGCACGAAGGGACATAGCTTTAAATTGAGGGGAGATAGATATAAGACAGATGTCAGAGGTAGGTTCTTTACTCCGAGAGTAGTAAGGGCGTGGAATGCCCTGCCTGCAACAGTAGTGGACTCGTCAACACTAAGGGAATTCAAATGGTCATTGGATAGACATATGGACAATAAGGAATAGTGTAGATGGGCTTTAGAGTGGTTTCACAGGTCGGCGCAACATCGAGGGCCGAAGGGCCTGTACTGCGCTGTAATGTTCTATGTCTATGCCATCACTTCTGGCTGTGCTCATGCAGACCATGTTTACACAAGAGAATATGTTTTACCTGCAGTGTGCATGCACAACAGGCAACTTGTTCCTCATTAACTAGAATAAAGTAACCTCCAAGGCTGTCTGGCTCACGACAAATGCCCATTGTCCGGTATCACACTGACAGTTCTCTGTGATGGGAAACTTTTGAGATGGGTAATGTAGTGGCAGATTCGGGAGAAAGGTTCATGATGGTGAGTGGAAACTGGAGGGGATGCCAGTGGTCTTGGTGAATGTTTATGCTCCAAATTGGGATGATGTTGAATTCATGAGGTGAGTGCTGGGGAAGATCCCGGACCAGGACACTCCCATTGATTGAGGCGGGGGGGGGGGGGGGGGGGGGCGGAATTCAATGCGGTCATTGAACCAGGGTTGGACGGTCGAGCCCGAGGTTGGGGAGGTTGTCGGCGGTTGTAAAGGATCCATGCATGTTTGGGAGGCCGAGGGAGAAGAACGAATTGTGCACAGGGTGTACTCACGGATCGATTACTTTGTGGTGGATAAGATGCTGCTGCTGGGGGGGGGGGGGGGCGGGGGGGGGGGTCGGCTCGGGGTACTCGGTAATTGTGGTTTCAGACCACGCGCCCAATTGGGTGGACTTGCAAGTGGACCAGAGGGGGACCCAGCGCCCGCAATGGAGACTGGACGTGGGGTTGTTTGTGGATGAGGAGGGTTTTAACAGGTGAGGGCCGCCATTCAGGGGTATGTGGAACTGAACAACACGGCTGAGGTTTCAGCTGCCACGCTATGGGAAGCACCTAAGGCAGTGGTCAGGGGGGAGGTCATATCGATCCGGGCGCACAGGAATAGGATGGAGCGGCAGAGATGGCTCTACTGGTGGTTGAGATTCTGCGGGTGAATAGTGGGTATTCGGAGGCCCCAGAGGCAGGGTCATTGAAGGAGCAGCAGAAGCTCCAGATGGAGTTCGGGTTGGTGTCTACGGGGAAGGCAGTGGGGCAGTTGCGAAGGGCCAGAGGGGCAGTGCATGAGTATGGGGAAAAGGTGAGTAGGATGCTGGCTCACCAAGCTAGGAAGCAGTAGGCGGTGAGGGAGATTGGAAAGGTGAAGGATGGGAGGGGAAGAGTGGTTCTGGACCCGGGGGATGAATGGGGTTTTTGAGGAGTTTTATAAGAGGCTCAATGAATCGGAGCACCCGGCCAGGGGGGAGGGAATGCGGCAATTCTTAGACGGATTGGAGTTCCCCAGGGTGGAAGATGACCTGGTAGAGGGGTTGGGGGCCCCCATTGGATTGTGGAGATGCTGGAGGGCATGGGGGCGATGCAGGCAGGGAAGGCCCTGGGCCCAGGCGGGTTTCCTGTGGAATTTTATAAGAGGTTTTCTGGGGAGCTGGGGCCCCTGCTGGTAAAGGCATTAAATGAGGCGAGGGATAAGGAGAAATTTCCCTCTACATTATCGCAGGCCTCGATATCCTTAATTTTGAAGAAAGATAAGGACCCGGAGTAGTGTGGGTCCTAGCGCCCAATATCGCTGCTAAATGTGGATGCCAAACTGCTGGCAAAGACCTTGGCCTAGAGGATTGAGGACTGTGTACTGGGGGTGATAGGGGAGGACCAGACAGGGTCAGTAAAAGGGAGGCATCGGTCAGCTAACGTTAGGCGGTTATTAAACGTCATAATGATACCCCTCGAGGGTCAGGAGATGGAGGTTACGGTTGCTATGGACACGGAGAAGGCCTTTGATTAGGTAGAATGGGAATACCTGTTGGAAGTACTGGGACGGTTCGAGTTCAGACAGGGGTTTGTGATCTGGGTCCAGTTGCTGTATAGGGTGCCAGTAGCGAGCATAATGACAAATCGGGTGAGTTGGGGTACTTCGGGCTACACCATGGGCCAAGGCAGGGATGCCCACTCTCCCCGTTGCTTTTGCCTTGCTGATAGAGCCACTGGCAATGGCGCTTATCCGTGGAATACTTTTCCGAGTTCACCCTTGCTGTGGTCAAGTTCTAAATGTGGTGACATGGAAATTGGTAGCTGACTGAGACCTCGAACGCTGGTGTTGGGGCATATAGCAAAGCAACACTCTAAATATTGCTGCAGGCCCAGAAGACCATAGGCTGCTCTCCCCTTTGAGAACTGACTGGTGGTGATTTAACCTGAGGCTGACCACACCTCAGGCAAGGGACAAGGTTGAGAAAGCTGGGCCTTCATGGTTGACCTCAGCTGGTACAGGAATTGAACCTGCCCTGTTGACATTGATCTGCAGCACGAACCCTCCGTCCAGCCAACTGAGCTAACCCTACTCTCAGTATAGGATTGCAAGATTCTACTCCATCGTTGGAATGGCATCCCGCAAGCCCTGAGAAATTATGGGAATGCAGCTTCAGAATTTGATGAGTCATTAGGAGCTTGATTTTACGTTTGGGAAATGGAGCAATCTTTATCTACTGAGCAAGACAAAGTTGCAAATGGAGTAAGTCCCTTGGTTTTAACATGTCAAAGTTACAAATGAGGCTCTTCTGCAACTCTTGCTTGTTTATGGGCATCTGGGGCTGGGAAATAAATATGGCTTATCTAGTGACATCTACATGCTGAGAACAAATTACATAGAAAACCCAGTCCGCCAAAAATAGCACAAGAAGGAAATTAATTCTCTTGCAATTCTTTTTCAGACATGCTTTTAAAATAATATGTTTTTCAGTTATTGGAGAGACAAGATTTGTTTTACATTAATGGGAAAGAGAGAGGAAAGCAGCCAATAGAAGTCAACCTATTTCTATTCAATTAAATATAAACAGAAAATGCTGGCAACTGTTTTGATCAAGCACTTTACAACTTTCCGGCCACAATATTGAGTTCAACAACTTTCTTTTGAGAGCAGGTTCTCTGTATCCATTTAAATTTCCTTTGGAAGTTATCTCCTTTTTGTTTCTTTTACCTGTCCCATTACCACCTCCTTTTTCTTCACCCCACCATCCTTTTGTCATTTATTCTGATCTCTTGCCTTCCACCATTGTTCCCCCTTTTGCCAACTCTCCCTGCTACTTTTCCCAGGCTCTATACTTGCATACGCTGTTAAATCTTCCAGTTCTGATGAAAGGTTGTCAACTTAAAACACTGATTTTGTTCCTGTGCTCTGATACATCCAGACTGTGTGTCAGTTTTGGTGAGAGAACTGGAGCTAACGTTTCGAGTCTTGATGACTCTTTGTCAAAGCTCTGACGAAGAGTCAACCAGATTTGAAACGCCAACTGTTCTCTCTCCACAGATGCTGTCAAACCTGCTAGGATTGTCCAGCATTCTCCGTTTTTGTGTCAGATAAAAGCATCCACAGTAATTTGCTTTTATATCTGTTTTAGTGTTTCTCTCCACAGATGCTGCCAGGCATGCTGAGTTTATCCAGTATTTTCTGTTTTTACTTCAGATTTCCAGCATCTTCAGTATATTACTGTATGTATGTATGCCAGCAACTTCAGTATATTACTGCATGTATGTATGCCAGCATCTTCAGTATATTACTGTATGTATGTATGCCAGCATCTTCAGTATATTACTGCATGTATGTATGCCAGCATCTTCAGTATATTACTGTATGTATGTCAGCATCTTCAGTATATTACTGCATGTATGTATGCCAGCATCTTCAGCATATTACTGCATGTATGTATGCCAGCATCTTCAGTATATTACTGCATGTATGTATGCCAGCATCTTCAGTATATTACTGTATGTATGTATGCCAGCATCTTCAGTATATTACTGCATGTATGTATGCCAGCATCTTCAGTATATTACTGCATGTATGTATGCCAGCATCTTCAGTATATTACTGCATGTATGTATGCCAGCATCTTCAGTATATTACTGCATGTAGGTATGCCAGCATCTTCAGTATATTACTGTATGTACGTATGCCAGCATCTTCAGTATATTACTGCATGTATGTATGCCAGCATCTTCAGTATATTACTGCATGTATGTATGCCAGCATCTTCAGTATATTACTGCATGTATGTATGCCAGCATCTTCAGTATATTACTGCATGTATGTATGCCAGCATCTTCAGTATATTACTGTATGTATGTATGCCAGCATCTTCAGTATTTTACTGCATGTATGTATGTCAGCATCTTCAGTATATTACTGCATGTATGTATGCCAGCATCTTCAGTATATTACTGCATGTATGTATGTCAGCATCTTCAGTATATTACTGCATGTATGTATGCCAGCATCTTCAGTAATTCACTGTAGGTATGTATGCCAGCAACTTCAATATATTACTGCATGTATATATGCCAGCATCTTCAGTATATTACTGCATGTATGTATGCCAGCATCTTCAGTATATTACTGCATGGATGTATGCCAGCATCTTCAGTATATTACTGCATGTATGTATGCCAGCATCTTCAGTATATTACTGCATGTATGTATGCCAGCATCTTCAGTATATTACTGTATGTATGTATGTCAGCATCTTCAGTATATTACTGTATGTATGTATGCCAGCATCTTCAGTATATTACTGTATGTATGCCAGCATCTTCAGTATATTACTGCATGTATGTATGCCAGCATCTTCAGTATATTACTGCATGTATGTATGCCAGCATCTTCAGTATATTACTGTATGTATGTATGCCAGCATCCACAGTATATTACTGCATGTATGTATGCCAGCATCTTCAGTATATTACTGCATGTATATATGTCAGCATCTTCAGTATATTACTGCATGTATGTATGCCAGCATCTTCAGTATATTACTGTATGTATGTATGCCAGCATCTTCAGTATATTACTGCATGTATGTATGCCAGCATCTTCAGTATATTACTGCATGTATGTATGTCAGCATCTTCAGTATATTGCTGCATGTATGTATGCCAGCATCTTCAGTATATTACTGTATGTATGTATGCCATCATCCACAGTATATTACTGCAGGTATGTATGCCAGCACCTTCAGTATATTACTGCATGTATGTATGTCAGCATCTTCAGTATATTACTGCATGTATGTCAGCATCTTCAGTATATTACTGCATGTATGTATGCCAGCATCTTCAGTATATTACTGTATGTATGTATGTCAGCATATTCAGTATATTACTGCATGTATGTATGACAGCATCTTCAGTATATTACTGTATGTATGTATGTCAGCAACTTCAGTATATTACTGTATGTATGTCAGCATCTTCAGTATATTACTGTATGTATGTATGTCAGCATCTTCAGTATATTACTGCGTGTATGTATGCCAGCATCCACAGTCTTTCACTGTAGGTATGTATGCCAGCATCCACAGTATATTACTGTATGTATGTATGCCAGCATCTTCAGTATATTACTGCATGTATGTATGTCAGCATCTTCAGTATATTACTGTATGTATGTATGCCAGCATCTTCAGTATATTACTGCATGTATGTATGCCAGCATCTTCAGTATATTACTGTTTGTATGTATGTATGCCAGCATCCACAGTATATTGCTGCATGTATGTATGCCAGCATCTTCAGTATATTACTGTATGTATGTATGCCATCATCCACAGTATATTACTGCATGTATGTATGCCAGCACCTTCAGTATATTACTGCATGTATGTATGTCAGCATCTTCAGTATATTACTGCATGTATGTCAGCATCTTCAGTATATTACTGCATGTATGTCAGCATCTTCAGTATATTACTGCATGTATGTATGCCAGCATCTTCAGTATATTACTGTATGTATGTATGTCAGCAAGTTCAGTATATTACTGTATGTATGTCAGCATCTTCAGTATATTACTGTATGTATGTATGTCAGCATCTTCAGTATATTACTGCATGTATGTATGCCAGCATCTTCAGTATATTACTGTATGTATGTCAGCATCTTCAGTATATTACTGTATGTATGTCAGCATCTTCAGTATATTACTGCATGTATGTATGCCAGCATCTTCAGTATATTACTGTATGTATGTATGTCAGCATCTTCAGTATATTACTGCATGTATGTATGCCAGCATCTTCAGTATATTACTGCATGTATGTCAGCATCTTCAGTATATTACTGCATGTCTGTATGCCAGCATCGTCAGGATATTGCTGCATGTATGTATGCCAGCATCCACAGTCTTTCACTGTAGGTATGTATGCCAGCATCCACAGTATATTACTGTATGTATGTATGCCAGCATCTTCAGTATATTACTGCATGTATGTATGTCAGCATCTTCAGTATATTACTGTATGTATGTATGCCAGCATCTTCAGTATATTACTGTATGTATGTCAGCATCTTCAGTATATTACTGTATGTATGTCAGCATCTTCAGTATATTACTGCATGTATGTATGCCAGCATCTTCAGTATATTACTGTATGTATGTATGTCAGCATCTTCAGTATATTACTGCATGTATGTATGCCAGCATCTTCAGTATATTACTGCATGTATGTCAGCATCTTCAGTATATTACTGCATGTCTGTATGCCAGCATCGTCAGGATATTGCTGCATGTATGTATGCCAGCATCCACAGTCTTTCACTGTAGGTATGTATGCCAGCATCCACAGTATATTACTGTATGTATGTATGCCAGCATCTTCAGTATGTTACTGCATGTATGTATGTCAGCATCTTCAGTATATTACTGTATGTATGTATGCCAGCATCTTCAGTATATTACTGCATGTATGTATGCCAGCATCTTCAGTATATTACTGTATGTATGTATGTATGCCAGCATCCACAGTATATTACTGTATGTATGTATGCCAGCATCTTCAGTATATTACTGCATGGATGTATGCCAGCATCTTCAGTATATTACTGTATGTATATATGCCAGCATCTTCAGTATATTACTGTATGTATGTATGTCAGCATCTTCAGTATATTACTGTATGTATGTATGCCAGCATCTTCAGTATATTACTGCATGTATGTATGCCAGCATCTTCAGTATATTACTGCATGTATGTATGCCAGCTTCTTCAGTATATTACTGTATGTATATATGCCAGCATCTTCAGTATATTACTGTATGTATGTATGTCAGCATCTTCAGTATATTACTGCATGTATGTATGCCAGCATCTTCAGTATATTACTGTATGTATGTATGTCAGCATCTTCAGTATATTACTGTATGTATGTATGTCAGCATCTTCAGTATATTACTGCATGTATGTATGCCAGCATCTTCAGTATATTACTGTATGTATGCCAGCATCTTCAGTATATTACTGCATGTATGTATGCCAGCATCTTCAGTATATTACTGTATGTATGCCAGCATCTTCAGTATATTACTGTATGTATGTATGCCAGCATCTTCAGTATATTACTGTATGTATGCCAGCATCTTCAGTATATTACTGCATGTATGTATGCCAGCATCTTCAGTATATTACTGTATGTATGCCAGCATCTTCAGTATATTACTGCATGTATGTATGCCAGCATCTTCAGTATATTACTGTATGTATGCCAGCATCTTCAGTATATTACTGCATGTATGTATGCCAGCATCTTCAGTATATTACTGTATGTATGCCAGCATCTTCAGTATATTACTGCATGTATGTATGCCAGCATCTTCAGTATATTACTGTATGTATGCAAGCATCTTCAGTATATTACTGTATGTATGTATGCCAGCATCTTCAGTATATTACTGCATGTATGTATGCCAGCATCTTCAGTATATTACTGCATGTATGTATGCCAGCATCTTCAGTATATTACTGCATGTATGTATGCCAGCATCTTCAGTTCTATTACTGCATGTATGTATGCCAGCATCTTCAGTATATTACTGTATGTATGTATGCCAGCATCCACAGTATATTACTGCATGTATGTATGCCAGCATCGTCAGTATATTACTGCATGTATTTATGTCAGCATCTTCAGTATATTACTGCATGTTTGTATGCCAGCATCTTCAGTATATTACTGTATGTATGTCAGCATCTTCAGTATATTACTGCATGTATGTGTGCCAGCATCTTCAATATATTACTGTATGTATGCCAGCATCTTCAGTATATTACTGCATGTATGTATGCCAGCATCTTCAGTATATTACTGTATGTATGCCAGCATCTTCAGTATATTACTGCATGTATGTATGCCAGCATCGTCAGTATATTACTGTATGTATGTATGCCAGCATCCACAGTATATTACTGCATGTATGTATGCCAGCATCTTCAGTATATTACTGTATGTATGTATGCCAGCATCTTCAGTATATTACTGCATGTATGTATGCCAGCATCTTCAGTATATTACTGTATGTATGTATGCCAGCACCCACAGTATATTACTGCATGTATGTATGCCAGCATCTTCAGTATATTACTGCATGTATTTATGTCAGCATCTTCAGTATATTACTGTATGTATGTGTGTCAGCATCTTCAGTATATTACTGCATGTATGTATGCCAGCATCTTCAGTATATTACTGTATGTATGCCAGCATCTTCAGTATATTACTGCATGTATGTATGCCAGCATCCACAGTATATTACTGCATGTATGTATGCCAGCATCTTCAGTATATTACTGCATGTATGTATGTCAGCATCTTCAGTATATTACTGCATGTATGTATGCCAGCATCTTCAGTATATTACTGTATGTATGTATGCCAGCACCTTCAGTATATTACTGCATGTATGTATGTCAGCATCTTCTGTATATTACTGCATGTATGTCAGCATCTTCAGTATATTACTGCATGTATGTATGCCAGCATCTTCAGTATATTACTGTATGTATGTATGTCAGCATCTTCAGTATATTACTGCATGTATGTATGTCAGCATCTTCTGTATATTACTGCATGTATGTCAGCATCTTCAGTATATTACTGCATGTATGTATGCCAGCATCTTCAGTATATTACTGTATGTATGTATGTCAGCATCTTCAGTATATTACTGTATGTATGCCAGCATCTTCAGTATATTACTGTATGTATGTATGCCAGCATCTTCAGTATATTACTGCATGTATGTATGCCAGCATCTTCAGTATATTACTGCATGTATGTATGCCAGCATCTTCAGTTCTATTACTGCATGTATGTATGCCAGCATCTTCAGTATATTACTGTATGTATGTATGCCAGCATCTTCAGTATATTACTGTATGTATGTATGCCAGCATCTTCAGTATATTACTGCATGTATGTATGCCAGCATCTTCAGTATATTACTGCATGTATGTATGCCAGCATCTTCAGTTCTATTACTGCATGTATGTATGCCAGCATCTTCAGTATATTACTGTATGTATGTATGCCAGCATCCACAGTATATTACTGCATGTATGTATGCCAGCATCGTCAGTATATTACTGCATGTATTTATGTCAGCATCTTCAGTATATTACTGCATGTTTGTATGCCAGCATCTTCAGTATATTACTGTATGTATGTCAGCATCTTCAGTATATTACTGCATGTATGTGTGCCAGCATCTTCAATATATTACAGTATGTATGCCAGCATCTTCAGTATATTACTGCATGTATGCATGCCAGCATCTTCAGTATATTACTGTATGTATGCCAGCATCTTCAGTATATTACTGCATGTATGTATGCCAGCATCGTCAGTATATTACTGTATGTATGTATGCCAGCATCCACAGTATATTACTGCATGTATGTATGCCAGCATCTTCAGTATATTACTGTATGTATGTATGCCAGCATCTTCAGTATATTACTGCATGTATGTATGCCAGCATCTTCAGTATATTACTGTATGTATGTATGCCAGCATCCACAGTATATTACTGCATGTATGTATGCCAGCATCTTCAGTATATTACTGCATGTATTTATGTCAGCATCTTCAGTATATTACTGTATGTATGTGTGTCAGCATCTTCAGTATATTACTGCATGTATGTATGCCAGCATCTTCAGTATATTACTGTATGTATGCCAGCATCTTCAGTATATTACTGCATGTATGTATGCCAGCATCCACAGTATATTACTGCATGTATGTATGCCAGCATCTTCAGTATATTACTGCATGTATGTATGTCAGCATCTTCAGTATATTACTGCATGTATGTATGCCAGCATCTTCAGTATATTACTGTATGTATGTATGCCAGCACCTTCAGTATATTACTGCATGTATGTATGTCAGCATCTTCTGTATATTACTGCATGTATGTCAGCATCTTCAGTATATTACTGCATGTATGTATGCCAGCATCTTCAGTATATTACTGTATGTATGTATGTCAGCATCTTCAGTATATTACGGCATGTATGTCAGCATCTTCAGTATATTACTGCATGTATGTATGTCAGCATCTTCAGTATATTACTGCATGTCTGTATGCCAGCATCGTCAGGATATTGCTGCATGTATGTATGCCAGCATCCACAGTCTTTCACTGTAGGTATGTATGCCAGCATCCACAGTATCTTACTGTATGTATGTATGCCAGCATCTTCAGTATATTACTGCATGTATGTATGTCAGCATCTTCAGTATATTACTGTATGTATATATGCCAGCATCTTCAGTATATTACTGCATGTATGTATGCCAGCATCTTCAGTATATTACTGTATGTATGTCAGCATCTTCAGTATATTACTGCATGTATGTATGCCAGCATCTTCAGTATATTACTGTATGTATGTATGTCAGCATCTTCAGTGTATTACTGCATGTACGTATGCCAGCATCCACAGTATATTACTGTATGTATGTATGTCAGCATCTTCAGTATATTACTGCATGTATGTCAGCATCTTCAGTATATTACTGCCTGTATGTATGCCAGCATCTTCAGTATATTACTGCATGTATGTCAGCATCTTCAGTATATTACTGCATGTATGTATGCCAGCATCTTCAGTATATTACTGTATGTATGTATGTCAGCATCTTCAGTATATTACTGTATGTATGCCAGCATCCACAGTATATTACTGTATGTATGTATGTCAGCATCTTCAGTATATTACTGCATGTATGTCAGCATCTTCAGTATATTACTGCATGTATGTATGCCAGCATCTTCAGTATATTACTGCATGTATGTCAGCATCTTCAGTATATTACTGTATGTATGTATGTCAGCATCTTCAGTATATTACTGCATGTCTGTATGCCAGCATCGTCAGCATATTGCTGCATGTATGTATGCCGGCATCCAAGTCTTTCACTGTAGGTATGTATGCCAGCATCCACAGTATATTACTGTATGTATGTATGCCAGCATCTTCAGTATATTACTGCATGTATGTATGTCAGCATCTTCAGTATATTACTGCATGTATGTATGTCAGCATCTTCAGTATATTACTGCATGTATGTATGTCAGCATCTTCAGTATATTACTGCATGTATGTCAGCATCTTCAGTATATTACTGCATGTATGTATGTCAGCATCTTCAGTATATTACTGCATGTCTGTATGCCAGCATCGTCAGGATATTGCTGCATGTATGTATGCCAGCATCCACAGTCTTTCACTGTAGGTATGTATGCCAGCATCCACAGTATATTACTGTATGTATGTATGCCAGCATCTTCAGTATATTACTGCATGTATGTATGTCAGCATCTTCAGTATATTACTGTATGTATGTATGCCATCACCCACAGTATATTACTGCATGTCTGTATGCCAGCATCGTCAGGATATTGCTGCATGTATGTATGCCAGCATCCACAGTCTTTCACTGTAGGTATGTATGACAGCATCCACAGTATATTACTGTATGTATGTATGCCAGCATCTTCAGTATATTACTGTATGTATGCCAGCATCTTCAGTATATTACTGTATGTATGCCAGCATCTTCAGTATATTACTGTATGTATGCCAGCATCTTCAGTATATTACTGCATGTATGTATGCCAGCATCTTCAGTATATTACTGTATGTATGCCAGCATCTTCAGTATATTACTGCATGTATGTATGCCAGCATCTTCAGTATATTACTGTATGTATGCCAGCATCTTCAGTATATTACTGCATGTATGTATGCCAGCATCTTCAGTATATAACTGTATGTATGCCAGCATCTTCAGTATATTACTGCATGTATGTATGCCAGCATCTTCAGTATATTACTGTATGTATGCCAGCATCTTCAGTATATTACTGTATGTATGTATGCCAGCATCTTCAGTATATTACTGCATGTATGTATGCCAGCATCTTCAGTATATTACTGCATGTATGTATGCCAGCATCTTCAGTATATTACTGCATGTATGTATGCCAGCATCTTCAGTTCTATTACTGCATGTATGTATGCCAGCATCTTCAGTATATTACTGTATGTATGTATGCCAGCATCCACAGTATATTACTGCATGTATGTATGCCAGCATCGTCAGTATATTACTGCATGTATTTATGTCAGCATCTTCAGTATATTACTGCATGTTTGTATGCCAGCATCTTCAGTATATTACTGTATGTATGTCAGCATCTTCAGTATATTACTGCATGTATGTGTGCCAGCATCTTCAATATATTACAGTATGTATGCCAGCATCTTCAGTATATTACTGCATGTATGTATGCCAGCATCTTCAGTATATTACTGTATGTATGCCAGCATCTTCAGTATATTACTGCATGTATGTATGCCAGCATCGTCAGTATATTACTGTATGTATGTATGCCAGCATCCACAGTATATTACTGCATGTATGTATGCCAGCATCTTCAGTATATTACTGTATGTATGTATGCCAGCATCTTCAGTATATTACTGCATGTATGTATGCCAGCATCTTCAGTATATTACTGTATGTATGTATGCCAGCATCCACAGTATATTACTGCATGTATGTATGCCAGCATCTTCAGTATATTACTGCATGTATTTATGTCAGCATCTTCAGTATATTACTGTATGTATGTGTGTCAGCATCTTCAGTATATTACTGCATGTATGTATGCCAGCATCTTCAGTATATTACTGTATGTATGCCAGCATCTTCAGTATATTACTGCATGTATGTATGCCAGCATCCACAGTATATTACTGCATGTATGTATGCCAGCATCTTCAGTATATTACTGCATGTATGTATGTCAGCATCTTCAGTATATTACTGCATGTATGTATGCCAGCATCTTCAGTATATTACTGTATGTATGTATGCCAGCACCTTCAGTATATTACTGCATGTATGTATGTCAGCATCTTCTGTATATTACTGCATGTATGTCAGCATCTTCAGTATATTACTGCATGTATGTATGCCAGCATCTTCAGTATATTACTGTATGTATGTATGTCAGCATCTTCAGTATATTACGGCATGTATGTCAGCATCTTCAGTATATTACTGCATGTATGTATGTCAGCATCTTCAGTATATTACTGCATGTCTGTATGCCAGCATCGTCAGGATATTGCTGCATGTATGTATGCCAGCATCCACAGTCTTTCACTGTAGGTATGTATGCCAGCATCCACAGTATCTTACTGTATGTATGTATGCCAGCATCTTCAGTATATTACTGCATGTATGTATGTCAGCATCTTCAGTATATTACTGTATGTATATATGCCAGCATCTTCAGTATATTACTGCATGTATGTATGCCAGCATCTTCAGTATATTACTGTATGTATGTCAGCATCTTCAGTATATTACTGCATGTATGTATGCCAGCATCTTCAGTATATTACTGTATGTATGTATGTCAGCATCTTCAGTGTATTACTGCATGTACGTATGCCAGCATCCACAGTATATTACTGTATGTATGTATGTCAGCATCTTCAGTATATTACTGCATGTATGTCAGCATCTTCAGTATATTACTGCCTGTATGTATGCCAGCATCTTCAGTATATTACTGCATGTATGTCAGCATCTTCAGTATATTACTGCATGTATGTATGCCAGCATCTTCAGTATATTACTGTATGTATGTATGTCAGCATCTTCAGTATATTACTGTATGTATGCCAGCATCCACAGTATATTACTGTATGTATGTATGTCAGCATCTTCAGTATATTACTGCATGTATGTCAGCATCTTCAGTATATTACTGCATGTATGTATGCCAGCATCTTCAGTATATTACTGCATGTATGTCAGCATCTTCAGTATATTACTGCATGTATGTCAGCATCTTCAGTATATTACTGCATGTATGTATGCCAGCATCTTCAGTATATTACTGTATGTATGTCAGCATCTTCAGTATATTACTGTATGTATGTCAGCATCTTCAGTATATTACTGTATGTATGTCAGCATCTTCAGTATATTACTGCATGTATGTATGTCAGCATCTTCAGTATATTACTGCATGTCTGTATGCCAGCATCGTCAGGATATTGCTGCATGTATGTATGCCAGCATCCACAGTCTTTCACTGTAGGTATGTATGCCAGCATCCACAGTATATTACTGTATGTATGTATGCCAGCATCTTCAGTATATTACTGCATGTATGTATGTCAGCATCTTCAGTATATTACTGTATGTATGTATGCCATCACCCACAGTATATTACTGCATGTCTGTATGCCAGCATCGTCAGGATATTGCTGCATGTATGTATGCCAGCATCCACAGTCTTTCACTGTAGGTATGTATGCCAGCATCCACAGTATATTACTGTATGTATGTATGCCAGCATCTTCAGTATATTACTGTATGTATGCCAGCATCTTCAGTATATTACTGCATGTATGTATGCCAGCATCTTCAGTATATTACTGTATGTATGTATGCCAGCATCCACAGTATATTACTGCATGTATGTATGCCAGCATCTTCAGTATATTACTGCATGTATGTATGCCAGCATCTTCAGTATATTACTGTATGTATGTATGCCAGCATCCACAGTATATTACTGCATGTATGTATGCCAGCATCTTCAGTATATTACTGCATGTATTTATGTCAGCATCTTCAGTATATTACTGTATGTATGTATGTCAGCATCTTCAGTATATTACTGCATGTATGTATGCCAGCATCTTCAGTATATTACTGTATGTATGCCAGCATCTTCAGTATATTACTGCATGTATGTATGCCAGCATCTTCAGTATATTACTGTATGTATGTATACCAGCATCTTCAGTATATTACTGCATGTATGTATGCCAGCATCCACAGTATATTACTGCATGTATGTATGTCAGCATCTTCAGTATATTACTGCATGTATGTATGTCAGCATCTTCAGTATATTACTGTATGTATGTATGCCATCACCCACAGTATATTACTGCATGTCTGTATGCCAGCATCGTCAGGATATGGCTGCATGTATGTATGCCAGCATCCACAGTCTTTCACTGTAGGTATGTATGCCTGCATCCACAGTATATTACTGTATGTATGTATGCCAGCATCTTCAGTATATTACTGTATGTATGTCAGCATCTTCAGTATATTACTGTATGTATGTATGTCAGCATCTTCAGTATATTACTGCATGTCTGTATGCCAGCATCGTCAGCATATTGCTGCATGTATGTATGCCGGCATCCAAGTCTTTCACTGTAGGTATGTATACCAGCATCCACAGTATATTACTGTATGTATGTATGCCAGCATCTTCAGTATATTACTGCATGTATGTATGTCAGCATCTTCTGTATATTACTGCATGTATGTCAGCATCTTCAGTATATTACTGCATGTATGTATGCCAGCACCTTCAGTATATTACTGCATGTATGTATGTCAGCATCTTCTGTATATTACTGCATGTATGTCAGCATCTTCAGTATATTACTGCATGTATGTATGCCAGCATCTTCAGTATATTACTGTATGTATGTATGTCAGCATCTTCAGTATATTACGGCATGTATGTCAGCATCTTCAGTATATTACTGCATGTATGTATGTCAGCATCTTCAGTATATTACTGCATGTCTGTATGCCAGCATCGTCAGGATATTGCTGCATGTATGTATGCCAGCATCCACAGTCTTTCACTGTAGGTATGTATGCCAGCATCCACAGTATCTTACTGTATGTATGTATGCCAGCATCTTCAGTATATTACTGCATGTATGTATGTCAGCATCTTCAGTATATTACTGTATGTATATATGCCAGCATCTTCAGTATATTACTGCATGTATGTATGCCAGCATCTTCAGTATATTACTGTATGTATGTCAGCATCTTCAGTATATTACTGCATGTATGTATGCCAGCATCTTCAGTATATTACTGTATGTATGTATGTCAGCATCTTCAGTGTATTACTGCATGTACGTATGCCAGCATCCACAGTATATTACTGTATGTATGTATGTCAGCATCATCAGTATATTACTGCATGTATGTCAGCATCTTCAGTATATTACTGCCTGTATGTATGCCAGCATCTTCAGTATATTACTGCATGTATGTCAGCATCTTCAGTATATTACTGCATGTATGTATGCCAGCATCTTCAGTATATTACTGTATGTATGTATGTCAGCATCTTCAGTATATTACTGTATGTATGCCAGCATCCACAGTATATTACTGTATGTATGTATGTCAGCATCTTCAGTATATTACTGCATGTATGTCAGCATCTTCAGTATATTACTGCATGTATGTATGCCAGCATCTTCAGTATATTACTGCATGTATGTCAGCATCTTCAGTATATTACTGTATGTATGTATGTCAGCATCTTCAGTATATTACTGCATGTCTGTATGCCAGCATCGTCAGCATATTGCTGCATGTATGTATGCCGGCATCCAAGTCTTTCACTGTAGGTATGTATGCCAGCATCCACAGTATATTACTGTATGTATGTATGCCAGCATCTTCAGTATATTACTGCATGTATGTATGTCAGCATCTTCAGTATATTACTGCATGTATGTATGTCAGCATCTTCAGTATATTACTGCATGTATGTATGTCAGCATCTTCAGTATATTACTGCATGTATGTCAGCATCTTCAGTATATTACTGCATGTATGTATGTCAGCATCTTCAGTATATTACTGCATGTCTGTATGCCAGCATCGTCAGGATATTGCTGCATGTATGTATGCCAGCATCCACAGTCTTTCACTGTAGGTATGTATGCCAGCATCCACAGTATATTACTGGATGTATGTATGCCAGCATCTTCAGTATATTACTGCATGTATGTATGTCAGCATCTTCAGTATATTACTGTATGTATGTATGCCATCACCCACAGTATATTACTGCATGTCTGTATGCCAGCATCGTCAGGATATTGCTGCATGTATGTATGCCAGCATCCACAGTCTTTCACTGTAGGTATGTATGCCAGCATCCACAGTATATTACTGTATGTATGTATGCCAGCATCTTCAGTATATTACTGTATGTATGCCAGCATCTTCAGTATATTACTGTATGTATGCCAGCATCTTCAGTATATTACTGTATGTATGCCAGCATCTTCAGTATATTACTGCATGTATGTATGCCAGCATCTTCAGTATATTACTGTATGTATGCCAGCATCTTCAGTATATTACTGCATGTATGTATGCCAGCATCTTCAGTATATTACTGTATGTATGCCAGCATCTTCAGTATATTACTGCATGTATGTATGCCAGCATCTTCAGTATATTACTGTATGTATGCCAGCATCTTCAGTATATTACTGCATGTATGTATGCCAGCATCTTCAGTATATTACTGTATGTATGCCAGCATCTTCAGTATATTACTGTATGTATGTATGCCAGCATCTTCAGTATATTACTGCATGTATGTATGCCAGCATCTTCAGTATATTACTGCATGTATGTATGCCAGCATCTTCAGTATATTACTGCATGTATGTATGCCAGCATCTTCAGTTCTATTACTGCATGTATGTATGCCAGCATCTTCAGTATATTACTGTATGTATGTATGCCAGCATCCACAGTATATTACTGCATGTATGTATGCCAGCATCGTCAGTATATTACTGCATGTATTTATGTCAGCATCTTCAGTATATTACTGCATGTTTGTATGCCAGCATCTTCAGTATATTACTGTATGTATGTCAGCATCTTCAGTATATTACTGCATGTATGTGTGCCAGCATCTTCAATATATTACAGTATGTATGCCAGCATCTTCAGTATATTACTGCATGTATGTATGCCAGCATCTTCAGTATATTACTGTATGTATGCCAGCATCTTCAGTATATTACTGCATGTATGTATGCCAGCATCGTCAGTATATTACTGTATGTATGTATGCCAGCATCCACAGTATATTACTGCATGTATGTATGCCAGCATCTTCAGTATATTACTGTATGTATGTATGCCAGCATCTTCAGTATATTACTGCATGTATGTATGCCAGCATCTTCAGTATATTACTGTATGTATGTATGCCAGCATCCACAGTATATTACTGCATGTATGTATGCCAGCATCTTCAGTATATTACTGCATGTATTTATGTCAGCATCTTCAGTATATTACTGTATGTATGTGTGTCAGCATCTTCAGTATATTACTGCATGTATGTATGCCAGCATCTTCAGTATATTACTGTATGTATGCCAGCATCTTCAGTATATTACTGCATGTATGTATGCCAGCATCCACAGTATATTACTGCATGTATGTATGCCAGCATCTTCAGTATATTACTGCATGTATGTATGTCAGCATCTTCAGTATATTACTGCATGTATGTATGCCAGCATCTTCAGTATATTACTGTATGTATGTATGCCAGTACCTTCAGTATATTACTGCATGTATGTATGTCAGCATCTTCTGTATATTACTGCATGTATGTCAGCATCTTCAGTATATTACTGCATGTATGTATGCCAGCATCTTCAGTATATTACTGTATGTATGTATGTCAGCATCTTCAGTATATTACGGCATGTATGTCAGCATCTTCAGTATATTACTGCATGTATGTATGTCAGCATCTTCAGTATATTACTGCATGTCTGTATGCCAGCATCGTCAGGATATTGCTGCATGTATGTATGCCAGCATCCACAGTCTTTCACTGTAGGTATGTATGCCAGCATCCACAGTATCTTACTGTATGTATGTATGCCAGCATCTTCAGTATATTACTGCATGTATGTATGTCAGCATCTTCAGTATATTACTGTATGTATATATGCCAGCATCTTCAGTATATTACTGCATGTATGTATGCCAGCATCTTCAGTATATTACTGTATGTATGTCAGCATCTTCAGTATATTACTGCATGTATGTATGCCAGCATCTTCAGTATATTACTGTATGTATGTATGTCAGCATCTTCAGTGTATTACTGCATGTACGTATGCCAGCATCCACAGTATATTACTGTATGTATGTATGTCAGCATCTTCAGTATATTACTGCATGTATGTCAGCAACTTCAGTATATTACTGCCTGTATGTATGCCAGCACCTTCAGTATATTACTGCATGTATGTATGTCAGCATCTTCTGTATATTACTGCATGTATGTCAGCATCTTCAGTATATTACTGCATGTATGTATGCCAGCATCTTCAGTATATTACTGTATGTATGTATGTCAGCATCTTCAGTATATTACGGCATGTATGTCAGCATCTTCAGTATATTACTGCATGTATGTATGTCAGCATCTTCAGTATATTACTGCATGTCTGTATGCCAGCATCGTCAGGATATTGCTGCATGTATGTATGCCAGCATCCACAGTCTTTCACTGTAGGTAGGTATGCCAGCATCCACAGTATCTTACTGTATGTATGTATGCCAGCATCTTCAGTATATTACTGCATGTATGTATGTCAGCATCTTCAGTATATTACTGTATGTATATATGCCAGCATCTTCAGTATATTACTGCATGTATGTATGCCAGCATCTTCAGTATATTACTGTATGTATGTCAGCATCTTCAGTATATTACTGCATGTATGTATGCCAGCATCTTCAGTATATTACTGTATGTATGTATGTCAGCATCTTCAGTGTATTACTGCATGTACGTATGCCAGCATCCACAGTATATTACTGTATGTATGTATGTCAGCATCTTCAGTATATTACTGCATGTATGTCAGCATCTTCAGTAAATTACTGCCTGTATGTATGCCAGCATCTTCAGTATATTACTGCATGTATGTCAGCATCTTCAGTATATTACTGCATGTATGTATGCCAGCATCTTCAGTATATTACTGTATGTATGTATGTCAGCATCTTCAGTATATTACTGTATGTATGCCAGCATCCACAGTATATTACTGTATGTATGTATGTCAGCATCTTCAGTATATTACTGCATGTATGTCAGCATCTTCAGTATATTACTGCATGTATGTATGCCAGCATCTTCAGTATATTACTGCATGTATGTCAGCATCTTCAGTATATTACTGCATGTATGTCAGCATCTTCAGTATATTACTGCATGTATGTATGCCAGCATCTTCAGTATATTACTGTATGTATGTCAGCATCTTCAGTATATTACTGTATGTATGTCAGCATCTTCAGTATATTACTGTATGTATGTCAGCATCTTCAGTATATTACTGCATGTATGTATGTCAGCATCTTCAGTATATTACTGCATGTATGTCAGCATCTTCAGTATATTACTGCATGTATGTATGCCAGCATCTTCAGTATATTACTGCATGTATGTCAGCATCTTCAGTATATTACTGCATGTATGTCAGCATCTTCAGTATATTACTGTATGTATATATGCCAGCATCTTCAGTATATTACTGCATGTATGTATGCCAGCATCTTCAGTATATTACTGTATGTATGTCAGCATCTTCAGTATATTACTGCATGTATGTATGCCAGCATCTTCAGTATATTACTGTATGTATGTATGTCAGCATCTTCAGTGTATTACTGCATGTACGTATGCCAGCATCCACAGTATATTACTGTATGTATGTATGTCAGCATCTTCAGTATATTACTGCATGTATGTCAGCATCTTCAGTAAATTACTGCCTGTATGTATGCCAGCATCTTCAGTATATTACTGCATGTATGTCAGCATCTTCAGTATATTACTGCATGTATGTATGCCAGCATCTTCAGTATATTACTGTATGTATGTATGTCAGCATCTTCAGTATATTACTGTATGTATGCCAGCATCCACAGTATATTACTGTATGTATGTATGTCAGCATCTTCAGTATATTACTGCATGTATGTCAGCATCTTCAGTATATTACTGCATGTATGTATGCCAGCATCTTCAGTATATTACTGCATGTATGTCAGCATCTTCAGTATATTACTGCATGTATGTCAGCATCTTCAGTATATTACTGCATGTATGTATGCCAGCATCTTCAGTATATTACTGTATGTATGTCAGCATCTTCAGTATATTACTGTATGTATGTCAGCATCTTCAGTATATTACTGTATGTATGTCAGCATCTTCAGTATATTACTGCATGTATGTATGTCAGCATCTTCAGTATATTACTGCATGTCTGTATGCCAGCATCGTCAGGATATTGCTGCATGTATGTATGCCAGCATCCACAGTCTTTCACTGTAGGTATGTATGCCAGCATCCACAGTATATTACTGTATGTATGTATGCCAGCATCTTCAGTATATTACTGCATGTATGTATGTCAGCATCTTCAGTATATTACTGTATGTATGTATGCCATCACCCACAGTATATTACTGCATGTCTGTATGCCAGCATCGTCAGGATATTGCTGCATGTATGTATGCCAGCATCCACAGTCTTTCACTGTAGGTATGTATGCCAGCATCCACAGTATATTACTGTATGTATGTATGCCAGCATCTTCAGTATATTACTGTATGTATGCCAGCATCTTCAGTATATTACTGCATGTATGTATGCCAGCATCTTCAGTATATTACTGTATGTATGTATGCCAGCATCCACAGTATATTACTGCATGTATGTATGCCAGCATCTTCAGTATATTACTGCATGTATGTATGCCAGCATCTTCAGTATATTACTGTATGTATGTATGCCAGCATCCACAGTATATTACTGCATGTATGTATGCCAGCATCTTCAGTATATTACTGCATGTATTTATGTCAGCATCTTCAGTATATTACTGTATGTATGTATGTCAGCATCTTCAGTATATTACTGCATGTATGTATGCCAGCATCTTCAGTATATTACTGTATGTATGCCAGCATCTTCAGTATATTACTGCATGTATGTATGCCAGCATCTTCAGTATATTACTGTATGTATGTATACCAGCATCTTCAGTATATTACTGCATGTATGTATGCCAGCATCCACAGTATATTACTGCATGTATGTATGTCAGCATCTTCAGTATATTACTGCATGTATGTATGTCAGCATCTTCAGTATATTACTGTATGTATGTATGCCATCACCCACAGTATATTACTGCATGTCTGTATGCCAGCATCGTCAGGATATTGCTGCATGTATGTATGCCAGCATCCACAGTCTTTCACTGTAGGTATGTATGCCAGCATCCACAGTATATTACTGTATGTATGTATGCCAGCATCTTCAGTATATTACTGTATGTATGTCAGCATCTTCAGTATATTACTGTATGTATGTATGTCAGCATCTTCAGTATATTACTGCATGTCTGTATGCCAGCATCGTCAGCATATTGCTGCATGTATGTATGCCGGCATCCAAGTCTTTCACTGTAGGTATGTATACCAGCATCCACAGTATATTACTGTATGTATGTATGCCAGCATCTTCAGTATATTACTGCATGTATGTATGTCAGCATCTTCAGTATATTACTGCATGTATGTATGTCAGCATCTTCAGTATATTACTGCATGTATGTATGTCAGCATCTTCAGTATATTACTGCATGTATGTCAGCATCTTCAGTATATTACTGCATGTATGTATGTCAGCATCTTCAGTATATTACTGCATGTCTGTATGCCAGCATCGTCAGGATATTGCTGCATGTATGTATGCCAGCATCCACAGTCTTTCACTGTAGGTATGTATGCCAGCATCCACAGTATATTACTGTATGTATGTATGCCAGCATCTTCAGTATATTACTGCATGTATGTATGTCAGCATCTTCAGTATATTACTGTATGTATGTATGCCATCACCCACAGTATATTACTGCATGTCTGTATGCCAGCATCGTCAGGATATTGCTGCATGTATGTATGCCAGCATCCACAGTCTTTCACTGTAGGTATGTATGCCAGCATCCACAGTATATTACTGTATGTATGTATGCCAGCATCTTCAGTATATTACTGTATGTATGCCAGCATCTTCAGTATATTACTGTATGTATGTATGCCAGCATCTTCAGTATATTACTGTATGTATGTATGCCAGCATCTTCAGTATATTACTGTATGTATGTATGTCAGCATCTTCAGTTTATTACTGCATGTATGTATGCCAGCATCTTCAATATATCACTGTATGTATGTATGCCAGCATCTTCAGTATATTACTGCATGTATGTATGCCAGCATCTTCAGTATATTACTGTATGTATGTATGCCAGCATCCACAGTATATTACTGCATGTATGTATGCCAGCATCTTCAGTATATTACTGCATGTATGTATGCCAGCATCTTCAGTATATTACTGTATGTATGTATGCCAGCATCCACAGTATATTACTGCATGTATGTATGCCAGCATCTTCAGTATATTACTGCATGTATTTATGTCAGCATCTTCAGTATATTACTGTATGTATGTCAGCATCTTCAGTATATTACTGCATGTATGTATGCCAGCATCTTCAGTATATTACTGTATGTATGCCAGCATCTTCAGTATATTACTGCATGTATGTATGCCAGCATCTTCAGTATATTACTGTATGTATGTATACCAGCATCTTCAGTATATTACTGCATGTATGTATGCCAGCATCCACAGTATATTACTGCATGTATGTATGTCAGCATCTTCAGTATATTACTGTATGTATGTATGCCAGCATCCACAGTATATTACTGCATGTATGTATGCCAGCATCTTCAGTATATTACTGCATGTATTTATGTCAGCATCTTCAGTATATTACTGTATGTATGTCAGCATCTTCAGTATATTACTGCATGTATGTATGCCAGCATCTTCAGTATATTACTGTATGTATGCCAGCATCTTCAGTATATTACTGCATGTATGTATGCCAGCATCTTCAGTATATTACTGTATGTATGTATACCAGCATCTTCAGTATATTACTGCATGTATGTATGCCAGCATCCACAGTATATTACTGCATGTATGTATGTCAGCATCTTCAGTATATTACTGCATGTATGTATGTCAGCATCTTCAGTATATTACTGCATGTCTGTATGCCAGCATCGTCAGGATATTGCTGCATGTATGTATGCCAGCATCCACAGTCTTTCACTGTAGGTATGTATGCCAGCATCCACAGTATATTACTGTATGTATGTATGCCAGCATCTTCAGTATATTACTGTATGTATGTCAGCATCTTCAGTATATTACTGTATGTATGTATGTCAGCATCTTCAGTATATTACTGCATGTCTGTATGCCAGCATCGTCAGCATATTGCTGCATGTATGTATGCCGGCATCCAAGTCTTTCACTGTAGGTATGTATGCCAGCATCCACAGTATATTACTGTATGTATGTATGCCAGCATCTTCAGTATATTACTGCATGTATGTCTGTCAGCATCTTCAGTATATTACTGCATGTATGTATGTCAGCATCTTCAGTATATTACTGCATGTATGTATGTCAGCATCTTCAGTATATTACTGCATGTATGTCAGCATCTTCAGTATATTACTGCATGTATGTATGTCAGCATCTTCAGTATATTACTGCATGTCTGTATGCCAGCATCGTCAGGATATTGCTGCATGTATGTATGCCAGCATCCACAGTCTTTCACTGTAGGTATGTATGCCAGCATCCACAGTATATTACTGTATGTATGTATGCCAGCATCTTCAGTATATTACTGCATGTATGTATGTCAGCATCTTCAGTATATTACTGTATGTATGTATGCCATCACCCACAGTATATTACTGCATGTCTGTATGCCAGCATCGTCAGGATATTGCTGCATGTATGTATGCCAGCATCCACAGTCTTTCACTGTAGGTATGTATGCCAGCATCCACAGTATATTACTGTATGTATGTATGCCAGCATCTTCAGTATATTACTGTATGTATGCCAGCATCTTCAGTATATTACTGCATGTATGTATGCCAGCATCTTCAGTATATTACTGTATGTATGTATGCCAGCATCCACAGTATATTACTGCATGTATGTATGCCAGCATCTTCAGTATATTACTGCATGTATGTATGCCAGCATCTTCAGTATATTACTGTATGTATGTATGCCAGCATCCACAGTATATTACTGCATGTATGTATGCCAGCATCTTCAGTATATTACTGCATGTATTTATGTCAGCATCTTCAGTATATTACTGTATGTATGTCAGCATCTTCAGTATATTACTGCATGTATGTATGCCAGCATCTTCAGTATATTACTGTATGTATGCCAGCATCTTCAGTATATTACTGCATGTATGTATGCCAGCATCTTCAGTATATTACTGTATGTATGTATACCAGCATCTTCAGTATATTACTGCATGTATGTATGCCAGCATCCACAGTATATTACTGCATGTATGTATGTCAGCATCTTCAGTATATTACTGCATGTATGTATGTCAGCATCTTCAGTATATTACTGTATGTATGTATGTATGCCATCACCCACAGTATATTACTGCATGTCTGTATGCCAGCATCGTCAGGATATTGCTGCATGTATGTATGCCAGCATCCACAGTCTTTCACTGTAGGTATGTATGCCAGCATCCACAGTATATTACTGTATGTATGTATGCCAGCATCTTCAGTATATTACTGTATGTATGTCAGCATCTTCAGTATATTACTGTATGTATGTATGTCAGCATCTTCAGTATATTACTGCATGTCTGTATGCCAGCATCGTCAGCATATTGCTGCATGTATGTATGCCGGCATCCAAGTCTTTCACTGTAGGTATGTATGCCAGCATCCACAGTATATTACTGTATGTATGTATGCCAGCATCTTCAGTATATTACTGCATGTATGTATGTCAGCATCATCAGTATATTACTGCATGTATGTATGCCAGCATCTTCAGTATATTGCTGCATGTATGTATGCCAGCATCCACAGTCTTTCACTGTAGGTATGTATGCCAGCACCCACAGTATTTCACTGTAGATAGATATTCCAGCACTCACAGTATTTCACTGTAGGTATATATGCCAGCACCCACAGTATTTCACTGTCGGTATGTATGCCAGCACCCACAGTATTTCACTGTAGGTATATATGCCAGCACCCACAGTATTTCACTGTAGGTATATATGCCAGCATTCACAGTATTTCACTGTAGGTGTATATGCCAGCATCCACAGTATTTCACTGTAGGTATGTATGCCAGCATCCACAGTATTTCACTGTAGGTATATATGCCAGCATCCACAGTATTTCACTGTAGATATGTATGCCAGCATCCACAGTATTTCACTGTAGGTATGTATGCCAGCATCCACAGTATTTCACTGTAGGTATATATGCCAGCATCCACAGTATTTCACTGTATGTATGTATGTCAGCATCTTCAGTATATTACTGCATGTATGTATGCCAGCATCTTCAGTATATTACTGTATGTATGTATGTCAGCATCTTCAGTATATTACTGCATGTATGTCAGCATCTTCAGTATATTACTGCATGTATGTATGTCAGCATCTTCAGTATATTACTGCATGTCTGTATGCCAGCATCGTCAGCATATTGCTGCATGTATGTATGCCGGCATCCACAGTCTTTCACTGTAGGTATGTATGCCAGCATCCACAGTATATTACTGTATGTATGTATGCCAGCATCTTCAGTATATTACTGCATGTATGTATGTCAGCATCATCAGTATATTACTGCATGTATGTATGCCAGCATCTTCAGTATATTGCTGCATGTATGTATGCCAGCATCCACAGTCTTTCACTGTAGGTATGTATGCCAGCACCCACAGTATTTCACTGTAGATAGATATTCCAGCACTCACAGTATTTCACTGTAGGTATATATGTCAGCATCCACAGTATTTCACTGTAGGTATATATGCCAGCACCCACAGTATTTCACTGTCGGTATGTATGCCAGCACCCACAGTATTTCACTGTAGGTATATATGCCAGCACCCACAGTATTTCACTGTAGGTATATATGCCAGCATTCACAGTATTTCACTGTAGGTATATATGCCAGCATCCACAGTATTTCACTGTAGGTATGTATGCCAGCATCCACAGTATTTCACTGTAGGTATATATGCCAGCATCCACAGTATTTCACTGTAGCTATGTATGCCAGCATCCACAGTATTTCACTGTAGGTATATATGCCAGCATCCACAGTATTTCACTGTCGGTATGTATGCCAGCATCCACAGTATTTCACTGTAGGTATATATGCCAGCATCCACAGTATTTCACTGTAGGTATGTATGCCAGCATCCACAGTATTTCACTGTAGGTATATATATGCCAGCATCCACAGTATTTCACTGTAGGTATATATGTCAGCATCCACAGTATTTCACTGTAGGTATATATATGCCAGCATCCACAGTATTTCACTGTAGGTATGTTGTCTATATGGACTTCAGTAAGGCCTTTGACAAGGTCCCTCATGGTAGACTAGTACAAAAGGTGAAGTCACACGGGATCAGGGGTGAACTGGCAAGGTGGATACAGAACTGGCTAGGCCATAGAAGGCAGAGGGTAGCAATGGAGGGATGCTTTTCTAATTGGAGGGCTGTGACCAGTGGTGTTCCACAGGGATCAGTGCTGGGACCTTTGCTCTTTGTAGTATATATAAATGATTTGGAGGAAAATGTAACTGGTCTGATTAGTAAGTTTGCAGACGACACAAAGGTTGGTGGAATTGCGGATAGCGATGAGGACTGTCTGAGGATACAGCAGGATTTAGATTGTCTGGAGACTTGGGCGGAGAGATGGCAGATGGAGTTTAACCTGGACAAATGTGAGGTAATGCATTTTGGAAGGGCTAATGCAGGTAGGGAATATACAGTGAATGGTAGAACCCTCAAGAGTATTGAAAGTCAAAGAGATCTAGGAGTACAGGTCCACAGATCACTGAAAGGGGCTACACAGGTGGAGAAGGTAGTCAAGAAGGCATACGGCATGCTTGCCTTCATTGGCCGGGGCATTGAGTATAAGAATTGGCAAGTCATGTTGCAGCTGTATAGAACCTTAGTTAGGCCACACTTGGAGTATAGTGTTCAATTCTGGTCGCCACACTACCAGAAGGATGTGGAGGCTTTAGAGAGGGTGCAGAAGAGATTTACCAGAATGTTGCCTGGTATGGAGGGCATAAGCTATGAGGAGCGATTGAATAAACTCGGTTTGTTCTCACTGGAACGAAGGAGGTTGAGGGGCGACCTGATAGAGGTATACAAAATTATGAGGGGCATAGACAGAGTGGATAGTCAGAGGCTTTTCCCCAGGGTAGAGGGGTCAATTACTAGGGGGCATAGGTTTAAGGTGAGAGGGGCAAAGTTTAGAGTAGATGTACGAGGCAAGTTTTTTACGCAGAGGGTAGTGGGTGCCTGGAACTCACTACCGGAGGAGGTAGTGGAGGCAGGGACGATAGGGACATTTAAGGGGCATCTTGACAAATATATGAATAGGATGGGAATAGAAGGATACGGACCCAGGAAGTGTAGAAGATTGTAGTTTAGTCGGGCAGTATGGTCGGCACGGGCTTGGAGGGCCGAAGGGCCTGTTCCTGTGCTGTACATTTCTTTGTTCTTTGTTCTTTGTTCTTTGTATATATGCCAGCATCCACAGTATTTCACTGTAGGTATATATGCCAGCATCCACAGTATTTCACTGTAGATATATTTGTCAGCATCCACAGTATTTCACTGTAGGTATATATGCCAGCATCCACAGTATTTCACTGTAGGTATATATGTCAGCATCCACAGTATTTCACTGTAGGTATATATGTCAGCATCCACAGTATTTCACTGTAGGTATGTATGTCAGCATCCACAGTATTTCACTGCAGGTAGATATGCCAGCATCCACAGTATTTCACTGTAGGTAGATATGCCAGCATCCACAGTATTTCACTGTAGATATTGTAGCCATCTGGGATGGCCACTTTCAGCATATAAAATGGACATTCGCAGAGCATACAGGGAAAAATGGACAATGCAAAGTAACAAGCAGGCACCGAGCCTGAATGTGTATTTGGGAAGACGGACTGCAGACAGAACCGAAACTCTTGACCGATTTGCACATTGATGGCCCATCTCCAATAAACAAAAGAATAGCGATCAGGTAGCCGATACCGTCCCAGACATTCCGGCACCACCACCCCAGCAAGAAGATACAAACAAAGCAAAGCCAACGGCCACTTAGGACACACCCAGCCATCAGGGCACCCGCCCCTTTATTGGCTCAGATTGATGGCGGTGATCGAGAAGCTGCCCAATTGATTGGGACCAAGTTTAAGGCCCGTCTAAAAGCGCGCAAAGCCCCCCTGAGTATAAGAAGGAACCCCGCCATGTGTTCCCTCTCTTGGATTCGGCTCTCAACTGGAGAGACCCCTCCACCTGCACCACCAGAAGCAAGTATGTTCAAGTTTAACGTTCGCTACCAGACGGACGACCATACCTATACTCCTGTTACCTCTTCGAACCCAACAGCCTCAGATCCGAACAACGGCCATTGTTCCTCTGACCTAAGTGGGCACCCGAAGTTAAGTATAGGTGTTAGTGATAGACATAGTTTAGCCTGTAGTGTTATTGTGCATGAGTAAATCATACTGTGTGTAAATAAAGTACCATTGACTTTGAACTAACTAACTGGTGTATTGGCTCTTTGATCGGTATTCGGTTGAACCTTGTGGCGGTATCAAGAGATACCTGGCGACTCTGAAAGCATATTCATAATTAAGATTAAGAAAGGCGACCTTATTAATCGCCATATTTATAGCCATTAAAAGATAGCAACAATATGTATGCCAGCATCCACAGTATTTCACTGTAGGTATGTATGCCAGCATCCACAGTATTTCACCGTAGGTATGTATGCCAGTAGCTTCAATATTTGAATAGGTATGTATGCCAGTATCCACAGTATTTTACTGTGGGTATGTATGCCAGCAGCTTCAGTATTATGATTTATTTTCTATTCAATGAAATGGGCAGTGAGTGTGCTTGCTCGCATTGATGTTGAATAGTGAGTTGGTCACTGGAAG
Organism: Scyliorhinus torazame; assembly: GCF_047496885.1. Classification (NCBI taxonomy): domain Eukaryota; kingdom Metazoa; phylum Chordata; class Chondrichthyes; order Carcharhiniformes; family Scyliorhinidae; genus Scyliorhinus; species Scyliorhinus torazame. The sequence continues at coordinate 139,138,679 of NC_092707.1, read as the reverse complement.
TAAACTGTAAGAAACCAAAACTCTACCGAGCTTTGTTTCCATGATCTGTATCTTGCCCAATTTATTTTTCTCTTTACAGCTGCCAGTCAAGTTGCGGTCTACCTGGCAACTCTCAGTGAACAGAGAATGGAATCTGCTGCTGTTTCTCCAGCTAGAGTCCTGGTTCCCAGTTCTGGATTGGTGACTAAAGCTCCCGATACCATTGCTCTTTTGCTGCTTCCTCGGCTGGCTTGTTAAATCAAGCTACAAGTGGACGAGACACAACTCACACAAGACAGGATTGTTAGAACCAACCCTTGCAAATAACCTGTCTCCGAATGTGCCAGTAAATGGTTTATTCCACCTTTTTGGATTGCACATTATGAATTTGCCCTCACACAAAACAGTTTGCTCAGGCACCGTCAAAATTTACTGGAATTGTAAGTCATTCATTGTTGTTTACAATGCTCCTCAGAGTCAATTGCTTCCGAAGAGTATTGGGCAATGCATCAATTTGACAATTCTGTACCATGGGGTGGGGGAGGGAGGCGGAGAAAAGAGGAATTGTTCTTTCAAACCAAAATACCTGAAGAGGATTAATCTAACAAATCACTTTGAACACTTCCACAAAATTATAAATCAATCACTGTACAATTAAATCTATGTGCAGGCAGTGTCAGCCATAAAAGCGTTTCTTCTTGTCATGAATTGATTCCAATAGATCATTGCTCTGTCAAACCAATATTGCCTAAATAAGGATCAGAACAGTTAGCCAGGCAAAGTTCACTCTTTGCTGATTGGATGAATAAAATATTTTGCCAACTGTAGAAAATAGTTATGACACAATTGAAAGTTTGTTCTTGATGTCCCTGTGGAGCATGTAGGCTTTTTGTACATTATTATTCCGGCGACGCGTTGGTGGAGTTTAATGGTTTCATACAACTTCTGTGGCAGTTCTTTATTAGAACTGGACGTGAATGTTTCTAAGGATAAAGTTTTTTAATGAAGGTTTTTTTCCTCAGGCTGTATGAAGTGCTGTTGCCTCTCTGGGATCCGGGTTCAATGCCAGTTCAGAGAGAGGACATGAAGATTCCTTCCCTCATTGGCCCACATGAAGTAACTCTCATGCACAAGGTGTTATATGACAAAATACCCATAATTGTACATAGATTATAAATACGCCTTCAGCCTACAGAACAGATGAGTTTGAAATTTCAAACATTCACCCAATTGCATTGGAGGGCAGCCTTCCTTGACAGTCCAAGATGCTTTTTGTTCTGATCTGGATCAAGTACCATCTTTATGCTGAAAAATAATTTCCTCTGAAGCAGTTCACTGCCTGAGCCCAGGGATTATATAGAATTTAGAGCACCGAAACAAGCCATTCAGCCAACAAGTTTATGTTGGTGTTTATGCTCCACATTAGCCTCCTCCCACTGCTGCACATTTATATGCTTCTGTTCCTTGCTCCTTCATCTGTTTTCCTTGTTTCCTGTTTAATGCATCTATGCTAATCATCTCCATATCTTGAGGTAGTAAAGCCCTCATTCTTAACGCTCTTTGAATGAAGAAGTAGCTTCTCAATTCCTTATTGGAATTATTAATGACTGTCATATGGGAATATGGTAGCACAGTGGTTAGCACTGTTGCTTCACAGCTCCAGGGTCCCAGGTTCGATTCCCGGCTTGGGTCACTGTCTGTACGGAGTCTGCACGTTCTCCCAGTGTCTACGTGGGTTTCCTTCGGATGCTCCGGTTTCCTCCCACAAGTCCCAAAAGACGTGCTGTTGGGGAATTTGGACATTCTGAATTCTCCCTCAGTGTACCCGAATAGGCGCCGGAATGTGGTGACTAGGGGCTTTTCACAGTAACTTCATTGCAGTGTTAATGTAAGCCTACTTGTGACACTAATAAAGATTATTATTATTGTTCATCCCTCAGTTTGGTCTCCCCTACAAGTAGAAACAAGTTCTTTAATGCTGAACCCTTTAAAAGTTTTAAAGACCTCTATGAGATCACCTCTCACTCTTCTGGAAATAAAGGCTGACACTCCAGAGAATGCTGCACTGTCTAAAGTTAAACTGCCCATTCGGGTGGATATAAAAGACCCCATGGCACTATTTCAAAGACGGCAATGGAGTTATCCCTGTGTTCTGGCCATAATTTATCCCTCAACATCACAAAAACAGATTATCTAGTTGATATCACATTGAAGGTTTATCAAAGTTTGCTGTGTGCAAATTGATGCCCGTATTCTTTTCTTTACAAGGGTGGTTACACTTCAAAAATACTTCATTAGTTGCAAAGTGTTTCGGGATTTGTGGTGGTCAAGTAAAGTGCCATAAGACTTCCGGGTGCGGCGATGACCAGCTAAGTCGCACGTTTCGGCAGCTCCCGGTGGAACGGACTTTAGGGCTCTTGATAGGAGCCCCAACGGCAATTTTAACGGCTAAAAACACCGTGCGGTAAACCAGAAGGTTGTTCCCCCTGGACACGGATGGAAAAAGGAGAGGAAAGTGGCCGGATTGCAGCGGATCCTTTGGAACAACGGCAAGGAAGGCAAGCAGAAACCAAGATGGCGTCGGAAGGTGGCAGTCTCATATGGGGCCCTGAACAACAAGAGTTCTTGAAACGCTGCGTGGAGGAGATAAAAAAGGAAATGAAGAAAGAGTTGTTGGCCCCGATATTACAGGCGATTGAAGGGCTGAAAGAGGAACAAAAGACCCAGGAGCAGGAGCTTTGGGTCGTGAAGGCGAAAGCAGCAGAGAATGAGAACGATATACAGGGCCTGGTGGTGAAGTCGGAGATACAGGAGGCACACCAGAAACGATCTGTGGAGAGGTTGGAGGCACTGGAAAACAGCGCAAGGAGGAACAACTTGAGGACTCTTGGCCTTCCTGAAGGTGTGGAGGGGGCGGACGTCGGGGCATATGTGAGCACGATGCTGCACTCGTTAATGGGAGCGGAGGCCCCGACGGGTCCGTTGGAGGTGGAGGGAGCATACCGAGTTATGGTGCGAGGATCGAGAGCAGGAGAAACTCCCAGAGCCATAGTGGTGAGATTCCTCCGTTTTAAGGATAGAGAAATGGTCCTTAGATGGGCGAAGAAAACTCGGTGTAGTAAATGGGAGAACGCGGTGATCCGCGTTTATCAAGATTGGAGTGCGGAGGTGGCGAGAAGGAGGGCGAGCTTTAATCGGGCCAAAGCGGTACTTCACAAAAAGAAGATAAAATTTGGAATGCTGCAACCGGCAAGACTGTGGGTCACATATCAAGGGAGGCACCACTACTTTGAGACGGCGGATGAAGCGTGGACTTTTATTGTAGAAGAAAAATTGGAATGAGTGGATTATGAAAATGAACGTTTGGACAAAGTGGTGGGGCGAATGGGGGGGGGCGAAGAGGGGTTTTATGTTTTAATCCTGCGGTATGGTAACTTTTCTCTCTCCCACAGGTGGTGATGGGGGGAGGTGGGGAGGGAGAGGAGATGGGGCGTTGGCCATGGGAGGCGGGGCCGAGGGAGAGGCGCGGGCTTGGTTCCCGCGCTATGATAATTATGGCGGGAATAGAGAAGCAGGAAGGAGGGGGTGTCGCACGGTGCGAGCCGTGATCACGGGGGAAAGCCGAGGTCAGCCAGAGTTTGCTGACTTCTGGGAGCAACATGGGGGGAGTAATTATGCTAGCGGGGGGTCTAGCGGGGGGGGGGGAGGGGGGAATTACTGGCTTGCTGCTGCTGGGGAAAGGGGGGAGTGGGTACGGGAAAGGATGGGTGGGGGGGCACCGTCTGGGAGAGATACAGCTGCGTGGGAACTGGGTGCGAAGCTGGAAAAAGATGATGGCTAACCGGCAGGGGGGGGGGGGGTGGGAAGCCCCCCAACTCGGCTGATCACGTGGAACGTGAGGGGGCTTAACGGGCCGATAAAGAGGGCACGAGTACTCGCACACCTTAAGAAACTTAAAGCAGATGTGGTTATGTTACAGGAAACGCACCTGAAACTGACAGACCAGGTTAGGCTACGCAAAGGATGGGTGGGGCAGGTGTTCCATTCGGGGCTGGATGCAAAAAACAGGGGGGTGGCTATATTAGTGGGGAAGCGGGTAATGTTCGAGGCAAAGACTATAGTGGCGGATAACGGGGGCAGATACGTGATGGTGAGTGGCAAATTACAGGGAGAGATGGTGGTTTTGGTAAACGTGTATGCCCCGAACTGGGATGATGCCAACTTTATGAGGCGAATGCTAGGACGCATCCCGGACCTAGAGACGGGAAAGCTGATAATGGGGGGAGATTTTAACACGGTGTTGGAACCAAGGCTGGATAGGTCGAAGTCCAGGACTGGTAGGAGGCCGGCAGCAGCCAAGGTGCTTAAGGATTTTATGGAGCAGATGGGAGGGGTGGACCCGTGGAGATTCAGTAGACCTAGGAGTAAGGAGTTCTCGTTTTTCTCCTGTGTCCATAAAGTCTATTCACGCATAGACTTTTTTGTGTTGGGTAGGGCATTGATCCCGAGGGTGAGGGGAACGGAATATACGGCTATAGCCATTTCGGATCATGCCCCACACTGGATAGACTTGGAGATAGGGGAGGAAACAAGAGGGCGCCCACCCTGGAGAATGGACATGGGACTAATGGCAGATGAGGGGGTGTGCCTAAGGGTGAGGGGATGCATTGAAAAGTACTTGGAACTCAATGACAATGGGGAGGTTCAGGTGGGAGTGGTCTGGGAGGCGTTGAAGGCGGTGGTGAGGGGGGAGCTGATATCAATAAGGACACATAAAGGGAAGCAGGAGAGTAAGGAACGGGAGCGGTTGCTGCAAGAACTTTTAAGGGTGGACAGACAATATGCGGAAGCACCAGAGGAGGGACTGTACAGGGAAAGGCAAAGGCTGCATGTGGAATTTGACTTGCTGACTACAGGCACTGCAGAGGCACAATGGAGGAAGGCGCAGGGTGTACAGTATGAATATGGAGAGAAGGCGAGCAGATTGCTGGCACACCAATTGAGGAAAAGGGGAGCAGCGAGGGAAATAGGGGGGGTGAGGGACGAGGAAGGAGAGACGGAGCGGGGAGCGGAGAGAGTGAATGAAGTGTTCAAGACATTTTATAAAAAATTGTATGAAGCTCAACCCCCGGATGGGAGGGAGAGAATGATGGATTTTTTGGATCGGCTGGAAATTCCCAAGGTGGAAGAGCAGGAAAGGGTGGGACTGGGAGCACAGATCACGGTAGAAGAAGTGGTGAAAGGAATTAGGAACATGCAGACGGGAAAGGCCCCGGGACCGGACGGATTCCCAGTTGAATTTTACAGAAAATATTTGGACTTGCTCGCCCCGCTACTGACGAGGACCTTTAACAAGGCAAAGGAGAGGGGACAACTGCCCCCGACTATGTCAGAAGCAACGATATCGCTTCTCTTAAAGAAGGAAAAGGATCCGCTACAATGCGGGTCCTACAGACCAATTTCCCTCCTAAATGTGGATGCCAAGGTCCTGGCCAAGGTAATGGCAATGAGAATAGAGGAATGTGTCCCAGGGGTGGTTCATGAGGACCAAACTGGGTTTGTGAAGGGGAGACAGCTGAACACGAATATACGGAGGCTGTTAGGGGTAATGATGATGGCCCCACCAGAGGGTGAAACGGAGATAGTAGTGGCGATGGATGCCGAGAAAGCATTTGATAGAGTGGAATGGGATTATCTGTGGGAGGTGTTGAGGAGATTTGGGTTTGGAGAGGGGTATGTTAGATGGGTGCAGCTGTTGTATAGGGCCCCAGTGGCGAGTGTGGTCACGAATGGACGGGGATCGGCATATTTTCGGCTCCATAGAGGGACAAGGCAGGGATGTCCTCTGTCCCCATTACTGTTTGCACTGGCGATTGAGCCCCTGGCAATAGCGCTGAGAGGTTCCAGGAGATGGAGGGGAATACTTAGGGGAGGAGAAGAACACCGGGTATCTTTATATGCGGATGATCTGCTACTATATGTGGCGGATCCAGCGGAGGGGATGCCAGAAATAATGCGGATACTTGGGGAGTTTGGGGATTTTTCAGGGTATAAATTGAACATGGGGAAGAGTGAGCTGTTTGTGGTGCATCCAGGGGAGCAGAGTAGAGAAATAGAAGATCTACCATTGAGGAAGGTAACAAGAGACTTTCGTTACCTGGGGATCCAGATAGCTAAGAATTGGGGCACATTGCACAGGCTAAATTTGATTCGGTTGGTGGAACAGATGGAGGAAGATTTCAAGAGATGGGATATGGTAGCATTGTCAATGGCAGGGAGGGTGCAGGCGGTTAAGATGGTGGTCCTCCCGAGATTCCTCTTTGTGTTTCAGTGCCTCCCGGTGGTGATCACGAAGGCTTTTTTCAAAAGGATAGAAAAGAGTATCATGGGTTTTGTTTGGGCCGGGAAGACTCCGAGAGTGAGGAAGGGATTCTTACAGCGTAGTAGGGATAGGGGGGGGCTGGCACTACGGAGCCTAAGTGAGTATTATTGGGCCGCTAATATTTCAATGGTGAGTAAGTGGATGGGAGAGGAGGAAGGAGCGGCGTGGAAGAGATTAGAGAGGGCGTCCTGTAGGGGGACCAGCCTGCAGGCTATGGTGACAGCCCCATTGCCGTTCTCACCAAGGAACTATACCACGAGTCCGGTGGTGGTAGCTACACTGAAGATTTGGGGACAGTGGAGACGACATACGGGAAAGACCGGAGCATTGGGGGGGTCCCCGATAAGAAACAACCATAGGTTCGCCCCGGGGGGAATGGATGGGGGATATGGAATGTAGCAAAGAGCAGGAATAACGCAATTGAAAGATCTATTTGTGGATGGGAAGTTCGCGAGTCTGGGAGCGCTGACCGAGAAATATGGGTTGCCCCAAGGGAATGCATTTAGGTACATGCAACTGAGGGCTTTTGCGAGGCAACAGGTGAGGGAATTCCCGCAGCTCCCGACACAAGAGGTGCAGGACAGAGTCATCTCAAAGAAATGGGTGGGGGATGGTAAGGTGTCGGATATATATAGGGAAATGAGGGATGAAGGGGAGACTATGGTGGACGAACTAAAAGGGAAATGGGAAGAAGAGCTAGGGGAGGAGATTGAGGAGGGGATGTGGGCAGATGCCCTATATGGGTAAACCCGTCGTCCTCGTGCGCCAGGCTAAGCCCGATTCAGTTTAAGGTATTACACAGGGCACATATGACTGGAACACGGCTCAGTAAATTTTTTGGGGTGGAGGATAGGTGTGCGAGGTGCTCGAGAAGCCCAGCGAATCATACCCATATGTTCTGGTCATGCCCGGCACTACAGGGGTTTTGGATGGGGGTGACAAAGGTGCTTTCGAAAGTAGTAGGAGTCCGGGTCGAACCAAGCTGGGGGTTGGCTATATTTGGGGTAGCACAAGAGCCGGGAGTGCAGGAGGCGAGAGAGGCCGATGTTTTGGCCTTTGCGTCCCTAGTAGCCCGGCGCAGGATATTGCTAATGTGGAAAGAAGCCAAGCCCCCGGGGGTGGAGACCTGGATAAATGATATGGCGGGGTTCATAAAGTTAGAGCGGATTAAGTTCGTCCTAAGGGGGTCGGCTCAAGGGTTCACCAGGCGGTGGCAACCGTTCGTCGAATATCTTGCGGAAAGATAGATGGGGGAAAAAAGAAGGCAGCAGCAGCAGCCCAGGACTTGGGGGGGGGGGGGGGGCGGGATGGGGGGGGGGGGTGGGTGGGGGGGGGGGTATAGTCTGTGACAAGGCAGTTGCCAATTAGGGCTAGTTTTCATTTTTGTTATTTAATATTTATTTATTTGTTGTTTTTTGTTTATATAAAAAAAAAGGTCATTATTATCTGTATTGTTATAATGTTGTGTAAAGGATGCACAATGTACTGTGTTGGTTGACCAAAAATTTTCAATAAAATATTTATTAAAAAAAAAAGTAAAGTGCCATAAAATTGCAAGTCTTTCCTTTCATTTTTTTTCTCGATCTTTTTTTCCATGTACGGCATGCAATCGATTCAGCATCTGAGCAGTAACAGGGAATCAGCTAACTCTGGTGCCAACTTCATGGTCATTATAAAGTGGCAATCACGACTTTCATTTCCTGCGTGTGCATTATTGGGCTTATACAAGAGGGTTGAGTATTTAACCTGCCTGTGGCCTGTCTGGTCACACTTGGCACCACTGGTATCTGCTTATGTTCACCAGTGCTGAGGTGGTACCACCAGCAGCCAAACCTATCTCTAAACATAGGCAACCCTGGCACTTTCTCTTAACATTGCAAATATTGTGACAATTGAGTGCGCAAATATTGTGACAATTGAGTGCATGCTCAAGTTGTGAATAAGAGCAGCTAATGATTATTGGCGAAAGATTGGGGCACGTATGTAAGAACCAGCTTCCACTAGTGTGGGGGTGAAAGTGCGATCTGTACTGATGTTACACTGGGTCTTGTGACAATAATAAAATAAAGATACACATATATTGTGTGAATAAACCAATGTTGAAGTCAAACTGGCTCCAGTTTCTTCCTTTGCCAGATGGATGCTCATCGAATTAACACTTTGTGTGCTACCTCCAATGACATTATCATATCTAATGATAGTATTACAAATGAACTTTGAATTTACAAATACTTGCATTTAAATGGCTCCAAAATGGAAAGCAGAAGAAGCAAAGGCTTCACAAGAAGGCCAATCACTGGTACACAAGGGGCTAAATGGTCTCCTTCTGTGCCATAGATTTTCTATGCTTTAAGTAGCCGCACATTAAAGTAATCTTTATTGCAGTTCCCATTGCAAAGAGCTTTATTCCTACTGCAAAGATCAGATTTAGGAAAAGAATATCGAATTAACTTTCTTCAGCACCTCATCACTGTGCTCACTTGACAATTTTAATGCAGAAATTCAGGTGAAGCATTTTTTGCAGCTGGATTTTTAAGAGGCTGTTCTTCAGACTGGGAGATTTAGCACAGGCATTTTATGTAGGTTAAGACCATGCTCTGAACATTTTAAACAACAAATCAGTAAAGGAAGCACTTTGTAAGTAGGCTCATTATTCCCTGCTAAGCACTGGGCTAATTTTGAATTGTACACTAATAAAACAGATTGCAGAAGCATGTCAGGTAACTTTGATAGGTACAGTAAGTAAACTAATCTACAGGCGCTAATAAACAAACAGTGGAAAAATTGCTCTTCAACAACAATATAAATATAATTTTAAATAGGCACATATAAGTTGATTCAATGGAAGCCTGCTGGAATCTTCACAGTGAAATCTCTGCTATAATGATAAGGTATATCATTATAGCGCCGGGAGCCTGCGTTCGATTCTGACCTCGGGTGCCTGTGTGAAATTTGTATGCTGCCCCTGTGTCTGCGTGGATTTCCTTCAGGTGCTCCGGTTTCCTCCCACTGTGTATGTATCAGTATAAATATAACTCCCTCTGGATGTAGGGGGATCAATTTTCCAGTTGCATTAACTATTCCCAGGAGATAATATAATTACATAATAGCTATACGTATTCCCAGAAAATCAGGCATTCACTTATATTATACTGAGCTGCAGCTCCAAAACCACGAATGTGCAAAGAATGAAATCCTTTCATAGTTACATAAAATATAGACTCATCCTCAGGGACCTAATGCTCACATATGTACCACAATGAGCTACTGCATTTCCTTCATTACAACAGTGACACTTCTAATGTATTTAATTGGCTACAAAGCGCTTTGGCATTTCCAGAGGTACCAAGGAAATGCAAGTTTTCTCATTTTTTTCTCCCTTCAGTGCTGCAAAAGCGGCACAATGGTTAGCACGGCTGCCTCACAGCGCCGGGAGCCTGCGTTCGATTCTGACCTCGGGTGCCTGTGTGAAATTTGTATGCTGCGCCTGTGTCTGCGTGGATTTCCTTCAGGTGCTCCGGTTTCCTCCCACAGTCCAAAGATGTGCAGGTTAGGTGGATTGGCCATGATACATTGCCCCGTAGTGTTCAAAGATTAGGTGGGGTTACATGGATTGGTGGGCAAGTGGGCCTGGATAGGTGCTCTTTTGGAGGATTGGTGCAAACTCAATGGGCTGAATGGACCCCTTCTACACTTTACGAATTCTATGACTATACCCCTGAACTAGCTGCTGCCAGCAAAGGCTACTGAGGGAACGATTTGTGCATACTATTGTAATGCAATACCGAACAGCCAGCCACAATTAATGCATCAAGGACAACGCAGAAACAAAGACCCAAGACACACTAATATATTATGAAACATCCAGGAATACACAGCTGTAAAGACATCGGCCTGACTTGTTGCATCTGCTGCACTCCGGCATTCCAATACAGCCAGGAACAGAAATTCTGACATTTGACGTGGTTGTGCTGGTCAGGTTCAGTGTTATAGGTTACAAAAATATGTGGTCACATCCATTCCACATGCTCAATAGGATCCCTCCAAAGAGCAAGGACAAGCCTCCGGAGCATCAGCTGCAACTAAATGACACCATTTACCTGATTGCCAAACATCACTTGTCTCACCTGAAGCAGAAAGTGGACGGGGGAGTGGACCTGGGTAGAGTGCTCTTTCGGAGGGTCAGTGTAGACTCGATGGGCTGAATGGCCTCCTTATGCACTGTAGGGATTCTATGATGAGGGCACAACCAGTAAAAGGAGCGAATCCAAGCCTTGTGAATGCCCCTGTTGATTGAGATGTGAGGGTATAGGGAGAATGCTTTCAATTAAACATTTGGAGTCGCGAGATTATATGAAGGACTATATGCCTCCTTGCTGATTACACAAGTTCTTTCTAGAGATTCCAGCATTCAAATCTGCACTATAATTTGAATCGTTATATGGCAGTGCTCAGTGGGGTCTTTCCTGTTGGCTTCCTCACTTTGAAAAAACAAGAGGAAACAGTGGGTGAGGAACTTCTCTCTGGACAGCAAAAGGGCTCAAGGGGTTTCTGCCTGTCAATGGGTAGGCAATCAGAATATTAATCATTCGACCACTCAAGTACATAATGTATGACTTGCAATCTCTTGAGTCCTTCACTCGAAATATTTGACCTCTTGCAGTAACTATTCAGAATGGCTAATATGAGTCTGCAGTTTTCGGTGTATTAAATTCTGAAGATTCCATAAACTGGACTAACAAAACATGACCTGTCTCACTTACGATGAGGCACCCATAATAATTAACTGACTTTCTCCATACAAAGAAAAAAATCATCTCAAATCCAATCCTTGTCTATCTTTAAAAAATAAATACTGGAATGTTGCCCATTCAAGGTGGACCAAGCTCTGTCTCCATTCACAATCAGGACTGCCACTGAGCACATAGGATCTGCAGTGCAGACTTCTCTTACACAGTGCAGGCATTGTGGTTAGCACTGCTGCCTCACAGCACCAGGGACCCAGGCTCAATTCCGGCCTTGGGTGATTGTCGATGTGGAGTTTGCACATTTTCCTCGTGTCTGCATGGGTTTCCTCCGGGTGCTCCGGTTTCCTCCCACTGTCCAAAGATGTGCAGGTTAGGTGGATTGGCCATGCTAAATTGCCCCTTAGTGCCCAAGGATGTGCAGGTTAGGTGAGGTTACAAGGATATGACGGGGGAGTGGGCCTAGGGAGAGTGTTCTTTTCTTTTACTTTTTAAAAATAAATTTAGGGTTCCCAATTATTTTTTTCCAATTGAGGCGCAATTTAGTGTGGCCAATCCACCTAACCGGCACATCTTTGCGTTGTGGGGGTGAAGCCCACACAGGCACAGGGAGAATGTGCAAACTCCACACAGACAGTGACACAGGGCTGGGATTGAACCCGGGTCCTCAGCACCATAGGCAGCAGTAGGGAGGGTGCTCTTGATGGGGTCGGTGCGGACTCGATGGGCAGAATGGCCTCCTGCACTGTAGGGATTTTAAGTCAAGTCACTGTTCTTGAATGTTCACACTGTCACTTTGGAGTATTTCAATTACACTTCAAGGTAAGTGTTGCCAGGTTACAATCCACTTGTGGAACAGTTTCCAAAGCACAAAGGTTTCCAATGTCTGACAGATGCCAAATGCTTTGTGTTCTTACAGGTCAATGAGGAGATGCCCTTCAGCAGGTGCAATCTACTACCATTCATGTAGGAACATTAAATGTCAATTTCTTCCAATCCCCATTGCCAAGGAACAGTAGGTGCTACCTTTAAACAATTTGAGCCCATGGTGACTATGGTAATAATAACATTCATTTATTGTCACAAGTAGGCTTCAGTGAAGTTACTGTCGCCACATTCCGGCGCCTGTTCGGGGAGACCGGTACGGGAATTGAACCCGCGCTGCTGGCATTATTCTGCATTGCAAGCCAGCTATTTAGCCCACTGTACTAAACCAGCCCCCTTATCAGAGTCCTTGGGTACTGATACATAAGCATTAGAGAAATTTCTTTCATAACCTCAGGATATACTTAAAGCGTTTTCCAGTAGTTTATTTTGAAGTAATGTAGGAAATGTGTGTAGCGCACAAAGACTCCGAGAGACGAATAGAGTGAAGTCGATGAGGCTTTATTAAGCGTGTCTGTTTCCCCCGCAGTTCAGTAGTAGACTGCCTGCGGGGGAGGACTCCAGGTACTTATACTCCGCCTTCAGGGCGGAGCTAGAGGTCAACGTCCAACCAGGATTGGGATCTGTCAGCCAATGACATCGTGGCTTCACAGTCCCACATCCCACATGACCCCTAATGCATACTACCACATTCACCCCTTGTTAAAAATGAACCCGGCGGGGTGATGCTTCGCATGGTGGTAAGGGTTTACAAGGCTGGTCCTGGGAGGAAAACTTTTGCATGTTATTACAGTATGTACAAGGTTTTTTTTTTTTCAAACTATTTACAGTAATCGTCAGGAAAAGACAAAATGTTCTCGTTAAAAGTCCACATATTGTACTGTTAGATCGACGCCACGAGTCGGTTGGGCGGTCTGGTCGTCCGTGTCGATCGCCTCGGCCCTGGTGGTGGTGGTGGTGCTTGTTCCGGTGTTGTCGTCTCCGGGAGCCTTATGGTTTCAGCTTGGGCTTCATTCCTGGTCGGGCCTGGGAGGAGGACTGATCCTCCTGGGAAGGGGGCGGTCGCGGGGTGCGGCGGTGGCAGGAAGGGGGGGGTTGGGTGATTGGTGTCGGGGGGGTGTGTGTGTTGCCGGCGGGCGCCAGACCTCGCAGCGAGACCGTGTCCTGTCGGCCGTCGGGGTACTCCACGTAAGCGTACTGCGGGTTCGCGTGAAGGAGGTGAACCCTTTCGACCAACGGGTCCGACTTGTGCGCCCGTACGTGCTTTCGGAGCAAGATGGGTCCTGGGGCCGCCAGCCAGGTCGGCAGCGACGTTCCAGAGGAGGACTTCCTGGGGAAGACAAGGAGGCGCTCATGAGGCGTTTGGTTAGTGCTAGTACACAGTAGTGACCGGATGGAGTGGAGGGCGTCCGGAAGGACCTCCTGCCACCGTGAAACTGGGAGGTCCCTGGACCGTAGGGCCAGTAGGACGGTCTTCCAGACCATGCCGTTCTCCCTCTCTACTTGCCCGTTCCCCCAGGGGTTGTAGCTGGTCGTCCTACTCGAGGCTATCCCGTTGCTGAGCAGGAACTGGCGCAGCTCGTCATTCATGAAGGAGGACCCCCTGTCGCTGTGGACGTATGCGGGGCAACCGAACAGTGTGAATATGGTGTTCAGGGCTTTAATGACTGTGGCCGCGGTCATGTCAGAACAGGGGATGGCGAATGGGAAGCGGGAGTACTCGTCCACCACATTAAGGAAGTATATGTTGCGGTCGGTGGAGGGGAGGGGTCCTTTGAAATCCAGACTAAGGCGTTCAAAGGGGCGGGAAGCCTTAATCAGGTGCGCACCATCCGGCCTGAAAAAATCCGGTTTGCACTCTGCGCAGATGTGGCAGTTCCTTGTGACTGTACGGACCTCCTCTAAGGAGTATGGGAGGTTGCGGGACTTGATAAAGTGGTAAAACCGAGTGACCCCCGGGTGGCAGAGGTCCTCGTGGAGGGTTTGGAGGCGGTTAATTTGTGCGTTGGCACATGTGCCGCGGGATAGGGCATCGGACGGCTTGTTCAGCTTTCCGGGACGATACAAGATCTCGTAGTTGAAGGTGGAGAGCTCGATCCTCCACCTTAAGATCTTGTCGTTTTTGATTTTGCCCCGCTGTGCATTATCGAACATGAAGGCTACCGACCGTTGGTCCGTGAGGAGAGTGAATCTCCTGCCGGCCAGGTAATGCCTCCAATGTCGCACAGCTTCCACTATGGTTTGGGCTTCCTTTTCCACTGAGGAGTGGCGGATTTCTGAAGCGTGGCGGGTTCGGGAGAAAAAGGCCACGGGTCTGCCCGCTTGGTTAAGGGTGGCCGCTAGAGCTACGTCGGAGGCGTCGCTCTCGACCTGGAAGGGGAGGGACTCGTCGATGGCGCGCATCGTGGCCTTTGCGATATCCGCTTTGATGCGGCTGAAGGCCTGGCAAGCCTCTGTCGACAGAGGGAAGGTCGTGGTCTGTATTAGGGGGCGGGCCTTGTCTGCGTACTGGGGGACCCACTGGGCGTAGTATGAAAAGAACCCCAGGCAGCGTTTCAGGGCTTTTGAGCAGTGCGGGAGGGGAAATTCCATGAGGGCGCGCATACGTTCGGGGTCGGGGCCTATTATCCCATTGCGCACTACGTAGCCCAGGATGGCCAGCCGGTTTGTGCTGAAAACGCACTTGTCCTTGTTGTACGTGAGGTTCAAGGCTTTAGCGGTCTGGAGGAATTTTTGGAGGTTGGCGTCGTGGTTCTGCTGATCGTGGCCGCAGATGGTTACATTGTCGAGATACGGGAACGTGGCCCGCAACCCGTGTTGATCAACCATTCGGTCCATCTCCCGTTGGAAGACCGAGACCCCGTTTGTGACGCCAAATGGGACCCTTAGGAAATGGTATAATCGCCCGTCTGCCTCGAAGGCTGTGTATTTGCGGTCACTTGGGCGGATGGGGAGCTGATGGTAGGCGGACTTGAGGTCCACGGTGGAGAAGACTTTATATTGGGCAATCCGATTGACCATGTCGGATATGCGGGGGAGAGGGTACGCGTCTAGTTGTGTGTACCTGTTGATGGTCTGGCTATAGTCTATTACCATCCTTTGCTTCTCCCCTGTCTTTACTACTACCACCTGTGCTCTCCAGGGACTATTGCTGGCCTGGATTATGCCTTCCTTTAGTAGCCGCTGGACTTCGGACCGAATGAAGGTCCGGTCCTGGGCGCTGTACCGTCTGCTCCTAGTGGCGACGGGTTTGCAATCCGGGGTGAGGTTTGCAAACAAGGACAGGGGTTGCACCTTGAGGGTTGCGAGGCGGCAGATAGTGAGTGGGGGTATTGGGCCGCCGAATTTGAAGGTTAGGCTCTGTAGATTGCACTGGAAGTCTAATCCCAGTAATGTGGGGGCGCAGAGTTGGGGAAGGACGTAGAGCCTGTAGTTTTTGAACTCCCTCCCTTGCACCGTTAGGGTAACTATGCAGAAGCCTTTGATCTGTACGGAGTGGGATCCTGCAGCTAGGGAAATCTTTTGTGCGCTGGGATGGGTGGTCAAAGAACAGCGTCTTACCGTGTCGGGGTGGATAAAGCTCTCCGTGCTCCCGGAGTCGACTAGGCATGGTGTCTCGTGCCCGTTTATCAGCACCGTTGTCGTCGTCGTCTGGAGTGTCCGGGGCCGAGCTTGGTCCAGCGTCATTGAAGCGAGACATGGTTGTAGTAGTTGAGCGTCTTCTTCGAACCCGGTGGAGCCGTCGATACTGGGGTCCGTTGTTGCCGTCCAAGATGGCATCGGGGGTGAACAAAATGGCTGCCCCCATGCATCGCACATGGCTGGGGGGTCACAAGATGGCGGCGGGGGTGGACAAAATGGCCGCCCCCATGCGTCGTACAGGTCTGGGGTGGTCCAAGATGGCGGCGCCCTTCCTCCCCTCGTGGTGGCCGGGACCCAAAATGGCGGCGTCTGCGGGTCGCACATGGGGCGCTGGGGGGGTTGGGGAGCGTTAGGAACGCGCGGGGCTCCCTCATCTCTGGGGACAGCGGTGGTCGGGATCCAAATTGGTAGCGCCGGCGGGTCAGACGTGGGGCGCGGGGGGGGGGGGGTTTGGGGGGCGTTAGAGACGCGCAGAACTCCCTCTCCTCCGGGGAGAGCGGTGGTCGGGACCCAAAGTGGTAGCGCCGGCGGATCATACATGGGGCGCGGGGGGGGGGGGGGGGTTGGGGAGCGTAAGCGGCGTGCAGGGCTCCCTGTTCTCCCGGGACCGCGGTGGTCAGGACCCAGAGTGGCTGCGCCTGCGGGTCGTACATGGGGCGTTGGGGGGGTTGGGGAGCGTAAACGGCGTGCAGGGCTCCCTGTTCTCACGGGACAGCGGCGACCTCGCGGGACCGGCACACAGCCGCGAAATGGCCCTTTTTCCCGCAGCTCTTGCAGATCGCTGCGCGGGCCGGGCAGCGCTGCCGGGGGTGTTTCGCCTGGCCGCAGAAATAGCAGCGGGCGCCCCCGGTGCGACTTGGCGTTTGGACCGCGCAAGCCTGTGGGGTGTCCGGGGGGGGGTGGGTTTGTCGCGACGGGTACGTACGGAGCCCAATGGGCTGCCGCGCGGTCGGGGCCGTAGGCGCGGGTATTTCGCGCGGCCACGTCTAGGGAGGCTGCTAGGGCCCGTGCCTCTGAGAGTCCTAGCGACTCTTTTTCTAGAAGTCTTTGGCGGATTTGGGAGAAGTTCATACCTGCCACAAAAGCATCGCGCATTAACATGTCCGTGTGTTCATTTGCGTTCACCGACGGGCAGCTGCAGGCTCGTCCCAAAATTAGTAGCGCGGCGTAGAATTCATCTATCGATTCTCCGGGACTTTGCCGTCTCGTTGCGAGTTGATAGCGAGCGTAGATCTGGTTTACTGGGCGGACATAGAGACTTTTTAGTGCCGCGAACGCCGTCTGGAAATCCTCTGCGTTTTCGATGAGAGAGAAAATCTCCGTGCTTAACCTCGAGTGCAGGACCTGTAGTTTTTGGTCTTCTGTGACCCGGCCGGTGGCCGTTCTGAGGTAGGCCTCAAAACAAGTCTGCCAGTGCTTGAAAGCTGCTGCCGCGTTCACTGCGTGGGGGCTGATCCTCTGGCATTCCGGGATGATCCTGAGCTCCATAGTCCTTTAGTCACGCTTAATAAATTGTAGCGCACAAAGACTCCGAGAGACGAATAGAGTGAAGTCGATGAGGCTTTATTAAGCGTGACTGTTTCCCCCGCAGTTCAGTAGTAGACTGCCTGCGGGGGAGGACTCCAGGTACTTATACTCCGCCTTCAGGGCGGAGCTAGAGGTCAACGTCCAACCAGGACCCGGGATCTGTCAGCCAATGACATCATGGCTTCACAGTCCCACATGACCCCTAATGCATACTACCACATTGTGGCAGACAGATTTGCACACAGCAAGATCCCACAATTAGCAAGGTGATGATAACCAGGCGATGGGTTTCGGGATAAACATTTCTCTGGACTTCCCTGCTCCTCTTTAAATTAATGTCATGGAATAGTTTGCATCCACCTGAGAGGACAGACAGGTCTCAGTTTAGCATCTAATTGAAAGACACCTATAGGCCGGGAGTTTCCGGCCCTGCCAGAGAATGCGATGAACCATTCAAACATCCTCTGACTTCGGCGGGACTGGCAAAAGGGTCTGGAAAATTCCAGCCAGATGAAACAGACCTTCTGTATATGAGGTTTGTTAGATGTGCTTACGTCCGCCACACTGGGCAGTTTGATTCTGCAGGGGTTGCACTGAGAGTATCCAGATCATGAACAAGAACAAGCTTAAATTGGCACTCAGGTCAGGTGTACATTGATTTGATATCAACAATACTTGGAGGGAGTCTCCCAGTACAAGGCTCTGTCTAACCTTGCAACATTAGCCCTCAGCCATCTCTCTCAATCAGCTCATCAATTTTAGATTGAGGTGCCATTTAGAGCAGGCTGAGAGCAGCTCAAACAGTCACAACACAGTACCCCCTCCACCCCCACCCCACCTCCCCCCGTGTATTATTCCATGAGTAATTGTGCGGCCGAAGAAGTACTCCCATTATCAGGTCCGGAAACCGGATCGTTTCACTGTATTCTTGCTATTATGCAGATGTTTTAAAAGGATAGCACTTAGTCATTCGATCGTGTGTTATGATTTTCGTTTGGTGAAGAAAGCACTGATCATTTTCATTCACAAATAGTTCTGCAGAATCATTTAACACCATTGTCGCTGTGGCAACTGCCTAATGGTTGATAAGTATACTTGGGTTAATTAAAAATCACTAAGGATCTTTTCTTCATCTGTTTCTTTCTTTTTTTGTTTTGTAACTATGGCCTCATTATTCACTCGCTATTGTTCAGGAGCTTGAGCACAGAAATCAAGGCTAACATTCCAGTGCAATACAGAGGGAACGCTGCCAGAGGTGCCCTGTCTTTCGGATGAGACATTAAACTGAGGCCCCACTTGATTGCTCTGGTGGACCTAAAATGCCCCATTGTGTTGTTTCAAGGGAGGTTCTCCCCACCATCCTGGCCAATATTTAGCCATCAATCAACATCACAAAATGAAATTATCTGCTCATTATCGCTTTGCTGTTTGTGGGACCTTGCGCAAATCGAATGCCATGTCTGCTATATTACAACAGTGACTATCCGTCAAATGTATTTCACCGCCTGTTAAGGGCCGTCAGATGCCCCATGGTTGATAAAAGCACTATATAAATGCAAGGCTGTCTTTTCTTTTTCCTTCTTGTCTCTCTCAAGAAAAGAGGAGTGTATAATTATACATGTGCCCATAGATACACAGAGAGTGCAATATTCCAATATCATTATTATTGATAATACATTTATCAGATGGACATGGTCCTGATCAGCCATGATTGAATGGCGGAGCAGACTTGATGGGCCAAATGGCCTAATTCTGCTCCTATGTCTTATGGTCTTTTGATCATAAAGACCATGAGAAGGCAGCAGGGCTAACCCACTGCACCACCCTGCTGCCTCACAGCGCCAAGGTCCCAGGTTCAATCCCAGCTCTGGGTCACTGTCCGTGTGGAGTTTGCACATTCTCCCCATGTTTGCGTGGGTTTTACCCCCACAACCCAAAGATGTGCAGGATAGGTGGATTGGCCACGCTAAATTGCCACTTAATTGGAAAAAATGAATTGGGTACTCTGAATTTTTTTTTTAAATAAAGACCGTAAGACCATAAGACATAGGAGCAGAATTAGGTCACTCGGCCCATCATGTCTGCTCCACCATTCAATCATGGCTGATATTTTTCTCACCCCATTCTCCTGCCTTTTCCCTACAACCCCTGGTCCCCTTATTAATCAAGAACCTATCTATCTCTGTCTTAAAGACACTCAGTGATTTGGCCTCCACAACCTTCTCCGGCAATGAGTTCCACAGATTCACCACCCTCTGGCTGAAGAAATTCCTCCTCATCTCTGCTTTAAAGAATCGTCCCTTTAGTTTGAGATTGTGCCCTCTGGTTCTACTTTTTCCTACAAGTGGAAACATCCTTTCCAGATCCACTCTATCTAGGCCTTGCAGTATCCTGTAAGTTTCAATAAAATCCCCCCTCATCCTTCTAAACTCCAACGAGTACAGAGCCAGAGTCCTCAACCGTTCATCATATGACAAGCTCTTCATTCCAGGGATCATTCTTGTGAACCTCCTCTGGACCCTTTCCAAGGCCAGCACCTCCTTCCTTAGATACGGGGCCCAAAACTGCTCACAATACTCCAAATGGGGTCTGACCAGATCCTTATACAGCCTCAGAAGTACATCCCTGCTCTTGTATTCTAGCCCTCTCGACATGAATGCTAGTGTTGCATTTGGCTTCCTAACTGCTGATTAAACCTGCACGTTAACCTTAAGAGAATCTTGAACAAGGACTCCAAAGTCCCTTTGTGCTTCTGATTTCCTAAGCATATCCCCATTTAGAAAATTGTGCCTCCATTCCTCCTTCCAAAGTGCCCAACCTCATACTTTTCCACATTATATTCCATCTGCCACTTCTTTGCCCACTCTCCTAGCCTGTCCAAGTCCTTCTGCAGCCCCCCTGCTTCCTCAATACAACCTGTCCATCTACATATCTTTGTATCATCTGCAAAATTAGCAACAGTGTCTTAGGGGCTGTTTTAGCACAGTGAGCTAAATAGCTGGCTTGTAAAGCAGACCAAGGCCAGCAGCGCAGGTTCAATTCCCCTACCAGCCTCCCTGAACAGGCTCCCTGAATGTGGCAACTAGGGCTTTCAGTGTAACTTCATTTGAAGCCTACTTGTGCCAATAAGAGATTTTAACTTAATTTCATTTCATTTCAGTTTCTTCTTCCAGATCATTAATGTATATTGTGAAAAGCTGTGGTCCTAGCACAGACCTCTGAGGCACACCACTAGTCACCAACTGTCATCCTGAAAAAGACCCCTTTATCCCCACTCTCTGCCTTCTGCCAGTCAGCGAATCCTCTATCCATTCCAGGATCTAACCCTCAACACCATGAGCTCTTAACTTATTTAACAGTTTCCTATGTGGCACCTTGTCAAAGGCCTTCTGGAAATCTAAATAAATCACGTCCACTGGTTCTCCTTTGTCTAACTTCCTTGTTACCTCCTCAAGGAACTCTAACAGATTTGTCAGACATGACCTCCCCTTGACGAAGCCATGCTGATTCAGTCCTATTTTATCATGCACTTCCGTGATCTCGTCTTTAATAATGTACTCTAAAATCTTACCAATGACAGAAGTCAGGCTAACCGGCCTATAATTTCCTGTCTTCTGCCTCCCTCCCTTCTTTCCAATCCTCTGGGACGCTCCCTGCCTCCAGTGATTCCTGAAAGGTCACTATCAATGCCTCCACAACTCCTCAGCTATCTCTTTTAGAACCTGGGGTGTAGTCCATCCGGTCCAGGTGACTTATCCACCTTCAGATCTTTCAGTTTCCCCAGAACCTTCTCCTTAGTGATGGCCACTACTCTCACCTCTGCCCCCTGGTTCTCCTGGAGCTCTGGCACCTCACTGGTGTCTTCCACCGTGAAGACTGATGCAAAGTAACTATTCAGTTCATCTGTCATTTCTTTGTTTCCTATTATTATTTCTCCAGCCTCATGTTTCCAGTGGTCCAATGTCTATTTTTGCCTCTCTCTTACCTTTTATATATTGAAAAAAATTCTTCCGAGCTTCTTTTATATTACTAGCTAGCTTACACTGATATTTCATCTTCTCCCCTCTTATTGCTTTTTTAGTTGTCCTCTGCTCATTTTTAAAGGCTTCTCAATCCTCTGGCTTCCCACTACTCCTCGCTACTTACAATAATAATATTTATTGTCACATTAACACTGCAATGATGTTACTGTGACCTTCGTCACCACATTCCGGTGCCTGTTTGGGTACGCAGAGGGAGAATTCACAAAGTCCAAATTACCTAACAAGCACTTCCTTTTTTGGGGATTTGAGGGAAGAAACTGGAGCATCCGGAGGAAACCCACGCAGACACGGGGAGAACGTGCAGACTCCACACAGACCGTGAACCAAGCAGGAATCGGACCTGGGCCCCTGGAGCTGTGAAGCAACTAGTGCTACCCACTGTGCTACCGTGTTTCTATGTCTTTTCTTTCACTTTTAAGCTGTCTTTGACTTCCCTCATCAGCTATGGATGCCTCATCCCCCCTTTAGTATGTTTCCTCCTCCTTGGGATGAATTTCTGTTGTGCCTCCCGAATAACCCCAAAAACCCCTGCCAACGCTCTTCCACTGTCTTCCCTGTTAGGCTGCCTTTCCAATAAACGCCAAGGAATCATCCCTTAATTTCAAACAATCAGTCAGCCAACCTCAGGGAATTTCTGAAATAAAAACAGGAAATGTTGGAAATGCTCAGCAGGTCTGGCAATATCGGTGGAGAGAAACACAGAATTTCAGGTCCATGACCTTTCAGACCCATGACCTTTCATCAAATGCTCTGGTAATTTCTGTTTTACATAATGTCGCCTTGATTTGGCTCTGTATTGAATATTGAACTGGATACACTCAATGTTAGAGGGGAGGTCTTGTGGCACAGTGAGTAGCATCCCTGCCTCTGAGCCAGAAGTTTCAAGTTCGAGACCCCAGGACGTGATGGTCAAGGAAGGCATATTCCTAATGCGGCCAACAAGTTGAGTATCAACCTGCAAAATCCTCTCAACATGCCAATGACTGGCGGTAAGAGTGGAGGAAGACTCCTGGTCAGTTCCACTTGATGTGAAGTCGCGCTCCCCCACCCTCTCAAGCAACCTGTTCTGGGATAAACCAGGTGGAAGTCTGTCTTGTGCAGACAATCAATATTATTTCTGAAGCATGACGTCTCACCAAATTAGACTAAGGTTTGGAGGAATTGGTGCCACAGTAAATGGAGAGGAATGAATGGAAATCTAGGAGCGTTAGGAACTGGTCCTAATTCTCCAAACCTAATACTCCAATGTGCAAAGGCTCTCTGTTGATGCTTCAGAGACAACTGCAAGTATTTGAGGGGTGAAAGGTGAATCAAAGCAATAGCTGGTGTACAAAAGTTCCTTTCTGTTTTGCCTCTGTGTCCCCTTCAGTTCTGCAACCAGTGACTGAAGATCCATTACTGCTCCTCCCACAGTGAAGGGACCGGCGTGTAAGAGGGCAAATTTCACAATCAGTGTGGAGAAGTTAACAAATGCATAGGAGCAGGGTATCTGGGGCAGCTAAACCAATACAGTGCAAGCACTGCACAACTCAGCAAAGTACACTCATTAATCAATTTTTGACTATGATGTTCATTCATTTTGCAAATAACAATAAGGGTCATGCAAAGAATAAGAAAAGGCAGGCAGCCAACAGATGCTAGCAAACAGAAGGCCTATTACTGTAAATAGATCCAAAGGAAAACAATGATGCTCAATAACAGAACTCATTGGAAGAACTTGGCAACACGATCTGTACACATTTGTCGACCTTCCTGCAATCATTGATCTGTTACTGATTCTTGCTGAAGTGCATGGAGAGGAGAGCGCACAAAGCAACAGTATAAGGCAATGATGCAGACGGTTGAGATATCCCCTTGTCTGTCAGTTGTGCCTCAACGGTAACACTCTTGCCTCTGAGTCAGTAGGGAGTGTGTTAAAATCTGACTCCAGACACATACTTCAGGCTGACATTCCAATTCCAATATGGCACAAGGGGGTGTTGCATTGTCAGAAGTACCATCTTCCAGACGAGGTGTTAAACTGCTTTAATCAATGGATGTAAAAGATTCCGGAAGAATATTCGCAGAAGAGCAAGGGTGCTCCGGACAATGGTCTGGGTTTCAGGCTTCCCTTCCAGCGCGTTGGAAGATAGGACACTCATAAATCCCAGTGGGTCCCACTAACCTACAAGTTAACTATGGAGCAGTAGGAGTCAAGTTCCATAAAGGTCAACTCCTCGAACAGCTGATGGGAGTGACTGATACCTTGACCCCTACCTTACATCCCAAATAAGTGACCAATCACATTTGGTAAAGTTTGTGACTATAATGGCTTAGAAAAGATTTGAACTGTACGCAGAGATGGCTTTTCGAAGCTGCATTGCGACTTGTTGTGAGGGTCCCGTGTACCCAGTGTAAATCATTCTCTTTTTAAAAAAATGTATTTATTACAGGCATGTATCAAAACAGGTTACAACACATAAACACCCCGGGAAACGTATTCCCCAGCAATCAACTATACAGTCTGCACAAACTTTTTCTCCTTTTTCGTCCCACCCCGGGAGGAACAGCTCCTAAAACACAGTCACAAATATCCCCCACCTTTTCTCAAACCCCTCTGCAGAGCCCCACCCCATGCTCCCGAATAGGTCCATTTCTCCTTGATCTTCACCACCCACTCACCTCCCTGCTCCCCCAGCCACTCGTATATATCTCCAATTCTTTTGTCCCCTTCCACATCCGGAAGCAGCAGTCACTCCAGCAGGGTTTATGCTGGCAACCTAGGGAACCCCCTCCAGACCTTTCGCGCAAAGTCACTAACCTGCAGTAACCTGAACTCACTCCCCCTCGGCAGCTCTACCCTCTCCCTTAGCTCCTCCAGACTGGCGAACCCTTCCTCCAAATACAGATCCCTCACCTTGACCAGCCCCACTTCCCTCCACCTCCTGTATACACTATCCATTCCCCCACTCAAACCCATGATTCTCGCACAGTGGCGTTTGCACTGACATCCCTTCCACCCTAAAATGCCTCCTCAACTGATTCCATATCTTCACTGTGGACTTCACCACCGGGCACCCTGAACATCTACTTGGAGCCATTGGCAACGCTACTGTCACCATAGCCCTCAAACTGGATCCCTTGCAAGATTCCGCCTCCATCTTAACCCACTTTACCTTTTCTCCTTCCCACCATAGCCGCACCTTATCCACATTTGCCGCCCAATAATAATGATGCAGATTTGATAACGCCAACCCTCCCTGCTGCCTCTGTAGCAGGGTCCTCCTGACATTCGGCACCTTCCCCGCCCATACAAAGCCCGAAATGATCGTGGCCAATTTCCGGAAAAAGGCCTTTGGTATAAAGATCGTGAGAGCCTGAAAAATAAACAAGAACCTCGGCAGAATATTCATTTTTACCACTTGGACCCTCCTTGCCAATGTCAGCTGCAGTGTATCCCAGCTCCTGAAAACCTCCCTGGCTTCCTCCACCAGCTTCGTTAAGTGCCATTTATAGAGCCCCCGCCCATTCACTCGCTACCTGAATACCCAAATACCTAAACCTATCCCTCGCTATCGTAAATGGCATCCCTCCTAAATTAGCCCGCTGTCCTGCTCATTCACTGGAAAAACCTCACTTTTCCCTACATACAGTTTGTACCCCAAAAACCCTCCAAATCTCCCCAGCAGGCCCATAATCCTTCCCATACTCTCCAGCGGATCCAAAACATACAGCAACAGGTCATCGGCATAGAGCGATACTTGATGCTCCCTCTTCCCCTCATAATCCCCCGGCACTCCGCCGACCACCGAAGAGCCATCGCCATAAAACCATCAGACCATAAGACATAGGAGCAGAATTAGGCCCCTCGGCCCATTGAGTCTGCTCCGCTCTTCAGTCATGGCTAATATTTTTCTCATCCCATTCTCCTGCCTTCTCCCCATAACCCCTTATCCCCAACGGCTCTATGGCCAACATAAACAGCAATGGCGACAGTGGGCACCCCTGACTTGTATCCCTGTGTAAGTCAAAGCTTTGCAAACTCATATTATTCATCCTCACACTGGCCCTTGGTGTCACATACAGCAACCGCACCCACGCTAACAAATCTTGGCCCAAACCCAAACCTTCCCAAAACCCCAAATAAGTGCCGCCACTCCACCCGATCAAATGCCTTCTCCACGTCCATGGACACAATCACCTCCGGTACCAGAGCCCCCGACAGATTCATCACTATATTCAACAGCCTTCTGATATTACCCACAAACTGCCTGCCCTTCATGAAGCCTGTTTGATCTTCTGCAACCATCCCCACAATGGGACACAATGATCCATCCTCTCCACCAACAACTTAGCCAATACTTTCACATCGATGATCAATAGTGATATGGGCCTATACGACCCACTTTCCACCGGGTCCTTCCCCTTTTTTGGGATTAGTGTGATTACTGCCTGTGTCAAAGTCTTCGGCAGCTCCCCCTTCTCCAGCGCTTCATTAAACGCTCCCAACAGATGTGCCAGGTCCGTCGCAAATTCCGGCCCTGGTGCCTTCCCCGACTTCATACCCCTGAGACTATCCAGCACCTCCCTCAGCCCCAGGGGCTCCTCCAACGCCTGCCTCTTTGCTTCCTCCACCTGGGGAAATTCCAGTTCATCCAGAAACTGCCCCATGTCCCCCTCCTCTCCCCCTGGGTCCGCCTCGTAATCTCCCTAAACGGCTCGTTTATCTTACTTGGCTCCGACACCACATCCCCAGCCCCAGTCCGTATCTTCAATATTTCCCTGGACGCGGCCTGTCTCCACAGCTGATGCGCCAACATGCAGCTCGCTTTCTCCCCATACTCATATTGCACCCCTCTTTCTCTACGCAGTTGCCCTACCGCCCTCCCCATTGTCAACCTGTGAAACTGCCCCTGCAACGTTTTCCTCCTCGCCAGTCCCTCCGCGGTGGGCACCCTCGAATACTCCCTGCCCACGTCCACTATCTTGCTCACTAGACGGTCCTACTTCTCCCTCCTTTCCCTATCCGTGCGAGCCTTAAACAAAATAATTTCCCCCCGGACCATTGCCTTCAATGCTTCCCAAAAAATGGCCGCCGACACCTCCCCATTCTGATTCAACTCCACATATTCCTTAATCAACGCACCTTATCACAAAAATCTCCATCCATCAACAACCCCGAATCAAACCTCCACCCCGGCCTCCGCTCTCGTCCCGATCGAAACCGAATCTCCAGCCAGTGGGGTGCTTGGCCCGAGATAACTATCCCCACATACTCTCCACCCAACCAAAATCTCCCTGCTCACTACAAAGTAATCAATCCTTGAGGACACCTTAAGACGTGTGAAAAGAAGGAATACTCCCTTCCCCCTGGGTTCTGAAAGCGTCATGGATCCACCATACCCATCCTCTCCATAAACCCCCCCCCCAGCTCCCTTGCCATTCGTACCCTACCCATCGACCTGGGGCTCGACCTAACCACCCTCGGCTCCAGGACACAATTAAAATCTCCTCCCATGATCAATTGATGCATGGCCAAATCTGGGATCGCTGCCAGCAACCCCCTCATAAAACCCACATCATCCCAATTTGGGGCATACATATTTGCCAACACCACTGGCGCCCCTTCCAATAACCCACTCACAAACACATATGTCCCACCCTCACCTCCTTCACACTCACAAATCCCATTTTTTGGTTCGGTAAAATCGCCACCTCCCTCAATTTTGAATCAAACTCTGGAGTGGAAAACCTGCCCAACCCACCCCTTCCTTAACCTAACTTGGTCCTTCACATGGAGGTGCATCTCCTGCAGAAAGACCACCCCCGCTTTCAAGCTCCTGAGGTGCGCAAACAACCGTGACCTTTTAACCGGCCCATTCAGTCCCCGGACGTTCCATGTTACCAGCCTTACCAGAGGCTTATGCCTCCAATCCCCTCTACCGTCTGTCATCTTCCCCACTGATGCACGATCAATTGTACAAAGACTCAGGTTGGATACAACTGTGGCTTTATTGCAGTAAGATGTGTGGCCTCCCACAGCAGCTAGCAAAATGGCTGGTGAATAGAGGACACACATATTTATACTCCTCCTACTGGGCGGAGCCAGCAGGCAGGGGCTACCGGCGAACCTGTAGTACAGGTCCTACCTTACATCACCTAACATAGGTGTAACAGTAGTTTACCACATTCACCTCCTGTTAAAAATGAGTCCGGCAGGGGTGGTGGAGAACTATATACAGTAGTGAATTTATGTACAGTGTTTAATTAGGAGAGAAAAAAATGTCTTTTGAAAGTCCGGTGCCAGTTAGAGATTCAACCGGCCTGGTGCTTTGATGTTCCGCTGGGAGCGACGTAACGGTGGCGGCGATGTCGATGCTGGCGACGTCGGTGCTGGCCAGATGTCGGATGACCCCGGGAGGGTGCCGAAATCCTCTTCATCCTCTTGCGTGGGCAGGGGAAGGAGGGATGGTCCTGGTAGGGTTAATGTTGGGAGCGCCGGGGGAGGGGAGGGTGGCGAAGGGCCGGGGAAGTGTGTATGAGTGGAACCTGCTGGTGTCAGGTCCCTGAGGGAGACAGTATCTTGGCGGCCGTTGGGGTACGCCACATAGGCATACTGCGGGTTGGCAGGGAGCAAGTGCACCCTATCCACCAACGGGTCCGCCTTGTGGAGTCGGACGTGCCTACGGAGCAGAACCGGTCCTGGAGCTGCGAGCCAAGTCGGGAGCGACACCCCGGATGTGGATTTCCTGGGGAAGGCAAAAAGACGTTCATGGGGTGTGTTATTCGTAGCGGTGCACAGTAGCGACCAGATGGAGTGTAGTGCATCAAAGAGGACCTCCTGCCAGCGAGAGGCTGGGAGGTTCCTGGACCGTAGGGCCAGTTGGACGGCCCTCCAAACCGTCCTGTTCTCCCTCTCTACCTGCCCGTTACCCCGGGGGTTGTAGCTGGTCGTTCTGCTGGAGGCGATACCCCTGCTGAGCAGGGACTGACGCAGCTCATCGCTCATGAATGAGGATCCCCTGTCACTGTGGATGTAAGCCGAACAGAGCGAAGATTGTGTTGAGGGCCTTGATGATGATGGCAGACGTCATATCGGGGCAGGGGATGGCGAAGGGGAACCTGGAGTACTCATCGACCACACTGAGAATGTACGTGTTACAGTCGGTGGAGGGGTGGGCCCTTTGAAATCCTCGCTGAGGCGTTCAAAGGGGCAGGAGGCTTTCACCAGGCGCGCATGGTCCAGCCGGTAGGATTGCGGCTTGCACTCCGCACAGACCTGGCAGTCCCTGGTGACTGTCCTTACTTCCTCGACGGAGTAAGGCAGATTGCGAGCCTTGACAAGATGGTACAACCGTGTGACCCCCGGGTGATAAAGGCTGTCGTGTAGGGCCCGGAGTCGGTCTACTTGTGCGCTGGCACATGTACCTCGGGATAGGGCGTCTGGGGGCTCATTGAGTTTGCCAGGGCAATACATAATCTCGTAGTTATAGGTGGAGAGCTCAATTCTCCACCGCAAGATTTTGTCATTTTTGATCTTGCCCCACTGCGTGTTGTTGAACATGAAGGCTACCGACCGTTGGTCAGTGAGGAGAGTGAATCTCCTGCCGGCCAGGTAATGCCTCCAATGCCGCACAGCTTCAACGTTAGCGTGGGCCTCTTTTTCAATGGTCGAGTGCCGAATTTCTGAGGCATGAAGGGTGCGGGAAAAGAATGCCACGGGTCTGCCTGCCTGATTGAGGGTGGCGGCTAGGGCGACGTCCGATGCGTCGCTTTCTACTTGGAAGGGCAATCTCTCGTCTACTGCGTGCATCCCGGCCTTGGCTATATAGCTCTGATACGGGCGAAGGCCTATTGTGCCTCGGCCGTAAGGGGAAAGTGGGTGGACTGAATGAGTGGGCGGGCCTTGTCCGCGTAGTTTGGGACCCACTGGGCATAGTAGGAGAAGAACCCCAGGCAGCGTTTGAGGGCCTTGGGGCAGTGGGGGAGGGGAAGCTCCATGAGAGGTCGCATGCGGTCGGGATCGGGCCCCAGAACTCCGTTCTGGACCACATAGCCGAGGATGGCTAGGCAGGTTGTGCAGAACACGCATTTCTCCTTGTTGTAGGTGAGGTTGAGGAGAGTGGCGGTGCGGAGGAATTTAGCAAGGTTGGCATCATGGTCCTGCTGATCATGGCTGCAGAAGGTGACGTTACCTAGGTACGGAAAGGTGGCCCGCAAACCGTACCGGTCGACCATTTGGTCCATCTCCCTTTGGAAGACCGAGACCCCATTAGTGACGCCGAAGGGAACCCTGAGGAAGTGATAGAGACGACCGTCCGCCTCGAAAGCGGTGTATGGATGGTCCGATTTACGAATGGGGAGCTGGTGGTAGGCGGATTTTAGGTTTATCGTTGAGAAGACCAGGTACTGCGCAATCTGATTGACCATATCAGATATGCGTGGGAGGGGGTACGCATCGAGCTGCGTGTACCGATTGATGGTCTGGCTGTAGTCCATGACCATTCTGTGCTTCTCCCCAGTTTTTACAACTACCACTTGAGCACTCCAGGGGCTGTTGCTGGCCTCAATGATACCCTCCCGAAGCAGCCGCTGGACCTCGGACCTGATGAAGGTCTTGTCCTGGGTGTTGTACCGTCTGCTCCTGGTGGCAACGGGTTTGCAATCCGAAGTTAGATTGGCAAAGAGGGAGGGTGGGTAGACCTTTAGGGTCACGAGGCCGCACACAGTGAGGGGTGGTAGGGGCCCGCCGAATTTGAGGGTGAAGCTCTGGAGGTTACACTGGAAGTCCAGGCCTAGTACATAGAACATAGCACATAGAAAATACAGCACAGAACAGGCCCTTCGGCCCACGATGTTGTGCCGAACCTTTGTCCTAGATTAATCATAGATTATCATTGAATTTACAGTGCAGAAGGAGGCCATTCGGCCCTTTGAGTCTGCACCGGCTCTTGGAAAGAGCACCCTACCCAAACTCAACACCTCCACCCAGCACCAAGGGCAATTTGGACATTAAGGGCAATTTATCATTGGCCAATTCACCTAACCCGCACATCTTTGGACTGTGGGAGGAAACCGGAGCACCCGGAGGAAACCCACGCAGACACGGGGAGGACGTGCAGACTCCGCACAGACAGTGACCCAAGCCGGAATCGAACCTGGGACCCTGGAGCTGTGAAGCAATTGTGCTATCCACAATGCTACCGTGCTGCCCTTAAGAACAAATAAATCTACACTATATCATTTTACCGTAATCCATGTACCTATCCAATAGCTGCTTGAAGGTCCCTAATGTTTCCGACTCAACTACTTCCACAGGCAGTGCATTCCATGCCCCCACTACTCTCTGGGTAAAGAACCTACCTCTGATATCCCTCCTATATCTTCCACCTTTCACCTTAAATTTATGTCCCCTTGTAATGGTGTGTTCCACCCGGGGAAAAAGTCTCTGAATGTCTACTCTATCTATTCCCCTGATCATCTTATAAACCTCTATCAAGTCGCCCCTCATCCTTCTCCGTTCTAATGAGAAAAGACCTAGCACCCTCAACCTTTCCTCGTAAGACCTACTCTCCATTCCAGGCAACATC
This sequence comes from Scyliorhinus torazame, assembly GCF_047496885.1. Taxonomy (NCBI): domain Eukaryota; kingdom Metazoa; phylum Chordata; class Chondrichthyes; order Carcharhiniformes; family Scyliorhinidae; genus Scyliorhinus; species Scyliorhinus torazame. The sequence continues at coordinate 139,107,907 of NC_092707.1, read as the reverse complement.
CTGGTAAATCTTCTTTGCACCTTTTCCAAAGCTTCCACATCCTTCCTAAAATGAGGCGACCAGAACTGTACACAGTACTCCAAATGTGGCCTTACCAAAGTTTTGTACAGCTGCATCATCACCTCACGGCTCTTAAATTCAATCCCTCTGTTAATGAACGCGAGCACACCATAGGCCTTCTTCACAACTCTATCCACTTGAGTGGCAACTTTCAAAGATGTATGAACATAGACCCCAAGATCTCTCTGCTCCTCCACATTGCCAAGAACTCTACCGTTAACCCTGTATTCCGCATTCATATTTGTCCTTCCAAAATGGACAACCTCACACTTTTCAGGGTTAAACTCCATCTGCCACTTCTCAGCCCAGCTCTGCATCCTATCTATGTCTCTTTGCAGCCGACAATAGCCCTCCTCACTATCCACAACTCCACCAATCTTCGTATCGTCTGCAAATTTACTGACCCAACCTTCAACTCCCTCATCCAAGTCATTAATGAAAGTAGTAGTGCAGCGCAGAGATTAGGAAGGACATAGAGGCGGAAGCCGCTGAATTCTACGCCCTGGACCGTGAGAGTGACCGTGCAGAACCCCCGGATCGGGACGGAATGGGATCCGGAGGCCAGGGAGATTCTTTGATTGGTGGGGTGGACCGCGATGGAGCAGCGCCTTACCGTATCCGGGTGGATGAAGCTTTCGGTGCTCCCGGAGTCCAGCAGGCAAGAGGTCACGTGGCCGTTGATTTTCCCCATAGTCGAGGCGTTGGCCAGGTTGTGTGGACGAGACTGGTCGAGCGTCATTGAGGCGAGCTGCGGTTGGTCGTCGTTGGCGTCCGAAGATGGAGAGCATGGGGGGCCCAGGTCGTGGAATGTTGTCAGCGTCCATGCCCCATGGGGAAGTCAAGTTGGCAGTGCCTGGAGATCCTGTGGCAGACAAGATGGCGGCGCCCAAGGGCCGCACGTGGACTGCAGGGGGGGGAGATGGCGGCGCCCACTGGCCGCTCGTGGCCCCGGGAGGTGAAGATGGGGGCGCCCACTGGCTGTGCGTGGTCCAGGGAGGTGAAGATGGCAGTGCCCACTGGCTGCACGTGGTCCGGACCGGAGATGGCGGCGCCCATTGTGAGTGGGTCAGGGGGAGGGGGCGATAGCGGCGACTACGCGAGCCTGGCACACCGTGGCGAAGTGGCCCTTTTTGCTGCGAGCCTTGCAAATGGCAGTGCGAGCCGGGCAGCGTTAGCGAGAATGCTTCTGCTGGCCACAGAAGTAACATCGGGGACCCCCGAGATGCGCGGATTGGTGTGTGGCGCAGGCGTATTGGCTGGGTAAAGCCCCGTCTGGGGCGGCCGTTTGTGGGGTCCACGAGGGATAGGAGGGGTGGGCCGCGCGGCCGGAGGGGTAGGCCTGAGCATTACGTGGGGCGACCGCCATGGAGAGTGCTGACTTCTTAGTCCCCGCTAGGTCGAGCGTGGCCCCCTCAAGCAGCCTTTGGCGAATGAGGTCCGACCCAATCCCCGTTAGAAAAACATCGCGCATAAGAAGGTTAAAATGTTTGGTGGCCGTAACGGCCTGACAGTCACAGTCCCAGACGAATGGGATTAGGGCCCGCCAGAAGTCCTCTATGGACTCACCAGGGAGTTGAGAGCGAGTGGCGAGTACATGCCTGGCGAAGCGTGTGTTCGCTTTCTGTGCAAAGTTTTCTTTGAGGAGCGCCATGGCGTCCGTGTAGTTCGGGGCGTCCTGGATCAGCGGAAACACGCTGGAGCTCAACCTTGAGTACAGGACCTGTATTTTCTGAGCCTCTGTCAGAGGAGTGGTCGCTGAGTTGATATAGGCCTCGAAGCAGGCTAGCCAGTGATTAAAGTCCTTTCTGGCGTCGCTCGATTGCGGCTCCAGCTGCAGGCGATCTGGTTTGATTCGGAGGTCCATCTTAAAGAAAATCTTACTGCAATAAATTGATGCCCGATCAATTGTACAAAGACTCAGGTTGGATACAACTGTGGATTTATTGCAGTAAGATGTGTGGCCTCCCACGGCAACTGGCGAAATGGCTGCTGAATAGAGGACACGCATATTTATATTCCTACTGGGCGGAGCCAGCAGGCAGGGGCTACGGCGAACCTGTAGTACAGGTCCCACCTTACATCACCTAATACAGGTGTAACAGTGGTTTACCACAGCCTCTTACCTTCAGGCCCCGTGATTCCACCCGAGTCCTAGCCCATCCCAGATGGTCCCCTTCACCAACACTGACCATGTCATCTCTCACCCTTGCCATGTCAAAACAACCTCCTCCCTTTACACCCCTTTCCTCACTTCCCCTTTCACCCCCCCCCCCCCCTCCCCCCCATGGCCACCCCTAGGCCTTTTCCCCACCACCTCACTTCTGTTCACCAGCATTACTTGCTAGCATGGCAGCCTCTGCCCCAAGGCACCTCCCAATAACCTCTCCTCTCCCCCACTCCTCAGCTCAAGGAAGAAGGCTCCCTGCTGACCTTACCCTCCCCCACCCAGACAAAGACTCTTCCTGAACTCCAGGCCGCCTCCTCCAAAAGCAAACAAACAAATGCTGAACACAAACAGTCCCACAAAAGAGGAAGGGGGGTGGGAACATCCATCCCCAAATAAAGGTTTCACTCCGACCACCCCTTACAATTCCAACAGTAAACAGCAAACCCCAAAAAGGACACCTTCCAAACCTGAGGGACGAAAATCCCCCAATACCTACCCCCACTTCAAACATGCTCCCAACCATTACAAAGTGCCATTCCCCCGGTTCCCGAGTATTGTCCACTCAGTTCTCTCCCAATTTATGCTCCTTAATGAAGTCTTCGGCCGCTTCTGATATCTCAAAATAATAATCCCGGCCTCCGAACGTCACCCATAATTTCACCGGGTAAAGCACCCTGAACCTGAACTGATGCCTGTACAGCACCGCCTTTGCCTTGTTGAACCCTGCCCGCCGCTTCACCCACTCGCTCGATGTCCTGCCAAATTCAGACCTTTTTCCCCTCCCAATCCCAGGTACACTTTGCCCTGGCCCGATGCAAAACCTTCTCGCTCTCCACAAATGTGTGGAGTCTCATGATCACCGCCCGTGGCACCTCCCCAGCTCTAGGCTTCTGCCTCAGGGACCTATTCGCTCGGTCCACTTCAGGGGCCTTATCTAGCACCCCATCCGCCACCAGCCCCGCCAGCATCTTCAAGACGTACCTTGTGGCACTCACACCTTCCACTCCTTCAGACAGGCCTACAATTTGTAGGTTCTGCTTTCTCGAGGTATTCAACTGCTCCTCCATCTTTGCCCTCAATATTTTACAGATCGCTGTGGTCCGAGAACACTCCTTCGATCTCCTGAATCTGTGACCCTGCATCTCCAAACACCTTTCCACCTGTTCCAACAAACTCTTCAGATGTGTCACAGCTCCTTTGATGGCCTTCGAGCGATCCTCCAGCATTTCCTTCCTCTGTTGGTGCAATTCCTCCTTTTTAAAAAAAAATAATTGATTCTCCTTTTTCACATTTTCTCCCAAATTTCCACCCAACAATAAACAATAATCAGTAACGAATGCAATGTCAATCCCCAAATCAATAACAACGATCCCATCCTCCCACCAAACCCCCAAACATTCGTCCGCATTTAACATAAACAAATGACTAAAACGAATCAGGAATCACCCATAGTCACCATTATCACATGCAGTGCCCCTACCCCCAACCCTCCCAGCCCCGCACCCCCCTTGTTCGATGTGATCCAATTCACGAAAATGCATAATGAATAACGCCCGTGAATTGTAGAATCCCTCCATCCTTCCCCTCAGTTCAAATTTGACCTTCTCGAGAGTCAAGAATTCCAGCAGGTCCCCCCGCCACGCCAGGGCACAGGGTGGAGAGGTTGATCTCTACCCTAATCGGATCTGCCATTAGGCAATCAATGAGATGAAAGCTACAACATCTGCCTCCGTGCCCATTTCCAACCCCGGCTGGTCCGACACTCCGAACCTCCCGAGGGCCCGGGTCCAGTTTCACGTGCACCATTTTAGAGATTACCCTAAAAAGCTCCTTCCAGTAATCCTCCAGCTTTGGACAGGACCAAAACATATGTACGTGGTTTGTGCCCCCTCCCCCACCAGCCCCCCCCCCCCCCCACAACGTTCATACACATCTTTTACCCCCTCAAAGAGCCGGCTCATCCTTGCCCTCGTGAGGTGTGCACTATATACCTGAGGCACGGTCAATTTGACTGGAGACAAAGTTGAATCCAAATTGAGGCTTTATTAGTATCAGATGTGTGGCCTCCCACAGCAACTGGTGAAATGGCTGCGAGCTGGAGGCCACGCATATTTATAACCTGCCTCCTGGGCGGAACTCGCATGCAGGGGCCACAGGTGAACCTGTAGTGCAGCTTCTACCGTACAACCTCTAATATCAGAACACAGTGGTTTACCACAATACCACCTTCAGCTGCATCAGCCCCAACCTCGCACATGAGTGGAGGCGTTCACTCTCCGTAGCACCTCACACCAGAACCCCTCCTCCATACCCTCTCCCAAATCTTCCTCCCACTTTGCCTTGGGTGCAATTCCTCCTTAATAAAAGCCATCAACTGCTCCATCTGGGGCCTTCCACCTTGCACCGGCCCTTCCCCCCTCAGCCATCCTTATACCGGCTGCGGCTGCACAGGTTTCCTCCAACTCCTCGGCCAGGTCTGTCACCGTCTTCTGCTGGGTTTGGTAACCAGCGGACATACCACTCCCGGGGGAAACTATCCTCCGACATTCACCTACACCTTTTCATCAAAATTCCACCCAATATCGGGTAAAAAGAGCTCTTTTCTGTGCCTTCAATAAGGAGCTGCCCTGTGTGCGACCACTCACACCATGGCCCTGACCGGAAGTCCTCTGTAAATCATTCTCTTGCACCTTGCTTCCTGTTTCCAGCACTTAGAAGGAACACGGGAGCTTTTACTTCGCCGGGTCCAAGAAAATCACATCTGTGAAAACAACAGGCCAAAAGCAGCACATGGAAGATGTGCTGACAAGTAGATACTCTGTGGGTTGACTTCCCAATCAACGCAGTCAAGGAGAAATTATGCACTTTAAGCAGAAGAGATGGAGAACAGGAGAAGATGGATTGCACTATCGCTGGTGGAAGAAAGATTTGCTTTTAAGGATTTGCTAACTGATTTGCTTTTACCCATGCCCATGCATTCTGAACATTAAGATTGTAAAGAATGTAATATTTCAAAATCTTACTGTTTACGAGGGGAAAAGTTACACTCAAAACCTTGATGAAAACTCAAACATAGATAATACTGTTTATTATGTAGGATTTTCAGATCAGAGCGGAAGCTCTGAAGAACCCAGCCTTAGTTATTTTCCAAGGTAAATTAATGCACCCTCACAAGGCCCAATTATTGCTCACAATGGTATCATAAGTCACAATATTTTCACTGCTGAATAAATTTTGCTACTTTCAGCATGACCTTGCTAATTTCACACATTACACTCTCGTCTCTCAGCTAAACCCATTTACTATGCAAGTAGTAGCAGCAGCATCTGGCTGCACTCAACATTCTCTTTGCTGTTTCCCAACTTACAGTCTGAGAGAGATGTAAATTTACAATTATCTCTGATCCTACCTGCATTCTCACACTGCTTTACGGGGAATTCCTACGTAATCAAGCTAAAATTATATTTCATTTTCCACCTTTGTATTTTGGTCACCATGGTGATGGAGTTTGGAGTAACTAGCAGCATGGGGGAATAACCTTACAATTGCACAGTATGGAGGGAGGCCTTTAAGCCCATTGTGCACTTTAAAGCACATTTCCAAATAGTCCCACTCTCCTGCTATTTCTGCGGAACCCTTCAATTTTCTTTTTCTTTTCATGCATATATTTTTCATGATATGCAAACATGCACATAATGATTTCCAGACAGGCAGCTAATGAACACAGATAACAGGACATGAACAATGAGCAGGCAGGACACTCGGGATGGTATCTCACTATAAAAGGCACAAGGCACTCACACTTTGCCTCTTTCCACTGATGAACATCTACAGAGTGAGTCAGGGTGTATGTACAGTATCACACCTCCAGCACGTGGCTAAGAGCTAGTCTGGTCCAGTCAGACAGAGTAACCACACTTAGGTTAGCAGAGAGTCAAACTCATAGAGAACTGTGCGAACTGTGCTACTGGCTCAATAAATCAGAGTGAACTAACTTCAAGATCTGGAGTATCTTTTGGTCAAAGCTGCATCCAGTTGCAGCTTGTGTTATCCCAGAGTACATAACACATCATGATACCAGGAGACTGCTTAATCTAGGTGGTTTACCTCAGTCCGTTCCGTGACGACCAGCGAATGTATCCCGGCACCATGGCGAAGATTCAGGCTCCTAACCAGCTCAGGACATCCGGCAATCTCAGTGCCAATTGGCGGACATTCAAGCAAAAGTTTCTGCTGTACATCGAAGCTTCAGACCTCGTGGGTGCATCTGATGCAAGGAAGATCGCGCTTCTCCTCTCAACAGCGGGTGATCAAGCCATTGAACTCTTCAACTCTTTTCACTTCACCGAAGGCCAGGACAAGACAAAGTTTCAGACCATCCTGGACAAGTTTGACAGTCACTGTGAAGTGGACACCAATGAAATCTTTGAGCGCTACATGTTACAACAGCGTCTACAAGGTAAAGATGAGTCTTTCAACTCCTTCGGAACTAACTTCCGCCTGCTAGTGCTGTCCTGCAACTTTGGTGATATTGCTGACTCCATGATCAGAGACCAAATCGTTTTTGGAGTTAACTCTGATCCTCTGGGAGAGCAGCTACTGAAAATCAAGCATATGACCCTGCCAGTCGCAATTGAAACATGCACAGTGCATGAGCACGCCAAAAATCGCTATGCCCAGTACAAATCGGCTGAAAATGAGAAACTTGCCTCCCACAAGGCAGAGAGTGTGCAGGTCATCTCCCGGATGCAGCGCCTCAGCTTTGATGAAAGCGGCCATTTCGCGTGCTTTTCGCGGGACCCCACGCATGCGTGATGCCAACGGGATAACGAAGCGGCCGACACCCACACTGCGCATGTGCGACGACGCGCGGAGCGTCAGGACGCCGATGTCATGACGTTTTCGAACTGCGGCAACGGCCACTTAAAGAAACACTGCCCTGCAAGAGGCAGGCGATGTTTAAACTGCGGGAAGCCTGGACACTATGCAGCCTTGTGCAGGCCTGCACCACCAGTCAGGGGCCAGCGCTCCCAATTCCGACGACGGTGTGTTCAGAGTGTGCAACAACGATTACAGGATTCTGATCCTGGCAGCACAACGGATCCAGAGGAAGAATGCCTGGACTCCGCCTCCTGTGTGGGCATCATTACCAAATGTGAATCTGCCACATCCAACTCATCACAAATTCAATCCATCCTCGCTGTGGATTCTGCAGACGAATGGCGTGCGCTGATGCAGGTCAACCACTGCTCCATCCAGTTTAAGTTGTCACAGGTGCTTCTGCCAACCTCCTCTCACAGGCAGATTTCAAACTCATGAAGAAGCCCCCCAAGGTCCTTCCAGTAGCCTGCAGGCTCCTGGACTACAATGGGAACGCCATCACGGCACTGGGATTCTGCCATCCTGCCATCTACTCATCTCCAACCGGAGCACCCATGCTCGGTTACGTTTTGAGACCGTCAAGTCAGACAGGGCTTCCCTACTTGGCGCGCAGGCCTACAAGCAGCTGAACCTCGTGCCGCAGGTTTACACAACGACATCCTCCAATGTGGATCTTCAGGCCGGCATTGACGACATCCTCGCTCAGTATCGGACGTGTTTGATGGGATGGGCATGCTGCCATATCGATACAAGATTCTGCTACAGCCTGATGCCGAGCCAATGGTCCACGCACCACGTCGGGTCCCGGCTCCACTGAGGGAGCACCTGAAGGCACAGCTCAAGGATCTTCAGCAACAGGGCATCATTTCCAAGGTACCCGAACCGACTGACTGGGTCAGCTCGATGGTATGTGACAGAAAGCCTTCGGGAGACCAGCGCATCTGCATTGATCCCAAGGATCTCGATAAGAACATAATGCTTGAACACTACCCCATCCCGAAGTGGGAGGAACTCACCAATGAGATGGCAGACGCAAGTTTTTTCACCAAGTTAGATGTGTCACATGGATTTTGGCAAATCCAGATGGATGAGTCCAGCAGAAGGCTCTGCACCTTCAACACACCCTTTGGCAGATATTGCTATAATTGCATGACATTTGGCATCGTCTAGGCATCGGAGATCTTTCATCGCATCATGGAGCAGATGATGGAGGGCATTGAAGGGGTTCGTGTGTACATGGACGACATCATCATATGGTCCACGACCCCTGAAGAGCATGTTTCCCGTCTCCAGCAGGTATTCCGCCGTGTCCACGCCAATGGCCTGAAGCTGAACAGGTTCAAATGTTGCTTTGGCATGTCGACACTCAAGTTCCTAAGTGACCAGATTTCTCAGCAGGGCGAGCGCCCGGACACAGACAAGGCCAAGGCCATTGAAGCCATGAAGGTCCCGGAAGACAAGAAGGTGGTGTTGCGCTTCCTGGGCATGGTCAATTTTCTGGGCAAGTTCATCCCAAACCTGGCCTCACACACCACGGCCCTACGACACCTGGTGAAAAAGCCCACTGCCTTTGAGTTGCAGGCAGCTCATCAGACAGAGTGGTTGGAGCTGAAAGCCAAGCTCACCACTGCACCCGTCTTGGCATTTTTCGACCCCGACAGGGAGACAAAGATCTCAACAGATGGAAGCCAGGATGGCATTGGTGCGGTGCTGCTTCAACGCAATGACACTTCATCCTGGGCACCGGTAGCCTACGCATCGAGGGCCATGACGTCCACCGAAACATGGTATGCGCAAATAGAGAAGGAATGCCTGGGTCTTCTCACTGGCATTCTCAAGTTTCACGACTATGTCTACTACCTGCCGACATTCACAGTCGAGACGGATCATAGGCCCCTGGCCCACATTATCCACAAGGACCTGAACGACATGACGCCTCGGTTGCAGCGCATCCTCCTCAAACTCAGAAGGTACGACTTTGACTTAGTTTCAAAGCCTGGCAAGGAGCTCATCATCGCTAATGCATTGTCCCGCTCCATCACATTGCCTAGTGAACCGCTGGAAATCATCCGGCAGATTGAATCACAGGTGCAGCTGTGTGCTAGCACCCTCCCGGCGTCTGATGAGGAGGTGGTTCGTATCCGTGAGGAGACAGCCAAAGACCCCCTCTTGCAGCATGTCATGCACCACCTCGCCAATGGCTGGCAGAAAGGGCAGTGCCCTCAATTTTACAATGTAAAAGACGACCTGACGGTGATTGATGGTATCCTCCTCAAGCTGGACCGGATTGTCATTCCACTCAGTCTCCAGAGCTTGGTGCTCAGCCAAATCCATGAGGGACAGCTGGGCGTCGAGAAATGCAGACGCAGAGCCAGGCAGGCTGTCTACTGGCCCGGTATTAGCCAGGACATCTCGAACATGGTCCTCAACCATGCGACCTGTCAATGCATCCAGCCAGCACAGAGCAAGGAGATGCTCCAGCAGCATAAAATCGAGACCTCCCCGTGGTCCAAGGTTGGCATCGACCTCTTTCGTGCGAATGGTCATGACTACGTATTGATTATTGACTATTTCTCCAATTACCCTGAAGTCGTGAAGCTCTCAGACCTCACATCTTGGACCGTCATCAAGGCCTGTAAGGAGACGTTCTCCAGGCATGGTATCCCACTCACTGTCATGAGTGACTATGGCCCGTGCTTCAGCAGCCACGAGTGGTCTGTGTTTGCCAAGTCGTCCCAATTCAAACATGTTACTTCCCGCCCACACTATCCGCAGTCCAATGGGAAGGTTGAAAAATGGGTGCACATTGTGAAACAGCTCATCTGCAAGGCCGCAGATTCTGCTTCTGACATCTACCTCGCGCTGCTTGCCGACAGAGCGACCCCGCTGTCCACTGGCATGTCACCGGCTCAACTCCTGATGAATAGGGACCTGCGGACGATCCTTCCATCCATACACTTGCCCAACCTGGATCACCACCCGGTGCTGCAGAAGGTGCAGCAGCTCCGAAACCAGCACAAGCAGGGCTATGATGCTCATGCCACCGATTTGCCAGTGTTATCCCCGGCAGACACTGTCAGGATCAAGATACCAGATGGTGGGTGGTCTGCTCCAGCTGTCGTTGTTCGACAGGCTGCGCCCCGCTCGTATGTTGTACGTATGGCTGATGGTTCTGTTGTGCAACGAAACAGACGGGCACTGCGCAAAGTTGCCTGCCCGCAACCGCTTTCTTCTCCGTTTCCGGCCGTTGGTTTGCCACCTCCTGATACCTCAAACTACGAGGCCACCAGTCAGGCTTCCATCCCGTCTGTCAAGGCGCCGTCGTCCCCACCACCACCTCTCCGGCGGTCGACAAGGATCAGACGCAAGCCCCAGAGACTGGACTTATGAACATTTGTTTTGTTTGCTATGTTTTGTTTTCTCACATTAGACAGCTGTCTTCACATGTAAATACGTTCTCATATGCCACCGCTTGTACATATGTTAGTATATGCCACCACATGTAAATACATTCCCACATGCCAACAGGACATACAAAAAAAAAGGGAAGATGTCATGATATGCAAACATGCAGATAATGATATACAGACAAGCAGCTAATTAACACAGGGAACAGGACATGAACAATGAGCAGGCAGGACACTCAGGGGTGGTATCTCACTATAAAAGGCACGAGGCACTCACACTCCGCCTCTTTCCACTGATGAACATCTACAGAGTGAGTCAGGGTATATTTACAGTATCGCACCTCCAGCACGTGGCTAAGAGTTAGTCTGATTCAGTCAGACAGAGTAACCACACTTAGGTTAGCAGAGAGTCGAACTCATAGAGAACTGGGCTAACTGTGCTACTGGTTCAATAAATCAGATTGAACTAACTTCAAGGTCTGGAGTCAAAGCTGCATCCAGTTGCAGCCTGTGTTATCCCAGAGTACATAACACATCAATATTTATCCAGTTCCCCTTGAAAGGTTACGATTGAATCTGGTTCCACCTGACTTTGCATGCAATGGATTTTAGATCATAATTCACTGTAAAAAATTAATTCCCCTCTTCTTCCCTCTGTCTACTTTGACCTTGAATCTTATTTCTGTGCCCCCTAGTTACCAACCACCTGCCAGTGGAACCAGCTTCTTAGACAAGGGGGTTATTATCCATCCACCATGGCCCAGATTTGAACACAGGTCCACAGAGTGAAACATTTAGGCCCGGATGTTCACGCGCGCAGAGTCCAGAGCCGGGATTCTGCAATACGGCGGCTAAGTGTTAATGCCGGCGTAAACCCGATTGCGGGCCTGGCCGTCGTGGAGGCCCCGCCCACCCCCAGAGTCTGATTTCCCCCCCTGCCCCCCCCCCCCCCCCGCTCCCCCCCCCAACCAGGACGGCCATTGCGGCCGCGGGTCCGAGCTCCTGCCGGGTGGAACCATGTTAGAACCAAGCTGGCAGGTTCTCGGCCGGTCGACCGCGGAGAATCGCCGCGGGGGCCTCTTTCAACAGCCCCCGACCGGCGCCACGTTGATTGCGCGCGCGCGTGGCTGGCGGCAATTCTCCGGTCCCGGGAGAATCGCGTCCCGGCATCGGACTGGCATCGCGGGCCGTCTCGGCATCAACTCTGATTCTCCGAGCCGGCGCGGGCTCGGAGAATCCCGGCCCAGATATTTCCCGGGTCCTCAAACCCGACCCAGGAAAAAGAGGTCTGAAACTTTGGGTGTTCATTTATTTCGGAGGCGGTGTGGTTTGGAAGTTGGGCCCGCAGACCCTGGTAGAAGTGCGGAGGCTGCCGTGTGCAGACACTAAAACATAAAAGATTCCTTCAGCCCTCACCCCTCATACACTCCACATGTCCCATCTATAACAACCCATGCCATCTCATGCCCTCCACCCATCCCCATGGACCACCATACCAGTCAATGCCACTGTGCTCACCCCATAAACTTCCATACCCTCCATGCCAACATATGCCACATACCCAACCCCACAGCCTCTCATACCCCCTATGCCAACACATGTCCCCCACTCAAATCCCGGGCCCTGTTTAGATAGAATCAAATAGAATAGAATCATAGAGTCCCTACAATGGCGAAGGAGGTCATTCGGCCCATTGAGTCTTCACCAACCTTCTGAAAGAACACCCCACCCAGGCCCACCCCCCCGTCCATCCTCATAACCCCACCTAACCTGCACATCCCTGGAGACTAATTGTCAACTCAGCATGGCCAATCCACCTAACCTGCACATTTTTAGACTGTGGGAGGAAATTGGAGCACCCGGAGGAATCCCACACAGACATGGGGAGAACGTGCAAACTTCACACAGTCACCAAGCTTGAAATTGAATCTGGATCCCTGGTGCTGTGAGGTAGCAGTGTGAACCGCTTGTACCACCATGCCACCCCTATGTCAACTTAGTGTCAACTCCTGCCAATGCATGGCTACACAAACCACCCTATGGCCTTACTCCTTCATGCCAACGCCCCTAATAACCACCATAGTTAAACGTCAGGAGCCTAGCTGGCATAACATAAAGTCAGTGTTTATTGATGCCAAAAAAATGTTTAAAAAGATACTTAGTCGTAAAAATAAAGCATTCAATATATTAAAATTCCCTCAACTAATCTCTCATGGAAACAAATATTTCACTTTAGTACTTAACCTCTTATAAAAACAAACACCAATATTCTATAAACACTTGGAGCTGTCAGTCAAACATCTCCCGATATAGGCATCCTATCGTGATAAATTTAGGTTGTAAAATCAGTCAGCAGCAAAAATGTCATAATTATAACCCTCAGGCTTATGTCGGCAAACAGCATGAAGTAGCCAGCACTGATTTATTTTTAAAACTCCCCAAATTAAAAAAATAAAGCCCAGGGTAATTACATTTCTTGATAGATTTGACAGTTCTAATGAACATTGACAGTTCTTTGTCAGCTTTGACAATTCCAATGAGTTGGTGCTCTTTTTATGCAATTTCATGTCTACTTTTAACAATCCCAAAGGGCACCTGACCTCTCCCAAAGGTGTCCTGGGACCATATCTAAAGGGGCACGTTACCTCTCCAAAAGGGTACCTTGGCTTTCCAAATGGACCCACAAATTATAGACCAGCTCCTACCAGGTATAATCAGCATGCTTAATGTTTCAGAGACTTACCTCACCAAAATCACACATGAGTATAGGGAGCTGCTGATTTGTATGGGCAGCTGCCTCCAGAAACCACACAGTTTTGTCATTTAGAACCTGTCTCCCCCGCCCCCCACCCCCACCCTGTGAAAATGGCGGAGACCAGGTTCACGGATAGAACTTCTGGATTCGGCCTCTGCTGGCAGTTCCACACAGATGGAAAGCTATTCTGTCTGCGCGAAAATTCAGGTCTGAGTGTCTAAAATCACTAAAATAGTTTTCCTCACTTCTTCAGGCAACATCTCATTTACTGCAGGACAAGGATGGTTTAAGTCTCCCTCAGATAGAATAGAGATCGAACCGCACACTGTTGGAGTTTTTCTGAAAAAGATGCTAGCTATCCAGCCAACTGAGTTAACCAGTCATTTTGCAGTAGTATTTATTGAAGAATAACTGAACCAGGTTTGAGAAGATGTCTGGTAGAAATGATGCCGATAAAGATCATCCGCATATTGTCAATTCGTGTGTGCACTGCTACATACCGGTGAATGGCATGATTCTTTTGAATTTTAATAAGTACATTAAAGATTCCTCATTATTCAGTCTATATGGTTCAAGACATTTCCTGATAACATTCTTGTGGAAGTATATAGTTCACGGACCGTCCTTCAGTTAACATGACTGTACAGTCCAGGACAACACAGCCTACATGGTAGGCAACTCATCAACACCTTAAGCATTCACTCCCTCCACCACCGATGCACAGTGGCAGCAGTGTGTACCATCTACAAGACACATTCACCAAAGCCCCTTCGGCAGCGCCTTCCAAACCCTCAACTGCTACCACCTAGAAAGACAGTGGCAGGAGACACATGGTAAAACCACCACCGGCAGGTTTCCCTCCAAGTCACACACCATCCTGACTTGGAAAAGTATCACTTCACTGGGTCAAAACCCTGGAACTCAGGAACAACAACCTTTGTTGATCATTGTCTTGAAAGCAATGAAACATCCTAAGGCACTTCACCAAAATCTTACAAAACAAAGAATAAAGCAGGAGATATTTGGACGACTGACTAAAAGCTTGGTGAAAGAGGTAGGTTTTAAGGAGTGTCTTGAAGGATTAGGGCAGGGTTTAGAGGCTGATAGGTGTAGGGAGGAAATTCGTCAACTTAGGGCCCGGGCAGCTGAAAGTGCAACCACCAATGGAGGAGCAATTAAATTCAGGGAATCTCCAGAAACCACAATGAGATGAATGCAAATATGTCAGATGGTTGCAGGCATGGAGATTATAGAGAAAGAGAGGGTGGATTGGACGGACATGCAAACAAGGATGGAAATCCAGATATTGCTTGACGGGAAGTTAATGTAGACCACGGAATTCAGAGATGATAAATCAACAGGACTTAGTGTGACTTCAGAACACAGGCAACAGAGTTTTGGATGATCTCAGTTTTAAGGAGAGTAGAATGTGAGCAATCAACCAGGAGACCACTGGAATAGTCAAGTCTAGAGGTGAGAAAGGAAGTAAAAGTGAGCTGCAACAGGAGTGAAATCAGACAATGTTGTGGAGGTCTTAGTGATGACACATATATATGGTCAGAAGTTTGTCTCATGGTCAAATCTGACACCAACGTTTGAACAAACATCTTCAGTCATAGACTATTAGCTGGGCGAAGGAGAACAGGGTAAATTGGGAATGGAGTTTAAAACGGAGTCCAAAAATAATTGCTTCAGTCCCCAGCTAACATGGCATGGTGGCACAGTGGTTAGCACAGCTGCCTCATAGCGCCAGGGACCAGGGTTTGATTCTAGCTTTGGGTGACTGTGTGGAGTTTGCACGTTCTCCCCGTGTCTGTGTGGGTTTCCTCCGGGTGCTCCGGTTTCCTCCCACAGTCCAAAGATGTGCAGGTTAGGTGGGGATGCAGGGATGGGGAAGGGGAGTGGGCCGTGGTAGGGTGCTTTTTCCGAGGGTCAGTATAGACTTGATGGGCCAAATGACCACTTTCTGCACTGTCAGGACTCTATGGACCATTAGTTATACGTCCACCATAAAGACTGCAACAGTCAAAGAAGGTGGCTCACAACCACTTCCTCAAGGGTGATTAAGGATGGGCAACAAATTCTGGTCCTGCCAGTGACACCCACATCCCATAAATGAATAAAACTCCAAAGGCTGTTGGCCATCTTTCACATATAGGTTGGAATTCTCCACCCATTATTCCGGGGGGATTTTTCATTCCAGCTGCAATGAATGTAATTTTGACTGAGCACCAAATTCTCCATCCTTGCTGGCAGCAGTAGTACAGTGATCACTGATCGAAGAATCCCAGCAATAGACTTCCTCCACATCACACAAACATTTCTGCCGGGATTCTTCGAGATCCCGGTCAAGTGTTGATGCCGGCGCCAAAACCGGCGCGAGCGGCGCCAACGTCAACGGGCCTCCAGGCCCAGTCATTTTCCCTTCCTCGGGGGCCAGAACAGCGGCAGAGTGCTGTGCGCTGCTCCGGCGCTGAAAGCCGGCCCGCGCATGCATGCCACGGCCATCTCCGCGCCGGCCCGCGGGTAACATGGCAGAGCCCTACAGGGGCCCGGCGCGGAGGAACACAGGCCCCCCCCGGAATTAGAGCACCCGCCGATCGGTTGCCCCCAATCGTGGGCCTGGCCACCGTGGAGGCCACTCCCCCCCCGGAGTCGGCTCCACCCGACCCCCCACCGCTGCCCCCCCACCAGGACAGCCCCTGCAGCCAGAACGCCTATGTCCCACCGGGTAGGACCATACGCAAACGACGCCAGCGGGACTCGGCGGAACTCTGCGGGCACTCGAACCATCGAGCGCGCAGAATCGCCTCGGGGGCCGGAGAATCGGCGGCCCGCATCTGAGTGGCGTGGCAGGATTCGCACCAATTCGCGGCGAAACAATTCTTTTTATTTACAATTAAGGGGCAATTTAGCGTGGCCAATCCACTTACCCTGCACACCTTTGGGTTGCGGGGGTGAGCCTACGCAAACACGGAGAGAATGTGCAAGCTCCACATGGACAGAACTCAGGGCCGGGATCGAACCTGGGACCCCGGTGCCGTGAGGATGCAGTGCTAACCATTGCGCCACCGTGCTGCCCCCCCCCACACAAATATTTCTGTCAGTCTTTTTGTATCAAATATTTTTGACTTTCATGTTTCAGAATTTTATCATCAGAGAGCGCCAACTACCAAGTCCGAAAGAGATTGCGTTGGATTCTCCGCAGCACCGTGCCAAAATCACGTTTGGCGCGGGGGCGGTGAATCAAATTTTACGACGGAATCGGGCCCGGCACCGCTCCGGCGATTCTCCGGGCCCCAAATATCCATTCGTTCGTGAATTATGCCGCACGGCTGGGGGAGGCGGGGGTGGGGAAATTTTCAGAAGCCTGCCCAGCGAACTTCCGCTGCCGACCGGCTGAGTTCCCGACGGCGTGGAACTAACATGCTTTGGCCTGTTGGCACTCTCGCGTAGGGGCTGGGGGCTCAGTCCGCGGCCTACCTGGTTGGGGGGGGGGGGGGGGGGGAGGTGGGGGGGGTCGGGCACCGGGGGGCGGGGGGAGCTTATGGGCGGCTGGGGGAGAGATCGGGCTGGACAAATCCTCGGACGCGCGGCCGATCGGGGGGCCTACAATTTCTAGATGCCTCCACTCCGCCATGGCGCTGCCATGCACATGCGCGGACTCGGAAACGGAAGTGCAGGGGCAAGTATCCGCAGCCAAAGCTGTGTGAAGCACTCCGGGTCCCTACTAGTCCCCTGAAGATAAGTGAATCGACTTGTATTTTTTTCAGGAAACTCGGGAGTGCAACGCCTGAGTTTATACACCATCGTGGTGACATAGCCCCATTTTGGGAGAATCCAGCACATTATGTTATGTTTTCACTTCCTAAGATATCTTGGGAAATTTATGACATGCCCAGAGAACCTCAGTTTATTTTAGCTGTTGGTTTTAACAGATGATATTTTGTGATCCCTCTTATCCTTGAAAGATGGCACTGAACTTTGATTTAGAATTTAACCGTCAAAAAAATTTATTAGCAGTAAAATAACAAGTGACTGGTAGCAGTAACACTTCATTTAGTTCCACAATAGTTATTAAACATAGTTAACTTCTTGAATAGAAGAAAATAAATAATTTTTTGATGGTTGCCTGAATCAATATAAATAACATGTTTATGTTGGTTTTTCTGACTCTCAGTGGAATCCATCTGTTCCCGCCATCTCAACGATTTCATGCCCTGCTATGAATACAAGTCGCTATCTACCTTCGAAAAAATGATTTGGAACAAAGCAGCTTTGAGCTGTGAAGGATAGAGTGATGATAAAGTGCACTTTGGAGTGCTGGCATCCGTGCAGCCTAATTCGATTAATCAGGCCCACCTGGGGAATGAGAAGAGCAAGATGGATTACATTGGTCACCTTATTGGCAGTCTTCACGTCCAGCTTTCTGCAGGGGGATAGACATGGTTGAATGGTCCAGTGTGTATTTTGTCATGAGTAGATAAATAATAGAATGAGAAGAGTCAGCAGGAGAAAGCAATAGTTTAACTTTGCTGTTTACCCAAGGCCTCCCTGACAAAGTGCTTGTAAGGGTTAATATACTCTCCCCGTCCTTCTCTACGTTGTCTCTCTGTTATGAGCTATCCATTCCGCCACAACCTGAGCATAATCAGCAAGAAGTTCCATGATAATCTACCGTCAAAAGCAAGTGCTAGAGCTGGACCATAGTTAGTTAGATGATGTGTACCACCATCAGGGAACTGCTTCAGTTGTACAGATTACTCAGGGCTGAATACATGTAATGTGAGTAATGGCACATTTCCAGATGATAGTTGGGGATGAAAAGTGCACCTTGCTGCATTAATGATAAACACTGAAAATACTTTGAAACATTAATTCACTGTAGTGCACTGCATTGATGGAGGGTGACAGCTGGAGACATGTTCCCTACCTTGACCTCGTATTATCATTAAAATTGTTTCTATAGTGACTATGGCATTAGAACTACAGGTCACTTACCTTTCTCTCTGTGCTACCATTCTTGGGGCCCTCCACTGCTGATTGCAAAAACAATACTGTGCCTCAATCCCTCTGTGAGAAAATCAATGTCTCTATCTGGGAAGCAGCCAATTGCCAAGTCTCCTGTACTCTCTACACACACTTTATTCCTGCAGAAAAACTTTTGTTATGGGCCAGGGTTTAGAGAACCCCAAAGTGTATCATGGAGTTCACCTGACCCATGACTTTTAATAGATTGTGGTATGGGGAGCACACGGCCCACTCTACAGGTGTGGTGCAAACAGAGCTTTACAGTACTTTTAATTTAAAACAATATTTATTCTATGAACTCAAGTTAATCTTTTTAAAACATACAGTGAACATCTTAGCAACCATCAATTCAAATACAACCCCCAAAGAATACAACACTAAGTAATCCTTAATAACTTCCCAAACAACATCCAGAAGACAAAAGAAACACCTTTTAACAGAAGCACATTAGGTTTACATTCACTACGGAGAACATTTATAATTCTGAATTCACCAAATGATCAAGAGATAGTCTTTTCATGGCAGAGAGATCAACAGTACACCTGCTCTGTCTGGCTTCAGCTCCAACGCTGAAAACGAAACTAAAACACATACTGCAGCTAACAGCCTAAATGAAAGTAAAAAGCTGACAGACAGCCCAGCTCCACCCACTCTCCGACATCACTGCAGTAGTAAACACCCATTTCTTAAAGGTACTCTCACTACAGATATTTATATACACACCCATTTATAAACACTCATTTCTTAAAGGTAGTCTCACATGACACCTGCCCCCAAGAAAAAAGAATAAACCATCAACTTCAAGATGGTTTCATTTTTCATCTTTCCACTATTCTTTAAGAAATGCACACAGTAAATATACTTTTTTGTTTAAAAAAAAACAACACACGCAAACAGGTACAATAATATCGTCCATTTTGCTCTTCTTCCTCCAACTGAAATCCTTCCCGATTGACAGTCTCTTTGAACAAGAAGGTTTCTGCATGATCCGTCCATTTCTCTTCGCCTTGGCATTTCTCTTTAAAGTCAGATACTTTAGTTCAATCTGATCACAGAGTCCCTTGTAATTCTCCAACACAGGAGCATTGGTTATCACAGCTTTCAGGCAGTCAAATGCCTGTTGAAAGTCTGCTGTCCACTGGAATTTGTTACACTTCTTGAACAAGTCCATCAGTGGAGCAATCACGCTGCAAAACTTTTTGCACAGATGTTCGATCAAATCCACTCATGCCAAGAATTCGCATTATTTCCCTTCGTCTTGAGGGTATCGGAAACTCCTCAATACATGTTAGTTTCACATCCTGTGTGACCATTCGACCCTGTCCAATTGTATGGCCAAGGAAAGTGACTTGGGCTTTTCCAAATTCACTTTTGGCTCGGTTTATCACCAAACCCGCCTCCTGAAGTCGATCGAATAACTCCATCAGATGTTTTAAATGTTCTTTCCATGTCTAGCTGAAAATTACCACATCGTCGATGTATACCGCATAATTGGGTTATCCTGAAACAAATTTGTTAGTTAACCGTTGAAATGTGGCTGGGGTGTTTTTCATGCCAAATGGCATAACTTTGAATTGGTATATACCATCTGGAGTCACAAAAGCTGAAATCTCCTTCGCCCTTTCGGATAAAGGTACCTGCCAGTAACCTTTAAGTAAATCCAGTTTGGAAATAAAAGCTGATTGTCCCATTTTCTCAATGCAATCCTTCAAACGTGGGATAGGATAAGAGTCCATTCTTGTAACTGCATTAACCTTTCTATAGTCCACACACAACCGTTTGGTACCGTCTGGTTTTGGTACCATCACAATGGGTGAGCTCCATTGGCTGCAACCCACTTCAATTATGCCATTTTAAAGCATACTCTCAATCTCTTTGTTAACCTGTGCCAATTTTAAAGGGTTAAGTCTGTATGGATGTTGTTTGATTGGACGAGCATTTCCCACATCTACATCATGTATAGCCATTTTAGTACATTCCAATTTATCTCCACAAACTTGCCCATGTGATATCAATAACTCTTTCAGGTCAGTCTGTTTTTCCTCTGGAAGGTAACTCAACAATTTATCCCAATTTTTAAGAACAGCCCTCGTTTTCTAATTTTAATTAGGTATGTCAAATTCACAGTCATCTGGATTTGGTTCGTCACTTTGAGTTAGAATCATTAACACTTCCTTTTTCTCTCATTCCCTTTCAAAGTTCTTTTTAAGCATATTCACATGACACACTCGGTGAGTCTTCCTTCTATCTGGTGTTTTTACCACATAATTCACCTCACTTAATTTCCTTTCAATCTGATAAGATCCACAAACCTTGCTTTGAAAGGTTCACCTACCATTGGTAACAATATTAAAACTTTATGTCCACTGGCAAAACTACGAACTTTGGATTTCTTGATCGCTACCCGTTTCATCACATTTCGTGCAACTTTTCATTGTTGTCTAGCCAATTCACCTGCTCTATTTAATCATTTCCTAAAATTTGGCACGTAATCCAATAATGTAATTTCCGATTTCTCACTCACCAATCTTTCCTTAATCAATTTAAGTGGTCCTCTTACCTCATGACCAAAAATTAGTTCAAAAGGACTAAATTTGGTTGACTCATTTGGTGCATCCCTAATTGCAAATAGTATGAATGGAATTCCTTTATCCCAATCCTTTGGATAATCTTGACAATAAGCCCTCAACATTGTCTTTAATTTCTATTGCTCCCTGCGATTCTGGATGGTACGCAGTTGATTTAAATTGTTTTATACCTAAGCTATCCATAACTTCTTTGAATAACTTTGAGGTAAAATTCAATCCTTGATCCGATTGTATTTCTGTGGGTAGTCCTATCTAGTAAAGAATTTAAGTAATTCCCCACAATCTTTTTAGCTGTAATATTACGAACTGCAATGGCCTCTGGAAACCTAGTAGACACATCCATTATAGTCAAAAGACATTGATTCCAACTTTTTGTTTTAGGAAGCGGTCCTATGCAATCAATTAGGACCCTTGTAAAAGGTTCCTCAAATGCTGGAATGGTTATTAAGGGGGCTGGGTTTATCACTGCTTGAGGTTTCCCTATCACTTGATATGTGCGACATGATTGACAAAATTTAAATACATCTTTATGTAATCCAGGCCAATAAAAATATTTCTGGATTTTAGCTTGAGTTTTCCTTATTCCCAAATGACCTCCCACTGGTACGTCATATGCAACTCACAACACCTCTTTTCTATACCCTACCGGCAATACTACTTGATGAACTTCTGCCCACTTTTCATCCGCCTGCATATGTACAGGTCTCCATTTTCTCATCCAGACATCACTTTTACGGTAATAACACTCTGGTATACACTCAGATTCCTCTTCCGTATGTGCTTTCTGATACATCCATTTTATTTCTATATCTGTCTGTTGTAACTCTTCCAATTTTCCTGAACTAAAAATAGCCGCCTCATCCTCCACCCGTTCTTCTTCTTTTTCAAACATCTGATCAAAAATCGTTTCTGATAATTGCACTTCAACTTCATCTTCACTCTTTGACTTCTCCTCTTGTCTTAACCTGTGACTTTGCGATCTTGTTACTCCACAATCCAGAGAAATCCCAGGATATTCGTCCTTCAACACTTCAGTTGTCTGATTTTCCACTGGCTTATCAATCATCGTACGCATCACTCCCACCTGCGATCCAGCTATATCATTACCCAAGATAAACTGTATTCCTGGACAAGATAGTTTCTCTATTACTCCTACTACCACTTCACCACTTTTCACTGGACCTTCCAACATTACCTTATATAATGGAACACTACTCCTCTCACCCTGAATTCCACATATTACCACCTCTTCTGGCACCATTCTTCCTAAACTACATAATTCCTCAGATCTAACCATAAAAGATTGACCTGCTCCCGTATCTCTTAAAATTGTGACTTCTTTACCTGCTCCTCCTGATACACATGCATAAACTTTACCCACACAAGTAAATTCTTTAAAGAGATCTGGCACCTTCTTATCAATCACCTCTTGATCAGGCTGTACAATCTTTTGCACTTCCTTTGCTTCACTTGGGCTTTCCTTTACCACTTTAACAAACCCCACTGTCTTATCCTGTTTTACCAAATCAGCCTTCCCAGTGCTTTTCTTCAACCACCAACACTGTGACTTTACATGGCCTAGTTTATTGCAGTGAAAACATTTGAAACATTTAATTTCTTTTCCACCCTCCTGGATTTCTTTTTCAATCCGAGGTACACTCTCCTTATTATCTCCCATCAGATCACCTTTACCTTTACCACTTGAGTATTTCTCATGTCCCAAGTTTCTATCCCTCACAGGCTGAAACTGATGTCGGAAACCAAGCTTTGATTTATGAACTAAATCATAATCATCTGCCATTTCTGCTGCTAATCTCACAGTTTTAACCCTCTGCTCTTCCACATGAGTTCTCACTACATCAGGAATTGAATTTTTAAACACCTCCAAAAGGATAATTTCTCTGAGAGATTCATACATTTGGTCTATTTTCAAAGCCCTTATCCATCTTTCAAAATTACCCTATTTGATCCTTTCAAACTCCATATATGTTTGACCAAATTAGAACATAAGAACATAAGAACTAGGAGCAGGAGTATGCCATCTGGCCCCTCGAGCCTGCTCCACCATTCAATGAGATCATGGCTGATCTTTTGTGGACTCTGCTCCACTTTCCGGCCCGAACACCACAACCCTTAATCCCTTTATTCTTCAAAAAACGATCTATCTTTATCTTAAAAACATTTAATGAAGGAGCCTCTACTGCTTCACTGGGCAAGGAATTCCATAGATTCACAACCCTTTGGGTGAAGAAGTTCCTTCTAAACTCAGTCCTAAATCTACTTCCCCTTATTTTGAGGCTATGCCCCCTAGTTCTGCTTTCACCCGCCAGTGGAAACAACCTGCCCGCATCTATCCTATCTATTCCCTTCATAATCTTTTATGTTTCTATACGATCCCCCCCTCATCCTTCTAAATTCCAATGGGTACAGTCCCAGTCTACTCAACCTCTCCTCGTAATCCAACACCTTCAGCTCTGGGATTAACCTAGTGAATCTCCTCTACACACCCTCCGGTGCCAGTACGTCCTTTCTCAAGTAAGGAGACCAAAACTGAACACAATACTCCAGGTGTCGCCTCACTAACACCTTATACAATTGCAGCATAACCTCCCTAGACTTAAACTCCATCCCTCTAGCAATGAAGGACAAAATTCCATTTGCCTTCTTAATCGCCTGTTGCACCTGTAAACCAACTTTTTGCGACTCATGCACTAACACACCCAGGTCTCTCTGCACAGCAGCATGTTTTAATATTTTATCATTTAAATAATAATCCCTTTTGCTGTTATTCCTACCAAAATGGATAACTTCACATTTGTCAACATTGTATTCCATCTGCCAGACCCTAGCCCATTCACTTAGCCTATCCAAATCCCTCTGCAGACCTCCAGTATCCTCTGCACTTTTTGCTTTACCACTTATCTTCGTGTCGTCTGCAAACTTGGACACATTGCCCTTGGTCCCCAACTCCAAATTATCTATGTAAATTGTGAACAGTTGTGGGCCCAACACTGATCCCTGAGGGACACCACTACCTACTGATTGCCAACCAGAGAAACACCCATTTATACCCACTCTTTGCTTTCTATTAATTAACAATCCTCTATCCATGCTACTACTTTCCCCTTAATGCCATGCATCTTTATCTTATGCAGCAACCTTTTGTGTGGCACCTTGTCAAAGGCTTTCTGGAAATCCAGATATACCACATCCATTGGCTCCCCGTTATCTACCGCACTGTTAATGTCCTCAAAAAATTCCACTAAATTAGTTAGGCACGACCTGCCCTTTATGAACCCATGCTGCGTATGCCCAATGGGACAATTTCCATCCAGATGCCTCGCTATTTCTTCCTTGATGATAGATTCCAGCATCTTCCCTACTACCAAAGCTAAGCTCACTAGCCTATAATTACCCACTTTCTGCCTACCTCCTTTTTTAAACAGTGGTGTCACATTTGCTAATTTCCAATCCGCCGGGACCACCCCAGAGTCTAGTGAATTTTGGTAAATTATCACAAGTGCATTTGCAATTTCCCTAGCCATCTCTTTTAGCACTCTGGGATGCATTCCATCAGGTCCAGGAGACTTGTCTATCTTTAGCCCCATTAGCTTACCCATCACTACCTCCTTGGTGATAACAATCCTCTCAAGGTTCTCACCTGTCACAGCCTCATTTCCATCAGTCACTGGCATGTTATTTGTGTCTTCCACTGAGAAGACCGACCCAAAAAACCTGTTCAGTTCCTCAGCCATTTCCTCATCTCCCATTATTAAATCTCCCTTCTCATCCTCTAAAGGACCAATATTTACCTTAGCCACTCTTTTTTGTTTTATATATTTGTAGAAACTTTTACTATCTGTTTTTATATTCTGAGCAAGTTTACTCTCATAATCTATCTTCCTCTTCTTTATAGCTTTTTTAGTAGCTTTCTGTTGCCCCCTAAAGATTTCCCAGTACTCTAGTCTCCCACTGATCTTTGCTACTTTGTATGTTTTTTCCTTCAATTTGATACTCTCCCTTATTTCCTTAGATATCTACGGTCGATTTTCCCTCTTTTTACCGTCCTTCCTTTTTGTTGGTATAAACCTTTGCTGAGCACTGTGAAAAATCACTTGGAAGGTTCTCCACTGGTCCTCAACTGTTTCACCATAAAGTCTTTGCTCCCAGTCTACCTTAGCTAGTTCTTCTCTCATCCCATTGTAATCTCCTTTGTTTAAGCACAAAACACTAGTGTTTGATTTTACCTTCTCACCCTCTATCTGTATTTTAAATTCCACCATATTGTGATCGCTCCTTCGGAGAGGATCCCTAACTATGAGATCCTGAATCAATCCTGTCTCATTACACAGGACCAGATCTAGGGACCGCTTGTTCCCTCGTAGGTTCCAACTACATACTGTTCTAGGAAACTATCGCGGATACATTCTATAAACTCCTCCTCAAGGCTGCCTTGACCGACCTGGTTGAACCAATCGACATGTAGTTTAAAATCCCCCATGATAACTGCTGTACCATTTCTACATGTATGTTATTTCTTTGTTTATTGCCTGCCCCACCATAATGTTACTATTTGGTGGCCTATAGACTGCTCCTATCAGTGACTTTTTCGCCTGACTAGTCCTGATTTCCACCCAAATGGATTCAACCTTATCCTCCATAGCACCGATGTCATCCCTTACTGTTGCCCGGATGTCAACCTTAAATAATAGAGCTACACCACCTCCCTTACCATCCACTCTGTCCTTCCGAATAGTTTGATACCCTCGGATATTTAACTCCCAGCCGTGACCATCCTTTAACCGTGTTTCAGTAATTGCCACTAAATCATAGTCATTCACGATGATTTGCACCATCAACTCATTTACCTTATTCCGAATACTGTGAGCATTCAGGTAAAGTACACTTATGCTGGCTTTTTTACCTCTGTTCTGAATCTTAACACCTCGATCAGTAACCTCTCCTAAGTTATATTTCCTCTTAACCTTTCTCCTAATTTTCCTTGTTGTTGAACCCATATCTTCCTGTAACAACCTGCCGCGTCGCTTACCATGAATGTTTTCACTTCCCGTCTTATTCCTTTTAGTATTCCTGGTCCCATTCACTGAGCTCCCCTCAGTCACTGTACCTTGTACTGGCGCCCTTTTTGATTTTTGACTATGGCTTCTCTGCCTTACACTTTCCCCCTTACTACCTTTTGTTTCTGTCCCTGTTTTACTACCTTCCAACTTCCTGCATCGGTTCCCATCCCCCTGCCACATTAGTTTAAACTCTCCACAACAGCTCTAGCAAACACCCCCCCTAGGACATCGGTTCCAGTCTTGCCCAGGTGCAGACCGTCCGGTTTGTACTGGTCCCACCTCCCCAGAACCGGTTACAATGTCCCAGGAATTTGAATCCCTCCCTCTTGCCCCATCTCTCGAGCCACGCATTCATCCTCTCTATCCTGACACTCCTACTCTGACTAGCTCGTGGCACTGGTAGCAATCCTGAGATTACTACCTTTGAGGTCCTACTTTTTACTTTAACTCCTAACTCCCTAAATTCAGCTTGTAGGACCTCGTCCCGTTTTTTTACCTATATCGTTGGTGCCTATGTGCACCATAACAGCTGGCTGTTCACCCACCCCCCCCCCCCCCCCCCAGAATGTCCTGCAGCTGCTCCGAGACATCCTTGACCCTTGCACCAGGGAGGCAACATACCATTCTGGAGTCTCAATTGCGTCCGCAGAACCGCCTGTCTATTCCCCTGACAATTGAGTCCCCTATCACTATAGCCCTGCCATTCTTCTTCCTGCCCAGCTGCGCAGCAGAGTCAGCCACGGTGCCATGAACCTGGCTGCTGCTGCCTTCCCCTGGTGAGCCATCTCCCTCAACAGTATCCAAAGCGGTATATCTGTTTTGCAGGGAGATGACCGCAGAGGACACCTGCACTGCTTTCCTACTCTTGCTCTGTCTTTTAGTCACCCATTTTCTATCTCCCTCAGTACCTTTCACCTGCGGTGTGACCAACTCGCTAAACGTGCTATCCACGACGTCCTCAGCATCGTGGATGCTCCAAAGTGAGTCCATCCACAGCTCCAGAGCCGTCATGCGGTCTAACAGGAGCTGCAACTGGACACACTTCTTGCACGTGAAGGAGCCAGGGACAGTGGACGTGTCCCTGAGCTCCCACATCGCACACGAGGTGCATGACACAGGTCTGAGATCTCCTGCCATGTCTTAAACCTTCAGTTAACTTCAACAATTACAATTCCCCCCCCCCCCCAATTTAAATAAATAAATAAACAACGAAGAAAAAAAATATATATATACCAATGAAAAGAAACAGAATAAACAGAAACACTACTTACCAGTCACTTACCAGGGATAAAATGCACTTCCTCCCCACCCAGCTTCGAATTCCCACCTAGATTCAAATTCCCAAACTCACTCTTGGTTCTGTCTCACTCTTGACTGTGTCTTCTCTGGCTCACTGGGAGAACTCACTAAGGAAATTCTTTCCTTAAATTTCTAAACCTTTGTCTGTAGGCTTCAGGCACTAGTTCATATGCACCTAAGATGGATTTTTCACCTCCTCGTACGTCTCAGATACCTCCTCCGGTAGTGATGCAAACACTTCACTCGGTCTACCGACCAGGTTTGTTTGAATCAGTAATACCCACATGTCCTGTGGCCATTTCATTTGTTTAGCCACCTTCTCAAATGAAATGAAAAAAGCTTCTACCTCCTTCTCGTCAAACCTTGGCAATGCTTGGACATATTTAAATAGTTTCCCACCAAGCCTTCGACTTTGACGCTCTTTCTCACTATCCTCATCACTATCATCCAACTGTACGTTTCCCTTTACATCTGCCAATTTTAACTCACTGTCATGTTTCATGGCCATTTTCTGAAGTTCAAACTCTCTCTCTTTATCTTTTACCCTGATCTGTATCTCCCTTTCTCTTTCTTTTTGTTCTGCTCGGGCTATTCTTTCTTTTCTCCCTTTTTCTCTCTCCTTTTCTTTTTCCTCCCTCTCCCTTCTTTTTCCTCTCTCTCTCTTTCTTTTTCCTCTCTATCTATTTCTCTTTCTTTCTCCTCTCTCTCTTTCTTTTTCCACTTTCTCTCTTTCTTTTTCCTCTCTATCTCTTTCTCTCTTTCTTTCTTTTTCCTCTTTCTCGTATTCAAGCTGCTTTAATTCTTTCTCATGTTCCATTTGTTTAATTTGTAACTGAATTTGTGCCATTTCCAATGAGTCAAACTGTATCTCAGGCAACTTTAATTGCTTAGCCACTGCCAGAATTTCCTCATCTTTTTGCATTTTGTCAGGTAATGTTAACTGCAATGTTTTTGCCAAATCTAACAGTCTGCTTTTAGGCTCTGTCCGTAAGGTACTGCGGGTGACCGTCTCCACCCCAAAAAACTTTAGAGCCTCTGAAAGAGCCATTGTCCACAACACACTCCCCACTTAAAGTAGAATACCACACCTGAAAAGCACACACAATATGCTCACCCCTCACTGTCTTTAAGGTCACTAAGCCAATCCAATAGATAGACCTTTATCCCGGACGAGCCCCAAATTTGCTATGGGCCAGGGTTTAGAGAACCCCAAAGTGTATCATGGAGTTCACCTGACCCATGACTTTTCATCGATTGTGGTTATGGGGAGCACACGGTCCACTCTACAGGTATGGTGCAAACAGAGCGTTACAGTACTTTTAAATTAAAACAATGTTTATTCTACAAACTCAAGTTAATCTTTTTAAAACATACAGTGAACATCTTAGCAACCATCAATTCAAATACAATCCCCAAAGAATACAACACTAAGTGATCCTTAATAACTTCCCAAACAACATCCAGAAGACAAAAGAAACACCTTTTAACAGAAGCACATTAGGTATACATTCACTACTGAGAACATTTATAATTCTGAATTCACCAAATGATCAAGAGATAGTCTTTTCATGGCAGAGAGATCAACAGTACACCTGCTCTGTCTGGCTTCAGCTCCAACACTGAAAACGAAACTAAAACACACCCTGCAGCAAACAACCTAAAACGAAAGTAAAAGGCAGCCCAGCTCCACCCACTTTCTGACATCTCTGCAGTAGTAAACATCCATTTTTTAAAGGTACTCTCACATGACACGTTTAAGAACATTTTAGGAATTGGAGTAGGTCATTTACCTCTTCAAGCCTATTCTATCGTCCAATAAAGTCATGACTGATCTTCAACTTTGACACCCTCTGATCCCTTAACTCTCCCAAAAATCACCAGTCCCAGCACCTGAAGTTATTTTAGACACTCATATGAGATTTCACACCCAACAATGAGTGAGTTCCCAATAATTGGCTCTTGCATCATTAGGAACTGAACTATAAGTGTGCCAATGCAATGACTTCTTTTAAAATCATACGACTGTGACTAAAGGATATTTTGCACCAGAAGTGATTCCACACAAAAAACTGATATGTGGTATATTAAAACAAACTTTTTTTATTAATTCAGTATTACACTACCCTAACATCACAAATATATAGCTTATGATTACCAGTTAAACAATGCTTAACAATAAAAAGAAACACTTTAACTTCTAACTGATACCTCATTTATCTCCAATCAAACAAAATCCATTACAGGTTAAAAAAAAACGTTTAAATACAGTTAGCAAACACAGGATTATCTACTATAGACTTGCATAGGGTTTTTTTTTAAACTGCTGGGAGAGAGAGAGCCAGTCAGGAAACAGCCTGAAGATTCTTGTTTGTGTCAAACTACTGTTTAACTTGACAGCCTTTTGCAGAAGCTGCTGTTCTGTTCATGGCCAAATCTAAACTGACTTCTGAAGACCTGTACAAACCTGGCTCTTCCCATTACGATATCATCTTTATCCCACTCAACTCCCATGACGTAATTACTGAAGTTTAAACACAATGGACTGGATTCTTCGTTCCTGATGCTAAGGATCTGTGGTGTTTCATGATGGGACAATGGGTGCAAAACCCTCACTGATTCCGTTACTGGTAGCACAGTGGTTAGCACAGTTGCTTCACAGCTCCAGGCTCCTAGGTTCGATTCCCGGCTTTTGTAATTGTCTGTGTAGAGTCTGCATGTTCGCCCCGTGTCTGGGTGGGTTTCCTCCGGGTGCTCCGGTTTCCTCCCACAGTCCAAAGATGTGCAGATTGGCCATGATAAATTGCCCTTCATGTCCACAAAGGTTAGATGGGGTTACTGGGTTGTGAGGATAGGGTGGAGGTGTGGGCTTAGATAGGGTGAGCTTTCCATGGGCCGGTGCAGGCTCAATGGGCCGAATGGCCTCCTTCTGCACTGTAAATTCTATGACCTATGGTGAGGGGCTAGCACCAGCACCCGTGAAACACCTGCTGAACGGGCGGAAAATGGTCGGAGAATCTCCGGGTCCCATGCTGCACATGCACAGGGCTGACAAGCTGCAGCCAGGCACCCTACACACGCACTAGTCGCACCGGAAAAGATGGCACCGGCCATACTGGGCCGTGTACCCACCCATCCCGACACACAGCAAACCTGGCGACCCCCACCACTCCCCCCAGCCGTGGCAGGAGACCCTTCGGCCAGTGGCATGGATCCCGGCCGAGCGTGGTGGCGCTGGAGACTGTCTGCATGCCGGCACACCAGGCCCCCGACTGCTGGGACCACATGTGGCCCGTGCCGCCGGGAACTCAGCCCATCGCAGGCAGAGCATCGAGGGTGGACCGGCTGATGACGTACCAAGGACGTTGCGACTGCATGCAACGTGCGTCCTGATGTTGGATTTTGAGGGGGCGGGGAATCGTGACCCGGCATCAAACCGGCACCTGCCCCGATTCCAGCGTCGGGAGCATTCTTCGCCCAGTCGTCATTCCCGATTTCGGCATCGGGCTATGCAGAATCCCGCCCATGGTCTCTAATTATCTACTCCCCAGAAATCATAACAAAATCTATTAGCCTTTCCTTTCAAACATGGTTTGAAATAACAATGATCTCACGTTTGTGACATCTTAATTGTACCCTTTTGCAGCCACAGTGTCTGGTTTTTTTTTAAACCATCATTTACAAAAATATGTTACTGCAGCAGAAACATACACACCCTAACCAAGGCATTTAAAACCAAGACTGTACCAGATACATATAATACGCAATGGCTCCCCTTTCTGCTCTGTATCATCAGTTCTACTATCTCCCAAAGTATTTATCTTTAGCACCTTCCTATTTTTCATGTATTTGCTGCCACTTGCTAACAACATCCAAAAGCACAACATTAGTTTTTGCATATACACTGACAGCACTCAACTCTACCCCACCACCACTTATTGCGATTCCTCTGCTGTTGCTAAATGATCAAAATGCTTATCCAACATTTATTACTAAATGTGCAGAAATGTCCTTTCATTAAATATTGGGAAGACTGAAGCTATTGTTTTCAGCCCAAGCTCCAAACTCCAACTTCTTTCCTCTCTGTGGCAACAGTCTGAGACTAAATCATTCATACTTAATTGGTGCTTGCTGACCCATGTTGGCTCCTGATCAAGCAATGACTTGATTTTTTAAATTGTCATCCTTGTTTTAAAATGTCTGCGACATTGCCCCTCTCTATCCTTGTAATCTCCGTCGGCCCCACAACCCTCTTGAGATGTCTCAATCTAACTTTAGCTTCTTGAATATCTCTATTTTTTTTTAATTGCTCCACCATTGATAACCATGTTAACCAAGTTGAGTGAGTGGGCAAATGAATGGCAGATAGAGTATAATTTGGATAAATGTGAGGTCATCCACTTTGTGAGTAACAACTGGAAGGCAGATTATTACCTGAATGTCCATAAATTAAGAGACGGGAATGTACAACGAGACCTAGGTGTGACAAATGTGATATAAAATAGTTACTTTAGAGATACTAGTTAATGTAATGTAGAAATAAGCCACTTTGATTCTTTTAGTTAGGGACAAAGGAATTTGGGACCGCATGGAAAAAGCAGGAAGAGGTGTGTCTATAAGAGTGAGGATGCATTGATAGGGGCCAGAGAAAGGGATTGGAAGTGAGCCAATCAGAATGGATTAAACAGGTCAGGAGGGACCTAGGCTGACCTATGTCCGTCGAGTATGTGAAACTTGATACCATTTGAACTGATTTTGCAGAGATTCCTTTGTCTGTTAGTTCAGTCGTTTTCTGGAGTGTAAGAGGCAGGACGTCCTGTTACATTCTGTCAGATGATTAAGCTTGCAAGCTAAATAAATAACTTCTGTTTACGTGCGAATCCGTCTCAACTTTTATTGAGGCCAGACTGACAGAGAAAGAAAATAGGAGATCAACATTTGGTGCCGAAACCCGGGATTTCTCTGGGCGATCCTGTTCCAACTGCGAAATCAGAATTAGACTGATTATGAACAGGAGGACGGGAACAAAGGGCCCTCAATGTAGAAATGGAAAACGACCAGCATTGATTGTTCCCCTCTTCTTATCGTCTGATTAGTCTGGTCACTCGCGGTTGGCACAGAAAGACCGCCTCGACGAAATCACAGGTCAGTCTGGGGATTAGCACTTTAATTGATGGGATTTCATATTGTTGTTTCGGCTTGGGTTAGGGTTTTGGGCTGATGTGACTTTAAATAATAAAGGTTCAGTCTATTATCGGGGTTCAGAGGCTGATGTGACTTTAAATAATAAAGGTTCAGTCTATTATTGGGGTTCAGAGGCTGATGTGACTTTAAATAATAAAGGTTCAGTCTATTATTGGGGTTCAGAGGCTGATGTGACTTTAAATAATAAAGGTTCAGTCTATTATCGGGGTTCAGAGGCTGATGTGACTTTAAATAATAAAGGTTCAGTCTATTATCGGGGTTCAGAGGCTGATGTGACTTAAATAAATGGGGGTTCAGTCCAGTATAACTGTTTTTAAATCTGAAGATGGTTCAACTCTATGTGTGAGTGTTTTAAATATATAGTTGATTAAGCTAAAATTGTCTCCTTGGACTGTAAAGTTCCGAGGTCTAGTTGAGATTGTGAGGTTGAAGCAGAAGTCTCTCAAAGGGTTAACAGCAGCAGGCGGAGTTGAAAACAGACAGTGCTTCTCACTCAGGCCTTGAGATAACAGTCTGCAGTGTAATCGGATACCTTTCCTTTGAGTCAGTGAACACCAGCAAAGTTACGTTTTGAATTAATTAAAGGAAACCAGTGGGTTTCTCCACCTCTTTGATAAAAGTTATTATTTTCGAAAGCAATTGATTGAAATTGCCAGAATCTTAAATTTTACTTACTTGAAATAAGGTTTATCTCATTTTATCTGGAGATTAATAGAAACTTAAAGAAGATAATGGACACCATTTTAAAAAGTGTCAATCTGAAGATGATAATTGATTTTGCTAATACTTATGATAGTTGATTTTGCTAATAACAGTATGTATGTAACAGAAAAAAAAACTTGTTAAAAGAAAAAATTGTTAAGATAAAGAAATAATTAAGTTGTAAATGTTATACAAGTTTGTGTTAAGCAAATTGTAAATTTAGTTCTGAGTTGAGATCGGAGCTAAGCTTGCAAGTTGCAGTAATTCAATTTGAATTTTCAAACATTTTTAAGTTTTAAAAAAAAAAGAGAGCAAATAGAGAAAAGAAGGACACAGATCTTGAATGCGTTGAATAGCACATTTCAGGGGCCCATGAATCTTTCTGTTATCTTAGACCTAAAACCTAGGAAGATTGGTGAGCCATAGGAATGTCTGGGGCGTTTTAATGAAATCTACCGGGGGCAGTCAGGCGATTTGCTGTATCAAAATGGTCAGAATTCCCCTCAATACTGTGCTATGTTAATGCATTGCCTACCACCTTCTGTGGTTACTGCTGTGAAATGTAATAACATGAATTGGACAGAGAACGACCCTTCCCAGATAGCAAGGGCAGTCAGATTTTACTGGAAGGAGGGTGTAGGCCAAGAAGGAGGCTCAGTTACAAAGGTTAAGACTGAGTATGTAATGAAAAAGGATGATCTGCGATCCCAACAAGCGGCAGAAATGGTAGTTTACCAGCAGGAGCTCCAATATAGTGACTTTGGGTGGGTGGATCAGCGAAGAGGAGGATGAGACAACAGTGCTATATTTCTATCACCCCCCAGTGGTGGACGTTAGACATTGAACAGCCACTATCACTGCATCACGTTACCCTGGCCTATGACAGAACTGGACGAAACAGGGAGTTGGAGGACAAATACTGGCCATTACTTGAGACCGAATGGCCAGTCAAGGTTACAGCCACAGTCACGGGAAAAGAAGGTACAGCCGATTTTGTTACAATATCACCACATTTATGGCCACAGTCAGCTTCGGTAAGCCCTCATATTACACGTCAGGTCCATGACCGGTACCATGCCAGGGATATGGGGCGAATGGTCAGCATCTTACCGCAGCTCGTCAGAATAGGTATGAGATATACCTTTTGAACAATCCACGTCTGACATTTAAATACTGTACCACTATCAATCCAGCCTGTTTTCTTAGTGGTCCCCCTGTCCATGAAGACGCACCTGGCCACGACTATTTAGCCTTGATTCAGGAAACTACCACAATAAGGGGCGATTTGAGTGACATTTCGTCAGAACAACCTGACATGATTATGTGTGGTCAAATATCCCACCGGGGTTTAGTTAATGACCTACTGCAGGCCCTCCTTCTGCCAGCGCAGATTTCCGTTATTAAATGTGCTGCCCACACGAATGGTACAACCCCAGTTGACGTTGGTAATGAACGAGCAGATCGTGCAGCGCGCACAGCCGCACAAATTCAGCAAGTGATGGTGCCTAAAATGTTAAGTCAGACTAAACGATCTACTATGAATGTGTCTGCTTCTGACAAGCCAATGCCAACCATCCAAGACGTCATAAGGTTACAGGAGGACGCTCCTGAGAGTGATAAACAAATGTGGAAACGGTTAGGTTGTACATATGATTCTGTTTCCTCTTTATGGACCACGCCTGCACATCAGACTTGTATGTCTGATGTGCTGGCTTTATGGGTCATCGAATGTGTACACTTTGCAACTCATTGTGGGGCTCGGGGGACTAGTGATTTGTTGCTGGACACTTGGTGGCACCCTAAAATGCAGGGGTTGGCCCAAAGTATCAGTAATCGGTGTTTGATTTGTCAGCAATATAACACCGGAAAAGGTATCCCTTGTGGGAAGGGGCAAACCCCGTTGCCCAGTGGTCCCTTTGAGACGCTCCAAATGGATTACATTGAGTTGGAAAGGTGTCAATGTTATAAATATGTTTTGGTCATTGTGGATGTGTTCAGCAGATGGGTTGAGGCGTATCCGACTATCTATAGTAAAGCTGCTACTGTGGTTAAAGTCTTGATGAGGGAAATCATTCCCCGGTACGGTATACCAGCTCAGTTAAGTTCTGATAATGGGCCTCATTTTATTGGACAAATTAACAAGGAGTTTTGCTCCCAGTTGGGCATACGCCAGCAGTTACACTGTGCTTACAGACCACAGGCAGCCGGGGTGGTTGAAAGACACAATCAGACCCTCAAAACTAAATTGGCTAAATTAAGAGCAGACACGGGACTGACATGGCTTAAGTTGCTCCCCGTTGCCCTCTTCCAGCTGCGGGTTACACCTGCGGGACCAGCCCGGCTCTCTCCCGCCGAGATTCTCTATGGCAGGCCTCTTAGAACTCCTTGGAGCCTGCAGGTTCCCAGACGGGTTCAGTTTCATCAGATGACTGAGGAAATGACCACCTATGTTCTGGCCCTTACGCAAGTGCTCAAGGAACTCCATGGCCAGGTCCGCGCGGCTCACCAGCCATTGCCCCCAGTACCTAGCTCACTTTCAGTCCAGCCCGGTAGTTATGTAATGGTCAAAAATTGGACTAGGAAGGGGTCGGAGCCGCGATGGGACGGGCCCTTCCAAGTTCTCCTTGCCACCCCCACAGCAGTTAAAGTGGAGGGGCGAAGTGCTTGGGTCCACCTACATCACTGTAAATTGAGCCCATCTCCACTACTGTAAAAGGTCGGATACTAACCTGCCTCCCTTCTCCAGTGCTATTTTACAGGTGTGGAGCATGATGGAGTGGCTACGCATCGTCTGTCTGATATTTGGCCTCACTTCGCTTGGCGTGTTATTGGCGATGGACATGGAAAAGGGGAATATTATGTATCTGTGTAGCCCCAACCAATCTACAAGGATACATCACCTATGCACAGGTGATGTTCTTCACTGCCCCCATATACGAGGACATGGTATCGACTCATGGAAGGTCATCAAAGTTAAGGAGAATGCGGGAGTCATGAAGCAGCTGCACCGGTCCCGGCGATGGGAAGGGAACATTATATGGACATTGCCTTGTTTTTGGAATACATGTAAATTTGATTTTGGATGTGTTAAAAGTGGTACAATAAAGGTAACATCAAGCTGTCAGAAGAGTGTAGGAAGAGACCATGAGAAAGAGAAAGGGACTAGAGAGAGGACGGGGCGTGTGAGAAGGGAAGTACAGCTAGAACGTAGGTTACCGGGAGATACACTTAAGTTAATTAAAGGCCAAACTGAGGAAAACCCGGGTAGTATGAATCTCTTCTACCAGATTTACCACCGTCTGTATGGCCAGGGACGGGTTGTCTGCTACCCAAACCCCGCAGCGGTGTCTCGGTTATTTTCTGTTTCACCGCTTTGGGGCACTCCCCAAACGGTGGTTCATTGTCAGCGTTCCGAGCCATTGCCTGAGCAAGTCACTCTTCCTTACGATCCGGATTCAGCACCACCGGCTATTTGCCTTCCCCTCCCTCGGGTTAATTCCCATTCACAGTACGATAGGCTGCGACGGTGGAGGGCGTACATACCTAGCCACTTCACTCCCAATAGGGATTCCCGGTCGTACGAGAATTGCTTCAGCAGTGAAGGATATGGCTGTTTGCTGGTAGAGGTGGACAAATATAACATGTCTGTTTCCCACCTGTACGGACAGGAGGTGCCATATCACCCAGGCGTCTGGCCAATGCGTTTGTTATAGCACCACTTGCGTTCCATTGAACGCTGGCCTCCAGCTCCTTTGTGGCTGGGCGAATGTCTCTCATATCACTGTCGGGAATAGGGCTTTCCGCATTGCTGGGCGGCCCGAATGGGCATTTCAAAATTGGATAAACTGGGCTACTGGGAGGTCCTTACGCAACCGATATACTGATTGTGATGCTCGTCTCCACACGGAACAAGGATACTACTTTTTATTTAATGGTACGGCGACCAACGTTTTGTCACCCCATTTCCCCGCCGAATTGCTATAGGGACTCTAGTCCCTACCACAGTCCCCTGCCCTTCGGCGTGGAAGCTGCATAATCAGTTAGCACGCCGGGCAGTCTCTGCTGAATTTTGCGAGAACTGGAAAAAACCTCAGGTTCTTGCACCCAACCGGGGCCACTCAGCCGGGTGGGGCATTCTGAGCGTATTGACACTGGGAGGTGTGGGGGGTTCCTTGGCTGTTAGTGATCGGAATTATTTTATTTGCGGCCTTACCCTTTTGGGAAATGAAACCTTGGGAGCCCTCGGGGCAATAACTAAGGAGTTGTCTCAGCTACGGTTGTTTGCAATGCAGAACCGGTATGCTCTTGACTATCTTCTGGCCCGTGAGGGTGGGGTATGCGCCATAGTACAGGGCAAGTGTATTATGGGTGTTCAAGACTTGACCGCTAACATCACTAAATTTATGGATCGCATACGGGATCACTTGGACGGGATGCAGGATCCTGGCTCTTGGGGTAACTGGGGATCTGGAGGATGGAAGGACTGGTTGATAAATATGGCCATGTATCTAGTGGTAGCTATCGGCTGCATCTTTGTGGGCCTGGCCATCCTTAAATGTGTGATGGGTAGAATGCTGGGTGCACTGGATCAGATCACCGCCCCAATCACCGAGAAAAAAATTTAACTGTTAAAATCCATGAGGGTGAAGCAGATGAAGGGGGGCTAAGACAGGAATTGGAAATGCAGCGACGAATCTTTTTAGATGAGGAACCGTAGCTATAGATTGGATAGTTCGGTTATCATGGAATGATAAAAGGAGGGAATGACGAATGTGATATAAAATAGTTACTTTAGAGATACTAGTTAATGTAATGTAGAAATAAGCCACTTTGATTCTTTTAGTTAGGGACAAAGGAATTTGGGACCGCATGGAAAAAGCAGGAAGAGGTGTGTCTATAAGAGTGAGGATGCATTGATAGGGGCCAGAGAAAGGGATTGGAAGTGAGCCAATCAGAATGGATTAAACAGGTCAGGAGGGACCTAGGCTGACCTATGTCCGTCGAGTATGTGAAACTTGATACCATTTGAACTGATTTTGCAGAGATTCCTTTGTCTGTTAGTTCAGTCGTTTTCTGGAGTGTAAGAGGCAGGACGTCCTGTTACATTCTGTAAGATGATTAAGCTTGCAAGCTAAATAAATAACTTCTGTTTACGTGCGAATCCGTCTCAACTTTTATTGAGGCCAGACTGACAGAGAAAGAAAATAGGAGATCAACAGGTGTCCTCGTACACCAGTCGCTGAAGGTAAGCAAGCAGGTGCAGCAGGAGGTAAAGAAGGTGAATGATATGTTGCCCTTTTTAGCGAGAGGATTCGAGTATAGGAGGAGGGATGTCTTGCTGCAATTGTAGAGGGCCTTGGTGAGACCACACCTGGAATATTGTGTGTCGTTTTGATCTCCTTATCTGAGGAAAGATATTCTTGCTCTAGAGGGAGTGCAGAGGAGGTTTACCAGACTAATTCCTGGCATGGCAGGGCTGAAGTATGAAGAGAAATTGAGTCAGTTAGGACTGTATTCACTGGAAATTACAAGAATGAAGGGGGTCTCATAAAAATCTATAAAATTCTAACCAGTCTAGACAGGGTAGACACAAGAAATGTGTTCCCGTTGCTGGGGGTGTCCAGAACAGGGTCACAGCTTGAGGATACATGGTAGACCATTTAGGACTGTAATGAGGAAAGATTTCTTCACCCAGAGAGGAGTCAGCCTGTGGAATTCGCTACCAGACAAAGCAATTGAGGCCAAAACACTCTAAAGAAGCAGTTAGATATAGCACTTGGGGCGAAGGGGATCAAAGGGAGGGACCAGGCTATTGAGTTTGATGATCAGCCATGGTCATAATGAATGACGGAGTAGGCTCGAAGGGCCGAATGGTCTCCTCCTTCTCCTATTTTCTATGTTTCTAATATATATTCCAATTTGTTACATTCGTCACAAGCTTTACCGGCAACAATGCCCCTCTGCACAGGCGGCAGGTGGCCATATCCACAGGCCACACTGAATGCATGCTCCAACCCTGAAATCTGGCCACTGTTCCTAATTCAAAGGAGTTCCTAACACCGGATCCTAACTGGTCACCTCCAGGGAGATCTGCCAGGCAGGCGCATCAGTGTCAGCGTTACCTCCTCTCCCAGGCCACAGTCAGCACCCCATAGCACCCCCTCCACTCTTCTGCTGTGTGTAGAGCCCAGAGGTAGCTGAAAAGAAGAAGATGCAGCATTGGAACTGCCTTGGGCCTGTGCTGCAATGATAAAGATGAAGGGGGAGATCAAAATTGCACAACCGCCTCCACCTCAATCTGCATGGGTGCAGCTAAGGCATAGATAGTGTGACACCCGCCTCCTCGAAAACCACAAGACCCCACTTTCTGCCCAATTTGTTGGAGGAACAAATTGAAAAGTGTTTATCAGTTTGAAATTGCTGAAAGGTCGAAAAATCAGCTTAAATTTCTGAAAAAGAATAGATTACTTCGGCTCCAATGATAGGAAGAAAATGAAAGGAAATAATTGCCTCATCTTTTAAATGTTATTTACAGATTTAAAGATTTAGCTTTGTTCTCAAAGTGGGAGATTTTTATTATATTGAGCTAGAATAATATTACATTACAAGGCTGTAAAATGTTGATGCTTGTGTGTATAAGCAATATTAACAAAGTACTGGAGAAAGTAGGAAAGAAACATAAGCCCATGGAAGCAGGCATGGACCATTCAGCCCATCGGGCTTATTCCACCATTCAATTAGATCATGGATGATCGTCTACCTCAACACCATATTCCTGCGCTATCCCCATTTCCCTTGATGTCATTAGTATTGCTACAACACCCTGGGATAGGGCGCGGTCAATTGCAGATCTCTTGACCCCGAGTCGCAACACAATTGAATTAACAAATAATTCTTAGAGCATTACCCGAAGGCTTTGCCCTTGGCTGCTCAATAATTACAGGTTTGTAAATTTAAATGCAATAACTTTTTATTTATAACACAAACTATAATGAAATATGCAGCAAATAAATTTGGTTAACTATTATCTAGTTCCTAATCCCCCACTTTAACCTGCTCCCCCACCCTCTACAAACAGACACACACAAGACAAACAAACACAGAAGGGAAGAGAGGGTGAAAATAATAAGCAAAAGGATAAAGAGTTTTTGTTTCAGATTGTTGTCTTTATGTACACTTACTCTCAAACTAAGCTTTCAGATTGAGACCTCTGTCTTCCATCTGTAAAGGTTTTCACTGTAGATTCATTCATTTAGGTTCTCAGTAGGTTCAGATATACAGCAGCTCACAGCATTTCTGGAGAGTAGAAAGAGAGAGCAGGCACTCATAGCGCCTTCTTCCTTGAGCATTCAGGATCCAACTCTGCTTTCCTTAGGTCTCTGGAAATCATCCCACTCAGGTAAGACCCAATCACCACCTGTTACCAGGCAGAAGGCCTTTTGGCCACTTCATTGGCTACCAACCAACCAACTGAACCAAGTCCAGTCCCCTCTCTAAAGTGCCACAAAGGCTGAGTTCTGTTGCTCGGAAACTAGCATCATGTACTATGTTGCATCTTTTTGAATTCCTCATTATCTCTGTTGCTTGACTTAAAGATATATGTCCATTAAGCATCCATGAATCAAAATGATAACAGCAAAAAGAATTTTAAACAGGGGAAATAGGGAATCAACAGGAAGGATCCTTAGAGTATCCAGTAATCTATCAATCTCTGTCTTGAGCATGCTCAATGATTGAGCTTCCACAGCTCTCTGGGATAGAGAATTCCAAGGATTCACCCTGTTCCGAGTGAAGAAATTCCTCCTCATCTCAGTCTTAAATGGCTCGCTCCTCACTCTGAGACTGTGTACCTTACATTTGCCAGCCAGGGGAAACATCCTATCCACATTTACCCTGTCACCCCGTAAGACTTTTATCGGTTTCAGGACGCCAAAGCTTGTAATGAGGCAGTGGGGAAGGGAACACTGACAAAGGAGAGTATTTGCAGGCACGGAGATGGGTTGAAGTGTGTATACTTCAACGCAAGAAGCATCAGGAATAAGGTGGGTGAACTTAAGGCATGGATCGGTACTTGGGACTACGATGTGGTGGCCATCACGGAAACTTGGATAGAAGAGGGGCAGAAATGGTTGTTGGAGGTCCCTGGTTATAGATGTTTCAATAAGATTAGGGAGGGTGGTAAAAGAGGTGGGGGGGTGGCATTATTAATTAGAGATAGTATAACAGCTGCAGAAAGGCAGTTTGAGGAGTATCACCCTATTGAGGTAGTATGGGTTGAAGTCAGAAATAGGAAAGGAGCAGTCACCTTGTTAGGAGTTTTCTATAGGCCCCCCAATAGTAGCAGAGATGTGGAGGAACAGATTGGGAAACAGATTTTGGAAAGGTGCAGAAGTCATAGGGTAGTAGTCATGGGCGACTTTAACTTCCCAAATATTGAGTGGAAACTCTTTAGATCAAATAGTTTGGATGGGGTGGTGTTTGTGCAGTGTGTCCAGGAAGCTTTTCTAACACAGTATGTAGATTGTCCAACCAGAGGAGGGGCAATATTGGAGTTAGTACTGGGTAATGAACCAGGGCAAGTGATAGATTTGTTAGTGGGGGAGCATTTTGGAGATAGTGACCACAATTCTGTGACTTTCACTTTAGTAATGGAGAGGGATAGGTACGTGCAACAGGGCAAGGTTTACAATTGGGGGAAGGGTAAATACGATGTTGTCAGACAAGAATTGAAGTGCATAAGTTGGGAACATAGGCTGGCAGGGAAGGACACAAGTGAAATGTGGAACTTGTTCAAGGAACAGGTGCTACGTGTCCTTGATATGTATGTCCCTGTCAGGCAGGGAAGAGATGGTCGAGTGAGGGAACCATGGTTGACAAGAGAGGTTGAATGTCTTGTTAAGAGGAAAAAGGTGACTTATGTAAGGCTGAGGAAACAAGGTTCAGACAGGGCATTGGAGGGATACAAGATAGCCAGGAGGGAACTGAAGAAAGGGATTAGGAGAGCTAAGAGAGGGCATGAACAATCTTTGGCGGGTAGGATCAAGAAAAACCCCAAGGACTTTTACACATATGTGAGAAATATGAGAATGACTAGAGCGAGGGTAGGTCCGATCAAGGACAGTAGCGGGAGATTGTGTATTGAGTCTGAAGAGATAGGAGAGGTCTTGAATGAGTACTTTTCTTCTGTATTTACAAATGAGAGGGGCGATATTGTTGGAGAGGACAGTGTGAAACAGATTGGTAAGCTCGAGGAAATACTTGTTAGGAAGGAAGATGTGTTGGGCATTTTGAAAAACTTGAGGATAGACAAGTCCCCCGGGCCTGGCGGGATATATCCAAGGATTCTATGGGAAGCAAGAGATGAAATTGCAGAGCCGTTGGCAATTATCTTTTCGTCCTCACTGTCAACAGGGGTGGTACCAGGGGATTGGAGAGTGGCGAATGTCGTGCCCCTGTTCAAAAAAGGAACTAGGGATAACCCTGGGAATTACAGGCCAGTTAGTCTTACTTCGGTGGTAGGCAAAGTAATGGAAAGGGTACTGAAGGATAGGATTTCTGAGCATTTGGAAAGACACTGCTTGATTAGGGATAGTCAGCACGGATTTGTGAGGGGTAGGTGTTGCCTTACAAATCTTATTGAATTCTTTGAGGAGGTGACCAAGCATGTGGATGAAGGTAAAGCAGTGGATGTAGTGTACATGGATTTTAGTAAGGCATTTGATAAAGTTCCCCATGGTAGGCTTCTGCACAAAGTAAGGAGGCATGGGATAGTGGGAAATTTGGCCAGTTGGATAACGAACTGGCTAACCGATAGAAGTCAGAGAGTGGTGGTGGATGGCAAATATTCAGCCTGGATCCCAGTTACCAGTGGTGTACCGCAGGGATCAGTTCTGGGTCCTCTGCTGTTTGTGATTTTCATTAATGACTTGGATGAGGGAGTTGAAGGGTGGGTCAGTAAATTTGCAGACGATACGAAGATTGGTGGAGTTGTGGATAGTGAGGAGGGCTGTTGTCGGCTGCAAAGAGACATAGATAGGATGCAGAGCTGGGCTGAGAAGTGGCAGATGGAGTTTAACCCTGAAAAGTGTGAGGTTGTCCATTTTGGAAGGACAAATATGAATGCGGAATACAGGGTTAACGGTAGAGTTCTTGGCATTGTGGAGGAGCAGAGAGACCTTGGGGTCTATGTTCATACATCTTTGAAAGTTGCCACTCAAGTGGATAGAGCTGTGAAGAAGGCCTATGGTGTGCTCGCGTTCATTAACAGAGGGATTGAATTTAAGAGCCATGAGGTAATGATGCAGCTGTACAAAACTTTGGTAAGGCCACATTTGGAGTACTGTGTACAGTTCTGGTCGCCTCATTTTAGGAAGGATGTGGAAGCTCTGGAAAAGGTGCAAAGAAGATTTACCAGGATGTTGCCTGGAATGGAGAGTAGGTCTTACGAGGAAAGGTTGAGGGTGCTAGGCCTTTTCTCATTAGAGCGGAGAAGGATGAGGGGCGACTTGATAGAGGTTTATAAGATGATCAGGGGAATAGATAGAGTAGACAGTCAGAGACTTTTTCCCCAAGTGGAACACACCATTACAAGGGGACATAAATTTAAGGTGAAAGGTGGAAGATATAGGAGGGATATCAGAGGTAGGTTCTTTTACCCAGAGAGTAGTGGGGGCATGGAATGCACTGCCTGTGGAAGTAGTTGAGTCGGAAACATTAGGGACCTTCAAGCAGCTGTTGGATAGGTACATGGATTACGGGAAAATGATATAGTGTAGATTTATTTGTTCTTAAGGGCAGCACGGTAGCATTGTGGATAGCACAATTGCTTCACAGATCCATGGTCACAGGTTCGATTTCAGCTTGGGTCATTGTCTGTGCGGAGTCTGCACATCCTCCCCGTGTCTGCGTGGGTTTCCTCCGGGTGCTCCGGTTTCCTCCCACAGTCCAAAGATGTGCGGGTTAGGTGAATTGGCCAATGATAAATTGCCCTTAATGTCCAAATTGCCCTTGGTGTTGGGTGGAGGTGTGAGTTTGGGTAGGGTGCTCTTTCCAAGAGCTGGTGCAGACTCAAAGGGCCGAATGGCCTCCTTCTGCACTGTAAATTCAATGATAATCTATGATTAATCTAGGACAAAGGTTCGGCACAACATCGTGGGCCAAAGGGCCTGTTCTGTGCTGTATTTTCTATG
The DNA here is from genome assembly GCF_047496885.1 of Scyliorhinus torazame. Classification (NCBI taxonomy): domain Eukaryota; kingdom Metazoa; phylum Chordata; class Chondrichthyes; order Carcharhiniformes; family Scyliorhinidae; genus Scyliorhinus; species Scyliorhinus torazame. The sequence goes on along the minus strand of NC_092707.1, from coordinate 139,063,545 downwards.
TTCTATGTTCTATATTCTTCAGAAGTCTAGGAAATATTGTTCCAGCTTCCTCAATCTCTTCTCATAAGACAATGCCGCCATCCCAGAGGTTATATTGGTGAATCTCCGTTGCACTCCCTCTATAGAAAGAATATCCTTCCTTAGATAAGGAGACAACTCAATAAAATATTCTAGATGTAGTCACGAAGGCTCAATACAATTGCAGCATGACATCTTTATTCCTGTACTTAAATCCCTTTCCGAAGGCCAATGGTTCCTAACTGCTTGCCACAGCTGCATGCTAGCTTTTAGTGACTTATGAACAAGTACACCCAGGCCCTTTTGGGCACCAACACTTCCCAATCTCTCACCATTTGAGAAATGCTCTGCCTTTCTGGTTGTTTTCTACCAAAACGGATAAATTCACACTTATTCACATTATGGCCGAAATTCCCCAGCGTTCGCTGGCAGCTGAATTCTCTGGTCCCGCCCTACGGCACACCCTGCCCGTGGGTTTCCTGGCAGCTTGGGGTGGCTTCAATGGGAAATCTCATTGGCAGCAGCATGGGCAGAGAATGCCACCACCAGTGAACAGCGCACTGCCTCCCACCACCGGGAAATACAGAGGCCGGAGAATCCCGCCCTACATCCCATCTGCCATGTTAACCTATCCAAATCCCCTTGCAATCTCTTTGCATCTTCCTCACAACTTATATTCCCAACTAAGTTTTGTGTCCCCAGCAAATTTGGTCCCCACATCCAAATCATTTATATAAACTGTGAACAGCCATTGCTTCAGCACTGATTTTGTGCTACCCTGTCAATGTGAGAATGACTGGTTTATTCCTACTCTTTGTTTTCTATCTGTTAACCAATTCTCAATCCATACCCTAATTCTATACACTCTAATTTTGTTTACTGACCTACTGTGTGGCACCTCATCAAAAGCCCTTTAAAAGTCCAAATACACCACATCCACTGGTTCTCCTTTATCTTCATTGCAGTGTTAATGTAAGCCTCCTTGTGATAATAAAGATCATTCTTATTATTTAAGCTACAAGTAAAATTCTTGAAAAATTCCAACATGCTGGTCAAACATGATTTCATATCATGGGGCAGCACGGGAGCACAGTGGTTAGCACAGTTGCTTCACGGCTCCAGGGTCCATTTATACATCATGGTCCAGTCTGAGTGGAAGGACACTCAAATCTGCCCCTCTCCCCAGGGCATTTACTGAAAACACTTTTTGTCACATTTAATTTTAGGCCGAGAAGGTGCCACATTTTTCCAATATATTCGTAATCTTCTCCATACACCCGTGTGGATTGGACATATATAATAAGTCAGCGGTATATAGCGAAACTCTGTGCTCTCTACCCCCTCTCACACTGTCGATCACTCCCAAGAAGCCCGGAGTGTAATAGTCAAAGGCTCTATCATTAATGCAAACAGAAATGGGGACAACATTCAACCCTGCCTCGTGTCCCTAAATAGCTGGAAATATCCCGAGGTAACCGAGTTAGTTGGGGAAATGCTTAGGAAATCAGAAGCACAAAGGGACTTGGGAGCCCTTGTTATGATTCTCTTAAGGTTAATGTGCAGGTTCAGTCAGGCTAATGCGATGTTAGCATTCATGTCAAGAGGGCTAGAATACAAGACCAGGGATGTACCTCTGAGGCTGGATAAGTCTCTGGGCAGACTCCATTTGGAGTATTGTGAGCAGTTTTGGGCCCTGTAGCTAAGGAAGGATGTGCTGGCCTTGGAAAGGGTTCAGAGGAGGTTCACAAGAATGATCTCTGGAATGAAGAACTTGTCTTATGAGGAACGGTTGAGGACTCGGGGTCTGCACTCATTGGAGTTTAGAAGGGTGAAGGGGGGGATCTTATTGAAACTTACAGGATACTGCGAGGCCTGGAGAGAGTGGACATGGAGAGGATGTTTCCACTTGTCGGAAAAACTAGAACCAGAGGACTCCATCTCAGACTAAAGGGACAATTCTTTAAAACAGAGATGAGGAGGAATTTCTTCAGCCAGAGGGTGGTGAATCTGTGGAACTCTTTGCCACAGAAGGCTGTGGAGGCCAAATCACTGAGTGTCTTTAAGACAGATATAGATAGATTCTTGATTAATAAGGGGATCAAGGGTTATGGGGAGAAGGCAGGAGAATGGGGATGAGAAAATATCAGCCATGATTGAATGGCGGAGCAGACTCGATGGGCCGAGTGGCCTAATTCTGCTCCTTTGTCTTATGGTCTTTGTCCTGACACTAGCTGCAGGGGCTGCATACAACAGTCTAACCCATGAGATAAATGTTAGTCCAAATCCAAACCAACACCTCCAGCAAATAACTCCACTTCACCCGATTGAAAGCCTTTTCCTCAACCATAGCCACCAAGGCGTCGTAACAACATTTAATAGACATCTGGGGTGAAATTCTCCGGTATCAGCGCGATGTCCGCCAACCGGCGCCAAAAACTGCGCAAATCAGTCGGGCATCGCGCCGCCCCAAAGGTGCGGAATCCTCCGCCCCTTGACCGGCCGAGCCCTAACCTTGAGGGACTAGGCCCGCGCCGGACTGATTTCCGCCCCGCCAGCTGGCGTGGAAATGACATTGCCGGGTGGCGCATGCGCGGGAGCGTTAGCGGCCGCTCACGGCATCCCCGCGCATGCGCTGTGGAGGGAGTCTCTTCCGCATCCGCCATGGTGGAGACCGTGGCGAAGGCGGAAGGAAAAGAGTGCCCCCACGGCACAGGCCCGCCCACGGATCGGTGGGCCCCGATCGCGGGCCAGGCCACAGTGGGGGCACCCCCCAGGCCCAGATCGCCCCGCGCCCCCCCCAGGACACCGGAGCCCGCCCGTGCCACCTTGTCCCGCCGGTAAGGTAGGTGGTTTAATTCACGCCGGCGGGACAGGCATTCTAGCAGTGGGACTTCAGCCCATCCGGGCCGGAGAATCGCGGGGGGGGGGGCCGCCAACCGGCAAGGCACGATTCCTGCCCCCGCCGAATCTCCGGTGCCGGAGAATTCGGCGGGGGGTCGGAGAATCCTGCCCCTGATATTATTAGTCAGCTGCCTCCCCTTCACAAAACTGTCTGACCTTCCAACACCACATCCGGAACACAGCCATCAAGCCATTGTGCTAGCTCCACCAGAACCCCCTCTACGATCCCACTAACTATTACAAACCGACCTCCTGGATTTCACACCTTAGCCAGAATTCTCACGTGTATTCAACAAGGAGATGGGCCTGTGTGGCCCACAGTCCACTGGGTCTTTTTCTTTCTTGGGGATTAATGAAATAGACACCTGGGCAAGCGTGGCCGGTAATTCACCCTGCACCAAAGAATCAGAGAACATCTCCAGATGTGGGGCCAGCTCTGTCGCAATTCGTTGACAAAAGTCAACCAGGAAACCATCCAGGCCCGGCGCCTTCTCTGACTGCATGGCTCAATTACCTCCATAACCTCCTGTAACCTCAGTAGAGCTTCCAGTCCCTGCCACTTTTTCCCCTCAACATCCAGGAACACCAACCCCTCAAAAAAATGACCCATTTCAGCTACCATCCACATAATGAATTCCCCATCATCCCAATTTGGTGCATAAATGCTTACCAGCCCCACCAGAACCCCCTCTACGATCCCACTAACTATTACAAACCGACCTCCTGGATTTCGCACCTCGCCAGCCAGCAAAAATGGCACCTTCTTATTAAACAGAATAGTGGCTCCCCTTGATTTATCGTAGATTATCATAGAATTTACAGTGCAGAAGGAGGCCATTCGGCCCATCGAGTCTGCACCGGTTCTTGGAATGAGCACCCTACCCAAAGTCAACACCTCCACCCTATCCCCATAACCCAGTAACCCCACCCGACACTAAGGGCAATTTTGGACACTAAGGGCAATTTATCATGGCCACTCCACCTAACCTACACATCTTTGGACTGCGGGAGGAAACCGGAGCACCCAGAGGAAACCCACGCACACACTGGGAGGATGTGCAGACTCCGCACAGACAGTGACCCAAGCTGGAATCGAACCTGGAACCCTGGAGCTGTGAAGCAATTGTGCTATCCACAATGCTACCGTGCTGCAGGGTCAAATCCTGAATGGAATGTCTGCCCACCCATTCCACCCACAACCTAACCTGATATTTAATCAGTAAATGCATCTCCTGGAGAAATACCATCTTGCCCTCAAACTATTTAAATGTGCGAATACCCTGGAACATTTCACCAGTCCGTTTAAAACCCCTACATTCCAGGTAAATATTTTCACCGGGGGCTATCTTCTCCCTTTATTTAAGTCCAACATCCCAATCTGTTATAGAACCTCCATTTTGCTTTCCCATCAGAACCCACACAAATTGACTGTCCGTTCCACCCTGTCCTATCCTTGCCTAATAAGCTGTCCACCTCACCTGCGTCACCAGCATCTTATCATCGCTTCTCCCCAACCCCACTTCTCTGACCCTCATCCCCCCTGACCTCTCCCACCACCCCCTCAGATATCTCCCATCATCACCCCCCCCCCCCCAAATCTGGCTATTCATTGTAGCCCTCTCCCCCATGTTGCAGTTGCCCACAAGCATATTTGTCAGCCTGGTAACTCCCACACAATGACCAAAACAAAGATCCCTGTCCATATCGTCCAAACTATCCATCCCCTCGGTACCTATCTACCTCCAACCATTGGAGGGGTCCCGGCCTCGAACCTCCCTCCCAAATTGTTTCTCCTCCTCTCCCAACCCACAGGAGAGACACCTAAGACTCCAGCCCATTCCCCCTCAACCATTTAAACACATCAGCAACAAGGTAAACATGTGTAAATATAACAAAACATTGGTAACCATAGTGCAAACATTTTTTAAAAAAAGGTATAACCCCCAAAAGTGGTCAACATGTAGAGATAGAACGAGAATTTGATTTATACAAATATTTCAAAAGAGATCCCAAACAACGTTCCGCCATCAACTCTCCTCTAACTCTTGCTCCTTAATGAAATTGGGTGCCTCTTCAGGCGATGTAAAATAATGATCATCGTGGGCCACTGTCCATGTGGAGTTTGCACATTCTCCCCGTGTCAGCATGGTGTCACCCCCACAACCCCAAACTGTGCAGGGTAAGTAAATTGGCCACGCTAAATTACCCCTTAATTGGAAAAATAAATAAATGATGATCATTCTCTTTAAATGTCACCAAAAATTTGGCCGGATAAAATACGTCAAACTGAACCGTGTTAAGAAAAAGAATCGCCTTGGCCTGATCAAAGCCAGCTCGTTTATTGACCAGGTCGGCCCCAATGTCCTGATGTTTTCTGATCCACTGGCCTTTCCATGTACAATCCTTCATCATCCTCGCCCACCTCAGGATCTGTTCCTTCATCATGAAACGCTGCATCCTCACTATAACCGCCCTCGGTGGTTCCGACATTCTCTGCCTCAGTGATCGTGTGCCCGGTCTACTTACGGGGCCTTTTCACAGCGGGGTGGACAATGTCCCTTCCTCCGCCACTTTTTATAATCTGCACCATGTGGTGATATTCCTGGAAGCAACATTGTAGATAGCTGGTGGTGCGACCTCTAACCAAGATCACTTGCAAGATATGGGACATCAGATTATGGGGTCAGAGGAGACGCAGACCGAGCAGCTGAAGCGCAAGTGGGAGGAGGAGCTGGGAGAACAGATAGAGGATGGTCTATGGGCGGACGAGTAGAGTCAGTGCGTCCGCAACATGTGCCAGGCTCAGCCTGAAACAATTTAAGGTCGTTCACCGGGCTCACATGACAGTGGCCCGGATGAGCAGATTCTTTGGGGTGGAAGACAGGTGTGCAAAATGTGCGGGAGGGCCAGCGAACCATGTCCACCTGTTCTGGGCATGTCCGAAGCTTAGGGGATTTTGGCAGGGGTTTGCAGATGTCATGTCCACAGTGTTAAAAGCAAGGGTGGCGCTGAGCCCAGAGGTGGTGATTTTCAGGGTGTCTGAAGACCCGGGAATCTAGGAGCAGAAAGAGGCAGACGTTCTAGCCTTTGCTTCCCTGGTAGGCCGGAGATGGATACTATTAGCTTGGAGGGACTCAAAGCATCGGAGACCTGACTATCGGACATGGCTAGCTTTCTCTGTTTGGAGAAAATCAAGTTCGCCCTGAGAGGGTTACTGTTAGGGTTCACCCGGAGGTGGCAACCGTCGACTTCTTTGCGGAAAATTAATCGTCAGCAGAAGGGGGGGGGGGGTTAGTTTAGCTTAGAGTAGGGGGTTAATAATGGTGGGACCTGTAAGGGAGGGAGATGACTTTTGCACTATGTTTATAGGTTCATGTACATTGTTTATTGTGTTGTTGTTATAATACCAAAAAATACCTCAATAAAATGTTTATTAAAAAGAAAAATGTCCTGAGACTGGGAAACAAAACCACAAACCACCGACCACAAACCACAGGGCCGGGCAGAATGTTCAGCTACATTCTTCACTGAGCTTGTTGTTCTAGTTGCGTTCAGGTAGAATGCTTTCCAAGCCACCAGTGCTTTGAGCGGAATCAGGACCCAGAAATGGTCCGGGAGAGAAAGTAAACTCAGGGTAAAAGAGAAGCTCCTTATGTCCCCCTCTTTTGTATGAATTTCCCCAAGGTCAGCTCAGAGTATATACCAGCAGAGACAATCACAAGGCTGGCTGGGCTAAATCCAACTCCCTAGCTGAGCTCCAGTGCCTTCCCCCATCCCTCGATATCGGCCTAATTTATCCCTCTCCAACTCTGCTTCTTAAGCAAAAATGCAAATAATGTTTCATCAGCTAGCTCTGCTATTTGGCATTTTAAAGGTCTTTAATTATTCTTTTTATTAAATTATCAATTTATTGCTTTGACATTGACTTCTTTTTTGCTCAGCATGTTTTCTGTATTGTCTCCACATCTTAACTCTGTTTGAAATTCATGTTTAATGTTGTGCCAAAACAGATCTCGGGCAGCTGTTGGGTTTCTTACTGAAGAAGAATGAAAGCCTCACAAAAATCCTGATTGTTTTTTTCAAGGGCTGGAAAAAGGGATTATTTTTTGCCCCAATAGAAATGAGAAGTGTTGGAAATGCTTGGCCTGCCTGGCAGGATCTGCGCAGAGGAGCAGAGGTCAGTGACCCTTTGGCAGAACCAATGCAGATCATGGACCCGAAACGATAACTCTGGGCAGAATCCGGCAGTCCCGCCCACCACCTGGATTGCCCGGTCCCGCCAGAAGTCAATGGGCTTTTGGCTGGGCCACTGAATCTCCCGCAATGGATCCTGCCATGACAGGGCTGGAAAATCCTGGCCTCTGTTTCTCTCGCCACAGATGCTGCCTGGCCTGCTGAGTATTACCAGCTTTTTCTGTTTCTATTTCCGGTTTCCAGTATCTTCAGCAACCGATGCCAGTGTTATGTAGTTACATTGTGTACCTTGTGATGCCCTATTATGTATTTTCTTTTCTTTTCCTGTACTTAATGATCTGTTGAGCTGCTCGCAGAAAAATACTTTTCATTGTATCTCTGTACTCGTGACAATAAACAAAATCCAATCCAATCCTGTTGTATACATCATGATGGGAATTTGTAACTGTGGTTGGTTTTAATTTAAAATAGAAAATTGTTATCATTCAACACAAAGTGTAACTTTGCCATTAAAGCCCACTTTTGTGGGTAGAAATAGCACATTATTGCAGTTGAATTAATTGGTGCTAATTTACTGGAGGGGCAGCATGGCGGTGCAGTGGTTAGCACTGCTGCCTCACGGCGCTAAGGTCCCAAGATCGATCCCGGCTCTGGGTCACTGCCCGTGTGGAGTATGCACATTATCCTCGTGGCTGCATGGGTTTCGTCCCCACAACCCAGAGATGTGCAGGGTAGGTGAATTGGCCACACTAAATTGCCCCTTAATTGGAAAAAATGAATTGGGTACACAATTTTTTTTTTTTTTTTAATTTACTGGAGTGTTTTGTCATTTTTAAATTAGGAAGTGAAACCAGGCGTTATGCTTCAATAGAGTATGCCAATGCTAGTTCAAGGTATTCTCATTTGTACATGGGCTAGTTGTTTGTGGTGTTTGTGAGGGTCCAGTCTGTTGGATGCTGCGGTCTGGACATAGCATGGCAGGTGCCAATGTTTCAGCAACGTATCCTTTGGCAAGTACATTGTTAAGCCAACTGCATTGTTAAAGACAGGTGATGGGAATTGGCTCGTCCATAATGGGCACAGATAGAATAGTTGAGAGAAAGGGAAAAGAAAAAAAAAGGCTGTTATTCTGCTGAGCTGTTCTGAGAATAAACCTGCTCAAGATAAAAGACAAACTTCAGACTTCTTCTGTGTCCTTATGTAATGTAATGGAGTTATCAGCAGGTTCAAAGAGGCGGAGCTGCCTGCATTCCTTCTGCACTGTAGGGATTCTAAGGATTTTATAAGAAGTGTTGCTGAACCTTTATAAAACAGTTCGTCCCCACTGTGATTATGCGTTCCAATTCTGGAGGATGTGGAACATTTGTCAAGGGTTTTGAAGAGATTTGCTCAAATGGGTCCAGAGTTGAGCGATCCCGGAGAAGCCGGGATTGTTCACCTTGGAGTAAAGAAGGCTGAGGGGATTTGATGGAGGGAAATAAAAATTATGAAGAGCTTAGATAGAATAATTAGAAACTGTCTCCTATTGCTGAAGGATCGATAACCAGATGACCTAGATTTAACTTTATTTATGGGAGGCAGTGGCGTAGTGATATTGTCACTGGACTAGCTCTAGGGGCCTGAGTTTCAATCCCAGGCAGAACTATTGCAAAACCATCTTGTTCACTAATGTCCTTTCGGGAAGGAAATCTTCCATCCTTACCCGGTCTGGTCTACATGTGACCCCAGATTCCACAGCAATGTGGTTGACTCTTAACTGCCCTCTGAAATTGCCGAGCTCAGTTCAAGGGCAATTAGAGATGGGCAATAAATGCTGGCCCAGCTAGCGACACCCACGTCCTGTAAATTAGTCCAAATGAAAGCAACATGAGGAAAAAGAAGAAGGGGTGGGAATGCACTCCCTCCCTGTTATTGTGGTGGATACCAATTCAAATTATTGTTCAAAAGGAAATTGGGTCAGTAATTGGAAAAGAAATAGAGGGGAGAGCAGGTTCCTTCCCCTCTCCCATGACTCCCATAGAACTATTGGGTTTCTCTCTGAAAAAAACTTGCACAGACTCAATGGCCCGAATGGCTGTAGTTCCAGTGTGTTCAGGGATGAAAGAGTTAATGTGTGGGCCTGGAGCACCAGTACTGCCCACATGGGGATGTAATAGCCACATGACGAGGAGTGATGATGAAGAATTCTCATGGCTTAATAACATCTATAGTCTTGTATACCTGTATACAATTTTGTTCATCCAGTAAATTACTTATGTTCAGACATATCTAAGTCTCGGCAATCATTCCTTAGTCAGTCACGGCTAACATACAACATTATATAATTTATGGGATCTTACAATAATGGCCTCCTTCAACTCGGGGCTGATTTAGCTCAGATGGCTGGACAGCTGGTTCATGATGCAAAGAGAGGCCAACAGCATGGGTTAAATTCCTGTACCGGCTGAGGTTATTCATGAAGGCCTCAACCTTGCCGCCTGCCTGAGGTGTGGTGATTCCCAGGGTGAATCACCACCAGTCAGCTCTCCCTGTCAAAGAGGAAAGCAGCCTTTGGTCATCTGGCACTGTGGCAACTTTACTTTACCTTCAACTCTGCACTATTCTACTTTGCAAAGGCACTCTAGAGAAGCTGTCAAGGATTACAAAGCTGGCTGGGTGGGGGAATAAGGGTCTAGTAACAGGAGCAGCACCATAGCCCATGATTTTGCTCCATGGCCCTGTATTTAAGGTCTGTTGCTGGGCCAGAGAGAAACAAATTAGAAGAAGATTAATACTGTAAGTGTAATGTGTATCCAGGCTTTGATAACACATGACTCGGAGCTGCTTAATGGAGTCACTGTCAAGCGTTAAACTAAAATGTTATCCAAGGAGCACCAAGCAAAACCAATTTATTAAGTGCAGACGTGACTCCTTGGTAACCGTTTCTAATTTCAGATGAATGGGCAGACACTCAGCTGGATTCTCCACTTCCGAGACTAAGTGTTGATGCCGGGGCAGGATCCATGGAGCTCCACGACAGCAAAACTGGTGCCGCACCTGGACTGATTCAGCTACTGTTAAGGGGCTAGCACTGGCGCCACGTGGAACACAATTGACATTCAGGAGGCTGACAAGCTGCAGCAGCACTGCATTCCTCACACACACCATCCCAGCCAACAAGATGGCAGCAAGATGCATGATGCCAAGGTTCACAGACACTGAGCTTGAGCCCCTCCTGGACGTGGTGGAGGAGAGACAGGCGACCCTGTACCCCGACCCGGGAAGGAGGCTGCCAGCCGCCGCTGTTCACCGTGCCTGGGCACAGGTGGCAGAGGCGGTCAGCGCCATGAACAACACTGTCCAGACCGGTCAGCAGTGCAGGAAGAAACTGCATAGCATCCTTAGGACGGCCAGGGTAAGGAGGCAGCACTGTGCCCCTGGCACCAACCCCCGGCCCACACACCCGTGACCAACCAGGAGAGTAGCCGAACCCCACCCAGCTCCACATGCTGGCACCATACCGGCCACCATGGTCGGGTGCCCTGGCCACTGAGGCCACCAGATCCCCCCCCCCCCCACCCACCCACCACAGGTTGTCTAACTGTCATCTTCTGTTTCTTGCCCCCCTCCCTGCCCCCAGGAGAAGGCCGTCCATACCTGCAGGGAGCAGGAGGGAAAAGGAGGGGGACCGTCGGACCTGCAGCCCCTCACCGTGTATGCGAAGAGGGCCCTGGACGTGGTCGGCAGGCCATAAGAAAGGGAAGTCACCAGAGGTCGGCCGCAAGCAAGGAAGTGAGTCTCCACACCACCTTTACCCCCACCCCCTCACCCCCACACCACCATTCCCCCACCCCACCCCCACATCACCTTCACCCCAATCACCCCCACTACCACCATCCACGGTCTAATCATGCGTCTTGTCTTGTGTCTTGCAGGACTTGCTGGTGATGGGGTGTGTCCTTCTGGTGATCCCCCAGCCCCCCCCACCTCCCACCCACCCAGCCAGTGCCGCAGCCAGAGCTACCCCCCTCCTCCGCATGCCGACCAGCGACGAGGACAGAGTGCAGCCCTCTACCCGAAGACCAGGACACCCCTGAGCTCGAGTCGGAGGATGACACTGACTTTCTATCACAGCTGTCTCCAACACTCTCCACCATCGCAGAGACACTCACATTGATTGGGCACTTTAGTGAAGAGGCTCCTGGGACATTCTGGTGCGCACCACACAGCTGACCCGGGACAGCAGGTGGAGGTAGAAACTCCCAAGGGGGCGGATGGTCGGAGGGCAGGCTGACCCCAGGGACTAGCTGCCATCCAGATGGGTTTCGGGGTTTTGGAACGGACAGTCCCATCTATAGTGCAGATGCAGTTGCAGAGGCGCATGAGGGGTTGTTGGTGAGCATCCAGCACCTGCAGGTGCAGTTGACGGAGTTCAACCGCATGCAGGAGCAGGAGGTGGTGCCAACCATGTGTCCCACCCAGGCCAACGCCTCACGGGAGGCATCTGCGGTGGAGGCATTGGGGCAAGGGTTTTGGCTATGGATCAGCATGATCAAGGCCTGGGGCACTCTGTGCGGGCACTGACCGAGGCCCAGGACAGGGCTGCCCTCTCCCAGGCAGTCATGTGCCACAGCCAACTAGACACTACAGCGGCGCTTCGGAGTGTGGCCCAGTCACAGCAGGCCATGGCTGGGAACTTAGGCAGCCTGGCCCAGGCGCTGGCCAACATGGCGCAGACACAGAGAAAGTTGGCCCAGTCCCAGAGGCAGATGGTGCAGCCACTAGCTGATGTGTCACAGACCCAGAAGGTGGTGACACAGTTACATCTGATGTGGCGCAGTTCCAGACGGAGATGGTCCACTCCCTGTGCTCCATGGCCGCAAACAGGTAGACCCTGGTTGAGACCAAAGCAGGCCTCCAGGACTGGCAGCAGCAAGCAGTGACGATGTCTCAGCGTATGGCTCCGCTTGCACCTCCATTCCGTCGCATAGCCTGGGGGCCATCGGGCACCCCGAGGGAGGAGGTGGTGATGGGGCCCGTGCCGATGACTCATGCAGCGGAGGCGCCAAAATACTGCAGCATCTCGGACTCCTCCCCTCTTGTCCCTGGTGCATCACATGGGCAGTGGGCAGAACAGGGCGGCACCACACTACCTGGGATACCCAAGCCGCAGTCCGGCCCATCCAGGCTCAGTCGCCCCAGAAGACGACCATCAACAGGGACTCAGGTCACAGGGTGGGAGTCACAGCAGTCCGCCTCCACTCCTGAGGTACCGTCTGGGAATCCTCCTAGATGTAGCTTTAGGGCCTGTAAGGCCAGAAAGTTAGACACCAGTTAAGTTGGTGATAAACCATCAATAACGACATAGGTAGGAAAGGGGATAAGGATGTCAGGCAGGCTTTCAGGGAGCTAGGATGGAAGCTCAGAACTAGAACAAACAGAGTTGTTATCTCTGGGTTGTTGCCCGTGCCACGTGATAGTGAGATGAGGAATAGGGAGAGAGAGCAATTAAACACGTGGCTACAGGGATGGTGCAGGCGGGAGGGATTCAGATTTCTGGATAACTGGGGCTCTTTCTGGGGAAGGTGGGACCTCTACAGACAGGATGGTCTACATCTGAACCTGCGGGGCACAAATATCCTGGGGGGGAGATTTGTTAGTGCTCTTTGGGGGGGTTTAAACTAATGCAGCAGGGGCATGGGAACCTGGATTGTAGTTTTAGGGTAAGGGAGAATGAGAGTATAGAGGTCAGGAGCTCAGATTTGACGTCGCAGGAGGGGGCCAGTGTTCAGGTAGGTGGTTTGAAGTGTGTCTACTTCAATGCCAGGAGTATACGAAATAAGGTAGGGGAACTGGCAGCATGGGTTGGTACCTGGGACTTCGATGTTGTGGCCATTTCGGAGACATGGATAGAGCAGGGACAGGAATGGATGTTGCAGGTTCCGGGGTTTAGGTGTTTTAGTAAGCTCAGAGAAGGAGGCAAAAGAGGGGGAGGTGTGGCGCTGCTAGTCAAGAGCAGTATTACGGTGGCGGAGAGGATGCTAGATGGGGACTCATCTTCCGAGGTAGTATGGGCTGAGGTTAGAAACAGGAAAGGAGAGGTCACCCTGTTGGGAGTTTTCTAGAGGCCTCCAAATAGTTCTAGGGATGTAGAGGAAAGGATGGCGAGGATGATCCTGGATAAGAGCGAAAGTAATAGGGTAGTTATTATGGGAGACTTTAACTTTCCAAATATTGACTGGAAAAGATATAGTTCGAGTACATTAGATGGGTCGTTTTTTGTACCGTGTGTGCAGGAGGGTTTCCTGAAACAATATGTTGACAGGCCAACAAGAGGCGAGGCCACATTGGATTTGGTTTTGGGTAATGAACTAGGCCAGGTGTTGGATTTGGAGGTAGGTGAGCACTTTGGGGACAGTGACCACAATTCGGTGACGTTTACGTTAAGGATGGAAAGGGATAAGTATACACCGCAGGGCAAGAGTTATAGCTGGGGGAAGGGAAATTATGATGCCATTAGACCTGACTTGGGGGGGATAAGGTGGAGAAGTAGGCTGCAAGTGTTGGACACACTGGATAAGTGGAGCTTGTTCAAGGATCAGCTACTGCGTGTTCTTGATAAGTATGTACCGGTCAGGCAGGGAGGAAGGTGCCGAGCGAGGGAACCGTGGTTTACCAAAGAAGTGGAATCTCTTGTTAAGAGGAAGAAGGAGGCCTATGTGAAGATGAGGTGTGAAGTTTCAGTTGGGGCGATGGATAGTTACAAGGTAGCGAGGAAGGATCTAAAGAGAGAGCTAAGACGAGCAAGGAGGGGACATGAGAAGTATTTGGCAGGAAGGATCAAGGAAAACCCAAAAGCTTTCTATAGGTATGTCAGGAATAAGCGAATGACTAGGGACAGAGTAGGACCAGTCAAGGACAGGGATGGGAAGTTGTGTGTAGAGTCTGAAGAGATAGGCGAGATACTAAATGAATATTTTTCGTCAGTATTCACTCAGGAAAAAGATAATGTTGTGGAGGAGAATGCTGAGCTCCAGGTAAATAGATTAGATGGCATTGAGGTACGTAGGGAAGAGGTGTTGGCAATTCTGGACAGGCTGAAAATAGATAAGTCCCCGGGACCTGATGGGATTTATCCTAGGATTCTCTGGGAGGCCAGGGAAGAGATTGCTGGACCATTGGCTTTGATTTTTATGTCATCATTGGATACAGGAATAGTGCCAGAGGACTGGAGGATAGCAAATGTGGTCCCTTTGTTCAAAAAGGGGAGCAGAGACAACCCCGGCAACTATAGACCGGTGAGCCTCACGTCTGTAGTGGGTAAAGTCTTGGAGGGGATAATAAGAGACAAGATTTATAATCATCTAGATAGGAATAATATGATCAGGGATAGTCAGCATGGCTTTGTGAAGGGTAGGTCATGCCTCACAAACCTTATCGAGTTCTTTGAGAAGGTGACTGAACAGGTAGCCGAGGGTAGAGCAGTTGATGTGGTGTATATGGATTTCAGCAAAGCGTTTGATAAGGTTCCCCACGGTAGGCTATTGCAGAAAATACGGAGGCTGGGGATTGAGGGTGATTTAGAGATGTGGATCAGAAATTGGCTAGCTGAAAGAAGACAGAGGGTGGTGGTTGATGGGAAATGTTCAGAATGGAGTTCAGTTACAAGTGGAGTACCACAAGGATCTGTTCTGGGGCCGTTGCTGTTTGTCATTTTTATCAATGACCTAGAGGAAGGCGCAGAAGGGTGGGTGAGTAAATTTGCAGACGATACTAAAGTCGGTGGTGTTGTCGATAGTGTGGAAGGAAGTAGCAGGTTACAGAGGGATATAGATAAGCTGCAGTGCTGGGCTGAGAGGTGGCAAATGGAGTTTAATGTAGAGAAGTGTGAGGTGATTCACTTTGGAAGGAATAACAGGAATGTGGAATATTTGGCTAATGGAAAAGTTCTTGAAAGTGTGGATGAGCAGAGGGATCTAGGTGTCCATGTACATAGATCCCTGAAAGTTGCCACCCAGGTTGATAGGGTGATGAAGAAGGCCTATGGAGTGTTGGCCTTTATTGGTAGAGGGATTGAGTTCCAGAGTCAGGAGGTCATGTTGCAGCTGTACAGAACTCTGGTACGGCCGCATTTGGAGTATTGCGTACAGTTCTGGTCACCGCATTATAGGAAGGACGTGGAGGCTTTGGAACGGGTGCAGAGGAGATTTACCAGGATGTTGCCTGGTATGGAGGGAAAATCTTATGAGGAAAGGCTGATGGACTTGAGGTTGTTTTCGTTAGAGAGAAGAAGGTTAAGAGGAGACTTAATAGAGGCATACAAAATGATCAGAGGGTTAGATAGGGTGGACAGTGAGAGCCTTCTCCCGCGGATGGAAATGGCTGGCACGAGGGGACATAGCCTTAAACTGAGGGGTAATAGATATAGGACAGAGGTCAGGGGTAGGTTCTTTACGCAAAGAGTAGTGAGGCCGTGGAATGCCCTACCTGCTACAGTGGTGAACTCGCCAACATTGAGGGCATTTAAAAGTTTATTGGATAAACATATGGATGATAATGGTATAGTGTAGGTTAGATGGCTTTTGTTTCGGTGCAACATCGTGGGCCGAAGGGCCTGTACTGCGCTGTATTGTTCTATGTTCTATGTTCTAATACACGACGAGTTGATAAAGTTAACTGAGGCTTTAATACACTAAACAGCAAGCCTCCAGCCTCTGGACCCGAACTGGAGCCGGAGGCGGAGACTTGCCACTCTTATACAGAAGCCCCGAGGGGAGGAGCCACAGGCGGAGCCAACCTAGACAAGCCCAGGCATGTATGATACAGTCCAGACCTGACAATAGTCACGTGGTTCACTACATTCCCCTCGTTTAAAAAGAGTCCGGCGGGGGTGGAGTGGCCTTAAAGGTCCAGTCTGTCGGGGGCCTTGACCTTCCGCCGTGATCGCCTCAGTCCCAGCTGTGGTGTTGGCGCTGGCGTCGAGGCCTGCGCATCCAGGAGCGTGTTGTCATCAGCTTCTTCACCCAGATGTTGAGTCGGCGAAGGAAGGGGCGGTGTAGGGGCGGAGGTGATGGTATTTGTCGCCGGTGGGCCTGCGGGTGTCAGTTCGCAAGGGAGGTGGGCACGGGTGGTGAAGACGGTGTAGAGTAGGGGGTGGTGGTAGTGGTGATGGTCTCCGGGGAGCCTGCAGGAGCCAAATCCCGGAGGGAGACCGTGTCCTGCCGCCCGTCCTGGTGTGCCACGTAGGCGTATTGAGGGTTTGCATGGAGTAGCTGGACCTTCTCGACGAGGGGGTCGGTTTTATGGCTCCTCGAATGCTGCCGGAGAAGGACGGGCCCTGGGACTGTCAGGCAGGATGAGAGCGAGACCCCGGAGGTGGACTTGCTGGGGAAGGCAAACAGACGTTCATGAGGGGTCATGTTAGTAGCTGTACATAGGAGCGACCGGATGGAGTGGAGCGCATCGGGGAGGACCTCCTGCCAGCGGGAGACTGGGAGATTCTTTGACCGTCGGGCCAGAAGGATGGCCTTCTGGACCGTCACGTTCTCCCTCTCCAACTGTCCGTTTCCCCGGGGGTTGTAGCTGGTCGTCCTGCTCGAGGCGATGCCTTTGCTGAGCAGGAACTGACGCAACTCGTCGCTCATAAAGGAGGAGCCCCGATCGCTGTGGATATAGGCGGGGAACCAGAACAGGGTGAAAAGACTGTGCAGGGCCTTGATGACGGTGGCAGAGGTCATGTCAGAGCAGGGTATGGCAAAGGGGAATCTGGAGTACTCATCAACAATGTTGAGGAAGTACACGTTATGATCAGTGGAGGGGAGGGGCCCTTTGAAGTCGATGCTGAGGTGCTCAAAGGGGCGGGAAGCCTTTGCCAGGTGCGCTCTGTCTGGCCGATAGAAGTGCGGTTTGCACTCCGTACAGACCTGGCAGTCCCTGGTCACGGACCTGACCTCCTCGATGGAGTAAGGCAGGTTGCGAGCCTTGATGAAATGGAAAAAGCAGGTGACCCCCGGGTGACAGAGGTCGTTGTGGAGGGCCCGGAGCACATGTACCGCGGGAGAGGGCATCTGGGGGCTCATTGAGCTTCCCAGGACGATACAAGATATCGTAATTGTAGGTGGAGAGCTCGATCCTCCACCTCAGAATCTTGTCGTTCTTAATCTTGCCCCGCTGTGCGTTATTGAACATGAAGGCCACCGACCGTCGGTCAGTGAGGAGAGTGAATCACCTGCCGGCCAGGTAATGCCTCCAGTGTCTCACAGCTTCTACGATGGCTTGGGCCTCCTTTTCAACAGAGGAGTGTGGAATTTCAGAGGCATGGTGGGGACGGGATAAGAAAGTCTCGGGCCTGCCCGCCTGGTTGAATGTGGCGGCCAGAGCGACGTCCGATGCATCGCTTTCCACTTGAAACGGGATGGACTCGTCCACAGCGTGCATCGCGGCTTTGGCACTGTCTGCTTTAATGCAGTTGAAGGCCAGTCGGGCCTCAGCCATCAGGGGAAAAGTGGTAGATTTGATCAGTGGGCGGGCCTTGTCCGCATAGTTGGGGACCCACTGGGCATAGTAGGAGAAGAACCCCAGGCATCTCTTCAGGGCCTTGGGGCAGTGGGGGAGGGGGAGCTCCAGGAGGGGGCTCATGCGGTCGGGGTCGGGCCCTAGGACTCCGTGTTCCATGACGTAACCAAGGATGGCCAGGCGCGTTGTGCGAAAGACGCATTTCTCTCTATTATAAGTGAGGTTCAGGAGTTTCGCGGTGTGGAGGAAGCGCCGGAGGTTCTCGTCATGGTCCTGCTCATCACGGCCGCAGATGGTGACGTTATCCAGGTACAGGAACGTGGCCCGCAGCCCGTACTGGTCAACCATTCGGTCCATTTCCCTTTGGAAGACCGAGACGCGTTAGTGATGCCGAAGGGGACCCTGAGGAAGTGACAGAGGTGGCCACCTGCCTCGAAGGCAGTGTATTGGCGGTCCTCCGGGTGGATGGGAAGTTGGTGGTATGCAGACTTCAAGTTGACTGTAGAGAATACCGGATACTGCGCAATCTGATTGACCATGTCAGATATGCGGGGGAGGGGGTTAGCATCGAGCTGCATGTACCGGTTGATGGTCTGACTGTAATCGATGACCATCCGGTGCTTCTCCCCAGTCTTGACGACCATCACTTGGGCTCTCCAGGGGCTGTTACTAGCCTCAATGATCCCCTCTCGCAGGAGTCGCTGGACTTCTGACCAGATGAAGGCCCTGTCCTGGGCACTGTAGCGTCTGCTTCTGGTAGCGACGGGCTTACAGTCCGAGGTGAGGTTTGCGATGAGGGAGGGTGGGGCGACCTTAAGGTTTGCGAGGCTGCAGACGGTGAGGGGGGGCAGGGGTCCGTTGAACTTCAAGGTGAGACTCTGGAGCTGGCATTGGAAGTTGAGCCCCAGTAATAGGGCAGCGCAGAGGTGGGGGAGGACGTAGAGCCTAAAGTTGGTGTACTCTACGCCTTGCACAGTGAGGGTCACGACGCAGTACCCCCGGATTTCCACAGCGTGGGATCCGGAAGCCAGGCAGATTTTCTGGGTCGCAGGATGGGGAGGGAGCAGCACCTTACCGTATCCAGGTGTATGAAGCTGTCTGTGCTCCCGGAGTCAAAGAGGCAGGCTGTCTCGTGCCCGTTGATCCGGACGACCATCATGGACTTCGCGAGATGGTGCGGCCGGGACTGGTCCAGCATGACGGAGGGGAGTGCCAGAAGACGGTTGGCGGGCCGGTCGGCGGTAGCGGCGGCCAACGTATGGTCAGGCGAGCTGGGTTCCCGGGAGGCAGCGGAGGGGTCCCAAGATGGCGGCCCCCATGGGTCGCACGTGTCGGGCGACGTGCAAGATGGCATCCAAGATGGCGGCCCCCATGAGTCGCACGTGCCGGCTGAGATTAAAGATGGCGGAGCCCACCGGTCGCACATGGCGGGTGGTGCGGCAGCTGGGGGTGGCCCCGACAGGCAGCAGGCAGCGCTGCTGGACCTAGAAGCTTTAGGGGGGGTTCGGGCCTGGCAGGCTTTTGCGAATTGGCCCTTCTTCCCACAGCTGTTACAAATCGCGTTCCGTGCCGGGCAGCGTTGTTGAGGGTTGTTATTCTGGCCACAGAAGTAGCACCGCGGGCCTCCGGCATTGGTGGGACGGTGCGCGGCGCAGGCTTGCGTCACGCCCGGGTCGGTTGATGGCTGCGCCCACGAGGCCCACGAGGGTGCCGCGCAGTCGGCGGTGTAGGCCCCCATGTTCTGGGAGGCCACCTCCAGTGAGTTGGAGAGCTGGACTTTCTCGGGGAGGCCGAGTGTCCCCACTTCTAATAAACGCTGGCGGATGTAGTTCGAGTGCATGCCCGTGACATAAGCGTCCCTGATCAGCAGCTCCGCATGCTGGGTAGCCGATATCGCCCGGCAGTCAGTTTCGACAGTTTTTGCAAGGCACGTAGGAATTCCGCGAGTGATTCCCAGGGCGCTGGCAACTCGTGGCAAGGAGGTGCCTAGCACATACCTGGTTAACAGATTTCACGTAGTGTCCTTTGAGCAGCGTTATTGCCTCCACGTACGATGGGGAGTCCCTGATGAGGTTAAAGACTCTTGGGCTCACACATGCGTGGAGGACCTGCTTCTTCTGGAGGTCCGTGACGTCCTCGTTGAAGGACACGAGGTAGGCCTCGAAGCAGCTTAGCCAGTGTTCAAAAGTCTCTGTAGCATCAGCTGTTTGGTAGTCCAGTTCCAGGCGGTCGGGCTTGAGTGAGGAGTTCATCTTGAGTGAAGCGTCCATCTTAGAAGTTTAGTGTATTAAATTGATACACCATCAATAATACACGACGAGTTGATAAAGTTAACTGGGGTTTAATACACTAAACAGCAAGCCTCCAGCCTCTGGACCCGGAGGCGGAGACTTGCCACTCTTATACAGAAAGCCCCGAGGGGAGCAGCCACAGGCGGAGCCAACCTGGACAAGCCCAGGCATATATGGAACAGTACAGACCAAACAATACAGTCACGTGGTTTACCACAGTTGGCACGGGTGCAGGGTGCAGTTTAGTGAGAGGGGCTAGGGCACGTATCTATATATTTTTGCACATTAAATATCTGTTCACACTGGCATGTGGGGGGAAATGGGTGGATATTGTGGATGGGCTTGGCTTGGCTACACCTCTCTCCCCCTCCCTCGACTGTCCACACCACCGCAACCCCAGGGATCCGATGGCTCTATGTGATGCAGTGGCCAGCTCGCATGCAGGGATCAGCCAGGTGAATTGTGGAAAGTGCTACCATGGGCCGGGATCAGACTTTGCCAAATGATACGGGGCACCAGAGCTCATCGCAGCCCGAGTTGTCATCATCATCCATCCCAAGGTGAGTAAACTTTGAAAAGGGCTCAAAGTCTTCAGATTAATGGCGCAGTAAGCAAGCAGCACGTGGAAAATGCCATTCTTAGTGAGCACTTGTTTCAATACACCCACAGGCAGGGTCCGAGGCTGGCATCATTACACTGGCGACTGCGTGGCAGCCATTGGAAAAAGGATGGCTGCTCAAACATAATTCCCCAACAGGAGGAAAGCAATGAATAGAACTTAATAGTAACTTCCAGCGAATATTTAAAAACTCCACAGAGTTTGAAAATGATTACCAGAAAGGGTCAATGCCCACAGCGGGTATCAGGCAAAAGTTGATCTGCACAGGAAAACTCCATTACTGCAACAGAGTTTTAAAAACCAAGACAAACCTCCCAAGAGCATAAAACAGCTGTGGTTTCCAAATTTACCTCACCAGCCTGATTTGGACACATGTAAGTGTGGTGATATTCCTATGGGCCATATCATAGTTGGACGGTATGAGACCCCCCAACCAGCAGGTAGCAGTACAGACTCACCATGCGGTCGCCAGACCACGGTCATGTGACCTGAGACCGAGATATAAAGAGAGGCACATCCAGCCATCTGCAGAGCAAGGTCAGCACAAGGTGAAAGTTCTAGAGGAGTAGCAATACTCCATGATAACGTGCTCTGTATCAGATTGTCACGAGACACAATCAAAGGATCTTGGTTTGGACAGATCAAAGTGTTTGGTGAGTTCTTCAGAAAGTACAAGGGACCAAACAAAACATGGTACCAGGCGTTCTGAAGATTTGCAGTTGGCAACGGCAGTGACAACGTTAGGCATTCGGCTTGAAGGCCGGTCTGGTGAACTTCAGCCTGAGGCGACCCAACACATAAGAAAAACTTTGAAGCTCGAGATGGACGGACTGAGGGTCCCCCACGAGCTTCAGATGTCCGGTAACGTAGGTGAGAACTGGCGGCTGTTCAAACAGCAGTTTGAACTTTATGTTTCGGCCGTGGGCCTGCAGGCCCAGCCTGATGAAAGGCGAATTGCATTGCTGCTAACATTGGCAGGTCCACAAGCACTCAAACTATAGAACTGGTTTGTTTTTGAACGTGAGGATCAGAAACATTTTGATGAAGGGATAAAGCGTTTCAATCCCCGAAGAAGCATTGTTCCCCGAAGAAGAATGAAATGTTTCTGCGCTATATGTACCATAGGTGTACCCAGAGAGAAGGGCTTCAATCAAAAAACCATATTAAGATGTGTTTTGCGACTGAGATGACTACACAGCAAAACAGTGCATACAGCGCGAAACATTTTGGTGCCAACTCCAAAGTAAATGCCAGTGCCACTACTGCTGTGACGCACGTCATGAAGAAACATAGTCTAATTGTGGGCGCCCATTTTAAGCGGCCGACAGGAGCCGCCGCCATCCTGTGCCAGAAGTGTGGCACTTGTTACTAACTTGCTGTTGTCTCTTAATTTGGCTCTGTTTAATTACGTTTGCTCAAGAGTCACCAGGTATCTTTCGACACCGCCACAAGGTTCAAAACCGAATACTGATCAAAGACTCAATACACCAGTTAGTAAGTTCAAAAGCAATACTCATTTATTTACACACAGTCAAATCTACTCATGCATAAAACTCTACTACCTAAACTATCACTATTACTAAAAGCCTACACTTAGCTTCGGGTGCCCACTCAGTCAGAGGAACAATGGCCGTTGCTCGGTTCTGAGGCTGCTGGGTTGAGCTGTTTACAGGATAGCAACTAGGAGCGTCTATCTCGCAGCGTGCGTTGACTTGGAACTTACTTGGTCTGGTGTAGCTGCTAGGCAGGTCTCTCCTCGCTGAGAGCCAAGGCCAAGAGAGCGATTCTCTCATGGGGAGTCCTTTTTATACCCCATAAGGGCTTCGCGCGCTTTTGGGCAGGCTTTGAATTTGGCCCCAATTAATTGGGCCATTTCCCAATTGTCCTTATCGATTTTCCTCCAATAGAGGGGTGGGTTGCCTGGTTGCTGGGCGTGTCCTAGGTGGCCCTCTGGCGCCGGGATTTCTGGCTTAGCATTGTTTACCTAAATGTTGCCTTTTGTTCCCGGGGATGGCTCATTAGTATGTAGATGGCTTAGCAGTACCGGTCCTGTCTGAGAGCTAAGGCGCTAATCAACCTTACACCTGCCTGCTTTTTCGGTATTGTCCAAATTTCCCTGCATTCTTTGCAAGTGTCCATTTTGTAACCGGGACGTGGCCATCCCAGATGGCTACACACTCAACATGCCCCATGGCAATGCCCGGCCTTTGGAAGAGTCTGTTCCATATGCGGCCATATTGGGTATTTTGCAAAACAATGTTTTGCGCGGCATACCATGGACCAGTTAAGAGCAGTAAAGCTAGTAGATGAGGTAAATACCGAAGACCAGTTTTCCATCGATCACATTGTGACCAGGGACCAAAAGGGTCTGAATAACAGAAGACTATCGTTAATAAGGAATTGGCAATCGTGGTTAAATGAGCGCTTCACACATGCCAAGTGGATTCCCATGGGTGGGCGGGCCATGTAGCATGTGGGAGTCATTGCCTAGCATCCCGATCACACCTTGATGCCTGAACACTGCGGGAGGCAACACCACATATGCTGCAGCCAACATCTGAGCAGCCAGGGGATGGGACACAGCTCTGGGGACACGGCCGGACGCTGGGTGAGCGCCACTGGGAGGCGGGGGGGGGGGGAAGATTGCTTGAAGAGATGAGCAAAGGGTCCAGGGGTCAGCCACATCGTGCAAGAAAGTGACAGAGGCATCATAAAGGTTGTGCAAAAAGTTGTTTAATGTGCTGTACAATACCCTATTCCCGATACTGCCCACACCCAACCTAGTGCCCCCCCCCCCCCCCCCCCACTCCCTTCCCCCTACCCCGGTGCCCTCAGTGATCCTCAATTTGCCTGGTCCTCTTAGCTCTACTACTTCATCATGGTGTTTCCTCAGGATGCACATCTGAGGTGGAGGCAATCAGCTTCTTACCAAGTCTTGTGGCCTTCGATGCCCCTGGCGGGCGTCCTCTGGGGGCCTCAGCTCAATTGTCGACGGACATGCACAGCCATGCCACCCTGTCCCGTGTCCTGACCCCGAGACGCAGCCCGATCAGAGGGGTGGGATTTGGGGAGCTGGTGGCCACCGTCGCCACTCCATGGGATGGGTCCGGGATAAGACCCAACACCCCCTCCTCCCGATCAATGCCCACAGGGTTCTGGGGTTTACCTGGAGATGGAAAGCAGCTGGTTCGAGCACCAGGTGCCCCTGCATCATCTGGCCCTGCCATCCCAGGCGGTTCCCCATGGTCTGCACCATCGTACCGACACCCTCAGCGATGCTCCTCAGTGACTGGGACATTTTCTGCAATGCATCAGCCATGCCCACCTGAAAGCGGGATATGCCCACAGAACCTCAGCAAGGTCGGCCTGGTACTGGGTCACATCCCCCAGTGAGGCAGACATACTACCAAGATTCTCAGCCATGGGCGTCACCTACTGTGCGATGCCTTGTGCACCTTCACTCATGATGCCGCCGTCATGCACCAGGCTCTACCCTGCGGTCACCAACCTAGCAGTGTTGGCCTCGGTGCCACTCATTGCTGGCGCCATCTCCTGTGGCCGTAGCCTCTGGAACTCCTCCAAGCAGCTATGGATCTGCTGGAGTGATGCTGACATCTCGCTCTGAATGTCCCAGCTGCTCCCTATCATCTCCATCATCTCAGGGTAAACCTATTCCAGAGGCTCAGCATCTGCCTGGGACCCAGCTGGGTCCAGCGATCTAGCAGACCTCAGACTGCTGTCTCGCCTGCGGGGTTCCTGCTTCCACCTGATGTACATCAGCAGCAGTTGGTGCTCACCAGAATGTGCCCCAGGAGCCTGACCACTAACATGTCCCACCAAGGTGTGTGTATCTGCATTGTTGGAGGGTGGGGATGACAGCTGTGCCGCAACTATAACAGTTGCATCCTCGGAGATCTCCTCCAGGTGTTCTCCTGGGAGGTTGGAGAGGGGGCCGCCCAGGATGGGCCGACGCCATCGGCTGGAGGACCTGCGGGAGAATGAACATGTGGTCAGCGGGAGGGATGGGCCAGTCAGTAAGGCAATAACAACTCACGTTTGACAGGTCCTCCGGGTGGAGCCCGGTGGTTCCTCACATCTGCGGCGTCCGCCAACCTCCACGTGGGTGACCAATCTGTCCTCGGCCACCCGGGCACCTCCAGGGCATGCTCCTCGAAGGAGGTGAGGATTCTCAGGTATGGCACCCCACTGCCAGTCTGGGTCCTCTCCTGGCGATTATGGGAGAGCTTTTCCTGAGGGAACACAGAGAGGGCATCGTTAGCCACATACATTGTTCACAGTGGTGGGAGGGGGCGGTGTGAAGGGAGGGTTGGGGTGGAGGGAGTGTTGAAGGGGAGGGGGATGGAGGGAGGGTTGGGGATCACCTGGAGGGATGCTCTATTGGGAGTGAGGGGGGTAGGACATTGGTGTCTACTCACTCGTGCTGCCCGGTGTAGGTTGTTGACCTCCCGACACTGGAGGCCAGTCCTCCTGGGCACATTGCCTGAGCTGACAGCTGCGGCCACCACGTCCCTGGCAGCACAGACTGACCTCTGGCTGACCCTCCGGGACCCTTGGGGGAACAGGACATCCCTCCTGGTCTCCACCGCGTCCAGGAGCCTCTCCAGGCACCATTGTTGCGAGCTGGCTGTTGTTGGCTGAGCAAGTGCAGCTTTAGTGCTGCTTGACCTTGTTATCTGGGGGCTGGTAATCACGGTCCTGTGAATCAGCTGGCGAGCCAGCAATCGCAGCGAGAAACCCGTGAGGCCTCTTTAAGTGAACCAATTAACATTGAATAGTGTTGCCGGTCTCGCTGGGCCGAGCGCCGGGAAATGCGTGGCAATTCCCACTCGCTAGCACAATTAGAAATTGTTCTGGAGAATCGCGCCCTCAGTGTTGTCGCTGACACAGAATTCGTGGACTTTCATGACAGCAAAACTGCTGCCAAATCTGGATCGATTCAGCAACTGTGGAGGGGCTAGCACTGCTGCCACGTGGAACCCAATCGATTCCATTGAAAAACGGTGCGGGATTCGCCCGGTCCGTGATTGACACTCGGGAGGCTGACAAGCTGCAGGCGCACAGACACATGACAAACCCCACACACACCAACCCAGCCAACAAGATGGCACTGGTTGTGCTGGAGCGTGCATACAGTTGATGGGTCAGCTGGGGCCAAGGGCACCTTGGGGGATGGCTAGGGGGGGGCACCTATACGACCCGTGGACCTAAGTAGGCTGTTGGTGTGCGTCTATGTCAGGGATTTCTGCCCTGGTCTTCTTTATAAACTCCGTGTCATCCCAATTGGGAGCGTACACCAGGACTACCCGGTACCCTGTCCAGGACACCGCTGACCATGATGTACCATCCCCCTGGGTCTATAACCATCTTTGCCACCGTGAACATCGTCCTCTTATTTAACAGCAGGGCAGCACGGTGGCGCAGTGGGTTAGCCCTGCTGCCTCACAGCGCCGAGGTCCCAGGTTCAATCCCGGCTCTGGGTCACTGTCCGTGTGGAGTTTGCACATTCTCCTGGTGTTTGTGTGGGTTTCGCCCCCACAACCCAAAGATGTGCAGGGTAGGTGGATTGGCTATGCTAAATTGCCCCATAATTGGGAGAAAAAAAATGAATTGGGTACTCTTATTTAACAGCATGTCTACCCCCTTGGCCCTCATCCCGTAGCAGGAAAGGTAGATCTGTCCCATCCAGCCCTTCCTTACCCGCTGTCGGTCCTTTTCCCTCAGGTGCGTCTCTTGGAGGAAGACTATGTTGACTTTCATATTTTTCAGGTGGGCGAAGACTCAGGATCTTTTCACTGGGCCGTTAAGTCCCCTGACATTCCAGGTGACAATCCTGATGGGTTTTTTTTGTTCCCCCCCCCCCCCCCCCCCCCCCGTTCTGCGGGATCAACCATCCTTACTGGTGGAAACGTAGCTGCTCTCCGGGGTTTCCCTTTGTTAGGGGGCTATCCAAGATGGCCACGGTCACTGTTCTCCCCATGAGATCGGGACCCCGCACTCCATGTTTCCCTTTGTTCAGGGAGCCTCCCAAGTGGTACTTGCAGCGCCATTTTGTTCCAAGTCGCCACATGTGGCCTGTTGTAGCCAGCCTAATACCCTCAATCTTTCTTTACCTATCTCTCCCTTGTGGTTTCTTCTCGCACCCCCCTCCCTGTAGCTACTCTGCCCACTTCCCCCTATTTCTTTCCCCAGTTGACCCCTGTACCCGATGTCTGCCCCCCCCCGGCCCCCGCCCCCCTTGCCAGGTGCTTTCCTCCTTGTGAGAGATGCACCACGGCCTATCTCCTGCACGTTTCCTGGTGCTAGCTACCTCACTAGTGTGATGGTCCCCCTCCCGGGTCTAGTTGTGCATCCTCCCATCGCCCGGACCCTGGGCTCCTTGCCTGTCATTCCCCTCACCTCCTCATATGCTTTGCTGTGCTCATTCATACCTCCCTCTCTTACCGTTCTCGTCCCCAGAACGAGGCAGTACACTCTCGCATAAAGTGGTCGCTGTGGTGATGGTTCACAGTTGACTGTACAGTATATAAAAAATGCACTGTGAGGTTCTTCCTGCCTCTTCTCTAGTCCGTTCTCTGTGCCGAACTTATCTACGTCCTCGGGGACCGTGAAGAAGTGCTCCCTGCCTTGGGATGTGAGCCAGAGCTTGGCTGGGTACAGCATTCCGAATCTCACACCGTTTCTGTACAGCGTGGCCTTCGCTTTGTTAAATTCGGCTTGGCGCTTGGCCAGGTCAGCCCCAATGTCCTGGTAGATCCGGATCTTGTGGCCTTCCGAGCTGCAGCTTTTGGACTCCCTGGCCCAGTGTAGAATTTTTTCCCGGTTTTGGTACCGATGCATCTTTGCAATTATTGCCCTCGGCTGTTCCCTGGTTTGGGACTTTGGTTGGAGCGACCAATGTGCTCTGTCAATTTCTGGTGTGTTGGAGAAGCTGTCCCTTCCCACCAGGTTACCCAACATTTGGGCCACATAGCCTGTAGGGCTCCTACCTTCGATCCCCTCCGGTAGGCCCACGATTTGTAGGTTTTGCCGCCTCAACCAGTTCTCCTGATCCTCGACTTTTCCCTTCAGATTTCATTGCCTTGCGACCAGCCTTGCCACCTCCTTTTCCAGGGCGATGATCCGGTCCCTCTGTTCAGTTGCAGCCCTTTCCAGTTGCCTTTCCGTCTTGTCCAGGGCCACCTGCATGGTCGCCAGAGATTCGGCAAACGCACCTTCACTGCTGCTTGGAACTCCGATTTTGTTTCCTCCTGACGTTCGCCCAATTCTCGAGAAAAACATCTTCCACCCATTCCCTGATATGGTGGTGGTGTGGGACAGGGGGGCTCCTCATTTGGCGGGTCAGTGCCTCGCGCTCTGGTGAAGCCAGAGTTTCAGCGCCTCGTATCGGTCAATTCAGTCGTTTGGTGTTTGTCCAGGCCATTTCCACTCCTGGGGCAGGATTCTCCGAGCCTCCACCCAAAAATTGCATTTGGCATGAGGGCAGAGAATGACCACTGACGACGAAATCCAGATCGGCGCCGCTCCCACGATTCTCTGGTTAGGTGGCCATTGACAGAGGGCCCCCCCCCCCTGCGATTCTCCGTGCGCAACTGGCCGAGTTCCCAACGGCGTGGTTCTAACCACCTACCAGCCGTCGGGAACGTCAGGGGGCGGATGCAGACTCAGTCCGTGGCCGCTCTGGTGGGGGGGGGGGGGGGGGGGGGGGGGGCGGGGATCGTTCACCGGGGGTGGCCTCATGAACGGCCAGGGGAGCGATCAGGTGTCACGGACCTGTGGTCACGCGCGATCTGGAGAGGGCCTACATTTTTGGTGCCGCTCCGCGGTCCGAGTCAGCCATGTCGCAAGGGGCAGCTGCTGCAGGCCGCCGCCATGCGCGGACTCCCGACTGGAAGTGCGAGGCCCCGTATTCGCAGCCAGAGCTGCGAGAAGCACTCCAGGGCCCTGCCAGCCCCCTGCAGGTAGGAGAATCACTCAGGACTTTCTGAAGGAAAGTCCAGAGTGAAACACCCGCGTTTTGACGCTGGCGTGGGGACATAGCCCCATTATTGGAGAATTCAACCCCTGGTCTCCACTCGTCCTCTGGATTGGTTGCTAATTGGCATTTGTTCCTTCTTCAGTGTTTTGGTAAAGGTGTGGGGATATTTTGTGATGTTGGCGAGCATTTTTCGGGCAAAAAGACCTATTTTTCAGGTTTGTAGGAGAAGAACCACCTGGTATTGGACTTCTAAGCACATCTTCGTCACCGCATGTGAGGCCCGACCCAATTTAACGTCAGAACCAATTGCGTTTTGCGATTTTGACGTCAGCCATCGGAAATCCCCACCCAATATCTTCAAGATTCAGAATTCCCCCCATTTAAACAATAAATAAGAGGCTGAACAAGTCAATACGTCATTGCACTTTATTTGAACAATTTGCTGATGATGTGATAATAATACAAGGCATTAATGAAACATCAGACAATTCAAAGAGGTCTTAATGGACTTTTATAATTATTTTAATTTACTGAGTAACAAGACACCAGAAAGAACCAAGTTTAACCATAGGGTCCAGAAAACAGGTAAACCAATAGATTCCTTTGTCAATGACCTGTATCGATTGACAAAAGGTTGTGAACATGGTGATCTTAAATCTGAGCTGATTCGAAACTGCATCATAGTCAGGGGCACCAATGACACGCTATCTGATCTACTACAATCCAGAGAAGATTTGGAGAAGGCGATACAGTTCATCAGACAAATCAGAGATCCATCAGGAAAATAGGGCCATACGCAGAGGGGAAGACACCCGTGGTTCAGAAATCCCCCATTGATGGTACAACATATTAAAAAGAGTGTCAGAGATATTCCAGGGAAAAAGACACAATATGGAACAAGTGTTCAAGATGCCATTAACCCATGCCAGTGCTGTGGCTTCAAAAAGCCCCACAGGCACAAACATTTTTCTGCAATCCCGCAGAATGTTTTTATTTTTAATAGATTTGGACATAAAATCTCTAGGTACAGAGGATAATGAGAGAATCTTCGCTCACAAGGCCAATAATTAAATGGAGGAATCGCAACAAGTAGAGAAAAAGTAACGTTTCCTGTGTGAGATCAAAGATCCAAGACACACTATCTGGAATGTAGATATTTGTGTCAATGGACATAATTTCAAATTGGATACAGGAGCAATTATAACGGTGTTGTCCGATAAAGAACTATGCCTGAAACCATACACAGCACAGTTATATAACACAGATGGAATCAAGCTGCAGGTCAAAGGTGTGTTGCAAAGAATGCTCCAATACAGAATGAACAGATCACAGAACTGTTATGATGCAGAAGGAGGCCATTCAGCCCATTGGGCGGGATTCTGCGCCGGCGGGATGCTCCGCTTTGCCGGCGCCCGGGGGTTTCCCGACGGCGTGGGGCTGCCCCACAATGGGAAACCCCATTGACCAGCCGGCATAACGGAGAATCCCACTGGCGGGTCAGGGCAGAAATGTGGCGGGGCGGAGCGGAGAATCCAGCACATCGTATCTGTGCTGGCTCTCCAAATGAGCATTATGACTTTGTCCCATTTCCCTGCCTTTTCCCCCATACCGCTGCACATTGTTTCTATTCAAATAACCATCCACTGCCCTCTTGAATGCCTCGATTGAACCTGCCACCACCACACTTCCAGGCAGTGCATTCGAGACCTGAACCACTCGTGTGTAAGAGCTTTTTTCACATTACATTTGCTTCTATTTCAAATCACTTTACATCTATGTCCTTTTATTCTCAATGATTTAACAAGCGGAAACAGTTTTGCATCCCCTTCATGATTTTGAACATCTCATGAAATCCCTTCTTAGCCTTCTTCTCTCAAAGGAGAACAGTCTGAATCTCTCCAATCTATCCTCATAATTGAAGTGTCTCATTTCTGGAACTATTCTCATCTGCACCATGTCCAATGCATTCACATTCTTCCTTAGTGTGGCACCTAGGACTATACACAATGTTCCAGCTGAGGTCTAACTTGGGTCTCGTATACATTCAGAAAAGCCTCCTTGGGGCAGCACGGTGGTGCAGTGGATAGCATTGCTGTCTCACGGCACCGAGGTCCCAGGTTTGATCCCGGCTCTGGGTCACTGTCCGTGTGGAGTTTGCACATTCTTGCCGTGGGTTTCGCCCCCACGACCCAAAGATGTGCAGGCTAGGCGGATTGACCGCGCTAAATTGCCCCTTAATTGGAAAAAATTAATTGGGTTGATGCACAATCAATACTCTTGAGACCACGAGGAGTCATATCGATTCAGCTTCTACTAGATAGAACTGTACCCAGCAGCGATGTTACAGAAGTGAAGACTGCTGGGACGGCATTGGTTCTTATACCCCGCCTCGCAGGGCGGGGCTATATACATTACCCAATGGTAGACCCCGCGGCCTAGCCAATGGTCATTCACCTCTCAGGTACTGCAATACCTGGTATTACCACATGGGTACTCTAAATTTATCAAAAAAAAAGAAAAGCCTCCTTGCTCTTGTACTCAATGTCACTATGAATAAAGCCCAGGGAAACATAAACGTGCTTCACAACCAGGAATTCACTCTTCTAAGTCAATAAGCCTGTGTAGACCTGAATTTCATCCAACAGATCAAGGAAATCAATTAACAACGATCTGGGTCTGACTTCAAAAAGAATTTTCCAAAAGAACTTAATGCTGAAAAAAGATGCTAAATTTGTGTGTCTTTTAGAACACACAAGAAAATACACATCCGCACATGAAACCAACCCAAATGTAACTTGACGTGATGACCAAGATGGTGGTCATTTCTCCCATCACTAAGCCGACAAAATGGTATTCCGGAATGATTCGGGTTCCGAAACCAAACTGATCCCTTTGCATCTGTGACGTCTTAACTCAACTCAACAAGGCTGAGGCAAGGGAAATCTCATCGATATCCACAGTGGATGAGAAATTGACTAAGCTCGAATGCAGTGTTCTCGAAAACCGATGCCAGCAGTGACTTTTGGCAAATACCGTCAAATACAAAATCTAAATATTGACAACCTTCATTACGCCCGTCAGCAGATCTTGCTTTAAATGTTTGCCATTTCTCGGCACCTAAAATCTTTCAGTGAACGATGTCTGCCATTTCTCAAGGCCTTAAGAATGTAATATGTCACATGGGTGACATCCTTGCCCACGGAGCAAATGCCAAAGAATATGATCTGAGTCGTAAAGCTGCCTTGAACTATTTTCAGGGAGAAGGGCTGACACTTAAGGATAAATGTGAACGTTCCAAAAATTCCATTCGATTTTTAGGTCACATTGTGAGTAGCGCAGACATAATGGTGGATCCACAAAAAACAAGGACCATCAGTGAATTTATGACCCCATCATCCATTCAAGAACTACAATGATTCCTAGGTATGGTAAATCAGCGGGGGGATTTCCTACTGAAGTTAGCACAAGTCAGATCCTTTGCAGCACCTATCAAAGAAGATCCAAATATGGTGTTGGGATGTACACCAAGAGCAAGCATTCAGCCAAATTAAAGACCTGCTGCCCTCACCAGGTATCCTGGCTCACTACAACCCTCCCTACCAACCACAACTGATGCCTCCTCTACAGGGCTAATGAAAGTCCTATTTCACAAACAATTGAATAGGTGAGGTTGACCAGATACCCTGGATCCTATCTGTATTAGAAATAAGATATACAGTGCTAGAGAAAGAGGCACACCCATTCAGGTGGGCTTGTGAGAAATGCTCCAACTAAATAATTGGGCTAAATGTAGTCATTGAGATGAACCACAAACCACTGGTCGCATACTGGATGAAAAGGAACCCACAAAAATGTGCCTGAGAATCTGGAGATTCTGCTTGTGATCATAAGACATAGGAAGAGGTCCATTGAGTCCACTCTGCCATTTAATGAGATCATGGCTAATGTGCTTCGCTTACAAGGCAGTGTATGTCCAGGGCAAGCTACAAACAACTGTGGATGCATTGTCCAAGGGCACATGTGACAATCTGGCAACCCGGGATATTAATCTGGCTAACAAGGTTGATTCCAGCTCCCAGTTTGTGCCAACAAAATTGCCAGCGAGCTCCAAAAAGCTGCAACAAATACGGCAAGAACGATATATGATGAGGATTGCATCCATATCTGTCAATACTTCATTCAATATTGGCTACCGCACCGTCCCAGTGGAATGGTCATAAAAATACACTTTGAGCAATAGAAACGCTTCACCCTAATTGATGGTCTGGTGTATGATGAGTGGTTAGTAATCCCCATCTCACTCTGACCCAGAAATGCTGTAAAGAATCCACCAGGGACACATGGACATCATAAAATGCAGAGCCTGAGCCCAGTCTGCTGTGTGGTGCTTGGGAATATTGAGATCGATGGAAGAGATGATTTTACAGTGCCAGGAGCGTGCGGTGCACCAACCAAACCAAATGGAACCCCTTATTCCCATTCAGCTCCCCACCAGACTGTGGGAACATCTGGGAATGGAACTCTTTATGGACAACAGGAAATCCTTCCGTATCGTTGTCAACTACTTCTCCGGGTGGATCGAGGTGAATCGTTTACCAATGAGTCAGGTAATAGGTAGTTTAAAGATGTCATTGCAACATATGTCATTTAGGACCTGGTGGTGTCCGCAATTTGCTTATGACTACAACATTCATTTCACCAAGAACTACAGTTTCCTACACCTCACCAGTTCCCCGATGTATCCCTAATTCAATGGCAGAAAGGAGCATCCACATTCGTTCAGAACCCTCTTGAAGAAGAGCGAGGTTGTTCTAATGGCACATTTACATACAAGCCTAGTCCAATACAATGTGGATTTGCACCATCTGAACTGCTGGTGGGCAGAATGTTTTGAACATAACTTCCCATGCTGTCCAATAAATTAATCCCAGGGTTAGCAGACCAGGACTAGCTAATAATAACAATAATCTTTATTGTCACAAGTAGACTTACATCAGCACTGCAATGAGGTTCAGGATGGGTAAGATTCCGAAAGAAAACAACAAGCTTCCACTTACAAGCAGGAGAACCAGACTCAAAACCTGCCAGGCTGAACAAAGGAATCAAGGCTCCAGGGTATCATTATCAAAAAGGGCGACGATCAACAATGATCTTAATACAGACACCAGAAGACACGATAAAAAAGAGCAGGAAAAATCTTACCCTCATTCCTCAAGGAGAGCCATCCATTATACATTTGGAAGAACCAGATGTTGAGAATCAAACTGACAATGCACCAGATCCTGAAACTTGTAAACCAATCATGTCAAAGCAAAGTAGTCCAAAGAGAGACTACTGATTTTACAAATCTGACAAGAACACGATCAGGGAGAATCATGAATCCTCTCGACCGAATAAACCTGTGAAGTCAGAGACCTGTGAGGAGAAGGGGCAGCTGTTATGACACCCTTGGCGAGTGCGCTGTCAAATGCCAGCCTCACAGACCCCGGAGTTCGAACACAAGTGAATTACCCATCATTTGTGTATTTTCCGGAGATCTTTAATCCTTGACTGCTCCAATGAGTTACAGGCACCAGATTTATAAGTAAAACATTTTTAAAAACTGCTTATAACAAGAGTAAAAGATGAACATATAATGGAAAAATAGAACAATGGTCTACTCATCTATTTCCAAAAACCCGTCCCACCCTCCATCCAGACACACACAAAACAAACAGTGGGGATAGGATTGAAAATAACAAAAATTAAAAGGCGTGAGATGGTTCTTTGCTGCCGAAGTAGTGGTCTTTGTAGCCAGCAATCTTCCAATGGTGGTCTTCAACCAGAACCCGCAGACTGTAGAATGCTCTCTGGTAAGTCACTTTTAACAATTGGGGTCTTCACACTGAGAATTCCCCCTCTGAGGACTGTGCAATTCTAGCCTGCATCCACCAGATCAGCCTCACTGAGTTAAAACTACATTTCTCAGCCTGAAGGGTTTATGTGGGCTTTTAAACAGCCCCTCTCCTTGCTCTGAACCCTCGGGAAGAATCCAACAGGGGAGAGAGCATTTGGAGCAATGACTTCACAGTTCTTAATTGGGTTAGAAATGTCTACTTGTCCAAAGCTCCTCTGATAGGTCACATTCATGGGCTAGCTGGAGGCATTTACATCACCAGGTCTTTCGGGGGCGGCATGGTGATTCGGTGGTTAGCACTGCTGCCTCGCAGTGCCGAGGACCCAGATTTGATCCAGGCACCGGGTCACTGTCCATGTGGAGCTTGCACATGCTCCCCGTGTCTGTGTGGGGCTCACCCACACAACCCAAAAAGATGTGCAGGGTAGGTGGATTGGCCATGATAAATTGCCCCTCAATTGGAAAAAAATCACCAGGCCTTTCAAACATATTTTTACACTTTAACCGACCTGGTTGGAAGCATTTAAGGTAGAAGTTACTTCCCCAAGCTGGCGGGGAGCATTCAAATTGCCAAGCCAAAAGCTGCACAGAACTGAAAACAAAATAGAGCTGGCCTGGGTTTTCCAGAATCTTTCAGCAACTCTCTGATAAGCTCTTCCAATTTCAAACAAGAACAGAAAATGTCCCACAGTTTCAGGGGCATGCAATGAATGCTTGCCAAGTCCATCAAAAGGACATCACGGGCTATACCACAGAGGAACAAGGGGAGATCTGGGCCAGTATATTAGACCAGGGGTATTTACAGTTTGACCAAATTGACCAAGGTCTGCAGTTTAAATCAAAACTGCAATGTTGCAGGAACAGAGATTGAAAAGAGAAGCATGAAACAGACAAGGATTTAACAAGTTCCTTACATAGCATTTAAATATAAATGTAAAATATATCTGAACAAAGACTTGGGGGAGGGGGGGGCATGTAGTATTAGGGTGTTCAGGGCTGAAAGGGTTAATTTGTGGGACTGGAGGAAATAGTACCACCCTAATGATGATGTAAGATTCACATGACTAGGAGTCAACATGAAGACTGCTCGTGGCCTAGACTGAGTAACACCAGCAGTCTTGTTTATCTGTAAATAGGTATGTTTCTTTTTTAATTTAGAGTTACCAATTATTTTTTCCAATTAAAGCGCAATGTAATGTGGCCAATCCACCTACTCTGCACATTTTTTGGGTTGTGGGGGTGAGACCATGCAGACACGGGGAGAATGTGCAAACTCCACATGGACAGTGACCCGAGGCAGGGATCAAACCAGCGTGCTAACCAATGTGCCGCCCTAAATGGACATGTTTCAGCCAATAAACCAGTTCTTGTTCAGACATGTCAATATCTCTTCGACCATTCGGGCAGCATGATAGCACAGTGGTTAGCACTGCTACCTGACAGTGCCAGGGACTAGGGTTCGATTCCGGCCTTGGGTGACTGTATGGGGTTTGCACATTCTTCCCGTGTCTGCATGGATCACCTCCAGGTGCTCCAGTTTCCTCCCACAGTCCCAAGATGTGCATGGATCTCCTCCAGGTGCTCCACGTTCCTCCCACAGTCCAAAGATGCGCAGGTTAGGTGGATTGGCCATGCTAAATTGCCCTTAATGTCCAAAAAGGTTAGGTGGGTTTACTGGGTTACGGAGATAGGGTGGAGGGTGCTCTTTCCAAGGGCCGGTGCAGACCCGATGGGCCAAGTGGCCTCTTTTGCACTGTAAATTCTATGATCTATGATCATTCTTTAGTTAGTCTTAACCAACATAAAACAGGTAAAATTAAACTGTCTTAGTAAATATGCTTGATTTGTCGCCATCATTGAATCCTTAAAGTATGCCTTATTTACATTGAATTTATATATTGAAGTAGCATTTGTGCAATCTATATCTCCTGTACCAGAGGTTTAAATTTCAGATTTACAGTAGCAGCACATTCTCTGGTTTCATCAATTTCACCACTACCCAAATACTAGCTAACGTCCACAAAGCAATGTTCCTGACCTAGTTTAGTTAAGCATAAGTCTGCTCTTTGACTTACCTTTGCAATTTTAGGTCCTTTCATTTACAGATTCCATATCCCTGGAGAATGCTGCGTCCAAAGAAAGCTAAGATTTGATGCCAGGCTCCAGTGGTTCAATCTCCGGCACTCTCCCTGTAGCAATAATTCTCCAACCAAAACTGCCTCGTCATTCAAGTCTTTGCTCGCGCTGATGAATTCCCCCTCACAGATCATGTACACCAAATATTGATTCAAAGCTAACCCAAGCGCATTTGTACACCTGTTCTTGACGACTAAAATAAGAGATCTTCCCTGTATTTAACAGAAATTTTGAACACAATTTTTTGAAACAATCGTCAAATTTGAAATGTCTTCCACAGACCTTCTGCGAAAGGGTGAAGGACAGTGGAGCAACATTCCTAGGGTTTTTTATTTATTTTTTGGATGAGGACATCATTGGCAAGGTCAACATTTGTTGCCGTCCCTTGATAGTCAGCCACATTGCTGAGTCTGGAATCTCATGTAAACCAGACCAGGCAGGAAGGGCAGATTTGCATTCCTAAAGGGGCATCAGTGAACCTAATGGTTTTTGATGACAATCGATGATAGCTCCACGGTTGCCATTACCGAGACTAGCTTTCAATTCCAGGTTTTTAAAAAAAATCAAATTCCACCAATGGGATTTGAACCCCTGTCCCCAGACCATTAGGCTGAGCCTGTGGTTCATTAGTTCAGTGGCATTGCCGCTATGCTACAATCTCCCCTCCTAATGAATGAAATACACTGCCTCTCCTTTGAGGGAATATGCAGGTCATTCTATTCGCTGCGTGAGGCAGGAGCATTCTCCTCCAACTGATGTAAGTTAGTGTCAAAGGCACAGAAGTCGTTTTCTGCACAAGCAGTTTAGTTAGTTTGATCTGGTAATAGGTTCGCTGAGGGCTAAAGGTCAAACAGATGGTCGTTGACACTCGTTCTGCCTGGGATGATGTAATTGATTAATAACATGTTAGCTTACTGACTGAAAAAACCCAGATCTGGGACTTCTTTTGAGGAAACTTACATAACAAGGGAAGGACTCATACCCTGAGATGTAAGCAAGCTGGCTGGTACTGTATTATCTCTGTGGTAGTTTAGTGAACATCTTCAGTTCACACGGAGTTCATTGCACATTCAAGTCACTGCAATGAACAGAAATTTTGTGATGCTTAGAACCAGGCTTTCCATCATCGAAACTCAGTTTAATGCAAGCTAAATCAAAGAACCTTGAATCAATCTGGTAAATTAATCTCAGAAAGAGTTTGATATTCTGGCGGACATTAAGTATTGTGTACATTACTGTAATGTACTTCCCAACTTGAATCCATAAAACATTATGACTTAAAGATGAATTTATAGTTTAACTCGGAGCTAAAGGTCCGTTAGTGTGGATGTTCTCCATCAGTTTAGAGGGCCCCGAGCTATTTAACAGTACCCTATCTTAGTTCCAGTGTTTAATTCAACAATTGAGGTCACTGGATAGACCTAGGAAACCAGAACCTTTCGTAAATAGTTCCACTCTCACTCCCTGCCTCTCGACGCCTCCTCTTCCGCGACACTGTTAAAAGTTGCACTTATACCACACATTTCATGACCTCAGGATAGGGTTGTTGTAACAAAGGTGTTTTCACTTGTGGCAAAGTCCAAAACTTGGGGCCATAAAAACAAGATAACCACTGCTAAGTTCATCAGGAATTCAGGAGAAACACCTTTAACTAGGGGAGTGGTTGGAATGTGGAATTTGCTACCGCAAGTGGTAGCATAGATACACTTAAGGGAAATCTATATAAACACATGAGGGAGAAAGGAATTCAAGGTTATGGGTGAGAGGAAGTAATGTGTGAAGAGGTACATGTGGAACATAAGCCCCCACATAGAGCTGTGGTTTATTTCCCTGCTGTGAATACTACGTAATTAAAAGATTACAAAATTATGAAGGACATAAATGGGAAGAAACGTCTCTTAGTGGAAGGGTCAATAACCCAGGGGGCACAGATTTAAGGCAAGAGGCAGGAGATTTAGAGGGGATGTGAGGAAAAACATCTTTGCCAAGGATGCTGGAAATCTGGACTCACTGTCTGAAATGCTGGTAGAGGCGGGAACCCTCTCAACATTTAGGAAGTGTTTAGATGAGCACTTGAAACACCATAGCATATCACGCTATGGGCTAAGTACTGGAAAATGGGATTAGGATAGGTGCTTGATGGCCGGCACGGACATGATGGGCCGAAAGATCTCTTTCCATGCAGGAAAACTTTCTGACTCTATGAAATATTCACTGTCAAAGGCAGATCCTAAAAGGGCACAGAAGTCTTCAGCTTCTCACAAAGGTGAGGGGTTGGAGGAATGCTAATAAAACAGCACCAAGCACCATTCATGGACACATTTGTGGAACCTCTCAACTTTGTCTGATTAAAATTCTGTGAAGCATTTGTGACATTTTCCTATGTTACAGGCACCATACGAAAAAGAAAGATATGTGTGTGTGTATATATATATATATATATATATATATATATACACAGTGCTTTACATGATCACTGGGTGTCTCAAAGCACTTCACAGCCAATAAAGTGCTTTTGAAACATAGTCACTGTGTAGTATGGGAAATGTGACAGTTATTTTGCATACTGCAAAGAACAAGGTGATAATTGTCACAATGCTGTTAGGGATCAGTATTATTTTTGAATTGGAGAAATACAAAATCCCAATTATTTACAAAAGGAATTAAGCCATAAGATTCCACAATTTTCAACAAACAAAAACA
Source organism: Scyliorhinus torazame (assembly GCF_047496885.1). Lineage (NCBI taxonomy): Eukaryota > Metazoa > Chordata > Chondrichthyes > Carcharhiniformes > Scyliorhinidae > Scyliorhinus > Scyliorhinus torazame. The sequence goes on along the minus strand of NC_092707.1, from coordinate 139,024,297 downwards.
TTATTACTACAAAAGGGTCAACCAGGCAAACAGCCAATACTATCTATCTTGTTCTCTAACATACAGAAGTAACAGGAGGTAAACATGAATTAACATTTTTTAAAACTGCACAATACATGACAGACACAGCCAAGTGAGATCCCATAAACTTTCTCAGCAACCCACCCAGACGTCAGTGGTTACTGACTCAGAAAACTCATTTAAAATGCTGACTTCCTCGCAAGTGATTTCAACTCCTCTCCTTCAGGAATATAGAACTGGAATTTCATCCTCGAGGCAGGTAGTGCTCACCCGGCTTAGGAAAAAGGATAGGATTTTCATTCCAGAAGGGCGAGTGCACGTGCAGGTATGGCTGGAGTTGGGCAAGGCAGACCAACACACCTTAAGGCAACTCATGAACCCCATGCCAAGCTATATCACTTTAATGCCCATTTATCCACTACGCACTGTGCAGAACCAATTAACCCTACAGTTACATATAGGATGTGTGAAAAAAAAGTTTTTTAAAATTCATTTGTACCTTTCAACCTTCTTTGAAAACAAACTTGAAACCTCTTTATCTTGCTTAAATAAACATTATGCAACTGACAGCAGATATCAAAGAGCCAGAGTTGTCAATCAGGTAATGTTTTCCCACCAAACCTTATTAAGTATTCTTGACTGAAAGCCCAACAACCATTAGAGTACTAAAAGAGGTTTTGAATGCTTGCAGTTTCTGCTATTGATATTTTAAAGGGTCTGGATGATTGCCACTTTTATTAGGCTGTAGAAAAAAATATGATTTTTCACTGAAAAGTCATCAGTTAATGAATTTATTTTTATACATCCTCTTGTTACTATACAGTGGTGTAGTATATAGAATCATAGAAAAGTTACAGCACAGAGGGAGGCCATTCAGCCCATCATGTCCTTGCCAGCCCTAGGACACCCAGGTGTCCACCAACTCGGTAGTGAATTCCAGACTCCCACTACCCTTTGGCGTCCCAATCTCTCGTTACATTTAGGAGTTCCGGCAGCGGAGCTCCTTGGTGTAGATAACGGGGCTATGTGAGGCCTATGCGGCACGGTTCCCCGCTGAGGCCCCTTATTTAAGTGCAAATGGTATTGTATAGCCATGTGTTTTTCAGTACTGCAAGCACCAGGAAACAAGTGGCTAAACGAGCTCGCTATGGAACTTTCAGCAAAACTTTCCCTTGGCGGGATCCACCGATCTGCCAGCAGCACACCCACGCCCGTGGGTTTCCACGCCATGAGGTGGCCACAACTGGAAAACCCATTGGTAGGCTGCAGGAATGCAGAATTCCGCTGCTGGCAGTGGCGGGGGGGGGGGGGGGGGGGGGGGGTAGGCTGGCGGAGTAGAGAATCCCGTCTTTTGTTCACATGAATCGCGCCCAGTACTCCAGGTGTGGTCCCACTGGTGACTGGTGCTCTGGGCACATGAAGCATAACCACCCTACTATTGTAATCAGTTCCACTTGCAATCAGTGATAACATTGAATTAGCTTTCCTAATTACTTGCTGTTCCTTTTGTGTTTCATGTGTTCTACATCTCAGAACTCTGCAATCTCTCACCATTTAGATAATATTTTGCTTTTATATTCTTCCTGCCAAAATGGACAATTTCACATTTTCCCACATTATGCTCCATTTGTCAGATCTTTACCACTCACTTAGCCCATCTATAGACTTCCATAAATTATTTAAAATTAATGGGCAAATTAGCATGGCCAGTCCACCTAACATGCACATCTTTGAGTTGTGGGGGGTGAGACCCACGCAGACACGGGGAGAACGTGCAAACTCCCCTGGATCGACCCCAGGTCCTCGGCGTCGTGAAGTGGCAGTGCTAACCACTGCGCCACCGTGCAACCCTTATAGCCTCCTTATGTCCACTACTCAACTTACTTTCCTATCAACAAATTTGGCACTCATCTCTTCAAACAATTCATCGAAGTCATTTATATTAATTGTAAACACTTGAGGTCCCAGCACTGATGATCCCTGCGGCACATCACTTGATACATTTTGCCAACCTGTAAAAGACTCCTTTACGCTGACTTTCTGCTTCCTATTAGCCAGCCAATCTTCCATCCATGCCAATATGTTACTCCCCTACAACATGAGCTTTTATTTTCCACAATAACTTTTGATGTGGCACTTTATCAAATGCCCTCTGGAAATCTAAGTACAGTACATCTACTGGTACCCCTCTACCCACAGTACAGATTACTTCCTCAAAACACTGCAGTACATTTGGGGGGGGAAGTGGGGGAGATGTGGCTTAAACTTCTGGTTCAGAGGCATTCACTCATATTTTTTGCAGTCAAATAATATTCTTGTGTTTTACACAGTTCCAAAAGTTGGTCAAACTTCAGACACGCATAAGGTCTTTTCAGAATGTAAAAAAAGAGGGAGAAAACAAGGTGTGAACAGGAAACAAAGTCACTCACCACCTTGGACTTGGAAATATTTTGCCGTTCCTTTGCTGTTGCTGGGTCAAAATCCTGGAATCCCTCCCTAACAGCACTGTGGGTATACCTATACCTCAATGTCTGCAGTGGTTCAAGAAGGCAGCTCACCACCACCTTCTGAAGGGCAACTAGGGATGGGCAATAAATACTGGCCTAGCCAGTGACGCCCACATCCCGTAAAATGAATTTTTTTTAAATAGGAAAACTAAACAAAATGGGATAAGAAAGTGTCTACCTCAATCTGTTGGAATTCTTTTGAAGAGGTAACCAGTACAGTTGACAAGGGGGAGCCAGTCGATGTGGTATATTTGGACTTTCAGAAGGTGTTTGACAAGTCCCGCATAAGAGATTATTGTGCAAAGTTAAAGCGCATGGGATTGGGGGAAATGCATTGAGGTGGGTAGAAAATTGGTTGGCAGAGAGGAAACAAAGAGTAGGAATTAATGGGTCATTTTGAAATTGGCAGGCAGGATCTAGTGGGGTACCACAGGGAATATATTCAAGAGGCGGCTGGATATAGCACTTGGGGAGAATGGGATCAAAGGCTATGGGGAGAAAGCAGGATTAGGCTATTCAGTTGGATGATCAGCCAGGATCATGATGAATGGCGGAGAGGCTCGAAGGGCCAAAAGGCCTCCTCCTGCTCCTATCTTCGATGTATCTATGTATTTGCTACAATTTGCTTACCATTTGGGTGAAACATTCACTGAAACACTGAAATGGGATTTTACTGGTATCCCACTGTAACCCCAGTGGGAGACTGACAGAACCCACATGGAAGAAGTGAGGACCTCAATACACATGGCCATAATTTCAAGGGGTTCCACAATAACTTTTAATGGAGGACACCTTCCATCTTTCAAAGCAAATGATGGATGTAGGACCAAAGATTCAATGACAGATTAAGAAGCAAATAATTTCAGGGTCTAAATATTGCAATAAATGAAAATATTAAAGTATTTAAAAAGCAACAGATTAACATCTGCTAAGTTGAGCATTGAGACGAATAACCTGCTGTTTACATAAAGAATAGAAATAGGACTTACAATTTTACATTTTAGAAATATAAAATGTCTTGAATGCATAATTACTACTTTTGCGTCTTCAAAGAGATTATATTCTTTTCATGAATGACTTCAGTGAAGGGAAAATTAGAGTTGTCTGTGGATAATGGGTATGCAATTAGTAAGAGACCTGTTGTGGGTGTTATCCATTTATTTACACTTCAGCAGGTGGTAGGGAACAAATGGCATCTTGCATTGTTCCAGAGGTCTGGCTAACCATTCCTCCCCTTAGACTGTTGGCTACTATGGAGACTGGAGGAAGAATATCAGGCTGATGGAGTGATGGTTGAGAATGAGAGTCGGATTCTGGCTACGTCACCCCAGAGGCATCCATTTTGAAGATCCTTAGGAGAAGGTGTGATTGCAAATCCGCGGAAGGCCTGTTTGGGAGAGATTTTAATTGGCTAACCTCAACTTATACTGAGTTATTTTTATGATGAACACTTTCAGATTTCCAACCAGGAATTAAAATTGGTTACCAATGTCTGATGCAAAACTTTTAACAAGACCCTTGTATTTGATTAATTTGAGCTGTAAATCTGTGATCTTCATGTTAATGAATCCCATTTTGGAGCATTGATTTCCATCTTGGATAGTATATATTTCCTGTTTAGAGGTACACACTGTAAGGGTCCCTACTGTTAATTCCCTTATTTCCCCTTTCTTTCTTTTCTGTTATTACATTTTTTATCTATGGTTGATTAATGGACCTGTGACTTTAGTTCAAGCAGAGGATTATAACAGCAGGACAGATCAATGATGACTTGCTTTGACTGACTTGGCTGACGGCCAATGACCTGGCTCAAAATGCTGTACTTTTCCCAGTATTCAGTGGTGATTGGTTCTGGTCTTATTGACATGTTTCTTCGAGTCAGAAAGCTGGTTTTCTTGTTTCACTTTCAATTCTGAAAGCTGGATGGAGGAATACTAGGGGCGGGATTCTCCGACCCCCCGCCAGGTCGGAGAATCCCGGGGGGGGGGGGGGGCGGTGTGAATCCCGCCCCGCCACTCCGGCGCCGGTTATCGGGCGGGGCCGGGGATCACGCCGTGCCGGTCGATGGGCCGAGCGGCCGACGTTTCCTGGCCAGTCACACCAGCGTGGATTGGACATGGTCTCACACGGCGGGACCTGGCTGGTAGGCCGGCTGGTGCAGTCTTCGAGGGGGCGCGGGAGGGATCCGGTCCCCGTGGGGTGGGGGGCCACGGTGGCCTGACCCGCAATCGGGGCCCACCGATCTGCGGGCTGGCCTGTTCTGTGGGGGCACTCCTTCCTTCCGCGCCGGCTTCTGTAGGGCTCCGCCATGGCCGGCATGGAGAAGACACCCCCCTGCGCATGCGCTAAAATGCACCGGCCGCTCTGCGCATGCGCAGAACCATGCCAGCGGTTCTGCGCATGCGCTAACTCACGCCAGCCCTTCGGTGCCGGTTGGTGCGCCGCCAACCCTTCCGGCGCCGGCTTAGCCCCTGGAAGTGCGGAGGATTCCGTAACTTCCAGTCAGCCCGATGCTGGAGTGGTTCGCGCTGCTTTTTACACAGGGATTCGGGAGAATCCCGCTGCAAATCTCTCTCTCAAAGTTCTGATGAACTCTCTCCAGAAATCCAGTATTAGAGCTCTCTCTCTCTCCCCAGAAAAGGCTATGCAAGCAGAATCCAGAATCTGATAACCCTCTCTCTGCAGGAAAGAGGCTGAGGTGGAGCAGAGACCAGAATTTGGTAGTTCTCTCTGCAAGAAAGATGCTGCTGTGAACCAGAGGCCTCTCCTAGAAAAGCTGTAAGATATACTGCTGAGCTGCAAAGAAGAATATTACAAGCTGTAGGTCAGGGACTTTAAACCACACTCGTACTGTGAAGAAGGTACACTGAAGACCTCAACATCTGAAGCAAGGACTTTTAGCTTTTGACCTTAACCCTTGTTTTTATTTACCCTTTTCCTTCCTCTCTGTGTTCGTCTGTATTGTGTGTGTGGGCAAAAAGCCGGGACAGTTAAGGAAGTCAGGTATTCACTTGCCATTAACTAGTTGTTTTACTACATATTCTTTACTGTTCTGGATATGAATAAACAGGAATTGTGTTTAAACTTACAAATCTGGTGACTGGAACTATTGGACAGCCAAGGGTCAAAGATCTTGGCCGGGATTCTCCGCCGGCATGATTCTCCGTTATGCCGGTGCCCGGGGGTTTCCCGACCGCGTGGGGCTGCCCCACATTGGGAAACCCCATTGACCGGCCAGCATAACGGAGAAACCCGCCGGCCGTTCGGGGCAGAAATGTGGCGCGGCGGGGCGGAGAATCTCGCCCACGTGTATTTTCATAAGAATTAGCGGTTAATTCGCTTGTGTTGTTACTCTGGGACAAGTTGGACTGGAATTGACTGTGCATTGCCCAGGGTGTCATAACAGTACACATAAAATATCATGAATCTTTTGTAAAAAGGTGCACGCTTTTTAAATAAGTTATGGCTCCAAGCTGCACTCTAGGACTTCAGCACATAATTCAGTGCAGGAATGAGGGAGTCCAGGACTAGAATCGTTCCCTTGTGTCCCATGAACCAAAATCGGACACAAACCTCAAGGTGCAGTCTGACTAGAGAACTCTTTGGTTTTAGAATGGCATCATCTGACTAATATGCCACTGCTTTGATTCCAGACTACCTCTTGGTGAATTACTGGACATTGTCAATGCGTTCACCAACACCCCTGTGTTATTTCAGCTTCATCATTAGTTGATTCAATACTTCTTCTTCAGTGCACATTAACTCACATAAACATATTGGCGTTGTTCTGCCCAGTTACAGAAGGGTGGCACAGTGATTAGCACTGTGATTAGTGATTAGCCAGGGACCCGGGTTCAATTCCAACCTTGGGTGACTGTCTGTGTGAATTTTGCACATTCTCCGTGGCTGCGTGGGTTTCCTCCGGGTGCTCAGGTTTCCTCCCACAGTCCAAAGATGTGCCGGTTAGGTGGATTGGCCATGTTAAATTACCCATCAGGATCCAAAGATGTGCAGGTTAGGTGAGGCTACAGGGGTAGGGCGGGGAATGGGCCTAGGTAGAGTGCTCTTTCAAAGGTTCGGTGCAGAATGGCTGAATGGCCTCCTTCTCTGCACTGTAGGGATTCCATTCTATGATTTCAACAAATTAACCTTCGCTTGATAATATGGAACTGGTCTCTCTTTTTAACGATACTCATGTTGCCGAAGTTTTTTGTCTGGCACTCATCAGGACAAATGCACAAATGTCAAATTTCAAACTATCACAACAATTTATATGACTGGAGAAAAGGCGATTGATTGGGTAGTAAATGAACTCTGATTGGCTGATGTGTTGCCAGGATGAAAGAAACCGGGAACTATAGGCTCCCCAAGCTCCCGGGTAATTCAAAAAAGATACAAGGCTTGAACATATCCCGATTGTTTGCAGAGAACAGGTCCCTGTGACTGAATGTATGTTGCTTCCAACAAGTGTAAATGAACCACATTACAAGTTTGACAGGTTCTCTTAAATTGGTTGTTAGTGTAGCTGTCAGCACACTTAGGATTGTTCAGCAAATGCTGCCCAATCACAAAGTCACATCTAACAGTAGACATTTTGTTTCGGATTTTGTAAATGTAGGCTGGTTAAGTACAATATGTACTCTGTCTATCACAAACAACCAAAGAAACATGGGCCCAGAATTTTGATCTCCACTGGGGGTGGGACGGTGGAGGTATGGGACCATGCTCAGAAGGTACCCAGAAAATGCGCTGAGGGTCCCCCCCCCCCCAAAAAAAAAAAAAGTTCCCACACAAGGACTGGACAGGAATAGCCCAGTAAGTTCAAACTTCCACTAAGTCATTAATCTGCACTGGGAATTACTCAAAACTCCAATTTTCAAAACTCCAACTTCAGATAGTTCTGATTACCGTAGCAGAATAATTACCCAAGAAACATTAGAAGGATTAAAAAGAGTTTTAGCTTCTGGGTAACTATATTAATCGCCCCCACAGGACCCACCCAACTACCCTCCCAACTCCCTCATCCCCCTGACACCCTGAATAGCCCCCATCCATCCCACTTCCTGACTATTCACCCACCCACCAACGATTCCTCTGCCTCACCCAACCTCAGACTATCCCCTAGACTAGCCTCCACCTTTCACTAACCTCCCAATAGTCCCTATCCCATCGACCCACTGCCATAACTAATATTTGAAAATATTATATTTTTGACTTTCAACTGATCTTGCGCCTTTTTTAAAAATTACCTGGAGATATAGTTCCAATTTAGTCCTCCAAGGCCATGCCTCGACAAATCCGAATTGGCTTTCCAACTAATCAGCAGTCATTTCTGGTTTAGCACAGGGCTAAATCGCTGGCTTTGAAAGCAGACCAAGGCAGACCAGCAGCACAGTTCAATTCCAGTACCAGCCTCCCTGAACAGGCGCCGGAATGTGGCGACTAGGAGCTTTTCACAGTAACTTCATTTGAAGCCTACTTGTGACAATAAGCGATTATTCATTTCATTTCTCCTGTAGTATAAATTGTTGTGATGGTTTGAAATTTGGTACTCTTGCATTTGTCCTGATGAATGAAAGAAGAAAAGCTTCAGCAACACGTGTCTCTCTCAATAATATTTTAATTAATTTTGGAAATGCTGAGCTGTCTCTTCAGACTTGACTGCTCCAGGTCACTGTCATGTGGAGTTTCCGCATTCTCCCTGCATCTGCATGGATCTCACCCCCACAATCCAAAAAAGACTTGACTGCTCTCGTCTTCACCAATTTAACACCAACACCCACATCCCCCATAACACCATCAAGTATAATTTCTGACCCATTTTACGTTGAACTTCTGAATTGCAGTTGTTGATGTAAAATAGTAACAGCAAGGGTTCCGACATCAACCTCATAGGAACTCCACTGTGTTTTCTTTACCCACCTCAACCCGAGCTTCATTCCCCAAACCAGAGATGTCAAAATGCATTCAAGAATTCTCCCTCTGTGTACCCGAACAGGCGCCGGAATGTGGGGCTTTTCACAGTAACTTCATTGCAGTGTTAATGTAAGCCTACTTGCGACAATAATGATTATTGTTATTGTTATTATTATGTGCTCCTGGCTGTTTAAACTTTAACCATGGGCTGCATGTCTTGTTCCATAGTGTAATGATATAAAGAATATCATTTGTGTATAATTTGACAACCGAACTGTAAGCCAAGATAGGTGCCATATGCATAGACTGAGATTCTTGCATCCAACCACTAGGTGGCATGACGCCAGGAGAATGTTACTGGAACACACGATGTATGCAGCAGAACACGGAGAGTAAGCGTAGAGTCCAGTCACAATTCGAGTAGCTCCTTAGTCAATAATAATTAATACTAGTTAATCAAAATTATTTGTAATTAGCCATAGTATCCAACTGTACTTATCATTCACATCGTAAAAACCTTTATAGTTAGCCAATAAATTGTTTTGTTCTTTAACAAAGCCATATGTTCTCTAATTGACTCAACCACAAAGACGTCGCCAACATAGAGAACATTACATGGTACCAGGACAGAGGTGACTGTCACACGAGTGCAGTTAAGAAAAGCTATGTACAGCAGGAAAAATTGAAAAGGACAATCGGGAGGGTCGACAAGAAAGAGATTGGCTGCAAAACTCGTGATGACCAGGTGAAGCGAGATGGAAGCACTAAAGACTCCTGGTCCACTCCTCACGACTGGTAACGTAAATGCCAAGTGGCATGCTTTTAAACAACAATTTACTTTTTACATGGAGGCCCAAGGTCTCTAGGAGGCCTCAGATCAGAGGAAAATAGCCCTACTGATGACTGCAGCTGGTCCCCATGCAATTAACTTATATAACATGTTCCAATTTGCCTCAGAAGATGACAGGAAAAGCTACGATAAAATAGTTGAACGCTTCGATGACTACTGCTATCTGAAGAAAAATGCAATGTTTGAGTGACATGTCTTTCGTATGCGGTTACAAAAATCAGGCGAAGCATTTGCCTCTTTTGTAATAGACTTGTGTATTAAAGCGCAATCCTGCAATTTTGCAGACCTGACGGATTCATTAATCAGTGAACAAATTGTTTGTGGATTTAAAAGTGACACGCTACGTGAACGATTGCTGCGCTTTGCTTTGACTTTATCCGATGCAATGCGGATATTCAAGGCCAGCAAAGTTGCAGCAAATCACTGAAATTCGAGAAAGTAAGACTGATGCCATCTTTGTTGTGTCGCAGCAAAACTACCAACGTGGTCAGCATGGTGGTGGCCATTTTAGAAGACCATCGGAACACACCACTTTGTGTCCGAGGTGCAGCAGAATGCACAGCCCGTGTAAGTGCTCTGCACATGGCAAAACATTTGGCAGATGCTCAAAGCACAACCATTTTGCCCAGCAATGCCAGTCCATGGAGTGAAAGCTGGCGCCGAGGAGCAGCAACTACGTAAACAAAATGAGAAATGACTCTTCTATATTGCAAGATGCAGTCCGGAGTGGGCAAGATGAGGCCACCAGGGCAACAGATGGCGACGAAGATTCATTCTTCATCGATGTCGTCGAGGAAGATACAGAACGATTCTCGAGATAGAAGAAATGGAAACAGGCCAGGTTGACAATTGGACAATTCAGCTCATGATAAACCAAACCAGCACATCCACCAAAATGGACACTGGTGCCAGAGCAAATTTAATAAATGAAGCAGACCTCAACAAGATGTGCATTCAGCCACACAGTCAGCCAGGCAATGAGTGCAGTCTCACAGACAGCACACAAATTAAGACGCTTGGAAAAGTTGAGATTAACAATCATATTTGGTGGAATTTGCGGTCGTTGAGGCAGATCAGAGATCACTGCTAGGCACGACAGCATGTGCGGCCCTACAACTAGTCCAGCAACTATACGACCATGATGACAATTTCTTTGAACTCGACAAATTGCTCAGCGATAATGCAATTGCCGACACAGACATTCAAGACACAGACACGACTGCATACAGCAGCCATAGATGAAAAGACACAACAGACAAATCCAAAGCTCAGGCCGCAGCTCTGTTCAGAAAGAAACACTGTTAAGCTGCTATCAAAAGCACGGTGGGCCTAGAACACACGGTAGCCTCCGTGAGCGTGCAGCAACACAGCGACTAAAACAGTGAGTCAAATGAGATAATAAACACAATGCAACACATATCTCAGCAGCTGCATGAACAACTAAACCAAAACAAAAGAAACATAAAAATCAATCAGCTAATCATAAAGCAGCAAAACAGTGAGATGAGTGCTGTGCAGCACGGCACCAAGGGCACACATACAAATGGGAGCCACATGCAGGCACAATGCCCTCTGAGGTTGTAGCTGAGCCCTGTGGTTTGGATCTTTATATTGATGCAAATTCTGCTGGTTGCGGGATGAACAGCTCTTTTGTACCCTCTTCAATATTCAACTGCCCTTGCAGCACATGGATACCAGCCGATATTGAACAGCACAACAGTGAGCCATGGTATAACAAGGAAATCCCTGAAGCCAAATAAAACAGAGCCACTTCCTTCAAAACTTAGTCGGGAAGTTGGGCTGGCAGCAAAAGCTGGTAAGACATTTAAACTCCACAAGCTCAAGACGAAGAACACGCTACACATCAAAGATGGTGAAACAGCAGAATCAGCCAAGAGACTGGTACAGGCTTTTTAAAATACCGAACACTTTAAAAAAAGATTTGTGTGTCTACAATTTGACCCATTTAAAAAATATATGTATTTGTAAATAGTTCATATGTGCATGTAAATGATTTAACAATCATCTTGAAAAAGAGGAGGGTGTAATGATATAAAGAATATCATTTGTGTATAATTTAACAACCGAACTGTAAGCAAAGATAGGTGCCATATGCATAGACTGAGATTCTAGCATCCAACCACTAGGTGGCATGACGGTAGGAGAACGTTACTGGCCCACACGAGGGGTGCAGCAGAACGTGGATTGTAGGCATAGAGTCCAGTCGCATATCGAGTAACTCCTCAGTCAATAGTAATTAATATTAATCATAATTATTTGTATTTAGCCATAATATCCAACTGTACTTATCATTCACATCGTAGAAACCGTTATAGCGTTTAGTTAGTTAATAAATAGTTTTGTTCTTTAACAAAACTGTATGTTCTCTAATTGATTCAACCACAAAGACATCGTCATCCGAGAACATAGAGAACATTACACACATTACTCACATTTGTAGCTCACCCTTTAGTGCTTCATTCGCGACTTCAAAAACTCACGTCTGTGTTTTGTGAAGAATTTGATCGCTAACCCACAAACATTACTCCCAATTTAAGGAATGCTGTTTGGAATCCGTCAGAAAGTTTCACATCAAAGGGAGGTCCTTGTGTTCAGCACCAATTGGGATGTACGTACAGAAACCCCTGGCTTTATTCTGAGAATTGAGGGAAGAAATTGCTATCTTTCAACAGATCTACTCGTAACATTTTAATCAGAAGCTGGAATGTAATTCAAAAGCTTCGCCTTGGAAAATAAGAACTAATTGGTTGCTGTGATGAAATGTTCGTGCCTATTGACAACACTTTTTGTCAATAGGTTGCGCTGCTGTCAGCCAATGGGCAGGGCAGGGTATATGGTTTATGGTTTCACATTAAAAGGTCTATTTTAGAGCAAACAAAGTCTAATTACTCAGTAAACAGAATTGATTTAAGAAAGAATTTTTTAAAAAGAGACTTCAGGAACTACAGCAAACAGAACCTATGGCCTAAACCACAGCAACATTTCTCGATCAAAGCAGGAATATCTCTCTAGCATGCAGTGGGTGGAATCTAATTCAGGCATTGGTGGGGGGGTGCAGTCTGCTGCTGAAGAGCCGGCGAGAATCCCACCACGCCTCATTTGCAATTAAGAATTAAGTCAGGGATCAAGGACCCCAGGGGAGAAAATGCTGCCAGCAAATCAGAGGCCTCTTCAGGCGCGATTCACACAACATTTCCTGGTGTCATTTTGGGCGGGTTTGGTGGGGTGTTTTTGTCAGCGTTTTGGGTGAGTCCCAGACCGGTATTCACCCACATTCAGCCATTGGGAAGTCTTGGGGAGTTTCTCACTGGTCTAGCCCACACTTAGGCACGATCTTCCGGCATCGTTACACTCGCGCGCACTCGCGCACAACCATAACAAGGCCAAAACGAGAACTGCGGCAGGCGCCAAACAGTTTGCAATGCAACCACCCCGCTCCCATAGGCGAATTCGGAATCTCGCCGTAGCGTGGCGAGAAACCAATTATCACCACTTAAGCCCAATTTCCATACAATTACCGAGAGTCATCCGTCATTCAACGGCCTCCCGTCATTCAGCGGCCTCCCCACCAAGTGGGCCGCTGGCGTCGATTAGTACTTTTTTAAAAAATGTGAACCTGACGGAATGGCTTCCGTAGGTTGCCGAGGAGGTGAGTAGGAATCTTTGCTCACAGGCAAAGAGCCCGGGGACGCTGGCCTTGCCACCCCAGTGCTCGGCAGGTGGGTGGGGGACCCTCCGCAGGGGTGGACCGCCATGGGAGGGGGGGGAGGCACTGGGAGGGCAATCGCTCGCGGCACCACCGTGCCAATCCTTGGATCCTTACCCAATTCTGGGGGCAACATCTGTCCCTGCCTGTCTGCCCCACCAACCACCCATAACCCCCACCGACTGTGGAGGCCTCTGGCTGCGTAACTGAAGGCAGTCACTAATAGGGAATTGGCAATCGTGGTTAAGTGAGCACTTGACACATACCAAGTGGGTTCCCATAGGTAGGCGGGCCAGGTACCATGTGGGAGTCATTGCCTAGCATTCCGATAGCACCTTGATGCTTGGACACTGTATGGGAGTCGACACCACACACGCAGCAGCCAACAGTGGGCAGCACGGTAGCATGGTGGTTAGCACAATTGCTTCACAGCTCCAGGGTCCCAGGTTCGATTCCCGGCTTGAGCCACTGTCTGTGCGGAGTCTGCACGTTCTCCCCGTGTCTGCGTGGGTTTCCTCCGGGTACTCCGGTTTCCTCCCACTGTCCAAAGATGTGCAGGTTAGGTGGATTGGCCACACTGAATTGCCCTTGGTGTCCAAAAATTGCCCATGGTGTTGGGTGGGGTTACTGGGTTATGGGGATAGGGTGGAGGTGTGGGCTTGGGTAGGGTGCTCTTTCCAAGAGCCGGTGCAGACTCGATGGGCCCAATGGCCTCCTTCTGCACTGTAAGTTTGATGTAAATTCTATGAAATCTGGAAATCCAGGGGATGGGACACAACTCCCGGGACATGACCACGGCCGGAGGATGGGTGGGTGCCACGGGGAGGGGGGTTGTCTGCAGAGACAGGCAAAGGGCCTGTGGGTCAGCCAGCATTGTGGAAGAAAGTGACAGAGGCATCATAATGTTTGTGCAAAGAGTTGTTTAATGTTCTGTACAATATCCCATTCCCGATAGTGCTGCTCCCCCAACCTCCCCAGCCCCCAATCCAACCACCTCCCCATCCCCACCCCCACCCCCTCCCCACCCCCAACCTAAACCTTCCCCCGTAGCCTGGTGCCCTCAATGATGCTCCTGCGCCTGGCTCTTCTAGCTGTACCACTACGTCTTGATTGTTCCTCTGGATGTACATTTGAGGTGGAGGCAGCCAGCTGCTTACCTCATCCAGTGGCCTTCGATGCCCTGGCAGGCATCCTCTGGGGGCTCTGAGGCCGGAGGGCCCCGGCTCACTTGTCAACGGCACATGCACAGCCGTGCTGCCCTGCCTCGTGTGCAGGCTGTGAGACAAGGCCTCATCAGGGGGGTGGAACCCGGGAGTGCTGGTGGCCACCGTTGCTGCCCCATGGGACAGGCCCAGGTTGGCACCCAGCACTCTTCCTCCCGGTTGGTGATGCCTATAGCCCTAGTGTTAATCGTGGGATGGAGCTGCAGCTGGTTTGAGTCCCGGCTGCCCCTGCATCATCTGGCTCTGCCAGCCCTGGTAGTTCCCCATAGTCCGCACCATCGTGTTGACGCCCTCGGCGATGCTCCTCAGTGACTGGGACACATCCCCCAGTGACCGGGCTATGCTTGCAGTGCCTCAGTCATGCCCATCTGCGACTGGGGCAAGCTCCGCAGCCCTTCGGCCATTCCCATCTGAGAGCGCGACATGTCCCGCAGAACCCCTTCAAGGTCGGCCTGGTACTTAGTGACATCCCCCAGGGAGGCAGACATTCTGCCGAGACCCTCAGCATGGCAGTCACCGACTGCGCGATGCCTTGGACACCTTCGGTCATGGTGCCAAGGTCATGAACCAGGCTCTCCACTGCGGTCACCAACCTCACGCTGTTGACCTCGGTGCCACTCATTGCTGGCATCATCTCCTGCGCCCATAGCCTCTGGGACTAATCCAATCAGCTATGAATCTGCTGGAGTGACGTTAACATCTCCCTCTGAATGTCCAGGTTGGTCCCTATCATCCCCATCAGCCCCGGGTAACTCTGTTCCAGAGGCTTGGCATCAGGCTGGGACCCAGCTGGGTCCTGGGATCTAGCAGACTTCCAACTGCTGTCTTTCCTGGGGTGTCCTGCCTCCACCAGATGAACATCAGCAGCTGTGTGGTGCTCACCAGATTGTGCCCCAGAAGCCTGTCCAGTAATATTTCCCACCGAAGGAGGAAGGCCGATGTCATGGCCTTCACCTCTCTGATTGCACGGCAGTGCATTTTACTGGAGCGGTCAGCATTGCCACCAGGGGTAGCGGTTTGGATGGGTGACCTGTACGACTTCCTGCGGTTACAGAAGATAAAGTATGAGTTAAGGGGCTCTGCAGGGGGGTTTGTGAAAAAGGGGGGGATGTTTGTGACTGTGTTTGAGGAGCTGTTCGTTGCAGGTGGGGGGGGGGGGGTGAAAAGGGGAAACAAATTGTACAGATAGTATAGTTGATTGCTGGGAAGTATGTTTTCCCGGGGTGTTTATTTGCTGTAACCTGTTTTGATACATGTTGTCGTGTTGGGTGTTCTGCTGCACAAATGATCCAACACGGCTGTAGATGGTACAACTCTGTTTTATTATTTTAACATCGGTTACAACAAACTGCTGGCTTGGGTACGTGCTTCACCAGCTAACCTGTGGACGCAGCCCTATCACTAGCTTAGTGAGGCACTCAGCACATGGTCTATGTCTGAGTGGCACGCTGTGAGCTCTGTGCTCTGAGCTATCTCCTCGTAGAATGAGCGGGAACTGTGGTGTTCCCTGTTTTATAGAGCATGTGCTCTCACTGGTGATTGGCTGCGATGTTATGTGTATGCTGATTGGTCCAACTGCCTGTCCATCAGTGTGTGTGTGATTGCACCATGATATGCTGATGTGGATATCATGACATCCCCCCCTTTCACAAAGGATATGTGCCTACATGCTAATAAATAGAAATGTGTACTGAGTGCATCTGAGTATGTGTGTGCAATATTTACAACATGTACATGAGGCTGAACTATATACAGGGGAAGGTGTCAGATGCAACAGAACAACGAGGTTTTACCAATAACAGAACAAATGCAATCAGCAAACGACGAGAGAAAACTTCTGGAACAATGAACGACAAGAAAAGAAACTCGTTAACAGTACGGTAAAACAATTCAGTGAGTCCAATGTGCTAACAGGCTCAGAAGTCAAGTCTCTCAGGTGGGCAACGAATTCGGGTTGACCGCCTCAAGGGTGGGTCAGGATCTACGGGCTGAGGAATGGGCCTGGCCACGGGCGAGAGAGGAAGAGGCAGAGTGGCAGGAAGCTCAACAAAGTCGACATCAGGGACAACAGGAGGGCGTGGCACCGGTGCATGATCTCGTAGCGAGCGCGGAACCAGACGAAGGGCCCGCCAATTACGGCGGCGAATGGAGCCATCAGGCATGCGAACTAAGAATGAGCGGGGAGCAATGTGGCGGGGACCTTGGCAGTTGCTGACCAGCCACCCTCCGGTAGGTGTATGCGGACGTTGTCTCCATGCGCCAGGGCAGGAAGATCAGTCGCCCGAGCGTCATGTGCCACCTTCTGCTGAGCACGCTGTTGTTGCATCCTCCGCAGTACTGGAGCATGGTCGGGTTTAGGAACATGAATGGACGGCACAGTGGTCCCGAGGGTGCGACCCATCAACAGCTGGGCTGGCGAGAGGCCCGTGGACAGTGGGGCCGAACGTTGGCCAGCAGGGCTAAACAGAAGTCAGATCCTGCATCGGCAGCCTTGCAGAGGAGCCGCTTCACAATGTGGACGCCCTTTTCCGCCTTGCCATTCGACTGAGGATGCAAGGGACTGGACGTGACGTGTGTGAAGTTGTCTGAAGTGGCAAAGGAAGACCATTCTTTGCTCGCAAAGCAAGGCCCGTTGTCAGACATGATGGTGAGCGGAATTCCACGGCGAGCAAAGATTTCTTTGCATGCCCGGATGACAGCTGATGACGTTGTGTCGTGCAGGCGTATGACCTCCGGATAATTTGAGAAGTAGTCAATCAGAATAATGTAGTCCCTGCCGAGCGCATGAAAAAGGTCCACACCCACCTTCGACCAGGGGGACGTGACCAACTCATGGGGCTGAAGTGTCTCAGGGGGCAGCGCCGGCTGAAACTTTTGGCAGGTGGGGCAGTTGAGCACCATGTTGCCGGTGTCACCGCTGATGCCTGACCAGAACACAGCCTCTCGGGCCCTCCGCCTGCACTTTTCAACCCCAAGATGGCCTTCGTGCAGTTGTTCGAGGACAAGCCGGTGGATCACAATCCAGTCCAGCTTCAGGAGGACACCATCAATGACGGCCAAGTCATCCCGGACGTTGTAAAATTGTGGGCACTGCCCCTTGAGCCACCCTTCCGTCATGTGGCACATCACACGCTGTAGAAGGGGGTCAGCCGCAGTCTCACGGCGAATGTGGGCCAGACGTGCATCAGTGGCCGGCAGATTGGCTGATGTGAACACTACTTGTGCGTCGACCTGACAAACGAACCCCTCCGAGTCGGGCGGTGTGTTGACCGCTCTGGACAGAGCATCTGCGATGATGAGATCCTTCCCCGGGGTGTAGACAAGTTGGAAGTCGTACCTCCGGAGCTTGAGCAGAATGCGCTGGAGGTGAGGGGTCATATCGTTGAGGTCCTTCTGAATGATGCCGACCAGGGGGCGATGGTCGGTCTCCACAGTGAACTGCGGAAGACCATATACATAATCGTGAAACTTGTCGATGCCAGTCAACAGGCCTAGGCACTCCTTCTCAATCTGCGCATAGCGCTGTTCTGTGGGGGTCATGGCCCGCGACGCATAGGCGACCGGGGCCCATGATGCGGTGTCGTCCCGTTGCAGGAGTACCGCCCCAATGCCGGACTGGCTGGCGTCAGTTGAGATCTTTGTTTCCCGTGTGGTATCGAAAAACGCCAGTACCGGGGCGGTGGTGAGCTTGACCTTGAGCTCCTCCCATTCACTCTGGTGTGCGGGCAGTGTTGCTAACTTTTGGTTGGTTCAATTGGCTCTGTTTTATAACCGTTGCTCTCAAGTCGCCAGGTATCTTTATGATACCGCCACGAGGTTCAAGTTCAAGTAATGATCAATAACCCAGTACACCGATTAGTAAGATTCAAATCAAAGCACATTTATTATACACAGTAATCGCTACTCATGCACAAATTCTACGTCTAAGCTGCTTCTACGACTAACAGGCCTATACTTAGCTTCGGACTGGCCCACCAGGTCAGGGGAACAAATGGCCTTTCGTTCGGGTTCTGAGTCTGCGGGATTCGAAGTTGGTACGGATTGGTAGCTAGGAACGCCTATCTCGTAGCGAGCATTGACTTGAGACTTACGGGATCTCGCCGGCAGTTGAACCGGTCACGGTCAAGGTTGGTTCGATTTGCTGAGTGACCCGGTCAAAAAGAACGATTTGAACTTGGGGGCTTAACTTTATAGTCCACAGGGGCTTCCTGCCTTTCGGGGCGCACCCCATACCTGGTTCCAGGTGATTGGACTTCGTTCCAATCGCTTGGTTTGATTTCTCCAATACTGGAGCGGTTCCCTGATCGATGGGCGGTCTTGAGATGTCCGTTAACATCTTTTGTGTTGGCTCCTGCTGGCGCCGGGGAGTCTGGCTTAGCTTTGTTTGTCCCAAATGTTGCGATTGTTCCCGGGGATCGCTCATCAGTATGCAGATGGCTGCTACATTATTATGCAGATGGCTGCTTGTATCGATGCTGTCTGGGCTTTTGCAGAGTTTAATACACAGTAAACTTGCACTTGCTGGTTTCTGCCTGTGTTGGCTGAATTTTCCCTGCAGCCTTTGCTGTTCTCCATTTTACATCAGGAGTTGGCCAACCCAGGTGGCTACAACAGCCACAGGAATTCCGTTGTCTTTTTGACCAGGTGGCGAAGAGCAGTCGTGTGTGAAGCGAGGTTAGGAATTAACTTCCCCAGGAAGTTGACCATCCCGAGAAAGCGCAGCACTGCCTTCTTGTCTGACGGCTGCTGCATGGCTGCGATGGCTGCCACTTTGTCGGCATCCGGCCGCACACCCGACCGGGAGATGTGGTCCCCCAAAAACTTTAGCTCAGTCTGGCCAAAAGAGCACTTGGCTCGGTTGAGGCTCTGGCCCTGATCTCGTATCCGTGCAAAGACACGCTGGAGACGACTGATGTGCTCCTGTGATGTGATGGACCAGATGATAACGTCGTCTACGTAGACGTGTACCCCTTTGATGTCCTCCATCATCTGTTCCATGATGCGATGGAACACCTCGGAGGCCGCGATGATGCCGAATGGCATCCTATTGTAGCAATATCTGCCAAATGGAGTGTTGAAAGTGCACAGTTTCCTGCTAGATTGATCCAATTGAATCTGCCATAAGCCCTTTGAGGCATCAAGCTTGGTAAATATTTTTGCCCGAGCCATTTCGCTCGTGATTTCTTCCTGTTTGGGTATGGGGCAGTGTTCCCTCATAATGTTGTGATTCAAATCTTTCGGGTCGATACAGATCCGGAGCTCGCCGGAGGGCTTCTTGACGCACACCATGGAGCTGACCCATGGCGTTGGTTCCGTGACCCGGAAAGCACTCCTTGGTCCTGTAGCTGCTGCTTGAGGCGGTCCTTGAGTGGTGCTGGGACCCTACGAGGTGCGTGAATGACCGGGGTGGCGTCCGGTTTGAACCGTATTCTGTATGTGTAGGGCAGTGTGCCCATGCCCTCGAAAACCTCCTGGTTGTGCGCGAGGAGTGAGTGGAGCTGCGCCCTAAAGTCTGCATCCGGGAAATCGGACGTGCCTTCTGGAGACAGAGTGTGTACCCGCTAAACGAGGTGGAGGATTTTGCACGCCTGTGCGCCAAACAGAGAGTCCTTCGAAGATCCAACGATTTCAAATGATAATGTGGCTTTGTGTGAGTTGTGTGTAACATCGAGCTGACAGGACCCTGTGGCCGGAATGACGTTTCCATTGTAGTCAACCAGCTGACAGTGGGATAGCAGAATCGGTGGTTTAATCTTCAAGGTCTGGAAGGCTGACCATGCAAGGAGATTGGCGGAGGCACCAGTGTCCAGGCGAAATGTGATCTGTGATCGGTTGACCGTTAGGGTGGCACACCACTCATCGCCCGGATCAATGCTGTGCACTGGCAGCAGCTGGTGGTTCCGACTTGGGGACATCCGGTTCTTGTGGATTACCGCAACGCGGAAGGGCTCCCTGTCTTCGGTATCGCTGGTCTGCATACAGTCTGGATAGAGCGCGCCTGCACATCGCGTCCCTCTGCGCCAACGTCCTCTCTTTTGGCGCGTACAAGCGCGGGAGGCCTCGGAAAGCGCGCGAAATGGCCGCCCTCGTCCGGGCCGCGGGCCTGGAGGAACTCGATCGATTGGACTCGCTCCGCCTGGATTTGGGAGTACCGGCTGGTCGCGGTCTCATGGAGGACGCAGGTCTCGATGGCAATCGGTAGGGTGAGGCGCCTTATTTTAAGGAGCTGCTGGCGTAGGGTGTCCGAGATAACCCCAAAAACTATCTGATCCCGTATCATGGAGTCGGAGGTGGCCTCAGCCGCAGCACTGCGCGAGGATACGGAGGTGTGTCAAGTAAAGATTGGAAAGGCTCATCCTTACCCTGCAGGCGCTGCTGGAAGAGGTACCTCTCAAAGCTCTCATTGACTTCCACGCTGAAGTGTTCGTCGAACTTGAGAAACACCGTCTTATATTTTGTTTTGTCCTCGCCCTCCGCGAATGCCAGGGAGTTATAGATGTGGATGGCGTGTTGCCCCGCCATGGAAAGGAGGAGGGCGATCTTCCTGGTGTCCGATGCATTCGCCCTGTCTGTGGCTTCTAGGAAGAGCTGGAAGCGCTGTTTAAACAGCTTCCAGTTTACGCCAAGATTTCCAGCGATTCGGAGCGGCTGCGGCGGGCTGATGTTTTCCATGGAGCAGGATGGCAGATTTCTGAAAGGGTGCAGGTAGGTCTCACGTCGCTGGTTAGCTTCCACTACTGGTATCATGTCGTGTTGGGTGTTCTGCTGCACAAATGATCCAACACGGCTGTAGATGGTACAACTCTGTTTTATTATCTTAACATCAGTTACAACTAACTGCTGGCTTGGGTACGTGCTTCACCAGCCAACCTGTGGACCCAGCCCTATCACTATCTTAGTGAGGCACACAGCACATGGTCTATGTCTGAGTGGCACGCTGTGAGCTCTGTGCTCTGAGCTATCTCCTGGTAGAATGAGCGGGAACTGTGGTGTTCCCTGTTTTATATAGTGCGTGTGCTCTCACTGGTGATTGGCTGCGATGTTATGTGTATGCTGATTGGTCCAACTGCCTGTCCATCAGTATGTGTGTGATTACACCATGATATGCTGATGTGGATATCATGACACATGTTTGTAATAAAATATATATATTTTTAAAAACATTTCCCACCGAGGTGTGTGCGCTGGTGGAGGGTGGGGATGACAGCTGTGCCGTGGCTATAATAGTTACATCCTCGGAGCTCTCTCCGAGGTGTTCTTGGAGCCAGGAGAGGGGAACGCCCGGGATGGTCCGGCGCCGTCGGCCACGGGACCTGCGGGAGAATGGACATGTGGTCAGTGGGAGGGATAGGTCAGTCAGTAAGGCAATAACTACTCACGCTTTGCAGGTCCTCCGGGTGCAGCCTGATGCTCCCTCACCTCTGTGGCTTCCCCAGCCTCTGCGTTGGTGTCCACCCAGTGCTCGGCCACCACTGCCATCTCCAGGGCCCGCTCCTCGAAGGAGGTAAGGATTCTCAAGACCGGCACCCCACCCCCAGTCTGGGCCCTTGCCCGCTGATTGTGGGAGAGTTTTTCCTGAGGGGACACAGAGAGGGCATCATTAGTCACACGCGTGATTCAAGCTGGCATTCGGGGAGAAGCCCGTGAGGCCTTGTTAAGACGACCAATTAATGTTGAATAGTGTTGCCGGCCTCGCTGGGCCAAGCGCCGGGAAATCCGTGGCAATTCCCTCACTTGGAAATTTTCCTGGAGAATCGCGCCCTTAGAAATGTTTTCTGCAGTAGGGAGATGAACTCACTGGCAAGACTGGCTCCTCTGAGATCAGGGTGCCATTTTGAAAGGGTGCCCCAATCTATAAGTGAGTTTGAGGGTCCGCTGTAACCCTTACCCATGGGCAATGCTACCCCCCTGCAGATATGGACATCACCCACCTCCTAATGAGGACACCCCACTATGGCATCACTGAGGACACCTCCCATTGCAACCCTCCCTTTTCAGGACCCGCCTTCAACTCGCCACCAATCGTTAAGGCCCTTTCATACCCCACTTCACCCCCCCTCCCACCTTCCATACCCCCCTCAACTCACTTTCATGGGCATGGCTCCCCAGGGGTACTGGCCTTTGGCAGTGCCAACCTAGTAACTGACTACTCTGGCACTGCCAGCCTGGCACCCAGGAAATGCCCTAGCACCCTTGCACACCTGATTGGTATTACTGCCCTGTCCCCAACCACCCGGGGGCTCCTATGGCCTCCGAGTCCCCCTGAGTGGCCATCATGCCTGGTACATGCTTGTGGAAACCAGTGCTAATCGGTGCCCAATTGAGGCCTTGTTGTTGCGACCGGTGAGTCCCGGTCACCTAATGGCTCATTTAAATATTAATAGCTGGAACACGGCCAGTGAGAGCGTGATCCAGATCGAACCGGGTGCTGAGAGTTGGGTGACTCGTGATCAGTCCGGCGCAAAACCCACTTTGGGCCTCTCCTGGGATTCACCAGTTGTGCCCGGCTCCTGCAACTGGCACCATTGGGGCAGCAATGGTAGCTGCCATCAATGCACACACTACAGGCCCAGGATCAGCAAGTGACCTAGGCCAAACGTGAGGGGGAGATGGTGATCACAGGGTGCGGATTATAGGAGAGATGGGGGGTTGGATGGTTTGGCTCTCTGCAGCCCTCGTCCCCATCCGACATCCCTCCCCTTTCATGATGCCAGGTCTTTGGGGGGGGGGGGGGGGGGGGGGGGGGGGGGGGGTGGGGGGGGGGGGGGGGGGGGGGGGGGGTGGCCGAGAAGGGGGTTATCCCTATGTAAATAGGTAATGATCTCGTTCTGTAAACTTGGTAAAAAACACAAAAACTCAATTAAAATAAAAAAAATTTAATTATGCCAGTTTTCTCGCTGGGATGAAGCCCTTATGTGGGCATGCATTTGGCAGCAGAGTGGTAATGCCGCCCGTTTACCTTCCTGCCCTGCACTTAAATGGGGCAGAGGTAGCAAGGCAATCGGTTCCCCACTCCACATCCTGCAGTCAGATAAAATGCCTTCATCCCTCCAAACACGCCTACAGGGAGGCATTTATATTCTGCCAGTATATTCCACCCAATGAGTGCAGGGCATTGATTCCATACATATAAATTGTGTTGTACAAATCAATACCAGTCATTTACAACACTGCGATTTCTAGACATGACTGATAGGACAATTACCCAATGCTCTCTATTCTGAGTAAGAATAGTCATGACATTTTACACAGCCGAAGTTGTTAGGGAAGTGTTTCAGTGAAATCTCTCTATTTCTAAAACAAGTGACTTTTCCAAAGCACAATCACTAACACTATCTATTTCCACCTTCGTAACATGGTCTGTCTTTCCACTCCCCCACCCCTGCGTCTCAGTTTATCTGCTGCTGTAACTCTAATCCAAACATTCATTATCTCCAGACCTGACTATTCCAACACACTCCTGGCTTGTCTCCCACATGAACCATCAGTAAAACCTGAGGTCATCCAAAACTTGGTTATCCATGTCTTAACTGGCACCAAGTCCCATTCACTTATTAACCCTGTGTTTGCTGACCTTCTCTGACTGACTCCGGCTCCTGGTCCAGCCACATCTTGATTCTAAATTTCTCACTTGCGCTATCAAGCCCCTCCATGGCCTTGTCCCTTCTTATCTCTGTGAACTCCTACAGCCCCACAACCCTCCAAGGTATCTGCAATGTCTCTAAATCTGGCCTCTTTAGCAGCCCTGATATTAACTGCTCTGCCTTTTGGCGACTGCCCCTTCCGTTGTCTTGGTCCTAAACTTCGGAAAGCCCTCCCAACACCGCGCTTCCTCCTTTAAGACACTCCGGAAAAATCCACCTCTTTAATCAAGCTTTTGGTCATCGGATCTAAAATCAGATGAATATCATATCACAAAGGGAGACTGGACTAGTAATCCAGATGCCCAGGCCATAAACCCAATTAATAAATCTGGAATATAGAGATAGTCTCAGTAATGATGACCATGACAATTATCATCGATCTGTGTAAAAACCCATCTGGTTCATTAATGTCCAATCAGGAAGGAAATCCTTACCTGGTCTGGCCTTTTCTCTTATTTATTCATGGGATGTGGGCATCACTGAAAAGGCCAGCCTTTGATGCCCATCCCTAATGACCCCAAAATGAGTCGCTTGCTAGGGCCATTTCAGGGGGAGTCAGCCACCTTGTTGTGGGTCTGGAGTCACATGTCAGCCAGGCCAGGCAGATTTTCTTCCCTAAAGGACATTAGTGAGCAAGATGGGTTTCTGCAACAATTGACAATGGTTTCATGGTCATCATTAGACTTTTAATTTCAGATTTTTATTCAATTCAAATTTTACCATCTGCCATGGTGGGATTCAAGCCTGGGTCCCCTGAGCATTATTCTGGGGGTCTCTGGATTAAAGGCAAGGTAAAGTCTCCATAGTCCCAGATGACCAAAGGCTGCTTTCCCCGGGGAGAGCTGACCGGTGGTGATGTGGTGGTATCCACCTATATTAAAGGCTGATCAGAACTGATTTTATATTAAATCATGTATTCACTTTATATTAAAAGCTGATCAGAGCTGATGCTATATTAAATCATGTATTTAACCCTATATTAAAAATTGATCACAGTACGAAGTCTTACAACACCAGGTTAAAGTCCAACAGGTTTGTTTCAATGTCACTAGCTTTCGGAGCACTGCTCCTTCCTCAGGTGAAACAAACCTGTT